>NC_083811.1:13467516-14078132 GCF_015708825.2 Lethenteron reissneri
GCTGGACCTAGGGGATCTCTCCCCGACCACTGGTTACACTGAGCCCTAGCCCTGATAAGGGCTGGAGGGCTTGGTCCAGGGTCCTAGATGTCTTCGGCCGACTTGGGTCTTCGTGTAGCAGAACTGGCCAAGAGCTCTCAGCGCTCTGGCTTTTATACCTGTTCGTGGCCGGGTTGTCCAATCCCCGGCCACCTTGTGGTACCCTCCGATTGGTCCTTCCCAATCTGGCGTTTGGATCCTACCTCACCCCATTTGACCCTGACCGTTTGATTGAGCGGGAAAACCTTGTTTACGATCCGCTCTCTCACAGTTTGCGAACAGCGAGTAGTTAACACCACTACACAGTCAACAGCACAATGAACCATGTCTTTCCACCCTCTCTTAGTTCGTGTTGCCTATAGCTACTGCATATCATAACCGTCGGTTAGTATGACTACTGCTATTCCCGTGACCGATTTAATCGTCAGGGTGCCCTTCAGGATGACTCAGCCATCAGTATCATTGAACACGTGTTGTCTTGGAACTTCTGAAGTATTTCGAGATTTGAAGCTTTCGTGACTGCAAGGATTCATACTCTTAGGTTTTTTGGGTAAAGTCATGTAGGTAAAAATAATTAACTAATAAAATATTAATAAATGGAAATAACTAAATTAAGTAAATTAATTTCGTTATTTTCATTCATTATTATTTAAATTAAGTAATTTAATGTGGTTATTTTCTGTTATTCTATTATTATTTTATTACCTACGTGACTTTACCGAAAAAACCTAAGAGTACTTCTGAAGTAGCTCCGGTAGTGTTGCTCCATTCCACTGTTTGGCGTATTCCAAAACCTGGTCTTCTTTTGCCTTCCTCTCTTTCTCTTTCGTCCCATCGCTCCCTAAATTTGCTGCCAGTGACATCAATGCAAAAGGTGACATTGCGCGTACCACATCATTGATATGACAACCTCTGTTGCCTCCACGTGCAAAGCAATTGCATCTGCTCAGCTACTTGAGCACGATTAGCGTACATACTTAAACGCATACAAATCGGTGTCAGGCTAAATAGCGGGTGGAGGGAATATTTGTTATTGTGACATAATGTACCTCCCATTCTTGCTAACATATAAAGAACTCAATCATTAAGTATACATTTTAATTATTACAGAAATTGTTTGTCATCCATGGTTTAGGTCGTGCGCGTTGTATTAATTTATTTTATATAAAATGTCATGGATAGTGATGGACATTTGTTGCGAACAACAATCATATAAAATATATTTCTTGCCTCATACCTGTTAATATTCATTTCACTATGATTCACACAAACGTTGTTTAAATGCTAGGCATTTCAAATGCGTGTAATTTCATGTTGTGTTGAACTTTTTTAAGGCATTTCCATCATAAATACAGGTAATGTTAATAATTTGACATGAATAATTTACCACAATAAAGTATGGTGGAGATTGTGGTAATCATACCCCCTCTTTAATTTGGCATAGGGATGTCTTTATCCAGAAATCGATTAAGAATGACTAGGAATTGTATGTATGTCGCAGTTTTTTTGCACCGTATGTAGCCAACCGTGCTAATTATAGGTGCAGGGGAAGGACAACAAACACAAAAAGCAGTTATAAATAATTGAGTTTTCAATCTAGATTTAAAAGTGCATCGCTCCAGTGGCTTCCTATTATCGGAAGGAAGATCATTCCAGACGGCCGCAGAACTGCATCTGAAAGTGTGCAATACAGTGACCGTCTTCGTCCAACGGTGAAGTTCAAATTGCTGTCGATATTCATGACGATGCAGATGCCTATTCTGATGTTAATTTTCTTTACGTTAACGTTGTTGGTGTATGTAATAATAATGCAATTCATAATGCGTGCAACATATCTCGGCCATAATTACTGTGGCTCTTTAGGTGCGGAGCAAAGCTAAGTGTCGCTTGAAAGCCAAGAGAGAAGCAGACGAGGTGGGGGCGGAGGGCTTTAAGAAATACCTTTTAGTGACTCTTAAAAGTCGGTGTAGATTTAACGCTTCTGCGAATGTGCAGCAGCAGCAGCGGGATAGTGTTCCAGATGGCCGGGGCTGCCACGGAGAACGACACCTGGCAGTGACCGTGGGTCTGGTCCCTGGTGGGGACTTTAAGAAAGAGAGGGGCCCTTAGGTGTCTCTTCAAAGTCCATGTATTTTGAAAGCCACGAATTTGCGGCGGGAAGATGGCGTTCCAGAGAGTGGGATGATACGATAATGTAAATGTTTGATTTTAATAGTTGCTTGAACATAAACATGTGTAAAGGTCATCATTTCCATATCAATGTTCATGGTTTATTAGTATCGTAAGCATATATCAATCTGAATCGGTAGATTACAAGATCCATGTGTTGACATACGTATGCTCAAAACACTGTAGTACATATATTTATTGATTTGGCCATTGTAAGCACTGAAAACGTCCAAAATGTTAACAAAAATAATCGTTTGTCAAATATGTATCCCATATGTTTATGAATGTATTTTCAGAGGGCACCCTCTCCTGATGACAGGGTGATGTGACTCTCACTTGACATTTCCGAGATACTTAAAACTCACTATTATCTTTGGCTCTTCTGAAAAAAGGTCTTGAGTTCGGGAGGAATAAATGTTTTTTTTTATAAATGCCAAAGTTAAATAGATAAATAGGTGTTCTATTCAAATGAGCTTTGAGGCAGTGCTAATCTCGTGTTTACAGCCGTGAACCAACATTTACACAGCACAGGCATGTTGACTTCAACGAAATCTGCGACTCATTTTATCGAACCCATAGGAAGTATGGGCTGAGTGAACCCTTAACCAGGATTTGAATTCGCAACCGTCTGATTGCGAGCCGCTCACTTTACCACTATGCCCTCTGGTGGAAATCAATGTTATAACTATTAAATAAACTACAGCCATCATGGGACTGGTGGCAAAACACAAGCGTAGTTAATACTGTGTAGTCTGTATCGCGCTTAATGGTTGGTGCCAGTTTCTATGCCGCTGGACACACTTTCCCAGGACAGAGTGCTGAGCTAGCATCTGCCTGTAATTAAACTGGGGCCTCAAGTGTTGTGAATTTATATTCCGCGCCCTGCCACCAATTCACGAACAATTTGGTTTTCTGTAAATGTCACCAGTGGTTCATAAAAAAAAATGCTGTTCATCCAAAATTCATGAAGACAACTGGCTGCCAATTTGCCAGGAGGAGTGGCTGCGGTGCCATCTCGGCACCAAGTCCTGCAGTCATCTGCCAGGCAAGGAGCAAGGGTGATCTGGCAACAACAACATCACGATGCTAGGCCCAGACACGGACTGAGCCCTCAGTCTCACACCTCTCGTATATGTAGGCCTCGGCAAGGTAAGGTAAAAGGTAAAAAGCAACGAGCTTACCTTTACCCTACCTTTTACCCTTACCCCATACAAACTACCCGATTACAGGGTAATTACTAGGGAACTACTACACATGAACAAGGTTTATAAAGCTAAATGCTAGGTAGAGAGCTTTATTCGTATAGAATACTCTCGATGATTCCAATTTTACACGCTTTCTTTTAACTCACTCTGTCTGTTGTTGTCGTTATTGTTGTTGTTGTATCCTCAAATCTTGAAACTCAATTTTTACCCACTTCCTAATGTGGTATCGACTGCAAACTTGGTATACTTAGGTCATACTGATGACAATACTATATTCTATCATAAAAAATGTCAATATTTTTTTACATTATTTTTTATACGTTATGTTTCTGCTTGGGTCTAATTGTCCACGGTCAACTCACGTTGGCTGTAAATCACCACGGTCCCTTGCGTTGTGGCAAGCTTCGGGGCCACTTCCTGGAGTTCTGTCATTACTCGTACATTTAATAAAAGCGTGTTTTTAATCAAGTTTATTTTAATATTAATTATTAAATGTAGGCCACGGACTGCGCGACGGAGCTTTTAGCGGTAAACAATTTACCGGGTAATTCTTCCGAGCTACCTTTACCCTACCCTTTACCTTACCTCTTGGCATGTCGACAGCTTTACCCTTTACCTTTACCCTTTTACCCGGTAAAAAGGGTAAATTACCTTACCTTGCCGAGGCCTACGTATATGCATGAACAAATGTTGTTTCGGTGGCTTTTTCACCTTGGAGGTTTAGGAAACTAAGCACGAAGCCATAGACTTGTGCACGAACAATGACAAAGATGATGATGAGAGGTGCACTTAAAAGGCTCGATTCATGCTTTTGTAAAACATGGACGTTTCACAAAAGCGATTCGTCCACGTTAATTTACCGCCAGGTGGAAAGGGTGAAGCTCCATTCCTCACAAAATTCCACAGCCAATCAGCAAAAGAGAAAATATGCAGCTACGTTGACCACGACTCGATTTTAACGCATGACCTCGTAATTAGCTGTAATACTACCAAATGAGCTACCTAACCATAACTTGCAACCACATTGAGGTAGAGCAGCATCAATTGCAGCGCAATACTATTGTATGATGGATTCAGTTCCTATTTGCCTATAGTACAGTAGAGCGTGAGCATAGCAAACAGTGATTAACTGAGAGTCGGGCTGATATAATTCCAAAGCCAGGAGTGCAGTCAAGAGAACACCCTCACACAGGGGATGGGAAGTGTTGAAGAAAGCCGGTCCCATACAACTCGAAAGCATCGCAGTGACTTGGCAGCGATGTGATGAAGAAGGGAACCACAGTCATGTGAATACGGCCAGAATGCAATAAAGACAAAGGGGAGTGATGACTGTAATTTGGAGTGGTGCAGGACTTGTTATTGACTTAGGACATCTGGCCCAGCACTGAGGCTCGCTGCCAGAACGTTCAGCTGGTGAGAATTGACAGAAGGCAAAAAAATTGGTAAGTAAACGGCCACTGCTGCAGGCTCTGCTAATTCATCCATTGGGTCAATTTGCTTAATCTAATAACATAGCTCGGACTGGCTCTTCAGACTTTCTCTTTACCGTGCATTCTGTTGAGTGTTCTACCGTTTTTTTGTACGAAATACATAACATGCCAGGAGGCACGATTGATTCGATATTATTTGTAATATACGTTACACACTGCATGAATACAACAATGTTAAATATTCCATATTCGTGGTTTATTATTGTTCCCTGTTTATTATTTATACAATTATTTACTCCTTGTACAGAGCACGGCGTCGAGACAATTTCCGGGCACCCTCTAGTGAGAGCTATTTCGTAATTGCAGGGAGAATTTTGGGAAAAAAAAAATGCTCACGACACCGGTTGACTGCCTAATGCGTCGAACAATGTGGGATTTCCTTCGTCCAAACGCCAGCGGCTGAACAAACAACACTAAATGTGGACACGTGAAAACGATGAGGGTTGGGAACGCACGCTTACCATACGGATGTCCAGAAGGACTGGAAAACACCTCCCGCGTGGAATGGAGCAACATTGACAAAGCACTATCCTGAGAACCCACAGCTGCGGGATTTCATGAACCTTGGCCATGAAAGGTTAGGTTAGCAAAGCAGACGTATAACTCCACATCCCTCAGCCCACCCGTGCTTTTAGAATTTTATAGCTACCAATCACAAGTGATACAGTATTTGCGATCGAACACTTTACAGCGTGAATGTATATAATTGTTGAAGACCTGAAGCTGTATTAAATTTTGTGTGCTTGAGATTGAGATTTTCTGGGTTAGCACAAAGAGTAGCTGGTGAATAATTCAAGTGTCATGTTTTTGTTCCACTTATCCAGTCCCACAAGATGCAAGCATTTCAGTGGTGGTGGGGGCAGTGGGGGGGGGGGGGAAGGTATTTTTTTTTACAAGTGAAAATGTGTTGTGGCGTGTTTGTAGTTCATGAGCAGGTCTACATTTCACTTTTAAATGACCAATATAGTAGATGAATGTGCCCACTGGTCAATTACTTTATCGGTGAGTGCAAGGCCACGTCCGACTGATTTGCTATACTTCAATGATGAGGTCAAGACCCTTTCACCTACACTCTCGCTAATAAAGGGCTGAAATTGAATTACACCAAGGGAAGCCTTGCCCTTGCAGCAGGTATGTGGCCTGCAGCAACAATTACTGTCTTAGCACGCAGCTCTTGCTAGGAGCAGGACACATTTGCCTTGCAGTGCTCGAACGCATTGCATTTCAATGGCCCACACACGTGATAAGGGGCGAGCGGCTTGCAATATATCGTCACAAGAGAAAAAAAGGCTGGAACTGAGATGTGGGTTTCTGCCACTTATTGGATACAGATTGTGCATGCTATAATGCAAACACCTCAATGATAAATAATATTGAAGCATGTACAATCTATATTTGAGTGATAGTTCATTCCAAAACATTAGTGTCACGTGATTATGGGTATACATTTTGGAAAATCAAGGATATCCATCACATGACCATATTAAACAATCAATCATTGATAATACTATACATTTTCATTCCATAAAAGTCATTTGATACTTACTCCCTTGGCACATATATTACAAATGCCTATTTCAACAGTATGTACCTGTAGAGCAGAGCATGCCTTTTTAACGCGTTGGTATCCATTAACCCACGACTGACTCCTGTACCACTTGCATCAGGTTGCAAACATGAAGCATCTTTAACATCGAGTCCGATCAGTGGTGGATCCGGGGGAGGGGAGGGGGGGATAGGAAACGACCATTACCCTTGAGACGGCGATAATTGATATTGTATTAGTATTTTACCTGAGAAAATACAATGAATATGTTAGTTTATCATTAATGTAGAGCCCTATTACAAGGCTTGACGTTTCAGGACTTTCTACTCCCTTGAGAAGTTTCTAGAACATTAATGTGTTCATATACAGGTCACATGAGGGCTACTCCTTATTAAAACACCATAAACAATAACAGTAGCAGGATAGCCACCACCAGTCACCAGAAAGTAATCGTGATGTCACTCTGACGCCCCTGCCTGGCTTCACTCTTGAGACCACGTGAAGTGGCAAAAAGCTCCCTGACATGAGGTCATGGAACAGACCGAGCGAGATTTATGACTTTAGCAGGCTACAGTGCCTGGTAATTGTACCCCCCCCCCCCACCTACCCCCCTAACCCCCGCTGTCCTAATTTGCTGTGTTTTTCGTGCCCCGCGCTGTGCTCGTTAACGTGTCCCGCCTTCACCCCTCACGTCGTTGCTGGAGGATTGCGCTTCAACACTTCACAGAAGCATTGTTCAGGAACACAGCAGCAAAGTTTCGTGACAATGAGTGGTAAATCAACTACACTCCCAAGTCCTTATTTGCGCCCTGCTGCTGACTTCCCACAAAGTTATCGACCCTGCAGGGATGAACGCAGTGGCGGCTCCTGCAAAATCTCTCAGGGGGGGGGCAAATGTCTGGATGATTGATAAGGATATGGTCCACCCATGCAATGGATAAATTAACAGCTTAAGCATGTAAAGGCAACTTCACTTCTTTAATATTAATGAAAAATAAAGTGACTCTTACAATTCATCTTGTTTGTTTCTATACTCACTATTAAAACAAACCACTCAAGTTTCTTTTATTAAAGATTCCACTAGGTGGCGACAAATTATATTGTTGGATGAAACGTGCTTACGTATGATGACGTAAGCACGTATGATGACGTAAGCACGTTAGGGCGAGCCCTCCCGGAAGCCATAGAGAATGCATTGCAACGCCCCCGTTCGAAAAAAAACATCTTTGAATGTAAGTCTATGGGAACACTCTGGGCGATTCTCAGCTGGAGGGAAATCGCCCTAAAAGAGGCGGTACTCCACAGAACGTAGCATGACGCTGATTGGACTATATCCAGAGGCTGCAGTGATGGCTAGCGTGACTCTGTGGTTGAATGACATTGGTGGTGCGTCGCCCAATCGCCCTAATGAAGAAACCGCCCCTGGATGAACGGTTGACTCAACTGGGTTTTTAATGATTATTAAGTTCTCTTCTGAAATGTGTTATAACGTATTATTTGAACGGTAGCAAAATCATTGTTCATGAACCCGCCTCCACAATAACTGATCCTGACAAAGTGGAGTGCCAATTAGTGGTAAATCGACTGCACCCCCAAGTCCTTACTGTGCCACGGAGGGTCACGTCTCCTCTCTACTATGTGCCACATCTGTATGGCTCACCTATGGCTCGATATAAGCGACCGTACTTGGACAGGCGAATCAGCCGTCGATGCCTGGGAAGCCCAGTCAAGGGTTTTGCCAAAGTCTAACAATAAAGGTAGAGCAAGGCCATAATGTGGGGCCAGCACAGAGGTCTGCATCGAGTCATAGATTGATAATGATGGTGTACTCTTGGGATCCAGAGATAATCACTCTGATTGTACTTACTTACTAGCTCCTCTTTGCTCCCTGTTGAGCATAAGTCTACAACAAGCCCACGCCATGCCGGATGGTCTTTAGCAGCTTTCTCTGCTTCTGTGAGGGCTGACGTCCGCCCCACCGCCCTCGCCGGGCAGGTGGGGTGCAACGTTTGCCCCCTCCACTCCCTCCTCCACCGCGTCGATCGGCCCCCACCAGGACCCCGCCGACTGGGTGATCGGCCCCCTGTGTTAGCGCCCCCTTGAGGGACATCGCTAAATCGCTGGTTCACCGCCACGCGGGGTTATTCCACACACGCACACATGCTAACGCTACGGCTGCAGCGAGCACGCGCGCGCCCCTGCCAGCTGATCAATTTAACACACACGCGCGAGCTTTGGCGAGCGGTTTTAACGCACCCCGCCCTAATATTTGCGTGGCACGGCTGCACGGATGCGCGAGCGTCGGCAGCCGTTTATGTTTTTAACTAGCGGTTAGTACCCGGCGTTGCCCGGGTGAAAAAGGCAGACACATGTAGTTACACACGCAAATCCATTGATACACACACATAGAGTTACATGCACAAATGGACTCACACATACATACATAGACTGAATAACAACAACCGCCATTTGCCACTAAGTGGCGGTGATGTCACAACAACGCTTGTGCCAGGCTATGTGCACCTTGAGGCCACGTGTCGAACTCCCACTGGCAAGAGGTCACGGGGCAAACCCAGATGGCACAGGTCGACTGACTGAGACGACTGACTGATGCACCACCTGTGGCCCCTATTGTGGCAACTTTCTGTGCTTTATCCACCCGGTGCTCCGCTCGTTGTTGTGAGTGTCGCTCCTTCGCCCTCCGTTGTTGTTGGAGGGTGACTGCCTCCAACTGGCCAGTAGCGTCCTTCAGGAGCCTCCTCCACAGTGGCCGATCTTGACACGGCTGGTACCAGTCATCCGCAAGTGGACTCAGCTCCAACTCCTCCTGTAGCACATCACTCCATGTCTTCTCCAGCCCGTGCCGCGCCCGTTTAGCCCCCTCGATCCGGCGGAACAAAAGCTGTTTAGGCATGCGGTGGCTGGCCATGCGGGCTACATGACTCAGGCAACGCAGCCTTGCCTGCCGGAGGTCACTGATGGGACTTTGTCCACATCTTTCAAGGATTTGTGAGCTCCTCACACAATGCAGCCTGGTTAAACCCAGGATGGATTGTAGGCAGGCCAGCCTAAATGTTTCTAGCCGGCGAAGATGTTCCATTAGGGGGGTCCAAGTTTCGCAAGCGTAGAGAAGGGAGGGAATGACCATGGCCAAGAAGACCTGAAGCTTCGTACGGAGTGATAGACCAGGTAGCTTCCACACAGCGTTACGCAGCCGATGAAAAGATACTGCAGCTCGACTGATTCGGAGTGAGACCTCTGCTGTTAAACCGGAGCCTGTCATTAGCACACTGCCCAGGGAAACTCTCCACTGTCTCCACAACTGGCCCATCACCAATTGGGAGTTGTGGGGTGGAGTGTCCGATGGTACAAAATAGCCAGGCAGGTGCTTAGCTTTGGTTGGGCTGATGGTAAGGCCCCACCTGTTGGTGGCAAGCTCCAGGCTCAGCAGCAGCACCTCGAACTCCTCCTCCGAGTGAGCAGCCATTAGCAGATCATCGGCATACATAACGTGGTTGAGCAATAGGGAGCCATCCCTTGACCGCACCCGGGCATCGATCAGCCTCCCATTGTATCTGTAGCAGATGTGAATTCTTCCAGTACAGGCATTGAAGGCTCGACGAACTACGTGGTCCAATGTGGGAGCCAGAGGACATCCCTGTTGCACCCCAAGGTGTGAAGGGAATGGCTCTGACTCACGGCCAAGCAGTTAAGACGCGGGGCCGCTCACCATCATGAAGGTCCTTAAGGATGGTGATGAGTGGGTTCGGGACTCGGAAAGCACGAAGAGCAACCCAGAGGCCAGGCCTACTGATGGTATCATAGGCCTTGAGCAGGTCAATAAAGCACACGCATGGACTAACATGCACACATGGGCCTACAGACACGCAAATAAATGGAGTTACACTGACTAACATGGAGGCATGCACACACAGCGACTGACACACACACACATGGACTGAGACACACAAACACATCGACTTACAGACACACACACATATGGACTCACACACACATAGACATAAACTTGAGATATGCACACATGGAGTTACACACACATATCGACGTACACACATACAGTGACACACACACATACATAGAGTGACACACACATTGCCGTACACACACATAGACATGTGGACTGGCACCCAGACATCCACTTGGGATATACACACATGGGGTTGCACACGTATATATGAACGTAGACACATAGAGCGACTCACACACACACACCGACTCGCACACAGCAATACGTGGACTAAAACACACATTGACGTAAACACACATATGTACTTATACACACACACATATGGACTAAGACACACACACATGAACTTACACATACATAGACTGACACACACATAGCCCTACACACACATACACATATGGACTGTGACACAGATATCTACTTTAGATACAAAGACATAGATTAACACACATATGGACTCACACACAGACGCATTGACTTACACACACACATCGAGTGACACACACATGTATAGACTTACACACACATGTGGACTAACACACACACATATGGACTGACATACACATCGACGTACACGCACACAGATCGACTGACACACACACATGGACTAACACACACACATAAACACTTTGACGTTGTCCGTTCGAAAAAGACACCCACATGGAGTTAAAGACACGCATGGCTCTACATGCACACACACATGGACTCAAAGACACACAGCAATCCCCGATGATGGCACAGCTATCAGTATCGCAGTACGACGTATGAGTAATTAGCGTGACGCGAGCGATGGAAACAATAGAAATGCATTGAAGAAATAAGCAGAAATCACAGACTGGCAGTAGACCGTGGCAGCGTTATAAAAGCGCAGCATAAAAAGGGGAAATTGAGCAACCCAAAAATCCAAAAAGAGTTTTGTGTACACAAACATAATTATTGTAACATGTCAACTTGTTTCATAATGGTAAACAATGAACCTGAGTTGTTATCTGCACACAAACATTATTATAGTAATGTTTGTCAACTAATGTGTTTAACAATAGTAAACAATGGGCTTGAGTTGTTAGCGTAAGAAGCAAGGAAATTTCACTTACCATAGGCGTGTTGAGGCCTTGTGCCATGCATAGCCCCCCGTCCTGGCCTACATTGGCGAGGCGGTGGAGTTGGCACGTTGGCAGGCTAGGGGCTGGGCCGCTACCCCCCTCCCCAGCATCCCCTGCCCGTGCAAGAATAATGCTATGTAAGCAGTAAAATATTATTATCTACGGAGTCTGTAGTAGAACCAGGATGCATCGTGTTTGGGGGGGGGGGGCGAAGAGGACATGATACTGTGAAGAAATGTCCGCAGCGTTATGTGTGTATGTGTTGGCTGTAAAAGGCGTAAAAGAAAATGTCCCCCGTGAGCTCGAGTGAACGTACAGCACTTGGTAGGGTCCGTCCCCCCCCCCCCCCCCCATGCAATTGGTGTCACTTGGTACGGTCGATGTCGCGCAATAAGTAAATAATGAATAGTAGAAACGGCACAAATGTGTTAATTAAACTACTTTAAAGTTTACGGATGGGAAAACGGAATAGCCTATTCCCACCACGGGGCTTAGGGCGTGCCAGCTGGCAAATTATTTCGGTCTTAAACCCCACCGTCCGAGAGCCAAATCCCCTGCAAGCGCGAGCGCACGGAGACTTTTATATATAAAGAAAAGAAAAGAAAAAAGAAAAGAAAAAAAGAAGAAAGAAAAGAAGAAAGATGCACGTGCGCCTAACACACACACACACTCAAATGACCAACACCATGCCGACGTTCCACTCACACAGAAATCACACTGCACCGATACTCTGTACTAAAGTTTATTAACGGCACAAATACATACTACCTGGGGGGAATATTTCACGAGAAAAGCTTAGCCTAACTCTGCCTACGAACCCAGTCACTCAAACGTCCTACCACGTACCTGGAAGCTGTACTCACAGCGTCGCACGGATGCTGTGAGAGTCGGAGGGAGAAGGACGAGAGAAAACTTCACCTATCACTGCCTCGTAGCAGCACTCGCTGGCATCACACGGATGCTGCGAGTGGCTCGAGGAGGCAGGACGGCAGGGAGTGGGTCTTGACGGCCCGGAGGTTGAAGACAAGAGACCAAAATCGTTCTGGGCTACTTTTTTTATTCCCTTAACTTCAAAGGCCCGGGGTGCCATTGTACCGCGTGGCCAATCGTGTGCTTACCTGTGGTTACCGCCCCCCCCTGTTACCGTGTTCTCCCTCGAGTACTGCGCGGCGACGGCTGCCACCCATTGTCCCTCGTTGCCCATTGCCTCGAAGGGTTCTTGTGCTTTTGCTTGTTTAATATTCTGCCCTCCGTCCTTCCCCCAATGCCGTGAGTAACTCATTGCGGTTGGCCCAGTGAACCTTTTCTTTCTGTGCCCATACAATTTTAAACCAATTTTAGGGGCACCGCAATGTAACCTGTCCTGCAAGGGTTGGCCAATCTCCTGGCACCGGGAAACCGTGGGACTTTCCCTCTAGGGGTCCTTCGGATTAAAACCCGATGTGCCAGGAAATCCCCCGCGAGGACACTACGTGGGTGCAAGTGCTGCGTGTGTGCGTGTCTTAGGGTGGGGGGTAGTGGACAATCGCATCACTTGCGGAGTTTCCCTATGGTCGTGGCACCACACTTCACCCCAAAACAGGCCCATGGTTTTTAGTTGGTTTTTAACCGTGCTTCACCAGGTGGCCTTCGGCCTGCCCCGTGGTCTTTTCCCTTGTGGTGTCCACTCTAGGGCAGTTTTCGCTATGGACTTGGGTTCTATTCTCAGCACATGTTCCAGCCACCTGAGTCTTCTCTCAGTTATGTCCCGCATTATGCATCTTGAATTAGTCTTGATGTATAGGTCCCGGTTTGAAATCTCGTTTGGCCAGAAGATGTGACAGATTTTCCTCAGGCATTGGGAGTTCATGTCTATCTTGGTGGTTCTCCAACTTTCACTATTGTACAGTAACACTGATTTTACATTGTCTTTCAACTGTATTGGCCAGACTTCCAGATGTTTCTCAGTTTGGAAGGTGTGTCTTGCCTTGTTTAGCCTGGACATGTGGTGGAGTTTTCTTTGCTTATTACACTGCCAAGGTATGCAAAACTATCGACCTATTCCAGTGGTTTTCCCTTGATTGTTGTATTTAATGTTGTTGCTGTGTTTTTTTTTATCATTTGTTGGGTCTTTTCTACATTTATCTGCAGACCTAGTTGGTCAGCAAACTGGCTCAACCGAGTTGTTTTCTCCTGCACATGGGTTTGTTTAGAAGAGAGCAGAGCTATGTCATCTTCAAATCAAGATCTTTGAGCACTGAGAAGGGGTCCACTGGATTCCCCTTGGGAAGTCTCTTGCAATGCCTCTTATAACTCAGTCATTGGCAACCAGGAAGAGAATTGGTAAAAGGATGCATCCTTGATGTACTCCTGACGTGACGGGGATCCAGTCGGATGTAATGTTGTTGACCAAGATGGCACATTCAAATTCTTCATTTTAGCTCTTGATTATCTCAATGAGTTTAAGAGGTATGCCATATTGTTGGTAGGATCTTCCAAAGACTGTCTCTGTGTGTGTATGCTATCAAAAGCTTTCTTAAAGTCGATGAAATTGAGGTATAGTGGGGCTTTCCATTCCAGACACTGTTCTATGATATTGCGTAGAGTGAATATGTGATCCATGCAGCCTCTCCTATTTCTAAAGCGAGCTTGCTCTTTCCACATGGTCTGGTCAAGGGCACTGTTAATCCTTTTGAACAGGATTTTGCAGATGACCTTGCTAAGAAGTTAAAGGCATGTTTGTCCGCTTCTTGGGAATGTTGTTAATCTCCCATATGCATTGGAACAGGTCTGTAAGTGCATTTGCCGCGGTCTCTGAATCAGCTTTGAACATCTCAGCATGATAGTGTAAATACATGGAGCCTTTCATTATTTCATTGTGGATATGGCCTTGCTGACCTCTTCTTTGGTTGGTGGGTCTGAATAAATCTGTAGTGGTGGGCCATTTATAACATCTTTTGATGAAGACGTTGGTTGAGGTCTGCTTAAGACAGTGTTAAAATGCTCAACCCATATTTCTGCCTGGGCTTTCTCAGTGGTGATGGTCTTGCCTTCCTTGTCTTTGACTGGTGGAGTTTTACTTATTGTTCTGCAAAGTTATTTAGTGATGTTTTAGACTGTGCTTGTTTCCCCTACAGCCTTTGCTCCTCAGAGAGTTTAGCTTTGCATTCAAGGTAAGCTCTTTTATTGGCTCTGGCTTTCTTTTTGACTGCATTGTCCAATGATTTGTATGCAAGTTTCATTTAACCGAGCAGTTTGAGTGTTGAACAGGTTTCCCTTTGCCTTAGATCTTTCTTGGATTGCATTCCAGGTGGAGTCGGTCAACCATGGCTTTGAGTTATTTTTGTAACCTATAATTTTCTTGCTTGCCAGTTTGTAGGCTTTCTTGATGTTGTCCCATTTATCATCCACTAGGTTTTCTTCTGTGGCATTGAGATCTTGAAGTGCTTTGAACCGGTTCCTGAGGTCTAGCTTGAACTTCTGTTTTAGTTCTGGGTTTTTTTATTATTCGATGTCCAATCTCGTCCTGGTTTTTGGTTTTGTGTTTTCTTCAGCTTAAGTCTGATCCTTGCGATGATGAGATGGTGGTCGCTATACACGTCTGCCCCCCCTCCCCCCCTATGTGCTCTCATATCTAAAAGTGACTTCCTCCACTTGCCATTTATGAGAATGTGATCCATTTGATTTTAATCTCTTGTATTTGGAGATGTCCATGTTAACTTGTGTATGTTTTTACGTGGAAAAATAGTCCCTCCAATCACAAGGACGTTTACTAAGCAGAAGTTGGCAAGTCTTTCGCCATTTTCATTAATTTCTCCATATACGTGTTTGCCCATCATCTGTTTATGGTTTGAGTTGCCATTCTCCACTTTGACATTTCGGTCTCCAGTAATAAGTAGCATGTCATGTTGTGGTATCCGGGAGAGCAGTATTTGCAAGGTTTCATAATGTGTCCTTTGTAACCAGAGCACTTGCCTCGAGCACATTAAAACCATCCTTTTGGTTTAGATATGTGGATGACACTTTGGTTGTCTGGCCACATGGTAAAGATACACTTAAGATTTTCTAAATCATCTCAATGCACAAAACCCGGCCATTCAGTTCACCATGGAAATGGAGGTGAATAACACACTCCCGTTCCTGGATATTTTACTTGGGCATGGCCCAAACGGTAAAATAACACACAGCGTTAACAGAAAGCCAACGCACACTGATGCCTATCTGAATGCAGATTCGCATCATCACCCAGCTCAGAAATCCTCTCTTATCAAGACGCTCATACATCGGGCTAAAACAGTGTCAGATGGTGAAAGTCTAGTGAGAGAGATTAAACATGTTAAAGAAGCACTAAGACAGAATGGCTACAATAATGCTCAAATTAACAGAGCACTAAAAGCCAAATCACGATCGCAAAGCAACACTGCTGAAAGCGATCAGATTATTAAAACAATAAAAATACCATTTATCTCAGGAGTGACTGATAAATTAGCCCGTGTTTTGCAAAAGCAAAACATTACAGTAATATTTGGTACAGTACACAAAATTCAACAACTAGTAACGTGCACTAAAGACGAATTACCTAAATTATCAACAGAAGGTGTATATCGGATTAATTGTGTATGTGGCAGATGCTATATTGGACAGACAGGGCGTAACGTTAGTGTAAGACTAAAAGAACACCAGAGAAATATTAAACTATCACAAACACAACTGTCGGCAGTAGCAGAACATGCATGCCAACAGGGACACTCAATTGATTTTGACAACGTGGAAGTGTTGTGTAAAACTAGTTACTACTGGCAAAGACTAATTAGAGAATCGATTGAAATTGAGAGAAACATAAATAACTTTAATCGCTCAGACAGCTATAGGCTTAGTGCGGCCTGGAAGCGTATTATTAAATAAGATACATTACAATTACTTATAAGGGAAACAACCACTAACTGATTACTAATGTAGCATAATCACAATAAAACACATTCCAAATGATTACTAATCTACAACTCGCATCGTAACAATAGCCTGATTACTAATCTAGTATATAATTACAATCACTCCCCCCTTGAATCTTTGCACCTGATGAGTTAATGAGTTAATGAGTTAATGATGACGTCACCCTGCTGCTGCTGCTCTATATAAGAACGGGAGACACAGGAGAGCCTCACCATTCTGGCGAATTGCCCGATGATGCTGATTGCAATTACCAGCGAAACGTCGTACTCAAATTGTAAATGTTGTTGCTTCAACACACCGGTGGGCTAAAGCAGTGAACTATTTGTCTTTGTCAACGTGACACATTTTTACTGATTGGCCGTGTCGGGTGGTGGAGGGTTACGACACATTTATAAATAAACGCGATCTAAACCCAAAAATCGTTGATTATGAATGTCCTTTGTTTGTTCTTCTGCGTCATTTGTTGGTGCATAGCACTGGATGATTGTTAGTTTGCAGAATTTAGAGTTGAAGCGTGCTCTGATGAGTCTCACGCTAACTGGTTCGCATTCTATGAGTGATTTTGCATGGTTCTTGGATATTACAATAGCCACTTCCTCTTTGTGTTTGTCGTCCTTTTTGCCAGAGTGAATGATGGTGTATCCCTATGATGAAATTATCCTACCTCATCCAGTCCAGCGACACTCGCTCGCTCCTAAAATGTACATTTTGGAGCGTTTCATCTCATGGACAACTTAGGTCGTCTTGTATGTCTGGTTCATAGAACGTACGTTCCAAGCTCCAACCTTGATTTTGTGCTTTGGATCCAGGAGGCCCCTTTTCATCTTTCAAACGTCCCTCTGAGGGCTTTGATTGGAGAGCGCCATCCTGCCAGTTCCGTGGCTACGTGCCTCCTGGTGGTCTGGTATTAAATGTGTTCTGGTTGCAGTTTCCATAACAAATCTGTTTTTTTCCGGGGTGGGGTTGTTAGCCCCACGCCCAACCCCCAACCTGGAAAACCAGGGGTTGTCCATTTCGTCTGTCCTCTATCCTTTGACCAGTCGGGCATGGTTGGATCTGCTGGGAGCCTAAGACTCCCGCCAGCTTTGCTCTCTAGGTCATGGAGGTACACAAGCTTCTCTACCAGGACAAGGCGGAAACCCATGAGATTGTACGACTATGATAAAAAAAGAAATTAGTTTTTCTCGCCCATTTCCTCCGTCCCCAAGTAAAACAAATATTGTGAAAGAAATACATAAATACAATTAACGAATTAAGTCCAATCCCGACCCTGACCCCTAATTATTTGGAGTTTGCATGTTCTTTCCATGGTCACGTGGATTTTTTTCCGGGTCCTCCGGTTTGTCCCTCCACATTTGGAAACATGTGTTTATAGTATTTGGCTGCTATTAATTTCCATATCATAACCCACTTCGTTGGGCTATCATTTGTGGCAAAGTCGCTTTTGAAAAAGAGTTACAGTGAGGGAAAAAGTATTTGATCCCCTGCTGAATTTGTACGTTTGCCCACTGACAAAGAAATGATCAGTCTATAATTTTAATGGTAGGTTTATTTGAACAGTGAGAGACAGAATAACAACAATAAAATCCAGAAAAACGTTTGTCAAAAATGTTATAAATTGATTGGCATTTCAATTAGGGAAATAAGTATTTGACCCCCTCTCAATCAGAAAGATTTCTGGCTCCCAGGTGTCTTTTATACAGGTAACGAGCTGAGATTAGGAGCACACTCTTAATCAATCAGATTCCATACTCTCCACCATTGCCAAGACCAAAGAGCTCTCCAAAGATGTCAGGGACAAGATTGTAGACCTACACAGGGCTGGAATGGGCTACAAGACCATCGCCAAGCTTCTTAGTGAGAAGGTGACAACAGGTGGTGCGATTATTCGCAAATGGAAGAAACACAAAAGGACTGTCAATCTCCCTCGGCCTGGGGCTCCATGCAAGATCTTACCTCGTGGAGTTGCAATGATCATGAGAACGGTGAGGAATCAGCCCAGAACTACACGGGAGGATCTTGTCAATGATCTCAAGGCAGCTGGGACCATAGTCACCAAGAAAACAGTTGGTAACACACTACGCCGTGAATGACTGAAATCCTGCAGTGCCCGCAAGGTCGCCCTACTCAAGAAAGCACATATACATGCCCGTCTGAAGTTTGCCAATGAACATCTGAATGATTCAGAGGACAACTGGGTGAAAGTGTTGTGGTCAGATGAGACCAAAATGGAGCTCTTTGGCATCAACTCAACTCGCCGTGTTTGGAGGAGGAGGAATGCTGCCTATGACCCCAAGAACACCATCCCCACCGTTAAACATGGAGGTGGAAACATTATGCTTTGGGGGTGTTTTTCTGCTAAGGGGACAGGACAACTTCACCGCATCAAAGGGACGATGGACGGGGCCATGTACCGTCAAATCTTGGGTGAGAACCTCCTTCCCTCAGCCAGGGCATTGAAAATGGGTCGTGGATGGGTATTCCAGCATGACAATGACCCAAAACACACGGCCAAGGCAACAAAGGAGTGGCTCAAGAAGAAGCACATTAAGGTCCTGGAGTGGCCTAGCCAGTCTCCAGAGCTTAATCCCATAGAAAATCTGTGGAGGGAGCTGAAGGTTCCAGTTGCCAAACGTCAGCCTCGAAACCTTAATGACTTGGAGAAGATCTGCAAAGAGGAGTGGGACAAAATCCCTCCCGAGATGTGTGCAAACCTGGTGGCCAACTACAAGAAACGTCTGACCTCTGTGATTGCCAACAAGGGTTTTGCCACCAAGTACTAAGTCATGTTTTGCAGAAGGGTCAAATACTTATTTCCCTCATTAAAATGCAAATCAATTTATAACATTTTTGACGTGCGTTTTCTTATCTTTTTTGTTGTTATTCTGTCTCTCACTGTTCAAATAAACCTACCATTAAAATTATATACTCATCATTTCTTTGTCAGCGGGCAAACTTACAAAATCAGCAGGGGATCAAATACTTTTTTTCCCTCACTGTATATAGCTCAGTGGGCCTTACTTGGTAAAATATTTATATATAGTTTTTTATAGTATTGAAGAAATTTGCACCATTGTTTAAATTGCCACTCCAGAAGATGGAATCGAACCGGCGACCTCGCGATTGCTAAAGTCCAGTGCGCGCTTAACCATTACACCGTGAAAGCTCCCGCAGCGTGTAACGTGTGTTTAAATGTACGTGGTTTTCCGCAGGGAGAGGCTTACGGCCTTCGCATGCACAATTTGTATGCGATGGCAGACACGTGTAATCACAGAGCGAGATACCATGCGCGCAATTTGTCCCAGCCCAGGGCAGCCCTATGAGCATCGCGGGTGAGGAAACATTCCATAGCTCCCCCTCTGTGTGCGCCTGGCTCAAAATGCTTTATTGGAGTCATTGCGATTGATATGTAGAATTGCAGATATTGCCTACAACGGGAGGAAAAAACACTATATTCTCATGGGGACAATGGGAACAACCAATTATATGTTGTGAAAGTACCACTGGTAAGGATTGGAAAATGTTTTTTTTATCATAAAGCTGAAGCATCCATGTGAAAAAAAACATAAGCGCACATGCATTGCAACATGTGCGGTAAAGTGTAGTGGAATGAGAATTGGATTGTGTTTATCTCCATTGGTGGTCCACAGCAAGTGGTGAATGTTCACAATGGTATGGTGGGCAGTTGTGCATATGTGCACTGTATGTTCCATCATTTATAAGAATGTTGTAATTTGGACATGCATTGTAATTCATATGGAGTTCATATTCTATGGTTCTTTCGGTAAAGTCACGTAGATAGAAAAAGAATATCAATTAAATAATAAAAATTAAAATTAAGTGAATAAAAAATTATAAAATAAACTGTTCTGTTCCTGATGATGACCACTTGTGTTGCGATCGAAACGTCGTGATATTTTATTCTTTTGTATTCACTTAATTTTCATTTTTATTATTTTACTAGCAGGAAGTATCCGGTGTTGCGCGAGTCTTAAAAATATTTCAAAACTACTCTTAAAAATGTAACAGCAGTGCGTACTGACTGTGGTGGTACCTGCTATGATTACAGCAGTGCATACTGTGGTGGTACCTGCTTTCACTGCAGCAGTGCATACTGTAGTGGTACCTGCTATGATTACAGCAGTGCATACCGACTGTGGTGGTACCTGCTATGATTATGTAGGGGGTTCGAATTAGGTGCACACACACACACAGCTTTGAGGAAACACTATTTATTAAACGGTAAGTAATATAACACTGTACCGATGATGTCGTCTTCGCTTCGGAGTTCAACCACCCCGCTCTGCGTTCACACCACGCTTATATCTGCTCTGGCGTGGCCGGCTCCGCCCAGGCGTGGCCGGCTCTGCCCAGGCCACGCCTCCCTTCCCAGGCCACGCCTCCCTTCTCCCACCTCACGGGAGGTCTGGGTCCCTCCACCACGTGACCCCCCAAGCACCCCCTTGGGGCCCCCAGCCCTCGTACGGGCCGACACAGTAGTGACGTCCTATGTCACTACATCACCCCCCCCATGTATAAACACACAGCCGTCCCCGGATGTAACACAACTGTGAAACATCGAAAAGGTGTGCCTCCGAACCAGCAACATCAATAAATGACCGGCGACCGATAATAAATACAATCACGTAATATACACAGAATCGACGAGGGTAAAAGGAAGGGAACCGCATAGAAAACGGGGAATTAACAACAACAAATATACATGAAAACTGACTAACCGACTTACGCTCCAGCACAGCCTCCCCGTGAAAATCACGCATGCACCGACATGTGAGTGTGGCCATTGGAACGACGGCGTAGGCAATGAGCAAGGCGTCTGAGAGCCATGTAGAGCAGTCAGTCTTCCACGAGTCCATGTGGCCAGGCCCCCCAGGGGAGGTGCACACACCCCTCCCGGAGGCCCTGGGGAACCAGAAGTGGCCCAAAGGGCAAGGCCCCTCCTCAGGAGTCAAGAACAGGAGGAGCAGGAGTAGCTGACGCATCCTACACTCCCTCCCCCCCCAGTCCATAGCCGGTCGGCATAACCGGTGACTCCAAGGTGCCAGGTAGATACTGCCTCCTGTGACGAGAAACAAACCCTCCTGAGGCATCACTCAACGAACACTCGCCTCCGCTCTTCGGACATGACAGTCACCCGTTAGCACCCCCCGCCTTTCCGACGTGGCATCCCAAAACCGTGCACGTCAGGCCATATCGGGGGGAAATTTCCATGTTACCACCCCACCGCCTTTCCGACGCAGTGTCACAACTAGTAGCACGCGTTGGCCGTATCACGGGAATTTTAACCCAGTCACTCTCCAAGACTCGCACCGCAGCATATAGCTGTACCGACCGAGCTGAGACGACCCATCGTTCACTCACTGCACAACATGCACCCTAACAACTGAAGGGATACAGTCCCAACGTAACGGGACAACTACACCTGAACACTACGAATCTCCAGCCCACTGTTTCAACGCGCCTCGGAATGTCTCAATCTCCGGGCCGTCAGGGCGAGCCTACAGCTCCAAACGCACCACGGAGGGTCTCAACCTCCGAGCCGTCAGGTCAAGCTGTCAGCCATAGCATGACAGGACCACACTCTCTGAGCCATGTGAGCGCACAGCCCACTAGGCTAGACAAGCCACGGAGTGTCTCGATCTCCGGGCTGTCAGGTCAAGCCGTCAGACACAGCATGACGGGACCACAACGTTCGTGTTAGACACGCAACACTCACTGGGCCATCCTGGTCAGGATCTGCGCCCCAAGATAGGCGACAGCCAGCACCACAATTTCAAATCCCTGGCAGCATGTCACCATCGCAATTGAAATGCTCCATACCAATGACGGCAGAGCCACAAACCAAGGCAGTCATCCCCCACACAATCGCAATTTAACACCATCACAACACATACAATTTGAATTAGGATCCCCCACTGAACTGATCCAATGCCGAACAGGTACGCACAATTTGTGACGATCCCGAATATTCAATGGTCACAACAATGCACCTCACATCCCGTATTCGTACACATCATCTCCGAGACTCGCATTGCAGCATGCAGCTGTACCAATCGAGTTGAGAGAGCAACGCAATTTGGCGAAAATTAACCGAAACGCACCTCCGATCCATGTAGAACACAAGGGGCATTCCCGCACAAAAGACATCTGTGCAACAATGGACAGGAACCAACCAGTGAGTTTGAAACACACCGAACCTGTCATTTCAAAATCCCCTTCAACATTAACCATGCGACTCAGGGGATTTGAATTTTGAGAGCAAAAAAAAAAACTAGACAAAACCCATAGAATCGCCGAATTGATTAATACAGTATATGCAGTATACGCATTTCGTACAGTCAATCATTTGGAGCAATGCTCCATCCAGTCCCCACATGGCAACACACACGATCAATACTCCAGACAATCCATACATAGTAAATAATTACAAGCAAGTACCCAACAGTCCATATACCGTTAACACTCTCGAGCAAAGATCCATGCGGTCTGTACCTTGGCAACAATGACGATCAAAGTTTCTGACAGTTACACGTGAACAATCACGAGCGAAACTCCATACAGTATACACAATAACAATCGCGATTTCGCAACAAAACGATGTAACAACACGAGTCATTAACACGGCAACCCACAGGATATCAACGGAGCTCGGGACACCCAACAACAAATTAATCATTAACTACACCCTGAAGATAACGATCTCGACGCCATAATTAACAACACTGTTACAAGCAGACACTTGCACGGACGCCGCGTCAATTTGTCACGCACACAACCGGACGAACACGCTCCGCAAACCAGCGAGTTAAAAAAAACACACACTACCCGGTGCCCGCAAGATGGGTGAAGTTATTATTATTATTTTTCTTGGGGCCGGGTGCTTATGTCATGTCACGACTCACCTGGCAAACTGTGAATAGCGAAGGGCGGCAAGGTGGAGCACTGGGACGCCCCGAAGAATCTTGCATGGTGAATACGGCCTCCTCTTGCGAACCCATCCACCTCTCGCGCTCGAGCAGAAGACGGGGGCGCAACCCGAACGTGTGGAACTCCCCCTCCGCAGGCGTTGATGTCGGCAGGAGTGGCATTTCGGCAGCAGGAACAGCGCCCCGACCAGCCGCCGATTTGACGGGAGCGGCATTTTGGCGGGAACAGCGCCACGAGCAGCCGTCGATTTGGCAGGAGCGGCATTTTGGCGGGAACAGCGCCCCAGCCAGCCGCCGAAATGGCGGCCCCACCGCGTAGCCCGCATGCCCGGACCTACCCCACCAGCCCCCGCCTCGACGACGGTGTCCTCTCCCCGCGGCTCCATTGCTCCGTTCCCGATGACGGTGAAGCAGCGGTGCGATGCCCTTCCCGCTGCTCCGCGTGCAGCGCCATCTCTCTCTCTGTCACTGGGGCAGCCATCCCCGGGGCTGTCCGAAGGATGGTCGTCACGCCGTCCCCGTCGTACGAAGGCATCCAGGTGTGCCCATTTTACTTCCCGAGGATAACACCTAGCAATATTTATTTTTACACAACTTCTGACGCCAAATGTAGTGGGTTCGAATTAGGTGCACACACACACACAGCTTGGAGGCAACACTATTTATTAAACGTAATATAACACTGTACATGAGGTGGTGACCACCTTCCTTAACTCACTAACACTCTGGAACACGACACAGAGTGGACCAGGCAGCCAACGGGCTGCCTGGTCCAGGACGACGACCCGGGACTTGAGGACCGATGATGTCGTCTTCGCTTCGGAGTTCAACCACCCCGCTCTGCGTTCACACCACGCTTATATCTGCTCTGGCGTGGCCGGCTCCGCCCAGGCGTGGCCGGCTCTGCCCAGGCCACGCCTCCCTTCCCAGACCACGCCTCCCTTCCCCCACCTCACAGGAGGTCTGGGTCCCTCCACCACGTGACCCCCCAGGCACCCCCTTGGGCCCCCAGCCCTCGTACGGGCCGACACAGTAGTGACGTCCTATGTCACTACAATTACAGCAGTGCATACCGACTGTGGTGGTACCTGCTATCACTACAGTAGTACATGCTGACTCTATAGCAGTATTTATCGACTCTATAGTACAAAGTACTTACCTGACAGAGTGGCGTGGTGAGGCCTAGTCCCGTGCAGTGATACCTGCTATGATTACAGCAGTGAATACTGACTGTGGTGGTACCTGCTATGACTACAGCAGTGCATACCGACTGTGATGGTACCTGCTACATCTAGCGACTGTATAGTAGTAATAACTGCACACATCGGAGTGGGGGGGGACATGACACAGTGAATAATTTACGTCAGCATTTAGTGGATTTTTATAGCATTTTTAACGCGAAAGAAAATGTCCCCCTCACTCCCACCGAAGACGTGCGACTTGTTATGGGCCGTTCCCCCCCCCCCCCCCCAAAGGCGCGTGAGTTGGTAGGGTGCACGCGTCATAAATAAAAAATAATAATAGTGAAGCGCACAAAAATTGCACTAAATCGCTAATTAAACTTATTTAGAGTTGACAGATGTGAAAAAGGATTAGCGCTTGCTGACCGCGGGGCTTACGGCGTGGTACCTGGCTATTTTTATACGTCAACCCCACCATTGGAAAGCAAAGCGAGCGACCACACAAAAACCCACACACAAACACACAAACCCACAATTTTAGACTTTTATATATATAAATTGTTATTATTTTTCTATCTACGTGACTTTACCGACAGAACCATAGAATATGAATTCCTGCGGTTACGAAAGTTTTAAGTAAAAAATTAATATGGAGTGTTTTTAAAATAACCCCAAATTGTGTTGGCTCGTAATAATGACATCCAGGCAACGGGCAATTATGCAGCCAACTACTGTCTGCCTTGCTGATAGAAACTAAGCATTGACATCTGTCCAAGGGTGAAGTCTTACACAATTGGCATATACTGGAGTAAATACCTCATTTGTTTTTTTAATAAGAAATCACACTTGTTGGCTATACATTATGTAATAACAAGTTAAACTACCGTATTTTTGCTCCACAGACAAATCATGACAGAATACAGTCCTGTATACATTGCCAATGAACCTCAATCCACTGCAATGTGAAGAGATTCATCAAATCTAACTCGTGTTTAAGATCCTCATTGTTATCAACCAGGCGGTTGTTGCGCACGCCTGTAACCCTTCCCTATGGAGGCAGCGAGGGTTGGTGGATCGCACAGATGTTGCGATACTGTCGAACTGTCATACCCTGGCTTGTCAGGAGAAGAAAGTAACAGCAAAACATTGAGATTCAGTAGCGAAACTAGCGTGGGGGGTATGGGGTGCCTTGGCGCCCCCCCCCCCCCCCCCCCTGGTGGCCAAAGCTACGAGTTGGGGCCGCCTGGACAACCACTGTGTGATCTAGATTTGAAGTGTTCGTGACTGCAGGGATCCATATTCTTTGGTTCTTTCGGTAAAGTCATGTAGGTATAAAATAAAATAAATTAAATAACCACTGTGAGAGCTATAGTGACTGCATTTTGCGAAGACGGAGCAACCGAACGGCGTTAAATGTTCGAGATCGTGAGCGTAACGATGCGATTAGGCAAGAGGAGCCACGAAATAATAGCCTAGGTGTGTCCGTGAAAGACAAATGAAATATTGGGGCCCCACCTGACTGATTGCCGCACCCCCTGAGCTGATAATTTATAGCCACTACGCCACTGTGTAGACTTAATATATATGCGATGTTTACCCTTCTCACACGTGGGTTTTGTCAGGGTGCTCCGTTTTCCTCACACACGTAGCATTTATTAATTGGCCGCTAACAACAGAATTGGCCGTAAACAACCATTGGTACCTCATTTGCCAGTAAAAAATATGATAATTGTTTTTTTACCCTTTTATCTGGCAACAAAACTGACACCTTTTATTACGAGGAGTCATGTTTGCATAGACCACAATACCTGCAGTCATAATGCAAACAAAAAACATAACTCTGATCATGTATGCACTGTCCTTGAAGTTGATTGGTCCACACCCGAGACAGCTTTCCTTAGAGCCTAGTCTCACATGGGTTGGACCAGATGACGCCAAAAGGCGCACAGCTCCAGCAGCGATGAAGGGTTGAGTCGACTTACCATTATTAAGTGCTCCACTGTAATGTGTTATAATGCGTCCGTTGATTTTTAGTGGGGCGGTTGTGGTGCAATGCCTGTAATCCAGCACTGCGGGGGCGAGGGTTGGTGGATCGAACAAATGTTGTGAAACTCCCTTCCCGTGCCACCCAGCAGCTGCTCAAATAGAAATCCGTATTAATGAAGTGATCGTCCGATGGATAAACCGCCCACAGCCATAGAAATGTGAAAGGTACACCACTAGCTCTGGGTCTACAACAGAGATGACCAAGGGCTACTAGGCTCAATTGAGCACAAAAAACGGTTCGTCCTGAGAAAGCAGTCCAGCTATAAAGTGTGCGTGGAATCATTTCCCTTTGCGAGTCTTTTTCCGCGGGGTACTCTGGTCTGACCGTGGATCAATTCCCTAAGAGGAAGGGTTCAGCACTGCTCTGCCAGAGATCCGAATTATTAGTTTATTGTCGTGACGACGAGAGCACAATCGTGAAAACTGACGGAACATTACAAGTATAAAACGGAATGAAAGATAACACAAAGTGATGTCTCACATCCAAGCAGGGCTCTCCTGAAAGTCTTCAAGAGGCATTGACGGGTTCTTGTATAGAGGACAATACTATTTTTGGTGTCTTAAACGTTGAC
The DNA here is from genome assembly GCF_015708825.2 of Lethenteron reissneri. Classification (NCBI taxonomy): domain Eukaryota; kingdom Metazoa; phylum Chordata; class Hyperoartia; order Petromyzontiformes; family Petromyzontidae; genus Lethenteron; species Lethenteron reissneri. Next base: position 13,494,735 of record NC_083811.1, read on the forward strand.
GCCATTTGCTAAAATTTAAGCCAAAATATCCTTTAATTATCCACGAAGCTGTACTGTAGGGTTTTTTTTCATTTAAATTAAAAAGTGAGAATTAAAATACTGTATAAGTGATTAGTATTTACAATGCTGCACTGTGTTTATTAAACGCAGAAGCAACGACGGTTTATTAAACATCAAACAATTCGTGATGAGAACGCTGTGTGCCTACGGTGGATTAAAGGTCACGTATCGCCATCTTCTGGTAATAAACTTGAATAACGTCCAAGTCATGTTGCAGCTACGTGAACTGGAAACAATGGATATAGCGCATTAACTCGATACCTATTTAAACACTAGGTTGTTGGGGGGAGCCTATGGCGCGATACCTATTTAAACACTATATTATGTTGTTGGGGGGCGCCATAGTGTGAGGCGCCCCCGCACAACCACAGCCTGTGGCGCCCCCCAACAACCACAGCCTGCGGCGCCCCCCAACAACCACAGCCTGCGGTGCCCCCCAACAACCACAGCCTGCGGCGCCCCCCAACAACCACAACCTGCGACGGCCCCGAACAGACTGGTCAAGTAAATCCTTACGATCCACTCGCACAGCGTGCGGTGGGCCTTCATCCAGCAGTGGGTTTAAGCACCCCAAAAACTACAGTACTAATCTAATTAGAACCGTGTGCATTGTTTGTCAGATTAAATTTTTTAAGAACTCACCTTCAACTATTCTTTTAACTTAATGGCTTGAGAGATGATCGGATGTACGGCTGATAGTGAATTACGATTAAAAAACAAAAAAACAACGTGAACGGCTTCGCTGTACTTGAGGACGTTTAATAAGTTGAATAAAAGCAGCTTTACACGGCTTTCACTTAAAACTTTCACTCTCCATACCTTTTTTGACAATCCCGCGATGTCACTTTAATGTGGATGAATGAAAATGTATCTAAACTTTAGTTGTGATATTGACATTAACTTCTAAGAACTACCACTTATTAATCAGTGAAATAACTGTTAGGATTATTTTGAAGCTCTTAAGGGCAGTGGCGGCTCCTGCAAAATCTCTCAGGGGGGGCAAATGTCTGGATGATTGATAAGGATAAGGTCCACCCATGCAATGGATAAATTAACAGCTTAAGCATGTAAAGGCAACTTCACTTCTTTAATATTAATGAAAAATAAAGTGACTCTTACAATACATCTTGTTTGTTTCTATACTCACTATTAAAACAAACCACTCAAGTTTATTTTATTAAAGATTCCACTAGGTGGCAATAAATTATATTGTTGGATGAAACGTGCTTACGTATGATGACGTTAGCACGTATGATGAGGTAAGCACGTTAGTGCATGCCCTCCCGGGAAGCCATAGAGAATGCATTGGAGCGCCCGCCGTTCGAAAAAAAACATCTTTGAATGTAAGTCTATGGGGCCACTCGGGGCGATTCTCAGCCGGAGTGAAATCGCCCAAAAAGAGGCGGTACTCCACAGAACGTGACATGACGCTGATTGGACTATATCCAGAGGCACAGTGACGGCTAGCGTGACTCTGTGGTTCAATGACATTGGTGGTGCGTCGCCCAATCGCCCTAATGAAGAAACCGCCCCTGCTTAAGGGGTCTTAGGTTTCAAGTTTCATTGATTAGGTATTGCCCTGTGAGCCATGTGGCTCTTGAGTTGGGTGCAACTGCAACAAACAAAATATGAACACAGAACATCTTAAAGCAACGGAGCGCACCCCGGGAGCGCGAGCCTCAGGCGGCCATCAGTGGAAAGCACGGGGCTCTCTCAGGGCAGCAGTGGACAGAGCACGGCTCCACCTCAGGGCAGCAGTAGAGAGAGCACGGCTCCACCTCAGGGCAGCAGTGGAGACCACGGGGGTCCCTCAGGGCAGCAGTGGATGGAGCACGGCTCTGCCACGCGTCGGGCCTCCACGGGGGGAAATTTTGGGTGGGGCCGAGCCATCCGCCATTGCGGCCTCTGCGAGGCTTCCCGCCCTTCCCGACACGCGGCAGGACGCCGCCATCTTGGGAGCGGCCACGGCTGAACGGCGGGAAGCCACCATCTTGTCGCCGCCACGTGGGGCACCCGCTTCAGATGACAGCAGCTCGGGGACTCGCAGCCACTGTCTGACAACTATTAAAGAATTCACAATTGGAGGGAATTGGAGCGCATTCGCTTGGGGGTTTGAGTCGGCTGTCCAATCCGCCAAGTGGACGGATGCGAGGCCTTGGAAGTTCTGCCGACGCTCCTGGACGACAAGTCCTTGAAATGTTTCCGCTCCATCGCAGCTGCGAAGAAGGCAACACTGAAAGGGGCGTTCGACGAGATGGCGGAAGCATATGAGCCACCGGACGACGCACACCGTAGATTTGTCCAAAGACAACGGGCGCCGGAGGAATCACCAGCGGCCTTCCGCGGCGCTGTGGTTGAGCTGGCCATGGCCGCGTATCCCGAGACCGAACCCGACTTGTTGGAGCCCTTGATACTGGGTAAGATGTTGGAGCTGTCCAAGGACCTGGGCATCCCACTGCTCGTGTGCGGCCACGAGCAGCTGACCTCCTGGTTGGCTGCCAAGTGCCTCGACGCGCAGTTCAACTTGCGCCGTTGGGCGCAAATGGCCGCCTGGACTGGGGGTCCGACCGTGGAGGGAGACGCCATCGGGTGGACACCGTCAAAGGCCGTCTTCGTCCCGGACGAGAGGGGGCCTGGCGATCTCACTGCGGCGGCAGCCCAGGGGGCTCCTTGAGGGGGAGCGGTGTCGCGCTCGGGGCCACCATCGACGGATCGCCGGGACGCCAGGGGAGCCGGGCGGCGGGCCGACTTGGCGTGTTACTGCTGCGGACGTCTTGGACATTTCGCGCGGGACTGCCGGAGTCGCCCTCGTCCACCTCCAGGCCCGGAGTCCCCGACCAGGGATGCGCCATCCACGTTGGAGGGTCACCCGTGTCAGGCAAGTCGGTACGCATCAGACACCCGGCAAGGCCTGTCATCTCATTCATTACTGTCGGAGTGCGTTCCGGGGGCCTGTTCTAACGGGGGGACTCTAAGGGATTCGCGTCGGTCGATGACACAGTGGCGGAAACTGGCTCAAAGGGTGGTCGCAGCCGCTACTGGGTCTTCGACCGTGCCGGGCTCGATACAAGGGATTGACGTGCGGATTTTGGTCGATTTGGGCGCGTCCACCACTATCATCTCGGACGTTATATTCCATCTCCTGTCCATCCCGCCGTCGCAGGTACGACCGGTTTTCGATTCATGTGTTACTGCTAACGGGGGGAGTATGGGCATCGTGGGTCAGGTGGAGGCATGTATTTCTGTTGGGGATGTGTCGGCTTCGGGGACGGTGTTGATCTCCAGGTCCCTCACTGTGCTTTGCTTATTGGGGACCGATTTCCTGGAAAAGATGCCGATTCAGATAAGGGTCAATCAGGGTTGTATTGAGTTACCGGCGGGCCGGAAGATTTTCTTTTTGCCATCGCCGTGGGGCCGGTCCGCCCCGGACCTCCAGGTGCAGGCGCTGTCCGATGTTTCGGTCGACATTCCGCCAGGCTCACAGATGCTCATTCCGCTGCGCAATCGGAAGCCCGTGCCTGGGGTTGAGGGGGCGGCGGGTGTGTTATTGTCGCCGTCCAACGCTGTTATGGGTGGTCTGGTGCTGGTCGCAGCACGGACGATTGTTCGGCCGGGTCAGCCTCCGTTTTTGCAAGTGTTAAACGGAGGCGCAGACAATGTTGTCGTGCTGGCCGGTACGGTCCTCGCCCATGCCACGACCGCCTTAACGGCCCATGATGATCCGAGTCACCAGGGCCACGTAGGGGGGGTTTCAGCCTCGACGTCGCAGGACGATTGATGGATCGCCGGGTTGTGTCAGGAAAACGCGTCCATGACTACGTACCAGTGGTCCGCGCTTCGCGCGCTGCTGTCTAAATATTCTGACGTCTTTAGAAAAAACGATTTCGATCTGGGACGCACCTCGTTGCTCTCCCATCTCATTGATACCGGGGATGCTAGTCCCATTCGGATGAATCCACATCGGTTGAGCCCAGCAGAGAGGGATCATGTCTGCGGCGCAGTGGCTGATATTCTAGCCGCCGACATTATCTCTCCGTCCAACAGCCCATGGGGCGCTCCAGTGGTCCCGGTAAAGAAAAAGGATGGTAATCTGCGGTTTTGTGTTGATTTTCGGAGGTTAAACAAAGTGTTGGTTGCAGACGCTTACCCCCTGCCACGTATGGATGATTCCCTTGATGCCTTGTCTGGGGCGAATTTTTTTTCGACTCTTGACCTCTCTTCGGGGTTCTGGCAGCTCCCTCTGAACGAATCGTCGAGGGAAAAGACGGCTTTCCGTACGCCGCAGGGTCTGTTTCAGTTTAATTGTCTCCCCATGGGTTTGAACGCCGCCCGTGCTACGTTCCAGAGGTTGATGGAACTCGTGTTGACCGGTCTGCAGTGGGAGACGTGCCTCATATATTTGGACGACGTTATTGTTTTCAGCCGTACGTTTGAGGAGCATCTTTAGAGATTGGATGCTGTTTTTGCTAGGGTGCGTTCCGCCAATTTGAAATTTAAGCCCAAGAAGTGTCACCTTTTGCAACGATCCGTGCGCTATTTGGGTCACATTGTCAGCCCTTATGGTGTGGCCACAGACCCAAACAAAATGGCGTGCGTTCGGGACTGGCCGACTCCGGCCACAGTGGGAGACGTACGTCGATTTGTCGGGTTCGCTTCCTATTACCGCAGATTCGTTCCAAATTTTGCTACGATCGCTAGGCCGCTGCACCTCCTTATGGCAAAGAACCAGAGGTTCAGTTGGGGGCCGGCGGAGGAGGCAGCGTTTCACGGCGTACGCGATCGCTTAGCGTCAGCGCCGACGCTGGACTACCCTGATTTCACTCTGCCTTTTATCTATATATATAAAATCGTGCATGTCTGTCTGTCTGTGTGTGTGTGTGTGGATTTCGGACCATACGCACTTTCATTGGACGGCGGTTGCCCCTGGCAACGGCTAGCGACGCCTTCGCCGCTTTCATTGGACCTGGCAACGGCTAGCGACGCCTTCGCCAAGGGCTGCAGTTTCATTGGACGGCGGTTGCCCCTGCCAACGGCTAGCCACGCCTTCGCCACTTTCATAGGCTCCGTAAATAATTAAATAATAGCCATTACACAGTATTGTTCGAGCGCTGAGGTGGGGGGGAAGGCACGCCACCCGTACCCTGCCTCTGCCGGCTGGACAATTTTGGCGAGGCCGCAGGCTCTGCACGCTACTAGGCCTCGACACCCACCACGCCACTCTGAGGTAAATTCATCAAAGTTTTTCCAACTCTTCACTCCACCCCCACCACAATGTGTGCAATTTATATTACTTTTAAACCCAACGCGCCAACAATCGATTACTTAAATGTTCACTGTACAAATAGTCATTAAGCTGGGTCAGCGTACTGCCAGTCTATCATGTAGACTGTAGCCTGCTTATTAAACTCGGTGAGCGTACTGCCACTCTATCATGTACACTCTAGCCTGCTTATGAAGCTGAGTGCGTGTACTGCCAGTATATAATGTGGACTGTAGCCTGGTTATTATAATCGATTCTTTATATGTTCTTTGTACAAATAGTCATTAAGCTGGTTGAGCGACCCCAGTTCCATTCCAACTCATGCCCACCACCGCTGACGATTATTTGAAACGGACCTGGGCCTCCCCTAGGTCGACTCAGCCTCAAACGCGTAACTGCTGTCGTGTGTGAACATCGTCACTGGGGAGACAAAGGCGGCCGGCCATCGTGGATCCAAGTCCCGGGCGAAGCCGGGTCATGTGTATGTGTGTATGTGTTTATGTGTATGTCTGTGTGTCTCTATGTATGTGTGTATGTATGTGTGTGTATGTGTTTGTGTGTATGTGTATGTGTGTGTATGTATGTCGGTTTTTTTGTATGTCTTTATGTGTATGTCTGCGTGTCTGTATGTATGTGTGTATGTACGTGTGTGCATGTGTTTGTGTGCATGTATGTGTGTGTGTATGTATGTGTGTGTATGTGTTTCTGTGTATGTATGCGTGTGTATGTATGTGTGTTATGTGTGTGTCTGTGTGTTCACTGTACAAATAGTCATTAAGCTGGGTCAGCGTACTGCCAGTCTATCATGTAGACTGTAGCCTGCTTATTAAACTCGGTGAGCGTACTGCCACTCTATCATGTACACTCTAGCCTGCTTATGAAGCTGAGTGCGTGTACTGCCAGTATATAATGTGGACTGTAGCCTGGTTATTATAATCGATTCTTTATATGTTCTTTGTACAAATAGTCATTAAGCTGGTTGAGCGACCCCAGTTCCATTCCAACTCACGCCCACCACCGCTGACGATTATTTGAAACGGACCTGGGCCTCCCCTAGGTCGACTCAGCCTCAAACGCGTAACTGCTGTCGTGTGTGAACATCGTCACTGGGGAGACAAAGGCGGCCGGCCATCGTGGATCCAAGTCCCGGGCGAAGCCGGGTCATGTGTATGTGTGTATGTGTTTATGTGTATGTCTGTGTGTCTCTATGTATGTGTGTATGTATGTGTGTGTATGTGTTTGTGTGTATGTGTATGTGTGTGTATGTATGTCGGTTTTTTTGTATGTCTTTATGTGTATGTCTGCGTGTCTGTATGTATGTGTGTATGTACGTGTGTGCATGTGTTTGTGTGCATGTATGTGTGTGTGTATGTATGTGTGTGTATGTGTTTCTGTGTATGTATGCGTGTGTATGTATGTGTGTTATGTGTGTGTCTGTGTGTTCACTGTACAAATAGTCATTAAGCTGGGTCAGCGTACTGCCAGTCTATCATGTAGACTGTAGCCTGCTTATTAAACTCGGTGAGCGTACTGCCACTCTATCATGTACACTCTAGCCTGCTTATGAAGCTGAGTGCGTGTACTGCCAGTATATAATGTGGACTGTAGCCTGGTTATTATAATCGATTCTTTATATGTTCTTTGTACAAATAGTCATTAAGCTGGTTGAGCGACCCCAGTTCCATTCCAACTCACGCCCACCACCGCTGACGATTATTTGAAACGGACCTGGGCCTCCCCTAGGTCGACTCAGCCTCAAACGCGTAACTGCTGTCGTGTGTGAACATCGTCACTGGGGAGACAAAGGCGGCCGGCCATCGTGGATCCAAGTCCCGGGCGAAGCCGGGTCATGTGTATGTGTGTATGTGTTTATGTGTATGTCTGTGTGTCTCTATGTATGTGTGTATGTATGTGTGTGTATGTGTTTGTGTGTATGTGTATGTGTGTGTATGTATGTCGGTTTTTTTGTATGTCTTTATGTGTATGTCTGCGTGTCTCTATGTATGTGTGTATGTACGTGTGTGCATGTGTTTGTGTGCATGTATGTGTGTGTGTATGTATGTGTGTGTATGTGTGTGTCTGTGTGTCTGCATGTATGTGTGTGTGTATTGTGTATGTGTTTGTGTGTATGTATGTGTGTGTTTGTGTGTATGTGTTTGTTTCTGTGTATGTATGTGTGTATGTATGTGTGTGTATGTGTTTGTGTGTATGTCTGTGTGTGTATGTATGTGGTTTTTTTTGTATGTGTTTATGTCTATGTCTGTGTGTCTGTATGTATGTGTGTATGTACGTGTGTGTATGTGTTTGTGTGTATGTATGTGTGTGTATGTATGTGTGTGTATGTGTTTCTGTGTATGTATGTGTGTGTATGTATGTGTGTTATGTGTGTCTCTGTGTGTCTGCATGTATGTCTGTGTGTATTGTGTATGTGTTTGTGTGTATGTATGTGTGTGTTTGTGTGTATGTGTATGTCTGTGTGTATGTGTTTGTGTGTATGTGTGTGTATGTATGTGTGTGTATGTGTTTGTGTGTTTACGCTCGCATTACACAAATGTGTTGCAGGTCTAAGGCGTTCCTCGCGCAGCATTGCCGCTTTATTATTTCAGTCGTTTACTGCCGTACGCACCCTGAAAGTCGTGTGTGTCTGCAGCAAGCGCGTGTATGTGTACCTATGGACGCGCGCGCGTGTGTTGTGTAGGGGGAACGGTAGTGTAGTGCTTAACGTGCTGTCTGTGTCTGTGTGTGTGTCTGTGTGTGTGTCTGTGTGTGTGTCTGTGTGTGGTGTGTGGGGAGCGGTAGTGTAGTGCTTAGCGTGCTGTCTGTGTGTGTGTGTCTGTCTGTGTCTGTCTGTGTGTGTCTGCGTGTGTCTGTGTTTGTGTCTATGTGTGTGTCTGTGCGTGTGTGGTGTGTGAGGAGCGGTGGGTGTAGTGCTTAATGCTACGCTGCGCTACCAACCCGGCGAACCGAGTTCGATTCCCGCTCACGGCCACCACCGGTGACGATTATTTGAACCTCCCCTAGGTCGACTCAGCCTCAAACGAGTAACTGGTGTGGCGTATTAACATCGGCACTGGGGAGACAAAGGCGGCCGGGCGTGGTGGATCCAAGTCCCGGGCGAAGCCGGGTCATGTGTATGTGTGTATATGTTTGTGTATGTCTGTGTGTCTGTATGCATGTGTGTATGTATGTGTGTGTATGTGTTTGTGTGTATGTATGTGTGTGTGTATGTATGTGGGTTTTTTTGTATGTGTTTATGTGTATGTCTGCGTATCTGTATGTATGTGTGTATGTACGTCTGTGGATGTGTTTGTGTGTATGTATGTGTGTGTCTATGTATTGTGTATGTGTTTCTGTGTATGTATCTGTGTGTATGTATGTGTGTTATGTGTCTGTCTGTGTGTCTGCATGTATGTGTGTGTATTGTCTATGTTTTTGTGTGTATGTATGTGTGTGTTTGTGTGTATGTGTATGTATGTGTGTGTATGTGTATGTATGTGTGTGTATGTGTGTGTATGTGTTTGTGTGTATGTGTGTATGTGTGTGTGTGTATGTGTGTGTATGTGTTTGTATGTGTTTGTGTGTTTACGCTCGCATTACACAAATGTGTTGCAGGTCTAAGGCGTTCCTCGCGCAGCATTGCCGCTTTCTTTTTTCAGTCGTTTACTGCCGTACGCACCCTGACAGTCGTGTGTGTCTGCAGCAAGCGCGTGTATGTGTACCTATGGACGCGCGCGCGTGTGTTGTGTAGGGGGAACGGTAGTGTTTAGCGTGCTGTCTGTGTGTGTGTGTCTGTGTGTGTGTGTCTGTGTGTGTGCGTGTGTGTGTGCGTGTGGTGTGTGGGGAGCGGTAGTGTAGTGGTTAGCGTGCTGTCTGTGTGTCTGTGTGTGTGTCTGTCTGTGTGTGTCTGCGTGTGTCTGTGTGTGTGTCTGTGTGTGTGTCTGTGCGTGTGTGGTGTGTGAGGAGCGGTGGGTGTAGTGGTTAACGCTACGCTGCGCTACAAACCCGGCGAACCGAGTTCCATTCCCGCTCACGGCCACCACCGGTGACGATTATTTGAACCTCCCCTAGGTCGACTCAGCCTCAAACGAGTAACTGGTGTGGCGTATTAACATCGCCACTGGGGAGACAAAGGCGGCCGTGCGTGAGTGGTGAGGGAGGGAGAGTGGTGAGGGAGGGAGAGTGGTGAGGGAGGGATAGTGGTGAGGGAGGGAGAGTGGTGAGGGAGGGAGAGTGGTGAGGGAGGGAGAGTGGTGAGGGAGGGAGAGTGGTGAGGGAGGGAGAGTGGTGAGGGAGGGAGAGTGGTGAGGGAGGGAGAGTGGTGAGGGAGGGAGAGTGGTGAGGGAGGGACAGTGGTGGGGGAGGGAGAGTGGTGAGGGAGGGACTCAGCCGCAAAACGAGTAACTGGTGTGGCGTATTAACATCGCCACTGGGGAGACAAAGGCGGCCGGCCGTCGTGGATACAAGTCCCGGGCGAAGCCGGGTAGTACAGCTAGTTCTGGATACCGACGCTAGTGACACGGGTATTGGCGCTGTCCTATCGCAGTTTAAGGGGCGCGTCGAATGCGTTGTGGCTTACGGGAGTCGCGTTCTCTCTCTGGCGGAGACCTGCTATTGCGTCACCTGCTGGGAATTGTTGGCTATTGTGCATTTTGTCCGTCAATACCGCCCGTATTTGTATGGTCGCAAATTTATTGTGCGCACGAACCATGCGGCTTTGCAATATTCTTTGAAAGTTGACCAACAGTCTGGCCAGCTGGCACGATGGCTGGAAACTTTGCAGGAGTTCTCGTTTGATGTTCAATACCGTAAGGGCACGCGTCATGCTAATGCGGACGCACTCTCCCGATTGCCGCAGGGATCCACCTACGCCTGTGTCTCTGGCACGAATAGGTGCACGCGGGTTCCACAGCCCCCGCGTCCTATCGTGTCCGCTGTGGAGATGCCCGCGGCTTCCACATGTCCGGAACCGGCCGACGGGATTTTGAATTTGCCGCGTTCCGTGTGGGTTTGGGAGCAATTGCTCGATGACTCACTTGGGGCCTTACGGAGTCAGGCTGCGAAGTCGAAAGGATATCCGTCGTCTGATGGGATGCCGGGAGCGGCTCTCTGTGACGGCTTGTTGATGTGGAGGAATGGCTTGCACGATCGCTGGCACCTTGTTGTGCCGTCGTCGTTGCAATACGAGTTGATTCGGATTCTGCACGCTGAGAAGTTGTTACATCTCGGGGTGCAGAAAACCTTGTTAATGTTGCAGCGTGATTATTTTTGGCACGGCATGATGACTGATGTCGTCGGGCATATTCGGGCGTGCTCCGACTGTGCCCGGCGGAAGCTGCCTAAGCAACCGTATGTTCCCCCAGTGCAGTCGATACAAGTGACGTGGGCTAATGAGTTGGTGGCATTGGATGTTCTGAGGCCCTTTCCCCCGTCCGCTCGGGGGAACAAATTTTTGCTGGTCGGGGTTGAATATCTTTCCCGCTGGCCGATGGCCTGGCCTTTGCCCGACCAGTCGGCGGCGTCTATCACGGAAGCATTTCTGTTCGGGTACGTGATGGACAAGGTGGCGCCGGAAAGGCTGCTTACAGACCAAGGGCGAAATTTTTCTTCAAACCTATTGCGGGATGTGTGCGACGCACTGGGGACTAAGAAAGTTCGGACCTCTCCCTACCATCCACAAACTGATGGGATGGTTGAACGGTTGAACCGGACCCTGTCGGCCATGCTCTGCCATACGGTTAGCGATAAGCAGGCCGATTGGGATTGCTCTCCACTTACCGGATGGCACCACATGTGTCGACGGGGTACTCACCTTTCTTTTTGATGTACGGTCGCGAGAATGTGCCGCCTGTGGAGGTGCAACTTGGCACGCGGGCGAAGGGTCCTGTTAAACCCCTCCCCGAGTATATTCGCGATGCCGCTCGGCAGGTGGCGGAGGCACGGTAGGCGGCTCGATTGGCTACGGCCAAGACCCAGGCCCGGAACGAACGGTGCGCCCGGCGCTCTCATCGGGGGTCCCCTTGGCGAGTGGGAGACATGGCCTGGCTCCACTGCCCACAGGTGCCGGTGGGGACCTCCCCTAAGTTGCACAAACCCTGGCAGGGGCCGGTTGTGCTCATTGAGGTCCCTAGCCCACAGTCCGCACGCGTTCGGGTCGGGTCGCGATGTTGGTACGTTCACATGTCCCAATTGAAACCCTACATGGCCCCGCGTGTGGATGCGTCATCTTCTAACGTTGCCTTGCCGGTGTCTGTCGCGTCCGACGCGCCACTGCCCTTGCCTGTTCAACCTGCAAGCGCGCCTGTCGTGCCTCCTGTAGACGGCCCGGCGGTGATCCTGCCGGACATATGGATTCCTGCACCGGGTGGGCCTACCGCAGCGACGGGGACATCTGGCCCCGCTGCCCCTCCAAACCCGCCGCGGTTGCAGTTGCAGGGGGCCCCGATTACGGACTGCTCTGGGGAACGGGGTGCTGGGACGGACAGGCCTCCACCAGCGGCGGATGATTCCGGTTCCGCCGCTCCTAAAACCCTGTCGGGACTGCGACTTTCGAGGGCGCCGCCTCTCGTGAAGGACGGGCCGGCGACCCACACTCGTTCCAAATCCCTTCCCTTTCGTTAAATGTGTAATAAAAGGACTCAGACGCTTCTCTCTGACTTCGTGTCCTTTATTGGGTTCTTGTCTTCTCCCACACGGCACTCTCTTATAGACTCTGTATTTGTAGCTCCCGGCTGCTTACTCTATTGTAGCCTCCTTCCTCTCCCCGCAGACTCTCTCCTTTCTCTATTGTAACCTCCGTCCTCTCCCTGCAGACTCGCTGCTGTCTCTCTATGCAGAACCTCGCTGCTTACTCTATGTGCAGACCCTCTTGGCTGCTACTCCGTGTGCAGACCCGCTGCTGACTCTCTATGCAGCCCCGCTGCTGACTGCAGCCTCCTCGCTGCTTCGGGTCGGTCACCGCTGGCCGACGGTGCCGATCCTCGCTCCCCGTGTTCGTGGCGATCTCGCCACCCTCCGCTTTCGCCCTACGTGGCCTCTCTCGTTCCTGATCTCCCGTCACTCTCTCTCCTCTTCCGGTTCCCCTCCCTCTATAGCTTAACCCCTCTCCCCCACGTGACCTAACTCCTCCCCTCATGACGTCACTTCCGGAGGGCCGTTTACGCCCGCATTACATCACCCTCCCCCGTAGAGAAAATCCAGCCGACCTCGGCTGAAATGCAACTTGACAAGCAATGCGGGTGTAAAGGACCGACACGTAAAAAGACACGAAGCATGCAACAACAATATAACAAGAACACAACACAACACAATTTAACGAAACGTGAGGGATTTCGAGCGAGTACGGGTAGCCGGGCCGTCCCGGACGGTCGGCAGCCCACCCGCCGAGCGGGAACGTGGCAGGGTTTTAAGGGCGACGGGAGCAAGTTCATCCGTCGCCATTGGAGGCCCGCTACTGTCCCGGTCGCGTTCAGAGACGTCCCGTAATCGCGTCCGCGGAGGGATAGGAAGAGCTGCAGGTCCCGTAGGTTCTGCGGCTCCGGTCGGCATCCCACGAGCGGAACGTCCTCCCTCGTGCGGCGTCACGGCCGGCTTGTCTGTAAGGGGTACGACAGGCGCTCTTGCAAGGTCAGCAGGCACAGGCAAGGGCGAGTCGGCAGCAACAGACCCCGGCAAGGCAACCTCGGGAGATGACGCAACCGGTCGCGGGGCAATGTACGGCTTCAACCGGGATGTATGCACGAACCAGCGCCGCGAACCAACCCGAACACGCGCCGACTGTGGGTTGGGAACCTCAATGAGGCGGACCGGTCCTTGCCATGGTTTGTGTAATTTAGGGGAGGTACCTGGCCGCACCTGTGGGCAATGAAGCCAGGCCAGGTCCCCCGTTTTCCAGGGGCACTCCCCCTTTGAACGTCGGGCACACCGCTCATTCCTGGCCTGGGCTTAGCCGTAGCCATGCGGGCTCTTTCCCTCGCCTCAGTGACACGGCGAACGTTGTCCTGGATATACTCAGGAAGAGGCTTAACAGGTCCCCTCGCACCGGTTCCCAACTGCTCATTGATCGGCGGCACATTTTCACGGCCGTACATAAGAAAGAACGGCGAGTATCCAGTAGCCGCGTGCGGCGTCATGCGATACGCCGAAAGCACCCCAGGGATATGCAAATCCCAATCAGATTGATTTCCCCCGACTGTATGGCACAGCATGGCGGACAGAGTCCGATTCAACCGTTCCACCATACCATCCGTTTGTGGGTGGTAGGGGGATGTCCGTATCTTTTTAGTTCCAAGAGCCGCACACACCTCCCCCAACAATTTGGACGAAAAGTTACGCCCTTGATCCGTAAGGAGCCTCTCCGGCGCCCCCTTGTCCATCACATACCCAAATAGAAAGGCGTCAGTAATAGACGCCGCTGACTGGTCAGGCAAAGGCCAGGCCATCGGCCAGCGGGAGAGGTACTCTACCCCCACCAGTAAATACTTATTTCCCTTAGCGGATGGCGGAAAGGGTCCCAAAATATCTAACGCCACCAGCTCATTAACCCGAGATACTTGAATCGATTGTATCGGCGGAACATATGGATGTTTAGGCGGCTTACGGCGGGCACAATCGGGACACGCGCGAACGTGACCGACGACATCTGTCGTCATGCCGTGCCAATAATAGTCTCGCTGCAGCGTCAATAGGGTTTTCTGCACCCCCAGATGTAAAAGTGTGTCACAATGCAGAGATCTAATCAACTCGTACCGCAATGACGCAGGCACAACGAGACGCCAGTGTTCCTGTATCCCTTCCCTCCACATCAGCAACCCATCTCGGAGAGCAGTTTCCGGTACACCCCCCGCACCGAGCCCCTTACTTGCCTTCTCCGTTCGTTTTCGTAACGTCACCAAGGAATCGTCCAACATTTGCTCCCGAATCCACACAGACCGCGGGAGACGCAAAATCCCATCAGCCGGTCCCCCATCAACCGGTCCCGGTGTAGGCGGAGTTTCAAGAACATCCACCGCCAGCGCGACAGGCTGAGGGGGGAGCTGAATCGGTCCACACCTATGCGTCCCCGACGCACACGCACAAGGGGATTGTTGCGGCAACCTGGAAAGTGCGTCCGCATTAGCGTGACGTACACCCTTCCGATGGTGAATTTGGAAGGAAAATTCTTGCAGCGTGTCCAGCCACCTCGCCAATTGTCCGGATGGCTGGTCCATCTTAAGCGCATACTGCAAGGCCGCATGGTCCGTGCGGACAATAAATGACCGACCGTACAGATACGGTCGAAATTGGCGGAGAAAAAAAACAATGGCCAAAAGTTCCCTGCGAGTGACGCAGTAGCGGGTTTCCGCGGGAGACAAAACCCGACTCCCATACGCCACCACGCGCTCAACTCCACCTTTCGACTGGGACAACACCGCCCCAATACCAGTGTCACTTGCATCGGTATCCAGAATGAAAGGATGTTCAAAATCCGGATAATCTAACGTCGGTGCAGTAGCCAGTAAATCGCGCAGGCTCCGAAACGCCGCCTCCTCCGGCGGTCCCCAAGCAAATTTGTGTCCCTTCCCAGTAAGGAGATGCAAAGGCCTCGCGATAGTAGCAAAATTCGGAACAAACCTCCGATAATACGAGGCGAACCCCAAAAACCGACGCACATCACCCACCGTGGCCGGGGTTGCCCAATCACGGACACACGCAGTTTTCTCCGGATCCGTGGCCACCCCGTCCGCACTAACAATATGTCCCAAGTATCGAACGGAGTGTTGCAGTAGGTGACATTTCTTTGGCTTGAATTTCAAATTAGCAGAACGCATTCTGGTGAATACAGCCTCCAACCGCAGTAAATGCTCATCAAATGTGCGGCTGAAGACAATAATATCATCTAAATAAATCAGACATGTCTCCCACTGCAACCCCGTTAATACCAACTCCATCAACCTCTGAAAAGTGGCAGGGGCCGCATTCAACCCCATCGGAAGACAGTTAAATTGGAATAATCCCTGCGGCGTACGGAAAGCAGTCTTTTCTCGCGAGGGCTCGTCAAGGGGGAGCTGCCAGAAGCCCGAAGAGAGATCTAGCGTTGAAAAAAACTTAGCCCCTGACAAGGCGTCGAGAGAGTCGTCCATACGCGGCAGGGGATACGCATCTGCCACCGACACTTTATTCAACTTCCGAAAATCCACACAAAAGCGCAATTTACCATCCTTCTTTTTAACCAACACAACAAGCGCGCCCCACGGGCTATTAGACGGAGATATAATATCCGCTTTCAACATGTCATCCACTGCCCCTCGAACATGCTCACGCTCAGCCGGACTCATCCGACGCGAGTTCAAGCGGATAGGGGCAGCGTCCCCTGTGTCGATATGATGATAAAGCAGCGAGGTGCGTCCCAAGTCCAAATCGTCGGAGCTAAACACATCCGAATAACTCGCTAATAATTTATGAATCGCACAACGCTGCTCGACGGAAAGGGCCGAATTTTCCCCACATAATTCAGCAATCCAACGATCATCCACCCCTCCATCGTGTGAAACACCACCCACCAGCCCTCCGTCCGGCAGATCACTCTGAGCCGTAAACGCCGTAGTGGCATGTGCCACAACGGTACCAGCCGGCACACACACGCTTTCAGTGCTCGCGTTTAGCACCTGCAAAAACGGGCGCTGATCTGGACGGACAATAGTTTGCGCCCCCACTAGCGCCAATCCGCCCGTAACAGCGGCGGATGGCGACAGCAAAATCCCAAAAGCACCCTGCCGATCCGGAACCGGCTTCCGATATCGTAAGGGAATGAGCATCTGCGAGCCAGGTGGAATATCAACCGAAACTTCCGATAACGCCTGTACCTGGGCAACAGGAGCCGGTCGCCCCCAGGCGGACTGTAAAAACGGCAATTTCCGGCCCCCCGGTAGTTCAATGCAATTTTCATTAATTCGAATTAGAATGGGCATCTTAGCCAAAAAATCAGTACCCAACAGGCAAGGAACCGCCAGGGACCTCGAAATTAACACAACGCCCGAGGCCGAGACTCCCCCGATAGAAATGTTAGCGTCCACCTGGCCCACGATGCCCATGCTACCCCCGTTTGCGGCGATGCAGGAAGCGTAAGCCGGCCTCACGGCCCCCGGTGGGATGTTCAAAAGATGGAATATCACATCCGAAATAATGGTCGCGGACGCACCGGAATCCACCAAAATACGTACGTCCACCCCTTGGATCGACCCAGGTACAGTGGACGAACCGGTAGCGGCCGCGACAACCCGCCGAGCCAGCTTACGCCACTGCGTTATCGAGCGACAAGGCGCAGATACTGGCCTCCCGTATTTAACAACATCCGCATCACACAACAACGGCGATGAGTGAGGTGTCGGGCCTTGCCGGGTGTCTGGTGCGCACCGACTTGCCTGTGCTGGAGGATCTTTCTTTGGAGCGTCCGCTGTCGAGGCCTCCTGCTGGGGCGGACCCGGAACACGGGCCCAGCAGTCCCTGGCATAATGGCCCCGACGGCCGCAGCGGAAGCACTCGACGTCGGAGCGGCGCGCAGCGGGCACCCCGTCCCGACGCGGCCGCACCGGCGGCGCAGCCCGCGGCCCCGGCCCGCTTCGGGCCGGCCACGGAGCAGAGGCAGCCGACAACTCCTTCTGGCCGCTCCCATCCGGCACGTACACGGCCTTTGTAGGGTCCCACCCTACGGCACCCCCATCGACGACAGGACCGCCCGTCCACGCCGTGACCTGTTTCCAGCGGCGGAGATTGAACTGGGCGTCCAGGCACTTGGCCGCGGCCCGGGACGTGAGCTTCTCGTGACCGCACGCCGGCATAGGAATGCCAAGATCTCGGGACAACTCCAACATCTTCCCCAAGATGAGAGGTTCCAGCAGGTCAGGCTCCGTCTCCGGGTAAGCGGCCATAGCGAGTTCCAATACGGCGCCCCTATACGCCACTGGTGATTCCTCAGGTGCGCGTTGCCGTTGCACGAATCGGCGATGGGCGTCATCCGGTGGCTCGTACGCGTCCGCCATTTCGTCGAACACCCCTCGCAGAGTCTTCTTCTTCGCAGCTTTTATGGAGCGAAAAAAACGAACGGACTCATCGTCAAGAAGAGTCGGAAGCACCTCCAGCGCCTTGGCTTCCGTCCACCTCGCTGTACGTACCGCCGCCAAAAATCTACAGGCGAACGCACTCCAATCGCCACCGATGGAGAATTCCTTGACAGTTGTTAGGTGACGACTGCGACTTCTTGGCTTGCTTCCTTCAGCCGCTGCCTCCTCCGGTGGTAAATTCAACAATGCGTCGCAACGCGGTGTCGACAAGATGGCGGGCAACCGTCGCGGCGGTCCCAAAATGGCGGCTTCCCGCTTTCCGTGGTGCGCCACGCCCAAGATGGCGTCTTCGCGCCGCGTGGCCAATGGCGGCGCCATCGAAGGCGACCCGGGCTCCTGCTGATCACCACCATCACCTTCCATGGCCGCCCTTGGTGTGACAAGGTCACACAACTGTGTGATGACGTTTTGGAGAGCTACCAGTTGCTCCGCCATCTGGGTCCATCTTAAATCAGCATTCTTTGGAGCAGATGGGTCCGACGACGTGGCAACCTCCTCGATACCCGGACCCTCACGGATCTCTTCCTCTGCCGAAGTCGAGACGATTGCAGGAGGAAGATCGTCGTCGTCGGAAGATGAATCCGACGCCGGAGATGGAATATTCTTTTTCCTCAATTGTTTCGCCATGCCATTTCACTTCTGACTCCAGTGTAATAAAAGGACTCAGACGCTTCTCTCTGACTTCGTGTCCTTTATTGGGTTCTTGTCTTCTCCCACACGGCACTCTCTTATAGACTCTGTATTTGTAGCTCCCGGCTGCTTACTCTATTGTAGCCTCCTTCCTCTCCCCGCAGACTCTCTCCTTTCTCTATTGTAACCTCCGTCCTCTCCCTGCAGACTCGCTGCTGTCTCTCTATGCAGAACCTCGCTGCTTACTCTATGTGCAGACCCTCTTGGCTGCTACTCCGTGTGCAGACCCGCTGCTGACTCTCTATGCAGCCCCGCTGCTGACTGCAGCCTCCTCGCTGCTTCGGGTCGGTCACCGCTGGCCGACGGTGCCGATCCTCGCTCCCCGTGTTCGTGGCGATCTCGCCACCCTCCGCTTTCGCCCTACGTGGCCTCTCTCGTTCCTGATCTCCCGTCACTCTCTCTCCTCTTCCGGTTCCCCTCCCTCTATAGCTTAACCCCTCTCCCCCACGTGACCTAACTCCTCCCCTCATGACGTCACTTCCGGAGGGCCGTTTACGCCCGCATTACAAATGTGTTCATCGTTTTGTGCTCTCCGTTGTGTCTGGTGTGATTCCTGAGTATGTTACCATCGCTCGCATTATTTTACCCTATTTCAGCCGGGACGGCTGGCTTTTAGATCGGGGGGGGGGGGTCATGTAATGCGAGCATAAATGGGGTTTGCTGCTGGGCTCTGACCCAATCACATGGGCCCGGGTATTGGGGGGCGGAGCTAGTATGGAAAGGCCGGATCTGACGATCCGGAAGGGGAGGAGTCAGGATCACGTGGGAAACAGGATATAAGGGGGAGCCCAGAAGGGATCAGGGGAGTTGCGGGAGTAAGAGGCTGAGCCACATTGGGTGGCGAGAGGGGATCCGCGCCATCGGCCACGTGGCCGAAGGACCTTCAGCACACCGTCGGTCAGCGGTGTGCGGAGTGAGGGAGTGCAGGAGCTATTGGAGGAGCGTGCGTGAGCGCACGCGAGGAGACGCTGGTCCACTGTCAGGACCAGCGGGGTGCGAGGAAGAGCGGAGGAGTTGACAAGGCAGCGCGTGTGGGGCGTGCGCGAGGAGAGGAGCTGACGAAGGAGCGCGTGCGGGGCGCGCACGAGGAGCGTGCGGGGCGCGCGCGAGGAGACGCTGGTCCGCAGTCAGGACCAGCGGGGTGCGGAGAAAGAAACTAAATAAAAGACCAACGGAGACCCCTGCTGATTTTGTACGTTTGCCCACTGACAAAGAAATGATCAGTCTATAATTTTAATGGTAGGTTTATTTGAACAGTGAGAGACAGAATAACAACAACAAAAATAAGAAAACGCACGTCAAAAATGTTATAAATTGATTTGCATTTTAATGAGGGAAATAAGTATTTGACCCCTCTGCAAAACATGACTTAGTACTTTGTGGCAAAACGCTTGTTGGCAATCACAGAGGTCAGACGTTTCTTGTAGTTGGCCACCAGGTTTGCACACATCTCAGGAGAGATTTTGTCCCACTCCTTTTTACAGATCTTCTCCAAGTCATTAAGGTTTCGAGGCTGACGTTTGGCATCTCGAACCTACAGCTCCCTCCACAGATTTTCTATAGGATTAAGGTCTGGAGACTGGCTAGGCCACTCCAGGACCTTAATGTTCTTCTTCCTGAGCCACTCCTTTGTTGCCTTGGCCGTGTGTTTTGGGTCATTGTCATGCTGGAATACCCATCCACGACCCATTTTCAATGCCCTGGCTGAGGGAAGGAGGTTCTCACCCAAGATTTTATGGTGCATGGCCCCGTCCATCGTCCCTTTGATGCGGTGAAGTTGATCCCATCTGTGAAGAATGTGATGCCTGACATGCAATACCCCGGCGTCAACAAACTAAGCTGTGTCTGCAGCAGTAACATTTGGGAAACTAAGCGACATGTCTCGGACCGTGTTGGTGAACACAAGGCAGATCTGAAAAACGGGAGGACCAATACTTCGGTCGTGGCTGATCATTGTTTTAATGCGGTGGGCTCACACGAAATTGATTTCTCTAAGACGAAGGTACTTTGCAAACCCACTGGCTATCAACAAAGATTTGTTCATGAAGCCATCCACATATACAGACACAACTTCAATCGAGAAGATGGGTATAAACTGAGCAATCATTGGAAGGACGTTATCAACCAGTTCAAGTCATAACTGGCTGTGATGTGCCCATCCTACCACCTTCCGATGTTAGTTGTTATTGTCGGCTCTCCGATTTTACATTAACAGGTTAAATTTCACACACTAACACAGCCACCTCGCTCGCCGAACTCACCAGTTGCTGCTCTGCGATCTCCCATTAACATGCTAATCTCTCACATTAACATAGCCACCTCTGCGTGCTCGTTGTGGAGGTAGCCCTCCGATCTTACATTAACATGATAATTTCTCACATTAACATCACTAGCCCTGCCCACTTCGTTTATTACCCTTGGGCTACACCCATTTTAAATCTTTAAAACAGTCTACCTCAGCAGCTTTCCCCTCTTTTTTTGCCTCCTGATGACGATCGCGTGTGTTGTGATCGAAACGTCGTATTTTTTTGAAATTTTATTTTATCCTATCTACGTGACTTTACCGAAAGACCCAAAGAATAGAAATATGTAGATTGAAAATCCTGCTGATAACAGGTCCACAGTTCCACAGGCATGAATGCTGTATCTGGTCCACAAGAAAGATGTCGCTTGGAATTCTGCTAGGAGCACAGGTGTCTCCTCTTCAACATAGGCACAGACTATACTTGAGCACCAAAAGTACGTAACTTGAATCTCCAAGAACACTCTTCCTCTCTTCAATGTATCAAGCGTCTATATTTATGATCTGTCTCTTCCTCCAGAAAGTCCGAGTAATGTCAGTACAGGAACTCCTCTACTTACGAACGCATTTGGTTCCAGAGGTCTGTTCGTAAGTGGATTTGTTCTAAAGTCTAACTATACTCCTGTCTATTGCAAACATGTTGCACGACATGTACACTAAACACGGGGAATGGCTTTAAAAAAATATTCTCCTGTAGATGCCACCGGTTCTTCATGCTCTGCAGAGGTAGATGCTACTGCTCCTTTATTTTCTGCAAATGTAGATCCTAATTCGCTTTGGTATTTGCGCTTCCTTTCTACTCTCTTGAAAATTATACCAAGAGATGTCTGCACGGTTGGTCTCTCCTTCTCTTCATGAATCTACTTATAACAGGCAATAGCATCATGAACGGCTGTTGACACCATAGTAAACCTTTCAGTGTTTGGGTCCTGTGACTCGAAACAAGCCAGTGCTCGACACCGGGCAACCACCGCCATCTGAACCTTATGGCGGTACCCCAGGGTACCATAATACCCCGGGGCTCTCGAAAAATGTATGTGATGCAGTAATTTTCAGATAGTTGATGGTCGGCGATGTGGCAATCGACTCATCTCGACGAACTTTACACGATGCACGATTCAAAGTATAATTTTTGATAATGGATTTTTTTATGCTGTTTGGCGTTTCGACATCGTGGAGTAGCACTGATTTCGGATTGATTGGTACCCCAGTCGCGGAGTTAAGTACACCCCTGGAAGAAATAGTGTCCCAGAAGTCAAATATTTAATTGCCTCGGCCATTTTGTATTATTTGGTACCCTGGGGTACCGCCATAAGGATCATCTATTTGAACAGGCAACTGGACATATGGACAGGTTTGTTCGTATCTCTGAAAGTTCGTAAGTCAATCTTGATTTGAAGCTTTCGTGACTGCAGGAATCCATACTCTTTGGTTCTTTCGGTAAAGTCACGTAGATAGAAAATTAATAGATCACAACGTTTCGATCGCAACACAAGCGACCGTCTTCAGGTGAGAGAGAAAAAGCTACTGTAACAAGGTCTTATATAGCATCTGAGGACCAAATCAAACCCATCACCTTGCCATACAAGGCAGGGGTGACCAAAAATATTTCCAAAATCTTAAACAAACACAAGATCCAGGTTCGTTTCAACACAATACACAAAATCCGTGATTTGATCCCATCTGTAAAGGATGTGATTCCTGACATGCAATATCCTGGTGTCCATAAACTAAGTTGTGGCTGCGGCAGCAGTTACATTGGGGAAACGAAACATGTCGCGGACCGTGTTCACGAACACAAGGCAGATCTAAAGCACGGTAGGACCAATACCTCTGCCGTTGCGGATCATTGTTGTAACGCTGTGGGCACACGCAAAATTTATTTTTCCAAGACGAAAGTACTCTGCAAACCCACTGGGGGGCGGGGTGAGGGAGCGAGGGGGGGCGGGCTGAGGGAGCGAGGGGGGCGGGGTGAGGGAGCGAGGGGGGCGGGGTGAGGGAACAAGGGGGGGCGGGGTGAGGGAGCGAGGGGGGGCGGGGTGAGGGAGCGAGGGGGGCGGGGTGAGGGAGGGGGGGTGGGGTGAGGGAGCGAGGGGGGGCGGGGTGAGGGAGGGGAGGGCGGGGTGAGGGAGCGAGGGGGGGCGGGTGAGGGAGCAAGGGGGGCGGGGTGAGGGAGCGAGGGGGGGTGGGGTGAGGGAGGGGGGGTGGGGTGAGGGAGCGAGGGGGGGCGGGGTGAGGGAAAGGGGGGCGGGGTGAGGGAGCGAGGGGGGGCGGGGGGAGGGAGGGGGGGCGGGGTGAGGGGGGGGGTTAGGGAGCAGGGGGTGCGAGGGGTAGGGAAGCGAGGGGGGGCGGGGGGAGGGTGGAAACGCGTCAATATTTTAACCCAATTGTCCCTTCTTTGAGGTATCCTCACGAGCTCAGTAGCTGCAAGCGAATAAAAAAATAATCGGAAGGCGCTGCATGCATGACGTAATTTGTTCTCGCTCGCTGATTACTCTTGGAAACCGCATTGTTTATGATCAGTGATTTAGAAAGGTATTTTATATTGATTTAAGTCACCGTAGGGATTTACATTTTACCGTCGTTATTTATATTGGCAGATTCCTACGTGATTATGCACACATTTATAAATCACTTGACGTACCCACTGGGACATTGCCACGTGCCCCCAGGGATCCGCGCACCCTCGGTTGAGATCGACTGGATTAGACGGTTGGAGCAGAAAGGGCCGTCACGACTCGCACTAAAGTTGCAGTAACAAAATGTGCTGTAGAAACAAACGTTTCCTAGAGAATGGGGTCATTCACCTTCTCAACCTGTTGGCGTACAGTTCAATGCTTTTTTCCTGTTTGTTTCCATCTCGCTTGTATTGTTTCAGGTTTGCTCTGTCTTATTTCCACAGTTTGCTTTATTCGCCTACGATTGTAAATGCGCAACGCTCCAATAGTCAAACGAAAGCAATGCATTGAAGATAATAGCGGCAGGAGAACTCCTAATCTGTCCCGAATGCCTGTTTTGTTAATCCATTGGTTCAATTGGCGATTTAGTCATATGCTGCCAAAAATACGAAATATCTGCTCCGTGGTGAGTGCAGGACTGACAGGAGAGTCCCTTAATGCCTCTGACAGAGAGCGAGCTCCTTGCTGGAATAAAAAAATAAATCAGCCCTGATTCACGACACCATCTCGGACCACCACATCGACCTTTTGCTCATCACTGAGACCTGGTGCAGGCAAGACTCCCCGCCAGCCATCTCTCTGGAAGTTGCGCCCCCAGGATACAAGGTTCTTCATAAACCTCGCGCAACTAACCAGCGGGGTGGTGGCTTAGCGGTCGTTTACAATGCACACTTGAAAATTAAAGAGTTCTATCTACCAATGGCTCCTGCCACCTTCGAGGTCCAGTCCGTATCCCTCACTACTAACAACGAGTGCTTTTCCATCATTTCTATCTATCGCCCTCCATCGAGAGTCACCTTGAGTCAACTTTGGCCTGCCATAACCTGGTCATCTCTAACTCAGGCCCCACCAGAGCTTCATCAACAAACGTTGAGAGCATGCTCGACCTGGTTCTGGAACCTGACCAGCACCGACGCATCACTGCACTGGGAGTTTTCCAAACTGGTTACTCCGACCACCGCCTCATACTTTCTTCCCTCCAATTTCCCAAGCCAACCACCATCAAATTCACCTGAAACTTGCGTAACTTTAAGGGTATCGAGTTTTCTGCTTTTCGTCACCTCCTTGCAAATCCGCTTTCAATCTTATCCCCATCATCGGATCCAACCGTCTGCGCTCTCCAACTAGCTCCATTAAAATCACGAACCGCTAGGCAGTCTTCCCACGACACTCACTGGCTCTCAAGAGATGCCATCATTGCTAAGCGAACCAGGAGGCGCCTTGAAAGTATCGCATCCCGCAGTGGTCTACCTGCTGATCGACTTGCTTACAGAGTCGCCTGCAGGAAAACTAACAAACTGATCCTAGTCTCACGTTCCTCCTACATTGAGGAACGCATCAAAAAAGCAACCGGAAAACCGCGCATTCTATGGAAAACCCTCAAAGATCTTCTATATCCTGGTAGCACCATGGCCCCTCACCTTAGCGATCCCCTTGCCTCACTGAAACTTGCCACCTCCTTTAATACTTACTTCACCAACAAGCTAATCACCGCCGCAAACTCGTGCACGTCTACCGACACATCGCACCATTGTACCCCGCTCATGGTACCTAAAATTGTAAGCACTAACCCAGACACTCTTCTAATTACGATAAAGCCGGTGTCTACAAAAGACGTTTTCTCTTTAATTGAATCACTTCATTTGAAGTCATCTCCACTCGACGTGCTCCCAGGTTCCTTGTTCAAGCAATGTGCTCCGGAACTCGCCATCATGATCAGGAACATCGCAAATGCCTCCTTCTCTATGTGGTGTTTTCCGTCCAACCTCAAACCTGGCCTGGTTTCTCCCTTGTTAAAGAAACCAAGTCTAGACCCGGATGACCCATCTAGCTATCGTCCCATCACTAACCTCTCAAACCTCTCTAAACTCCTTGAACGACTAGCCCTCGCCCAGCTAAAACCACACATCACCTCCTCCGCAAACTACTGCTACTTCCAGTCAGCTTACCGTCAAAACTATTCCACAGAAACAGCACTCACTAGAGTGCTCAATGACATTTTAACGATCATTGATTCCGGCTCAACTGTTGCACTTGTAAGTCTGGACATTTCGTCAGCCTTCGACACCATCAACCATTCGCTCTTTACTTCCCTCCTGAAATCCGACTTTGGTATATGCGGCTCAGCACTCAAGTGGATAGTTTCGTACCTTTCTGACCGGCAATCTTCAGTCAGGGTGGGCATGTCCACATCGCCTGAAACAATAGCATTATGCGGGGTTCCCCAGGGCTCTGTACTAGGTCCCCTGCTCTTCACAGCCTACACTTCCCCGATTCGCCGGCTCAGCGCAAGCTTCGCTGTTAAGCATCACTCATACGCGGATGACACGATTCTATTCACCGCCATCGATTCTAGCAATGCATCTGGATTCGAGAGGCTCTCGGAATGTACCACCGCCGTGCAACAATGGTTCACTGCACACAACCTAGCCCTTAATCCGAAAAAGTCAGTGACCATCATGTTAGGTACCAAGCAACGTCTCAATTCAGCAGCACTCCCCACACACATACACATCTTCGGTCACAGCATCAAGTTCACCGACCACTTCAGCTACCTCGGTGTCATCCTAGATTCAACTTTATCCTTCGACCATCAAACCAACCATATAATCAGCTCATGTAACTTTCACCTGAAGGCTCTTAGACACATACGTCCTCTCATCTCTTCTGAAATTGCCAACACATTGGCATGTTGCATAGTTGGGTCACGCCTTGACTATTGCAACTTCGTCCTAGTCCGGACCTCCGCTGGCAACCTAAAGAAACTTCAAAGACTACAAAACAACCTAGCACGCGTCGTCATTGCCCACACTCATCCCCGTCTCGACTCACTAGCTTGTCTCCGTGCTCTCAACTGGCTACCCATCGCCAGTAGGGTCACAAAAAGACCGCCTGCCTCTGTCACAATGCCTTCATATCCGCCTGCCCGCCGTACCTTTCTTCATTATTGACAACTTGCAGCTCAGCACACGGCAGATGCCTGCGCAGCGCGACTCACGACCTCCTCTTGATACCAAGATCCAGGATGGTCATGTATATGCGCCGCTTCTCGGTGGCAGCCCCAACAGTCTGGAACGATATCCCTCTGCACATTCGCAGCATCACCTCAATCGCCTCCTTCAAGAGAAATTTAAAAACTCACCTCTACAATCACGCTTTCGAGTGACTCTGAGCTTGGCTCCGTGCCTCTGAGTTGCGGCCACTACGTCTGCAAATTTGCGCGCGTTATAAATTTAACTATTATTATTAATTATGGACGAGATTCTCCAGCAGTTGGCAGCAACTTGACAGCATCACCGTTATCCAGGAGAACCACCGTTAACAGCTAGCGACCGCAAACACCAGTTACAACCATTTATCATAGCCATGCACGATAATATGACGAAAAAACCTCAAGACACTGATTAACAACACAGCCTTGAACGAAATATAGTAGACTCTCGATTATCCGCATTACTGACAGAGAGAACGGCCGATGATATAATTCAAAATCGAGAATAATATAAAAAAATTGATTTTCTGCGGTTCACTATGCCAAACACCACTAATATATGTGTATTTTTAGGGTTCTAAGCAATTGCACAGTTTGGTAAATTAAAACAAAAAAAAAAAATGATTGGATAAATCACTGAAAATGAAGCAACTGCCGATTTCCATTGTGACTCGATCTAGAACGAATACTAATGAACCTATCGATACACATGTAATAAAGGTCGTGGAAGCGACTTCTGGAATCCGGTCTTTATTTGTCTGTCTTTTACAACACTCCTTCACGCTGCTGACAGACAGCGTGAGAGGGATAGAGAGAGAGAGACACGCGCGGCCACGTGGCAGCCTGGACCCCGCTCCAGCGTGGCCTCACCCTCCGTTCATTCCAGATCTGACCACGTGTTGTTCGTCTCCACCCCTTTTAATACCCGGGTCACGTGGTACCTTTCCACCAATCCTGGTTAACCTCTATGGAATCATCTAGACTCCATCGTACGCTCCCGGAACCACGCCCCTGACTCGTCCCCCCATTGGCTGTAGCTAAAGCCAGCAGAACCAATCCTCTACTTACAGATGTCACCTTCCCATTACGTCAGGGCCACGCTCCTAGACTTCCCCCCATTGGCTATGGGCCAGGACCGGCAATGCCAATCATCGTAACGAGGTGTGATCCATCAGCAACCCGGATATATCCTCACATTACACACATGCTAAGTGATAATAACACTTTTCTGTTCCCACGCATGAAGACTCGGCCCACCAAGTGGACAGCAGCAAAGCCATGCCAATCAAAATAAAACTCTACCTACCTGTAAAGATATGCAATAATTGTACTGTAGTGGCGATCTAGGAGATTTACGATTAACCAGAGCACATATTTGTTCGGTTTAAGAACGTGACTTGTAATAAATATTTACAACAATAATGTATAACTCTTTGTAGATGATTAATTTGGGCTTAAGGGAAAATCCATGAGTTATGAATTTATGTCAATCTCAGGTGCACGGTTAATCCGCAAATCGGATAAACCGCACGCGGATAATCGATAATCTATTGTCCAGGAGAACCCTGGATATCGCGGGGGTGCTGTGAAAGCCAAAACCGCGATATTCAATTCTAACGCAGGATCTCAGCGGTGCCAGATCAAGCACCCTGATATCTGAGCCACCCAGATGCTTTTGGGGTATTTACATATTCATATTTGTTAATCACTTCATTTAGTTAATTTCATTGTTTCATGAATTAATCCAAATGTAATACTGTATTCGATTGCAAACAATTGCATGGCCAATAATTTTGCGACTATGTGCCTACACGCCACCAGAGGGCATGTGTTGCCAGTTTCTGTGCGGAAGACTGCAGTTCATCTCGACGTGCATTACTCTAACCACCACCCCTTCCAATATTAGCAATTAGTATTGCATATTCATCCTCAGCCATTATCAATCTACTGCTGGAAGCCCTTCCCCAAAAAATGGTGTCATATCACGATCCTTTGTGGCTACTATTCTATAATTATCATTGACCATGGGACACAAAAACTAAATTGAAATTTCATACCATAGGGCATATGTTGTGCAATTTTATTCCATGCTTCTGATATACAAGCACGTAGGTGTGTATCATTTAAATGACCTGTAGGTAAGCTCAGGCGTTTTTTTTTTACCTTTCGCTAAACAGCCTGCAGCTGTGTTGGCAGTGAGATACAATGATGCGTGCCTTCTCAGTATTTAATGAGCATGTCAAATTAAGGGTTTTGTGGAACATCTAGAGGAACCGGAGCCTGAGGGTGTAGCCACCCTTGCTGGGGCTGGTTCTGATGCTATCAAGGGACTCGCAAATTGTCGGGAAGAAGGTTGGGGACCATTGTAGGCTCTAACAGATCATCCAGGGGCAGGAGTGTCCGGAGTTAAAATGGGGAATGTTGGAATCTGCTGGTGGGGTGTCCTGTAGTGGAGGGGATTCTGTCAGTGGCAATGGCGGGTTGCCCGGGAGCATGATGGAGGCTGGGAGCCTAAACAACGGTGCAGGGCCCGGTCTGGCATTCCTGGCCTGCTGCTGCCACCATACCCATTGCTCCACTCCTCTCCAATTGTTACCTGCTGGGGGAACAAATTCGCATGCCAGAGGGTTAAGTCCCCCATCCCCCTTTTCCCCTGCTTTGTGCTGCCCTGCCAGGACACTGCTATTCGTGGATCGTCACTCCGTGCACTCCCCATCAGGTGTTGTAGACCTTCAGGAATGAACAGAATATCGGACTGCCGCTGGAGATTGTGGGACTGGAGATTCTGTGGGACCCCCCCACCATCACATCTTCAGCCGTTGAACATGACCACTGGATGTGCGAGCGATCCCTGTTACCTTTATCTCCATAGTCCACTTCGAGATGGGCAGTACCACTGTCAGGGGCCCGTGCCAGGGCCGAGACAACTTACCCACCTGCTCCTCCAGCTTAATGTGCGCAGGGTTAGTGAGGGGGCTCCACCCGAGGCCTCACACTACATTCTTGGTGGAGATGGGCCCCTTCCGCCACCTCCCAGACTTGGCCTCGCACTTCCCAGATGGTGTCCATTAGCTGGGGGAGCGGATGTTCAACATCCTCTGGCTGGGGCAAGGATACTTAAAAAAGAAGGTTGAATAGTATCCGGGGTTCCTGGCCGAACATCACACGGAATGGCGTTTGCTGGGTTGAAGTGTGTGGAGTGGTGTAGTATGTGAACAGCGCAGAGCTGCAAAACGCACCTTCCCAGGAGGATGTAAAGGGGAGATGTTTACTCTGGCCTTTGGAGACAGCTAGCAATTGCAGGTTAAAAAATGTCGTATGCCATGGTATGAAAGAAGTCACAAATAATTCACTAAATTCCAAAGGATGTAGAAAATAAACATATACTCATTGAAAACTTAATATATATTGAAACGATATTATAATTTCAACTTGCAACCCGCACAGTATCCACTCACATTTGACGCAAGATAAGGACTCGGTCGCCCAAGTAACCACAAAAGGCAGCCAAGAGGTGAACCAACACAAACAATTGTCCAAGCTCTGCGGGCCCCTCATAAAGATCTGTTCAGCCAATTAATGAGTGTTTTTAGATGTGCAAGGTAACAAACAAACAAAAAACAGGAGCACTTTGAGAAAACCCAAGGATGCGAGAGGTCAACACTGCGTCTTCCACATTTCTGCTCTACTGCCATCTCCTGGCAAGCTACGGTATGGCAGCTCAACCTCCACGCAAAAAGTGAGTTTCACAACCAACCCTAATGCCACTAGCAACATACAAGCAAGTGTGGTTGAAACATTTCATCTAACAGGCCAATCAGGTACTCGTTGATGCTTCTCTGATATTCCACTGGTGCTGAACTTAGTACAAATTGGATTCTCACCCATTCATAATGTCCCCAGGGAGTGATACAAGCAGTTATGGGTCGACTCTTCTTGTCCAGAAACCCTTGATGATATGCCGTTACCCTATAGCGAGTCCAACATTTCCTGAATCCTTGGTATTGGGTGGAAATCTGGTACTGGTTTTCTGTTTGATTCCCAGTAGTTGCAGTACAGCCTCAGGCTTCCATCCTTCTTCCAGATGCATACCACTGGTGTGGAGTTTGGTGATTATGATGGGGTTACCCATTCTCTGTTGATCAGGTCCTGTAAGTACTCATTCACTTCTTGGTGTATTGACTTGGAATGAACATGTCAGCCCTCTGAACTGGTGTTGCATCATTCAGTGTAATGTGCATGCTCAGAGATGGGATGCATCTGATATCATTGTCGTCATAGGCAAACGCATTACATTCCTTCCTCAGCATCTGTCTCACCAAACGTCCCTCTCTAAAACCATCGGCGGCAAGACCTCCCAGACTCTATGGTCTTCCCAAGATCCATAAAGAAGGCACCCCGCAACCGTGACGATGGGTACAAACTTAGTAATCATTGGAAAGATGTTGTTAACCATGCAAAAAAGATTTAACTACACATATTTGGAGCATTCCTGGCAGCGATTTCAGCCGCACCACCTCTACATAATAATAGGCTCAGTCAACCATTCTACACAACAAAGACTAATTTCCTGGCAGCGATATCAGCCGCATCATCTCTACATAACAAAAAGGCTCAGTCCCTTTTACATGCACCTTTACATCATCCGCACCTAGTTTACACAACAAAGGCTCTTTCCTAACAGCGTGCTTCAGCCGCACCGAACCTCACAAAAATAATATTCAGGGCCTACCTTGGCTCCTCCCACCCTCAACCAGTATATATAAAAATACGGTTTTTCTTGGAATTTCTCTCACTTGATACAGCTATCGTGCTGTGACTGTTCCACCTCAAGACGGAAGCTTGTGTTGCCTCGGAAACGTCGTGATTTTTATTTTATTTTTATTTTACTTTTTATTAATTTTTTACCTACGTGACTTTACCGAAAAAACCTAAGAATATGAATCCTTGCAGTCACGAAAGCTTCAAATCTAGAATCCCCTACAACCCTTCAGTGTTCTCCACACCTGTGGTTCCAAACTGTCTACATATTGGCCTATCTTTGCCTCTTATCGCTGCGCAGAACATTTTCTTCAGCTCCGACACCTCAGCCATCCACATCTGAGTATCTGGAAGTGGGTGCTCCTACTGTTGAGGCACCTTCCAGGAAATCCCAAAAGTCTCAGCCCCAGCTTGTTTTGTCGGGGTTGTCTTATTCGACTCAACTAAGTCTCCACAGTTTCATTGATGACCTCTCGACGAATCTTCCATGTGCCGTCCGCTCATCCATGGACTCTATCCCTCAGCTAACTTCCTGAGCTTGTGCTGCCTTTTGGCTTCCAATTTTGCAGCTTCAATTATATTTTTAAATAACGTACATGGTGTTCATAATTGACAAGTCAATAACAATACAGTACATGTTGCTTTAATGTTTGTTGTAGAATGATTTATGGTACTGTATCTGATTACAATGGTTCATATTAAAGAGTGTATCAAGTTTATTTAGTTCACAAAGGTGGTAATGTTGAGTTATTGTTATGAGAATTAACATAGTGAAGAATGTTAACATTGGTTAATACTGTTAATAATATTTTTTGTATCTTTATAGTACATAAGTGGGTAAATAGGGGACTGTAAATGGACAATCGTATTTTGACGGGAAATAACTTGTTTAAATTAACTATAACCATTAGGGGCGCTAAGTGAAGCCTGTTTCAGAGGGGAGCAATGGCGACGCACATGTGCTGTGACGTACGCTGAGAGCTGAACGTGGCATTCTCTGGACAGATTTCAAGTTGGAGTTGGAGAATAAAAGTGAATCTACCCTGGAAAGTCTTCACGTACATCGTTGCGTGCATGTCAACCTCTGAGATAATTTACAAACTCATTGTAAAATAATGAAAGTGCAGCCACCGAGCTGGACTTAAATACTCTTGCAGTTTGAAAGTGCTACGTATTCACTAAGGATACAAGAGGTGAGAGAGCAGCAGAGAGTGGCACCAGAATAGAAGATGTGGTAGTATTTGAGTCGACAAGATTCTAGTTGCTGAAAGGCTGTAGGGCAAACTAAAGTGTGGACTATGTAAAAGAGTTTATGTAACTACATTTGTTTACCTATGCAAAAGGAAGGTGAATACATGTCAAGTTTCTTGTATTTGTATTGCTTAATACATTAATCAGTTTTATTACTCACATGTTTGCTTGTGCACACATGATTATTTTGCCCATGACAAGTATTTCAACTAATAATTAACTCAGGACATTACTATAGATTTCCAAAGGTTTATCTGCAAACAGTTTAGTCTACCCATGGATAGTCAGAGCTAACTGTACTCGTTTGTAAAATTGTCTCCTGTGCATGAGGATCTTTCTCTCAATTGAGTGCAGGGCTGACGGAGAGCTCAGTGATGCTTTCGGAGAGAGCGAACTCTTGGCCGAGACCACTGACAATATTCTGGAATAGCTGGCAGCTGCTTGACAGCGCCACCAGAGCCTGTGGGGAAACAACAATTATCTACACTGTTCGCAAACACAAATTACAGCCGTGAACAAAAACCACAACATTTAGCACAATCCAAGACTGAAACCACCAAATACAATGCCACGAAGAGACAACAACCATTAACCACAAAACTAACCATATCCATCCATATCCAACCATGACCACAACTGCCGAGTACAACCGCAACCAACAATCACGGAGACACCATAAAACACAAACACCAACTACAATAACGACAAAATGTATCAACTTGAGGGACTTATCCCAAATTTAAATTACTTAATTGGGAAACACCTGGCAAATATCACCCTCTACAATTAAAACTTAGCAGGGCTTTCCTGAAAAGTAGTTTAGACTCGTTGTCGCTCCGTTGGGTAAAGAAGCGAAATACAGTTTAACACGTAGGCTTTCGCGACCAATAGCATCCATAATCCAGCTTTTTTTGGGTTAGATCGCGTAAATATATATTTAAGCGTAATACAATTGTTCAAATTATGAGCAGCATTCCATGTGAAGGTTGGCTGGGGCTGTTGCCTCTGGAAGGTGAAATTTGAGAGCTTGCAAAAAGGTCCAGACGGAATTTCCTGTAAAAGGGGTCCATGAGCGCAGATGGTCAAATACTCACGGAATTGCACGAGTCCAGTCACAGCTTGTATGCCTGACAATCGATTATCAGCCTTAACTCATAACTCGCTCCAATATGTAATTCTTTTGAGGGTCACAAGGCGATTATAAACACAAGTTAAAAGTTAATGGTAGTTAGGATATAGCAAGATCAATGCAGTACTGTACTACAATTCTACGTTTTAAAAAGGAAATTCAATGTATGAAGTAAATTGTCAAAAGTATTTAAAGGTAAGATGTAATCAAGTCAAAGGCAAAACTCGTAAAATACATAATTCATTTCCAGCTAACCGAAGGCAGTCTCGAGCTTAGGAGAATGTATAAAAGTCTACAATCATTGCCAAACTACAGTCTATAGAATTACATGGCTAGAGCATTTAAGGTACTCATGATATAGGAATCAAGGAGGGTGGATAACCCTCCATAATCAGGTTCAAGTTACTCTTTCTTGTACTTGCTGGGTGGGTGGTCCGGCACTTAGTGACATCGCTTCTAATGAAACGTGGTTAGAAAAAGATCAAAACAGACTCCGTGCACAGGTAGCGGGAGAGAATATCATTCAAATTAATTGAACTATATACACTAAGCTGATCTATGTGTTACAACTGGTGTCATTTTAAGACGACCATGAATACATTTTACGTGATTCTGACAGATTGATGTAAATTCCTTGTAGCTTTATTAGAAACCACTCACAAATGCAGTTAACAGCCCAATGTGTTTTGTGCCAACATTTGAATGCAGTGTATGCATTACTCCCTCTGTGTGTCCAGAGCGAGAGCCACTCCCCCCCCTTGCTTTTGATTGCTCAGTGGCTGAGGTTTTTGCCTGGCTTTCATTTTGGGTGCTATAATACCAGAGGTCTTGCGCTGGAATGTAAGCCAGTACTTTTACAACGCTGGGCTGACTGAACGCAAGGTACAATGGCTCCAGCTACCAGATGGGCGATCTGCTCAGCTGGAAAGATCAGCCACGACTTTGTGGTCGCATTGAGAACCCTGCCTGCTGATGAGCATGAGGTACATTTGCTTTTTACGAAAAAGTACTTCTATATTGCCTTGGTAATCTAAATGTAGTGTAAAACTAGCGTTGGAGTCTATGGTACGTATCCCTCGTGATTGCAAGCTGCTTGTTTAAACACGAATTGTTTCTATCATTGCAAATTCAATGTCATGATGGCAATGGCGTGAACAATGCAAGATCAACGCCAATTTAGTGTATAACTCTAGGGTACGTGTAGAGTATATCTGTAGAGTTTTGTGTTGAACTATTGTTTTGCATGCAAATATGTTATGTACATGTGGTGGAATACACAAAAGCATATGCATGTAATCAGAGTTCTTTTTTTTATAATGCTGAGAACAGAGTTCATATAAGCATGAGTTTTGGTACTCGCATTTTGCATTTCATATTAAATAATTTGTTCATGCTGCTGCTGCGTTTGCAATGGTGCACAGCAGAAACTCAACATAACCGTCAGCAATACTGTGACCTAAAAAAAGAATATTTCCTAGGTGACGTTTCGGGCAATGGCTCTTCATAGCACGTACAATATTTGTTTAAATGCATTTTAAAAGGTGTCAATGTGTTTAAGGGTAAGGATGTTTAACGTGTTAACAACATGTGGTCGGAATGCAGTGTTGGAGAAACATAACTTTTGCAAACTCGACTTGTTTATGAAAGGAATGTTGGAGGAAGAAAATGATTAACAGCGTGAGGTATAGACTAAAGGCGAGCTCAAAAACAATGGTAGCAATAGTTAACTTTCGGACATTGTGTGAGGATAAACATGAGGCACATGAATAGGGTTAACCCGGGAGCACGTTTATTTATGATTCATGACCAGGAAATAACGTTGACTAAAATAATTTACATGCAGTGCAAAGGCGGGTTGAAGTGACGATGTGCATTGTCATCGAGTATAAAAAATGTGTTGCAAGGCTGAGATACACAATGGTGACCGTTAGTCGGGGCATTTGTGCGTACACATGTTTTCATATATATAATACATTTACATTTGTCGAACGTTATTGTTTTGCGTGAACGTTTGGAGAATGCGCAGTCGCCTATAATCCTGCGCTTACACCGGGACCTGAGTACCGAACGGCCTTCGCAAATCCATACATTGCGGAGGGTACGACCCGTAAACTTACGCACGGTCAGGAGCAGACTTACTTCGGCCATCACGTTGACACACACACAAATAAGTAATATTTAAAAAAAAAATTTAACACGCTTTAATGAAATGTACCATACTAGCAATGTAAGAACTCCACGACTCTAGGAAGTGGCCCCGAAGCTTGCCATAACGTCAGGGAGCGTGGTCAATTACAGCCAACATCAGTTGAGCGTGGACAATTAGACCCAAGCCGAAACATAACATGTAAAAAAAAGAATGTAAAAAATGTTTTAATGATATAATATAGTATTGTCATCAGTATGGCATAAGTATATAAAGTTTGCAGTCGATACCACATTGGGAAGTGGGTTAAAACTGAGTTACAAGATTTGAGGATACAACAACAACAGACAGAGTGAGTTAAATAAAAGCGTGTAATAATAAAAAGAGACAAAGATTTAAAGCTTTCGTAACTGCAGGGATTCATCTTCTTGGTTCTTTCGGTAAAGTCAACTTTACCGAAAGAATCAAGAAGATGAGTCCCCTCTTTGTTTTACTGATTCCGTTGCGTACGGCGCGTGCAGCTAAGAAAGGGGAAGAGAGGGGGAGAACGAGGGCGCCGGGCAAAGGGTTGAGATAACTCGGTCAGAGTCCCGATCCGAGGAAGGCAAGAGGGGGTAAGTGGACATGCGCCCCATTGTGCCTCTGAAAGAGGCGCGCAAGTCGGGGTGGAGGGAATCATCGGACACGTTGGGTTCCCAGACACGTGCGGGGGGGGGCGGGTCTTATCCGGGTCTCCTCGCGGGTCCGTGGCTGGAGGTGTAAAGGTCGGTGGGGTGGCGAGGGAGGGGAGGGGCTTTAACTCTGTGGGAGGAGGAGGCGGGGTCATGAAGGAGGTCGCGGATGAGTCGGGGTGAGAGTAAGTAGAGAGGGCGGCCACTCTGGGTCACTGGGTGCCCAATGTTCTCCGCTTGGAGTGTCCTCTCCACCAAGCTCAATGTTGGGTAGCCCCTGGACCGCACAACCACGCCGAGCCATTAATGCCTTCTCTGCTGGCTGGCCGAAGGGATTCTAACCCCCCCCCCCCCCCCCCCCCCATTTTCGCGGGTCTGATAATCATCCCCATTTCCCCCGTATAGCCTTTAACAGACTGTTGGGGCGAGTGCTGTTAGCGAGCACCTATGAAGGCCTGCAGGGCACACAAGGTGGTGGGTGGCCAGCACCACGCCAGCTTGCTTTGTCTACCCAGTTGGCGATGTTAACACACCGCACTAGGTACTCATTTTAAGCTGAGTCAACCTAGGGGAGGCCCAAGATCGGTTCTGACAATCGTCACTCGTGTTGGCCGTGAGCGAGAATAGAATTCGAGTCGCCGGTTTAGTAGCACAGCGCGCTAACCGCTCCCCACACTTTCATAAACACATGCATCCAGCCCCCTATTGCCCCCCTCCTGCAGTTAAATGTACTCTGTCAATTGTCATTGATATGACAAAATTGATACTCCACTTGAAAAGTTGCAATGGAAGTACAAGTTTCGAGTGGTGGCAGCACTGTTTCCTCCAAGCATACATTCCACACATTAAGACCGCACAGATTTGGATGGGGTCAGTTCAGGACAGCTGCGGCACTTGGCAGGGGGTTTATAGGAGAGGACAAAATGTTCCAAACGCTGATAGAGGGAGGTGGGGGGGCTTTAACTAAATATACAAAACAGCCAACACATTCAGCAATGACATTCAACAAATTCGTAAAAAGAAATTATAATAGCCAGCGTTTCGGGCAATGGCCCTTCAGAGCACGTGCATGAATTATCATTGCCAGAAACGTTGCCTATTATACATGTTTTACATTTAAGGTCACAGTGTTATTGACAAATGTGAGCTTTGTTAGTTGTGCTTTGTGCACCGCTGCCAACACAGTATTACCAATGTTTTATTAATCTACAGATACAACTATAGCGATGGTTTTGGCAGAATTTACCAAGGAGACAGTGTAAGGGTTAGTTGAGGATCTACAAGGTTATGGAAGAAAGGCGGAGTCAGGAGAAATAAAAAAAACAGGAAACTGTAAAGAGGCTCTGTCCTGGGTCGTTGTGTTGAAGATAGCCATGAAGATAGCCCACTCTGTGCAGTGGGAAGGCGCCTGTCAACTAGCAACTGTGTAGCAGAGGGGAGATGCCTGCTCGGTAGAGGAGTGTGTGCATTATCAGGAGATGTTTGCAGACAGAGGACCCAAGGAAAGGTCATATCGGCTCGAGTGTGTGTGTGATGAGATAACGAATCAGGCTGAGGATAGAGCAATATGGGTATGGGTCATGGCACAGATAAGTGTGTGTAAATATGCCAATAACCACACGACGATGTTTATGTAAAACAGTGATTTATTTAACAGTATGCTATGTTATATTGGCTATCGATAAAATCAATTTTTTATAGAATGTCCTGTGGCGACCTTTAGTCACGACACAAGATTTGTGTGTACATTTATCCCCCAATTCTTATTTATTTCTTTTCAGCCCCCCCCCCCCCCCGCAAATAAACCCGTCGCGACTTGTATAAGTAGTCGATATATCAGGCCACGTTGTTTTGAAGACAGAATGTACATTCAAAATGGAACAAAAGGTCAAGGCATGTACTTTGGCATCGTGCCTGAGGGGGGGGGGGGGGGCAAAAAAATCGCCACATTCGTTTTTACAAAAAACAATTGGCAATGACCATACTGCACAGCAGAGGGTTACTTAAGGACAGCATTAGCAGCAGTGATGCACATGCACAAAACACTTAACCCTTTTGTTGTTACCACTGCCTTGTGACAGAAAATACTTTGTATAGGACCATTGTTCTGAACCTCAGAGGTATATTTTAGTTTTGTTTAAGTCAGTGATAATAATACTGTTCATGGATTGAGTTTATATGGAAAATAAGACTTCAGGGAAGACGAAATCCGAAAACAAACTGCTCTTGTGGATACATAATTAGGCTGTACGTTTAGGGCTGTCTGACAAGTATTTGAAGCAAAAGTAATTTCCATAACGACTTCGGTCACTGCTTCATTTGTCCTCAACGTGTAGCCACTCGCTTTTGTTCAGCTGACTCTTGTAGAATGCAGGTGGCTCAAAACGCTTCCCGAAAATCGACAGAACTGGGACATGGGCAATCCCACGTGAGAGCGACAAGCATCGCTGTTGCTTGTGGTGTAGCATTGTTGAAATACTAAACGTATGTTCTAAACTGTTATCTAGTACTAGCCTTTTTCCCATCCAAGGACGGGTGTATTGCAGTAAATCTGAAACTTGCGAAAAGCAGACTGCGACGTGATATTCATTGCATTAATGAGTGTGTAATTTGTAGGGCGTAGAGACACATACCTATTTGATTTTAAGGTTATAATCCCATGTTCATCATGACGTTCTGGGGGGGGGGAGGGGGTATCCATTTGGAGGACATCACCTGTTAATGATTATTAATGAGGGTGGGGGTCCATGTGGAGAACGTAACCTGTTCAAGAGTATTAATGAGGGGGGCTGGTCGATGTGGCACGAGCGTTAAGAACATTCCTGGGTGATTATAGTAGGTATACGATATATTTTACTGTGTAAAGTTGCATAAAGTTCAGGAGTCCAGTCTTCAGGAGGAGCCCAGTCAGTGTTATATTACAAAATAGCATAAGCTCCGTGTATCTCGAGCCAATTTTCCGATGCCTAAAACACAGAGGTGTGTTAATATCTATCTCATAGTGCTGTTGTGTTAAATTAGTTCATGTAATTGTCACTGCAGTTTGAACAGGGTGTAAATGTGGCTGCCAGTTTAGGAGTCTTGAGAAAAATACTGAGTTGTAGCTTTCATTATATAATCAAGCATAGCAGACAAATTGCGTCAGTTATGGGCATGCCAACCGATTAAACAAACAGAACAAGTTATCTCATAGCCTTCAAGTTTATTTCAGCGTAAAGGTCACGAGACTTTTATGGTTGATACTTTGCCCTGTTTATTGGGAAATTTTGCTTTTGCAAACCCATTGCAAATTTTCCTACCATAATTCTTGGCTTTTTACATGCTCTCGTTTGGGAACATAATCTTCCAGAACGATGCACGTTTGCACTTCTACACTGATCATTTCCAGATCCTTTTGCTCTGAAGCCTGGCTGTACCAATATAAGCATGTTTCACCAACACAAACATTTGGACGCAGCAAAATTCATCTCTGATAAATGCTAATGAAACTGAAGCTTTCGTTGTTTTTGTCTGCTTGTTAAAATAAAAATTAATATTAATGGACTAAAGCTTTACGGACAGTTTACTTCTGCTCTAAAGTAAAATATTTTAGTATCATTATTGATGCAAAACTATCCATTATGGCCTCTGAATTGCTAAGAAGTGCTGTACTGGGTATGGATGAGATATTTCTGAGTGTTGTGACCCTGGACTATATTGGAAAGGCACCGGAATGGTAAAGATGATGATGGTGTTGAAAATATGTTGACCGTTGCCTCTTCGAGCATCTTGTGGCGTTCCAGAGGTAGCAACAGTTTGCAGAGAATCCGGGGTGGTCTGCAGTTGGTGTCAATTTGCTTCATTGCAACATCAGCGATAACCAACGTCCGTTCCATCACAACACAGTCGCTACTCAATCTTGATTTGAAGCTTTCGTGACTGTAGGAATCCATACTCTTTGGTTATTTCGGTAAAGTCACGTAGGTATAAAATAAAATTAATTACGACGTTTCGATCGCAACACAAGCGGTCGTTCTCAGGCGGAAAAAATATAATCCAGTAGAGGAACTGCTGAACTAGCGAGAGAGCAGTTACAACAAGACGTT
This sequence comes from Lethenteron reissneri, assembly GCF_015708825.2. Lineage (NCBI taxonomy): Eukaryota > Metazoa > Chordata > Hyperoartia > Petromyzontiformes > Petromyzontidae > Lethenteron > Lethenteron reissneri. Next base: position 13,534,858 of record NC_083811.1, read on the forward strand.
ATATATGTGGCGATGGGCAAACAAGCGGGGTCTGAGCTGGAAAGGAATTCCACCCCCGCAAGCAAGTACGTCAGTTGTGTTAATGGGGGAGATTAGGGAGAGAGGGATTAGGGAGGGAGATTAGCATGAATGAGCTTCCGTCGCCGCATAAGAGTATCATGCCCGCATATGCGCACAACAGCAGTGTTAATGAGAGATTAGCACCATGAGAGGCAATCCAAAGGACATGTGAGCATGAGAGTGTAATCCAAAGGACATGTGAGCATGAGAGTGCAATCCAATGGACATGTGAGCATGAGAGGCAATCCAAAGGACATGTGAGCATGAGAGTGCAATCCAAAGGACATGTGAGAGATCTAAGAGAGAGGCACAGAGAGAGAGATACAGAGAGTCGGAAATAACAGCTGACATAGGCAGGTAGGATGGAAACATCACAGTCAGTTAAGACTTTACCTGGTTAATAACGTCCTTCCAATGATTGTTCAGTTTGTACCCATCCTCTCGGTTGAAGTTGTGTCTGTTTATATTTCTGGATGGCTTCATGAACAAATCTCTGAAGGTAGCTGGTAGGTTTGCAGAGTACCTCCGTCTTAGAAAAATCTATTTCGGTGACGGAAGCTCATTCATGCTAATCTCCCTCCCTAATCCCTCTCTCCCTAATCTCCCCCATTAACACACCTGACATGCTTGCGTCCGGGGGGTGGAATTCCTTTCCAGCTCAGTCACTACTCATTCAACTGTAAAAGTACCTCACCTAGCTGCAATGGATGGTGTCTTAGCTTGAGCTATAAAAGCACACACCACGTGTCATTGGCACCGATCTTTTCTTTTCACACCTCTGCTCTCCCGCTCTCTCCTCTGGCTCTGCTCCCTCATCGTCACATCATCACATGGCATACGTTATACATCTCTATTTTCTTACAAGACAACGTAATCGTAATGAACAACACAGTTACATTTCAAGAATTACCAACAAACTACTTTAAACATTGCACCCCTAAGTAACCGAGTTTTAACGAGGAAATGCCATTGTATTGCTTCCATTTATGAAATTTTACTTTACATTTAAAACTGTATTCCAGTTCTTGAGGGAGTGTGAGTGTGTGCTGTAAGCAACACGTGAATGTCAGTGTGGAAGAATAGGGGTGGACTACGCTGTAATGCCGCTGGTACCTTAAAAGGGGGGATTATTTTGTCCCCCATACGTATCAAAGTACGTTGTGCCTGAGGTGGCGAGGCCTGTTCACTGGCCGTCCAGCTCTTGTCCTTGGTCATGGGAGCCTCGTTGGTTTGGGGGCCGAGGCAATTCTGCTGGTATCACCTCTGCTGACGGGCTGGATACCTGCTGACCATTGGGACCTGTCTCACAGGACGGCCATCGTGGTAAACACCCGCCTGGGCTTCCAACAGGTCGAGTGTCCTTAACCGGGGTCTGGTGTTCAACTGGCAGGGTTGGTGCAGGTGTGCTGCCGAGTGCCATCACCACTCGTGGATCACTTGGGTTGAGGCTACCCGAGGGCTAGTGGTGCAGTTGAGGGCCAGTGGCGCAGTAGAGGACCAGTCAGCCTTGTACGTGGATAGTCACAGGTCCCGTCTATTTTGGCGGAAGTTTTGTTCATGTTCCACAATGCAGGACCTTAGAGACTCATGGTGTCCTACCACGGTTGCCTGCATCCAACGCTTGTCTCTGGGCAACGGTGCCATGGAGGAGAACCTGCAAATCCTTCCCGCTCCTCTGGTCATGATGCATTCTCCATTTTTCTTTTGCACAGTCAGGCCTGTGGCGCAAGTCTGCTATGTCACAGACTTAGCAGACTTTTTGGCTGTTCAATTCGACTTTCAGAGCATTGATGGTGGCAGTTGACGTGAGGCTGTCTCGGTGGTCCACCTCTATGAACTTTGAACAGTAGTTGATGGTTACGAGGTCATGCTGGCCGTCCCACTCAAAAAGGTATGTTGCTACTTTCAACTATGGCAGATCAAGTGTCTTTGTCGGTCATGGTGTTTCATGCTGCTGCTCAGTGGAACTCAGTGCACTCTGGGCAATCGCTGACACCGGCCTCTCTCTGGGCCATCATCCCGGGCCAAAACAGAGCTTCTCTGGCCTGTAACTTGCACGTTACTGTCCCCAGGTGCGAGGCATATATCTGCTTTCACATGGTTATCATTACTGAGGGTGGCACTCCAATTCTCATGCCCTTATAGATTATTCTGTCATAGATAGACAGCTTGTCATGGAAGGGCCAGAATTCTCAGATGGTGTGGGACATTTCCGACTTCGTGTCAGGCCACCCCCTTGAGTCAGCTCAATCATCTCCTGGGCTGTGCTTTTTGGGAAATGGGTGTAGTAGGATGGGGTTACTGTGACATAGTAAATCATGTTGATGTGCGCTATCTCAATGTCTGCCACTGCTTCTGGTAGGTCTGCCCAACTGAGCGCATCACTGATTGGAAGCTCTGTCCCTGGCTTGTAGGTCACTGACAAATTGTAAGGCTGCAGTTGGAGCAGCCTTAACTGTAGCCTCATTGGGACCAAGAGTGAGGGCTTCTTGAAAATAGACTTCATCGGTTTGTGGTCACTTTCCACTGTGACTGCTCTGCCGAAGATATAGTCATGAAACTTGTTGCGGCAGTCAGTGATGGCAAAAGTCTCCTCTCTAATTGGGATTATCTCTGCTCAGTGTCCATCACGGCACGCAATGTATATGCAAATACTCTCACAGGGGTGAAAGTAGTGGCGGAGCCAGTGGGGGGGGGCAGGCGTGGTAAATCCAAGTCCCGGGCGAAGTTGGGTAGTAAAGCTAGTTAGTAATAAATCGGCATTTTGCGACCCCCACTGCCACTGTGTAGAATATTATTACATGTCAGCGACTCTATGAGATGATAGGACAATAGTCTGAGTCTATAATTGGCAATAAGTACCTGGCAAAGCAGTTATAAGTGACTCACAAAATTGTGCGTAGTTGCGTATACAGTACACGACTTCCCTTTCGGCATACCTTTAGCGAGCATGATGCCGATCACACATGGTTCGAATTCGACCTTCGATCGCTGGCTGCGCCATTGCCGCACACGCGTTGAATAAAAAGCAAGGGACAAGTCCTTACGTACTAACAACTCCTATCATTTTTCATTGCTGGAGAGGTTGCCCCCCCTACCTGAAAATCCTGGCTCTGCCATTGGGTGAAAGTACATTTTCCATGGCTCTTCTTCACCTCTTCAATCGCTGGAGAATCCTTCTGCCTAGCTTAATGCGCCCGATCCCCTCGTATATGCAAGGACCTGGAACTTGAAGAGCAAAAAGTGGAAATCGGGCTGACATTGTGCAAAATCGGCCTTTTGTTCTCCCAAAATGTGGCAGAATAATGGTCGAAATGTAGTATAATGATGACTAGAAACCTTTCTTCAATGCAAGAAAGGTACAGGTGAAGTGGTGTATGCATTCTATATCACGCATATCAAGTGCATTTGTTTTCACTGCACCAGTGTGATTTCAACATTAATAAAAAAAATGTTAACATCTTATCTATGACTGCCTGGGAAGACTGTTCAGACAAGCAACATTCATGGATGAGATAACTTTTCAATTGTTTTATGTTATCCTTTCAAAACATTTATATCAAAGTCTTTTTATCATTACAATAAAGTGAAACAGAATAATTTTCTAATCAATTCGTCATGTGCACAAAAATCCACGGACAATCGGAAGATGCAGAAGTGGTGGTGTAGTGTGGGTAAACGTTAGTGTCCATAAAGAGCTGTTGAGGTACAAGAAATGTCCCTTTTACTCGACAGTTCTGAGAAACTGACGTAAATACGTGATCTTCTGAACTCTGAAAGCAGGTGCATGTCGAGGATACTATATATTTAATAGGATAGGGCAGGGGTCGGCAACCTACGGCTCCGGAGCCGCATGCGGCTCTTTACGGGCTGCTTCTTGACGACATGTACGTATGTACAGTATGTACTCAGATGCATTGCGGCTCTTGAAATACTGAATTTTGTACCGAATTGGAAAGAAATGGCTCTTCTTGTTATTTTGGTTGCCGACCCCTGGGATAGGGTAAGCAACTTTGAAATTCTTGGTAGAATGTGAAAATAAATGCGGTGTACATGTAAATCTGGAAGGGGAGGTTGAAATAGGAGCCACATGTGCAGGGCAGAATAGGGACTGTTACCAATACAAGCTAGTATGGGATCACCCAGAGGTTAGAGTCCAAGTGGCAGTTGTTGAGGTACTGTAAGAGCAGACCTTGTATGGCAAGTGTCAACTTTGCATCAACAGGGGTGTATTATTATTGATGGCGAGGTGTGTTATTATCAGCTGCATTGGCTGTGATGAGCTCTTGACATTTTCACTCTGAACATAGGTAATGATGACCCAAGTTGAAACTGAATGCACATTACGGTGCCTATGGCGACGGGTTACTAATTCAACATGCAATGCTGAATGTATGCACTATATAACAAACACATAGTATAAAATATAAAATATGGACTACATTAGCTTAAAATCACAAACCATCAGTATAATATTGACTCAAAACTCCAAAGTCAGAAGCAATAAAAAAAATTAAGCCCCTTTCCCAAACACAAGCATGACAATAACCCCCACGCCATCACTGCTGCCCTGTCGCCCCCATCTCTCTGCAGGTGGTGGCTGTGGCAGCTCGTGACAAGGAGCGTGCACAGGAGTTTGCGACACGGCATGGCATAGCACGCGCATATGGCTCCTATGAAGAGCTGGCAGCCGACCCCGACATGGGTAAGCAGACGAGGAGCTTTGGGTGAACCTGTCTCTCCAGTACTGGGATTTACACATGGCAGCAGGCACTCGGTTAATGGCGAGTTTATCTCGGTGAGGCGCAAGATAGGTTGATACCATGTACAACTGGAGATAATTCCTTGCTGGATATCAATCTTGGGTCATTTATTTAATAATACATGTGGCACATTAGGAAGGGACCACTCTTTTAATTATTTCATTGTGCAGCAAAGGAGTAAAGTGTGGTTCTGTGAAAGTCCTGATGTGCTGTACAGTGCATCAATGCATGTGTGTGCAGCAGCATGTGATGACTGAGTTGGGCCTGTGGGTGGCTGGAAGGGTTATTGATTAACCGCACTTGTACACCAGTCACGTGGTTAATGGCGACTCGGTTGAGGATTGCTGTGTGTGACACTACGTGCTGTTGCATTTTACAAGTAAAGGACCCAAATGTTGTTTTTGATCGTTATAGAAATGCTCTAGACTTGTTCTAAACTTGTTCTAGACTTCAAGCTTGGCTTTGAATTGTTAGTTTGTGATATATTCAATTGGAGGGGTTTTAGCACTGTGCACTGTAAAGGATGACGTACTATAGTTAATACTTTTAATTCTTAATTCTCTAACCCTAATACTGTTTATTCTATAACCATGTCCCATGCACCCAGAGTATGACTACTTGCAATGCTATTGAGAATCGAACACATGTACAGTAGTAAGTGGTACTATGGTGACAAGTACAGTACGTATACTGTACACATACAGTACAGATAATGGGTGTAAGATACCGATATAAGTGGATGGTATAGATAGACATACAGCTTTGGATTAAAGTAATATTCGAATAGTGAAGTGCAAATTTAATTGTCAAAAACAAAGATGGTTTATCAGTAGTAGAAGTGGGTTTCAGAGAAAACTGTTAATAGTTAACCGGACTTGGACACCAGTCACATGGTTAATGGCGACTCGGTTGAGGATTGCTGTGTGTGACACACGTGCTGTTGCATTTTACAGATTGACCACAATAAATGTGTTTGCCCTCGATTTGGAGCACCTGCCCAGGTCCTTCATTTCGAGTGTGCAACATACAGTATGGCATTCGCTATGCCACTGCTCTGGACGCAGATACACGTAGTGTACAGTGCTTTTCTGTACATCTTCACTGCTGGACAGATTAAAATATAGATTTACCTTTATCCAAACAACTTAAACGGAAATTGCACTCACCTGAATCCGTGTGCCATGTGTGACCGGTGTGCTGTGTCCAATGCCTCCTGCAGATGTAGTGTACGTGGGCGCCATCCACCCACAGCACTCCCCTCTGACCTTGATGATGCTGCGTGCGGGAAAACATGTGATGTGTGAGAAACCGCTCACCATGACCCTGGCGCAGACGAAGGAACTCACCGCCACAGCACGCAGCACTCGCCGCTTCCTCATGGAGGTGCTAAACACCAACTGCTCCCACCTCATCATTGCTTATCCTCGCTCGCTCATAAATGCCAACTTCCTGCCACTGGCGATGGTCGTGCGTACAGCAACAAATGCTGTATTGTGCTGTTTTGCAATTTTACATGACACTTTGAAGATACATTTAAAACAGCAATCCCTCACCAACCACGATTTTCGCATCTGCGGTATTTATGTATTCATGGTTTTCCTTCGGCATACCAATTTTTTTGTGTGTCCGCAGTTTAGCACGGCGACCGGCACTTATGATTTTAATTTACCCACATATGCGTTGCCTCCGTGCATCATCTCATCTCCCAGCTGCCACCACCGCTCTCTTCCCACCAACAACACTCTCTCTCACATAGTGATTCTTGTAGTGTGTGGACGTCTTATTGCTATGCATTATTCCACGTTTCTTGACCTTTAATTATTATTTATTTGCATTAATATTGCCCTTAATCATGGCCTCTAAGCCTGAATCCACGAGGGTGGGCAAAGCCCCTCTTCCTTGTGCCATAAGGTGGTGAGGCTCAAGAGTTCACTGGAGCGGCCACAGCAGGTTCGATATTCATAAGGTATTATTTATTTAAAATAATGTAAACGTTTTTCTAAAAACAGACTTAAAGCTTTCGTGATTGCAGGAATTCATATACATTCCCAGCAGCTCTCCCGCTATATTTTTCACCTGATGACGATTGCTTGTGTTGCGATCGAAACGTTGCGATATTGTTATTATTTTTATCTTTTATTACGTGTTTTATCTACGTGGCTTTACCAAAAGACCCAAAGAATATCCTAACAAGTAAACCCGTAAAAACAAAGTTTTTCACTATAAATCCTTTATATGCGTGGCGGCTAGAGTCTTCTCGTCCTCTGGCTTGAGATGGCTGCCACCTATGGGTCAGATGATTGTCTGCCACCATTAAGCAATTGGTAATTAAATATTTAATTTGTTTTCCCTAAACAGTGTAAAATTTTGGAATTTTTTTCACGAACTTAATTGTCACACACAACGAGTCTGTGTGGAAAATGTCAGCTCGATTGGATCACGGGAAGTGGGTTAAAAAACGAGCGAAAGATTTGCACGGTCCTAAGCAAGCAAGCGAACTTAATATAAAGGATTTAAAAATATATTCGCCTGTGGAGGACGCGGGGATCGATCCCGCGACTTTTGGCATGGGAAGCAAGGGCGCTACCAACTGCGCTACTCCGCCACGGCCTGTGGAGGGGTTACGCTCTGGGCTCTTACACTGTGACGTTCAGCCAAAGCCATGAATGAGTTCTATTTGAATATATGTAAAATACATTTTTTTTGCCTAAAAAGTGTAACATTTTGGGAATTTTTTTTTCACGACCATTAATTGTCTCGCACAACAAGTCTGTGTGGAAAATGTCAGCTCGATTGGATCACGGGAAGGGGGTTAAAAAACGACCGAAAGATTTGCACGGTCGTAAGCAAGCAAGCAAGCACGCAAGCAAGCACGCAAGCAAGCAAGCAAGCGAACTTAATATAAAGGATTTAAAAACGGCTTAAAATATAGCAGAGAGCTGCTCAGCCGCGCCCAAGGCATCAGCTCACCCATCCCCCAAGAGCTTTTTTGAGCTCTGGCTCAGCCCTCTCTATGTAGTCAGAGAGTACTCCTTTAATTATAACACTGGTCAACACACTTTTTCTGGCATAAGGTATTCCAACGGTTTAAGGTAATTTTGGGGTGCTGATTCCAAATCTGGCATCAGTTTTTGTCTATCACATCAGGTTTTTGAGATATAAAACATTGCATTTTCAATAAAAACTGCAGAATAAAAATATTAAATAAATGTGGATATCTACATAAAATTATATTATAAACACACTATCCTAAAAATACAGCACCATATTTTAACACTAAAGCAGTCACTGACTCGCAACAACTTGCAATCATAAGTGACAGAGTTAATTTCGGGTAAAATCAATGAAAATGGGGTATGCCGATAGCATAAAAATGAGATGTGATAGAGCAAATCTGAGATCAGATTTGGAATCAGCACCCTGAAATTAGTCTAAAACAGCTGCAAAAGTCCAGGCCAGAATTTTTTTTTGTTGACCAGTGAATTATTCCATTATTAAAACCAGTTGTTACTTAATGACCTCACTCCCTGTTGGGTATGTGGGTGTGCGTCCACATACACAACAAACCGGCTCGACCCTCCAATCGCACACAAAGCACCCAACCCATAGCCATCTCAACACAGGCGTGGGCACAGATCACAGCACTTAACCACCATTACCTCATCCTCATCCATGTCATCGTAGTGAAGGAATAGAGAATTTGGTTAGGCTTAGATGAGTGTGACCATGGCCGAGGTTGTTCTAAATCCTTATTTCCCATAAGGCCTTAGTATTGCCAACCGCGGTTTTCAGGAATGTTACCCCCGCGGTTTCCGAGGTATTGTTGTACTTGTAATGTGGCGATAATAATACACGAGGGCTGAGCTGTTGCTGCATCCATTTTCCTACCATTTCATAATTTTCCGTGGCTCCCTGACCGTATTCTCCATTCTACTCTCCTTCCTGCACCCCCCTCCATGATGCTGTCCACCCAGGCCTTCTGGTCGCGCTTCTTCCCCGCGTACGATGAGGTGCGAGCAGCGCTGGCGGAGGGCCAGGTGGGAGAAGTGCAAGTGGTACGCACGGAGTTCGGGGTGAGGATGTTGAACGTGCGTCGCGTGGTGGAACCTGAGCTGGGTGGAGGAGCCCTGCTCGACATCGGCTGCTACTGCCTGCAGTTCATCTCCATGGCGTTCGGCGCCGAGCGCCCACTGTCCATACATGCCTCTGGATTTCTCAACGCAAACGGTTTGTGCCGCTTACTGTAAATAAGATTTGTACACAATGCATCACGTGTGAGACACTCACCTGCAGGACACCAAAGTGTTGCGCAAAAAAACAACACACAGGATTTTGAGCTCTCTGTGTGAAGTTTTGTGTGTGCGTGTTCTCAGTTTAGAAAAAGACATATTCTCTGGGACACTGATAGCCAGATTTTCCAATCAGGATTCACACTTTTTTATTATTACAGATTCATTGTCATTGTAAAACTATTTACAGACATCACAATACGGTATTAATGGTTATGCCTCTTACACAAAATGATCATTGAAAAAAGCTTACAATTCATAATCAATTAATTTGCTTAAAGAAAGTGTAAACTGCATTTTATCACCACCTGATTCTGCTAAAATGATAATCCCCGAATGATAGTTAAACTAATCCTGGGCCCCAGGCACAAATACTGTAAACACACAGTCTACTTCAGGCCGAACAATAATATATTCCTGAAAAAAAATAGATCTATGCCACTAAAGCTCCCAATAGGTGCTTGGCTCTATAAGAACAACCGCCGATTGTCACTAAGTGCTGGTGATGTCATCACGGCGCTTGTGCCATGCTAGGTACACTTTCATGCCACATGAAGTGTCGAAGTCCCGCTGGCAGGAAGTCACGGAACGGACCCAGGTGCCACGGGTGGGCTAACTGAGATGACTGGCAGATCCACAAACTGTGCTTCCCACGATGCCAACTTTCTGCATTTTAGCCACCCGGCGCTCTGCTCGTTGTTGTGAGCGCGGCTCTTCTGCCCTCCTTTGTTGCTGGAGAGCGACCGCCTCCAACTCCCCAGTAGCGTACTTCACGAACCTCTTCCAGAGAGGCCGATCTTGACAATGCTGGTACCAGTCATCGGCAAGTCAAATCAACTCAACATTTTTCTGTACCATATCAGTCCATCTCTTGTTTAGCACCATCTATCCGGCCAAAAGAGAAGCTGTTTGGGAATGTGGTGGTTGGGCTTGCGGGCTACATGACCCAGCCAACGCAGTCTCACTTGCCAAATAAGCTCACTGATGGGACTTTGTCGATATCTTTCAAGGATCTGTGAGTGCCTCACACAATCCATCTGGTTAAACCCAAGATGGATTGTAGGCAGGCTTGCCTGAATGTTTTAAACTTGATGCAGATGTTGCTTTAGAGGGCTCCACATCTTACAAGCATAAATACGGGAGGGCATAACTGTGGCCGAGAAGAGCTGGAGCTTTGTATGATGTGACAGGCCAGGTAGCTTCCACACAGGGTTATGCAGCCAATGAAACGATAATGCCGCTTGACTGAAGACCTGGAGCTTTGTATGAAGCAACAGGCCAGGTAGCTTCCACACGGTTATGCAGCCAATGAAACGATAATGCCGCTTGACTGAAGACCTGGAGCTTTGTATGAAGCGACAGGCCAGATAGCTTCCGCACAAGGTTAACGCAGCCAATGAAAAGATAATGCTGATAGACGGATTCAGAGTAAGACCTCGGCTACCAAACCTGAGCTTATCATAAGCATGCTGCCCATGAATGGAAACTTCTCCAATCTCTTCACAACTGTCCCATCACACAATGGGAGTTGAGGGAGGGGAGCATTTAATGACATAAAATACCCAGGCAGATACTTTGTTTTTGTGGGGCTGATCGTGGGGCCCCATATCTTAGTAGCATGCTCCAGGTTTAGCAGTAGAAGGTTCAACTCCTTCTCAGAGTGGGCATCAATCACCAGATCATCCGCATACATATGGTTGACCAATAGAGAGCCGTCCTTGGACCGCACTCAGGCATCGATCAGCTATCACACCTGGCATCACAATCAGTGGCAGCGAGTAGCTCCTATGTTTTTATAGTCTCAAGTAATGTGTTATGAGGTAGCGAGTTTCACCCGAACAGGTCATCATTCTCAAGTAATGCATGCATGCATTACTTGAGAATGGAATATCAAATGTGGATTTTATTGTCTCCTCAAATTCGTCACAAGCCTCCAAATATTACAATTTAGTCCTTTCTTTCACGGATGTGCACTGTGTAATGTGTTGGACATTGTTGTTCTAGTTTAACAGGTTGTGCGTGGTCTGGCAGGTGTTGATGAGACTGTGACGGTGGTGCTCAAGTACTCACGAAAGCGCATGGGCATCTTCACCTGCAGCTCCGCATACAAGCTAGCCAATGAGGCCTGCATCTTTGGCACCAAGGGTTCAATCAAGGTACCAGTCCTGCATAGAGCATTACAGTTGGGAATGCAACCAACACGTAACCCATTGCTGTGGATATTTAGGTTTATGAACTCAGTCTATTGTATTATAGTTTATGAGCAAGATATACTGTACTGTACTGTTGGGTGCCATTTTTGTACAGCACTTAAAATGGAATTGAAAAGGTTGCATGTTCAAATACAGTCAGGATTTTACTCAGCCCATTGCCCTTACAAAATTAGTAAAACACTCAATGGGAAGATTAAAAGTGGGTTTGCAGTTGAGGGACTGATCCCCACAATATGAATGTGGAATTTCCTTCGCTGGCTCAGGGCCATCTGCCCAATGCCCGGTTAATCAGAGATGCCTCTTAATTTTAATTTTGAAAAATCTAAATCATATCAGAGTTGACCCCATTCTAGACAGATGGACAAAGCTTATGAATGCAAAGCTAATGCATCGTGTTTTTACTGGAATCGGAAAGTTATCAAAATGAACCGCATTAACATAGTGGTGTGTGCTTGCTGTGTCTTTAGATCCCTGATACGATGTGGAGTCCATCGAAAGTGATAATCAATGGAGAGGAGAAGGAATTTGTGCTGCCCCCACCGTCCATACCACTCAACTTCATAACTAGCACCGGCATGAGATACGAGGCTGCTGAGGTCCGCCGCTGCCTCCTGCAGGGTACGTGCTCGCTCCAGAATCACAGCCTTGAACTCCAAGCATGAGGCCCAAACTTGATCCGGCTTCAGTATCACATTCTTTTTTCTATTCTTGTGCATGATGGAAATATGTTCAGCAGCTTAATGCCAATGTCGAGGTCTGCTAGCCATGACAAGAGGACTTCAAGAGAAAGTTGTGTAGTTGAGCTATTTCTCCTTTGAAGGAACGAATGCATCTGATGATTTTGGCCTATTTCAGCAGCAGGCCATAATGCCAAGCAGCGTCATGGCTCTGCCATTTTCTGCCGACACTGTAAAGCAGCTTCTATGAGAGTGGCGAAGGCAAAGGTCTGTTCGCAGCAGCTACAGCCAGTTTGAAATCGGGACTGTTTGGGAGGCAGTTGGGGGTTGATAATGGGGGAAATCAAGTAAGGCTTGGAGGTGCAGGACAAGAGAGATACAGTGATACCTCGGTTCACGAACTTAATTCGTGAACTGACTCTGGTCGCGAACCGAATTGGTCGTGAACCGAGGCACATTTTCTCATAGGGTTCAATGTAAATCCGGTTAATTCGTTCTGACCTTTTTTTTTGGTTTTTGAAGCACAAAAATATGAAACAAATTACAATACACATTAGTACTGTACAGTATAGTAATGTATAAAGAGAGAACACTAACCTTGCTTGAGATGACTTTAGTAAGCACTCAAACGGGTGAACTGTACAATACAGTAAGTACAGTATTGTACAGTACAGTAGTACAGTACAGTACTGTATGTGCTAAAAAGCACACCAAAAAGCAAAAAGTCACTGAAAGTGTCTTCACAGTACTCAGAGTACTTCTTTCTGTGTCTCTTCTTCTCTCCACGATCTTCCTACAGGAAGTCACGACCATGTGACAACCTGGAAATAGCATTAAAATGGCCGCGGCTCCTGTTCATGAACCGAAGTGGAGTTCGTGAACCGGAGCATATTTTTATGAACTTTTCTGTTCGTGAACAGAAGCGTTCGTGAACCGAGGTATCACTGTATTGGCCCGGTAGCTGGAGGGCGAGTCTTGCAGATTTTGTGGGGTTTTCGGATGGCAATGACTTTGGCTTCCATGCTTTTGGGATTTTCCCCATTCAGTGTATGACGGTAAAGAGGTTTGCCAGCCATTGTTGTCCATATAGTCGCAGGTACTTCTGCAACTCAGAACATAGGCCATCATATATCGGTGCCTCCTTTGATTTTGTGGCCCTGGGGGCTGCTTCTTCTTCAGCGTATGGTCTTGCTAGGTCTGTTATTGTGGTAGTCGGACCAATGTGTTGTTTCTCTGAACAAGACAGCAGGGTGTGAAAAGCCACATTCTTTTTTGGGGATTTCTGGCAGTCTGTGTTCTGTTGGTTTTGAAGCAACTAGGTTCAAGTGTTGCCCACATGGCTTGAGGCTAGAGTGAGTGATGTACAATTCTTTAGTAACGTCTTCCCAATACTTTCTTCATTCAGAGTGCAAGGACTCCAACAGTGCAGTACCCTCATTGGTCAACAGTTCTGATGAACTCTTTCAAGAGTTGCTCTGTTTCTGGTTGCCAACTTGGTGTATAGACATTCCTGCAGTGACCCCCTTGGGATTTTTTTCTGCAGCAGATGTAAAAATTTCAAATAAGTTACCAAAGTTTTCGGGCTTCTATTGGGCCTCAATTTATTTTCATAGTCAGGCTTCAGTTGGCCTTCTGAAAGTTCCAAGGCAGCTGAGTAACACATCAGACACAGGTATCCACGATTATAGTTTCAGGTGTGATGTTGATAAGTGTGAAGGCTTTCGCGACCAATATTATTCATAATAAAGGTTTTTGGGTTAGATCGCCTAAGTATAAATGTGTCGAAACCTTCCACCACCCGACACGGCCAATGAGTAAGGGATTTGTTATGTAAACAAAATGCCAAATAGTTACTACTTCAGCCAACCGGTGTGTTGAAGAGTGATTACACAACATTTACAATCTGAGTACAAGGTTTCGCTGGTAATTACATCCAGCATCATCGGGTGATTTACCAGAATAGTGAAGCCATCCACCTGCTTCCGGTCTTAATTAGAGCAGCAGCAGGACGATGGCATCACTGAACCCCATCAGGTGCAGAGATCAGAGGCGGAGGAGGGGGGGTATTGTAATTATATAATAGATTAGTAACCAGTCAATTAGTATGTGATTCCTCTATAAAAAAAAAAAGGAATCACTGAAGGGCATGCATTGTATGACCCAGTCCATGTCACATTCACACTAAAGTTGTAGTAACATAATATGTGCTGTAGAAAAAAAAGTTTCCAAGAGATCGGGTCATTCACCTTCTCAACCTGTGAGTATACGGGTTGTTTTGCCTGTTTTTACATCTAGTTGTATTGCTTCAGGTGGGTTCTGTCCTGTATTCACAATTCTGTTTGCTTTACTGTACTGTACCTTTAGAACCAGTGTATTTGAGGATTTTTGAAAGTTTCCCAAGTCAACCCAGATCTTGCTTCTGATGCTCATAACAAGCAGGAGAACTCTCAATCTGTCCTAAATGCCTGCTTTGTTAATCCCTTGGTTGTTAGAATGGCGATTTACAGTCATATGGTACCTATGTAGGACTCTTACTGACGTGACAACTTCTTTGTCTTTCTCATTCCTTTTATTCCGCATATAGTTCACATCTCCGACAGCATCACTCAATGTTTCTCCATGCTCTTCAATGCACAACTCTCCATCTCTCTCTGTACCAAGCTCCGTTACTCCGCTTCTTCGCTACGCTGTACTCGCTCCGTCCTTGCTACTCTGTCCATACTCTCTATATCCACTGCTACCGTATACTGTATTCTCTTTGTCCACTGCTACCTCATACTATCCACTCTTATCCACTGCTACCTTATACAATACATTCTTGTCCAGGCACCAACTCCAACGCTAACTCCAACTGCGACTCCAACCCTAACAATGACTCCCGTATCTCCATACGCTCACTGCCTTTATCCCCGAACCAATCAGCCCCAATTTATTATGTCATCCCCCGCTTCGCTACTCGCCCCCAGGCCCCCAGCCTCACGTGATCCTGTTATCGTCGCCACCCCTACCCAGTCATCAATCACTCACCCTCTCGACCAATCACCGACCTGCGTTCTCAGTTACCCTTAACACCTGTGGCGTCTCTTATGACCTCACCCCTTAATTGGCACAACAACAACTGTATATCCTCAGTTGCACCCACTGTACTCTGCACGCTCGCATCGCAACCAAACACGTGGCGCGTGTCATTTAAAGTCCTACACCTATAATAGTGAATGTCTGCTCCGTGGTGAGTGCAGGTCTTACGGAGAGTCGCGTAATGCCTCTGGAAGAGAGCGAGCTCCTGGCTGGAATTATGGACGAGATTCTGCAGCAGCTGGCAGCAGTTTGACGTCACTGGTGTCCAGGGGAGAACCACCGTTAGCAGCTACAAACCGCAAACACCAATTACAACCATTTTTCCCACAGCCATACGTGATAATACAACAAAAACTCAACACACTCACCAAAAAATCGGCGACGTTATGACACTATCAGCAATAATCTCCAACAACAGTCACAAAAAACTATCCACCAACCATATCCATCAACCAAAATAACTATTGCAAACAGAACCTTCAGTCAGCAATTCTGTACTGGTCTTGTGCCTTTTAAAGGTTGTTTTCCTCTCAGTGCTTTACATGAGCAAATAACTTACGTCTGTGAAATGCAGTTAATGCATGCACAATAGGGCTCGTGCAACTATAGTTTGGATGTGTGCTATAAGGTATGTTTTTTTGTAACAAAATTGCAAGGGAGAGTTCACTCATACCTCACTCCTTTGGCCTACACAGCAGAGGGCAGCACTTTCTCACCCACTCCGCATAGTTTGTCCCATAGCAATCAAACATATACAGGGTGTTTGAAAAATATTGACCCGATTTGAACTGCCTATGAATTAAACTCTTACCACTTAAAAGGGCGGGGCATAGAGTTTCAAATGATTACCGCTAGATGCCTCTCCCATCGCACAAACAGCCCCTAGCCTCAGTCATTCGCAAGATGGTGACCCTGCAACACAAGGCATTTTGCGTTCTGCAGTTCAGCAATACTGAATCCATAATTGCGGTGCAGCGTGCGTTTCAACGGCGTTTTGGCATTGATCCGCCAATCTCAAAGAGCATTCCTCATTGGTACTGACAATTTAAGGAAACAGGCTGTTTATGTAAGGGGAAGAGCACAGGGCGACCATGCACCTCAGAGGAAAACGTGAGAAGAGAGGCGTTTGGGACGAATTCAACTATCGTCTCGATGTTGTCCGTACAGCAGGTGGATGGCACATAGAGCATTTATAAAATGGTTAGTAAAACTTGATAACTCATTAGACCGTTTGTAACTTTGTGTGTAATTGTAACATGTTGCCATCGTGAAATATGCTGCTTTGAAATTGGGTCCATCATTTAAAACACACTGTATTTTAATTCTCAAAGGTGAAATTCATCCAAGTTAAGTGCAGAAGCAAATTCATTCTAATGGTTTTATGTGCAGTCAATGGTGACCGGGATGAGACCATAAACTCGCTACACTTGAGGACCCAGTTGAATCCCAGGTGATTACCTGAGTTTGAACCCAAGATCTTAGCGGTACCAGATTAAGCCCCTTGATGTTAATGTTAAATACATTAAGGATTTTTTATCATGACTTAAAGCTTTCGTGACTGCAGGAATAACCTATCTACGTGACTTTACCGAAAGAATATGTAATACATTTCAGAGTATTATCATGCATTAATCAGAATTAAAGATTTCATAGCCAACAAAATGGCATGGCCAATAATTTTGTAACAGTAAAGCAAAACTGCACTTCAGTACGGCATAATTAGGCATATTTATTGCTATGGGATTATGGAAAATTTCTCCTCACCACTGCAGGACCTCTGAAAGTAGGAATTGTCATCTCTCAATGCATGTATATAAATACAACCTGCCCCGTTCATGAACATTCCTAACTGGTAATGTGCATCAACTGAGACAAAATATTACGTTTAATAGTATGATGATACAGGACACATCCTCCATGTTGCTTTACAGTGCTACCTTTTGAAAGGCCACCTTTGTCCAAGGATGGTGATGGCTGAGATTGCGGCTACGTGCCACCAGAGGGCATGTGTTACCAGGTTTCTGTGAGGAAGGCAGTTCAGCATCTCAACGTGCATTCCCGTAACCACCCATTTCTTCCAACATAAATTAGTATGGACATTCACCATCACCAGCCATTGTCAATCTACTGCTGGATGAAGCCCTTCCCCAAACTGGTGTCTTATCACGATCCTGCTTGGCTGCCAATCCATTATTATTCTTGACCATGGGACAAACAAACAAAATGAAAATGTAATTCCATACCATAGGCAAATCTGTCACGAGGGTACAGCGAATTTGAGCGACCGCCCAAGGCCTGCGCTTCGATGTCACGGGTGTCAGATGTAATACTTCAGGTTTACCTTTTAAAGCGTCGGGGGACCCACGGTGGGATTTGCCCTGGGTCTTTCACCCCCCTATGAACTGCCCTGACCATAGGGCATTTGTGCTCATGATATACAATCACGTATCAATTTAATGAACTGTAGGTAAGCTCATTTGTTTTTGTTTACTTGTACACAAAAGAGCCTGCAGCTTAGTAGGCAGTAAGATGCACTGTTGCGCGCCTAATATTTCATGAGCATGTCAACGTATCCTCGAGGAATCAGGATTTGAATGAACACATCCACGTATACGGTGGAAATCTACAACCTTACAATTCTGAAAGCAATAGAAAGCAGTTTTGTGATTTATTATATTCCTGATTAACTGACTGTTGCCTGTACTACTTAAAAGGTGAAATGTACTTGATTGGATTTCAATAAACTCTCCGCTTCCAACAGAATGACCCATTTGCAAATTATTTCCAAGTTTTGCTGAAGCTATGTCCTTGGCTAAGCATTCACTTGGCTCGATGCAACAAATGTATATTCGTTTTCTTACATGTGCTAATCGTGTGCTAATAGTGTATTCATAATTCGCCAACTGATGCTAAAATCACGTGGCTCGAAACTGAAAAAGACTGATATTGCAATTGCACAGATAGCATAAGCCTAACTTGTGAAATCATGAAGACATAAGCTCAGCATTGCCGAGCATAATGCACCAATTAGATATAACTTAGGACATTGGGATAACAGCTAGAGGAGATTTTGTGAATAAAACACGTCTGAACTTACTTCTTTGTGGGAAGGGTGTCACTATTATATGATCCTTATGGCGGTACCCCGGGGTACCAAATAATACAAAATAGGCGAGGCAATTAAATTTGTTTTATCTGGAACACTTTTTTCCAGGGGTGTACTTAACTCCGCGACTGGGGTACCAATCAATCCGAAATCAGTGCTACTCCACGATGTCGAAACGCAGCGAGGACAATTGCGCTGAAACCCTGATACGCTCGGATGCTCCATATTGCATCGTGTACAGCTCGTCGAGATGAGTTGATCGCCGCATCGCCGACCAACAACAGACTAAAAAAAAAATAACCCGTAAAAACAAAGTTTTTCACTATAAATCCTTTATATGTGTGGCATCGGGGCGGCTCGAGTCCTCTCGTCCTCTGGCTTGAGATGGCTGCCACCTATGGGTCAGATGATTGTCTGCCACCATTAAGCAATTGGTAATTAAATATTTTAAAATGTTTCCCTAAACAGTGTAAAATTGTGGAAATTTTTTTCAGTAAAATTAATTGTCACGCACAACGAGTCTGTGTGCAAAATGGCAGCTCGATTGGATCACGGGAAGTGGGTTAAAAACGACCGAAAGATTTGCACGGCCGTAAGCAAGCAAGCACGCAAGCAAGCAAGCGAACTTAATATAAAGGATCTAATTACTGCACCACGGACATTGTGCGAGAGTCGGGGTACTACTTCCCATCTCGTAGCAAAGTAAACTGCAATGTTATCCCTGAGACGACCGTACATCTGATGTCGACCTCCAGTTTGGAGCAGCAACAAGAAAAAAGGAATGAAACCAATTGATAAGCACACCATTTATCAAGCAACCATGCCGATCACCAACTAAAACACTCAACTCTACACACCAATCACTACAATCGATATGAGACTTTTTTATTTTCGTATGTAAAAAACATGACAAACAAAAAAATTCAAACGTGAGGACATTTAATCAGCAAGCAATACTATTAACATTGGAAAATCTTGAAAATGGCCAATTGAGGTCTGATCGAGTACTGATCGAGTACTGATCGAGCACCGATCGAGTACCGATCGAGCGATTAAATTTTGAATACCTGTCTGTGTTCGAGCAGTAAGCAAGCAGTGATCGAGCTATGAAATTTGTAATACCTGTCGATTGGATTGAGCCGTAATTGAGCTACATTCTTAATACGTGTCTGCGTTCGAGTATGGATTGAGCTATGACATTTTTAATGTGTTTTGAGCAGTAATCAAGATGTGGCATTTTTTTAAAATCCTTTATATTAAGTTCGCTTGCTTGCTTGCTTGCGTGCTTGCTTGCTTGCTTACGACCGTGTAAATCTTTCGGTCGTTTTTTAACCCACTTCCCATGATCCAATCGAGTTGACATTTTCCACACAGATTCGTTGTGCGTGACAATTAATGTCCGTGAAAATATTTTTCCAAAATTTACACTTTATAGGACAAAAATATTATATTTAATTACCAACTGTTTAATACTGCAGACAATCATCTGACCCATAGGTGGCAGCCATCTCAAGCCAGAGGACGAGGGGACTCTAGCCGCCACGCATATAAAAGATTTAGAGTGAAAAACTTTGTTTTTACGGGTTATACTTATTATATAGTACTCTCGATTATCCGCGTGCAGTTTATCCAATTTGCGGATTAACCACGCACCTGAGATTAACATGCATTAAAAACTCAATGATTTTCCTTTAAGCCCAAATTAATAATCTAAAAACAGTTGTACATTGTTATTCTTGGAAATGTTTATTACAAGTCACGTGCTTAAACCGAACAAATATGTGCTCCGGTTAATCCGAAATGAACGTGATCGCCCCTATAGTACAGTAGTTGCATATCTTTACAAGAGTGGGTGGAGTTTGATTTTGATTGCCGTGGCTCTGCTGTATACTTAGGGGGCAGAATCTTCTTCGCGGAAGCAGGAGATTGTTATCACTGAGCACGTGCATTGATCGGTCGATCGTATTAGTTCTAAATTTAAAGAGTAATACTCAAAATCGAAAATTGTGCTTCATTTTGAGTGATTTATCCGATAATTTATTTTGTGAGTTTTCATTTACGAAACCGTGCGATGGCAGAGAAACGAAAGCGTATTGTGTTAACTTTCAATCAGAAACTGGATATTATACATAAATTGGAAGACGGCAGTTCAATAAAACATCTTGCTACAAGTTAAAGCATTGGTGAAACAACTGTCAACATAAAAAGTAACAAGGACAATATCATTAACTTTTAAGTGGTTTTTGGCATGATGAGACATGGGTGAGAGGAGGGAATGAGAGAGGGTACCGTGGGGAGAAGAGGGCACGTCGGAGGAGTGACGGGGGAGAGAGAGCTGCAGATGAAGGAGGGAGCTTTGTGTGTACTAATAAAAGCACTGGAACCCTTACCTGCATTCGCGTGTTTATGAGGAGTGCCTGTGTTGCACTTCCGAAATGTACAGCATCTATATCCAGTTCAGTAATTTAGAATGAGTTTTTAAATTAACTCGATGGTGGACATTCACACAACAATGGACGTGAAGACTTCTCCAGGGTAGATTGGCTTTCATTCTCAATCTCCAACTCGAAATCTGTACATAGGGGAATGCCACGCTCAACTCTCAGCGCACATGTTACAGCACATGCGCCAAAACACTACTGTCCATTTTACAACCCCCTATTTACCTACTATATACTGTAAAGGTAGAATAAGAATATTAACCAATACTAACATCCTTCACTGTCAACATAACCACCTTAGAACTACACTCTTGAACATTAACTAACGATTATATTCATCCAAATAAACCATTCAGAACTCGTTTATGGGCCTGGTCACAGCTACTCATGATATATTTTATACTGGTAGGAGCCTACATTGGGTCAAACTTAACATCTCTGAATGTTCGACGGCTTGTGCACCAGATCTTATTGATTCATGATGTACTTACAAAAAAAATCCGCAGATTACCTGCTGGATCTCCTCTCTGTTTCAAATAACAAATTTGACCTAAGGTCTACACTCATTTACCAGCTTCATATTACCTATTGCCGTACAAATACTGGAGGAAGGGCCTTTGCTATTGATGCCCCCAGGGTCTGGAATGCTATTGCCAATAAATTGCAACTTGAGTCACTACCTATGAGATCTTCACTCAAAACTGCTCTAGAGGAGTTGTCCACCCCTAGCTGCCAGTGCGATTCAGTGGCCTAAAATAAAATGTTTCGCTCCGGATGATCGCTGCAAAGTATGACCTGTGTTTTTATTTAGTGTGCTGATCTTAAAGGTGCATTGAACAATTATAATACTCCGATTGATGCTCCTGCTGTTGTGGAGTGACTCATGCAGCCAGCTATGGCTGCAGGGTTTTAGTAGTACATGTTGTTTGTCGTTTATTGTGAAAATTCCGTCACAGTTCCTATGATCACTGTTTCATTGCTTTATTTTGGTGATTTCGAAAAGTTTACTGGTTTGGCCACGTATGTTTGTTGTAGTACAGAGTAAGACTGATGGCCTTAATCTAAGTTGTCTTGTGGTTGTTGTTGTTTGACTTGCATCCCACTGGGATTTTTGCACACAGCGTTGGTGTACGGTGTTTTTTTACTGCAATATTTTGTTCTGCCTCATGGCAGGGGTTTTGCCTCACGGCAGATGGGGGGGGGGGGGGCGTATGTACACAGGAATTTCCTGTTTTTGATGCTAAGTTTGGTCACGTGACCAGGAAGTTGCGATTTAAGATTCCCGCTCAACCACGCGGGCGTTGGTCATTACACACATAATTCAAGATGGCGGCACAAATCGCGTCCCAGTGAAGCCAGCCGCAATTGTCCATTGTGGGACTTTAAGAAGCATTGTCTTTTTACTGCCTCAGCCTCGCTGTGCGCTGCGTTGGATGGCTAGCTGAGTAGTTAACCTCGTTAAATTCAATAAATGACGTTTGGAGTCGGACGTTCATCCTGGCTCTGAGGGTTTATTGGACGCGAGGTTAACTACTCAGCTAGCAGTGCAACGCAGCGCACAGCGAGGCCGAGACAATTTTGCTGTCTTTTCTTGGATTTTCTGTTTGCACTTAGTCACATATTCACTTTAAGATGTTTTCTTGTTCATGTTTTTGTTTTTTGTTTGTTGCGGTTGCACCCGATTCAAGAGCCGAATGGCTTACAGGGCTATACCTAATAAATGAACTTGAACCTCCTGATTTAAAGCTTTCGTGACTGCAGGGATTCATCTTCTTGGTTCTTTTGGTAAAGTCACGTAGAAGGGAAGTAATAAAATAATAAAAATAAAACATAATAAAACAATTCTCACGACGTTTCGGCCACAACGCAAGCAGCCGTCCTCAGGTGAAAACCAGGTCCGTCGAGGCGACAGAGTCTGAATGAAACAGCACACGAGCTTGGAGCATATATATAAGCTGGGCGCATTGACAAAGGAATTTGCATATCAAAGGGAATTTAGCATATTTATGGGAAATGCAGGAATGTGATTAGTACTGCATATGCATGTGCATTATGAAGGATTAACAGCATCAAAGGGAGCTGCAGTTACTGCTGCTGCTGCAGTTGCTGCTGCTGCAGTTTCTGCTGCTGCTGCAGTTGCTGCTGCTGCTGCAGTTGCTGCTGCTGCTGTTACTGCTGCTGCTGCACTTGCTGCTGCTGCTGCAGTTGCTGCCTTATCCATTTTAATATAACACTATGTATTATTCTACCCACCCTAATGTGTATCACACTGCTATATGTTTACTATACAATTACGACACCATACATTACTCTGCACACTGCACCATGCCAGTGAGTGGAACGCGGTCTGAAAGTCACCGTAAACGTGAACACAATCAGTTAAGATCCGAAATGGTTTATTACGTCCTTCCAATGATTGCTAAGCCAGAATCCATCTTCTCGGTTGAAATTGTCTCTGTGTTTGTATATGTGGATCGCCTCATGAACGAATCTCTCATGATAGCCAGATGGCTTGCAGAGAACCTCTGTCTTGGAGAAGTCAATATCATGTGAGCCCACTGAGTTGTAACAGTGATCTGCCACGGCTGAGGTGTTTGTCCTACCGTGTTTCAGGTCTGCCTTATGTTCACGGATGCGGTCCGAGACATGTCGTTTGGTTTCTCCAATGTAACTGCTACCACAGAGGCAACTTAGTTTGTAGACGCCAGGGTACTGTATGTCTGGAACCACATCTTTTACAGACGGGACCAGATCACGGATTTTATGTACTGTGTTGAATCGGACCTGGATCTTGTGTTTAATCAGGATTTTGGAGATCTTTTTTGTGACCCCAGCAATGTAGGGTAAGGTGATGGTCTTGAAAGGCTCCTCAACAGGATCCTTCTTGATGGTTGGAGTGATGGCTTTGCGGATTGTGTAGTCGGAGTAACCATTAGCCTTAAGAGCTTGGCGTACGTGTTTGAGTTCACTGGAAATGTGTTCATGGTCGGAGATGCATTGGGCTCTATGATATAGAGTCTTGATGAGGGAATTCTTCTGGGATGGATGGTGGTGGGAATCCGGTTTTAGATAAGCATCCGTGTGGGTGGCTTTCCTGTAGACAGAGTGGCTCATTGAACCATCCGGTCTCCTTTTGATTAGGACATCCAAAAAGGGTAGCTTGCCATCATTTTCGACTTCCATGGTGAATCTGATGGCTGGGTGTATGGAATTGATGTGGTCGAGAAATTGGTCTAGAGCAGGCCGGCCATGTGGCCAGATGACAAAAGTGTCGTCTACGTACCTCTTCCATAAGGTCGGGCGTAGAGTGGCAGTCTGGATGGCGTCCGTCTCAAATTTCTCCATGAAGATGTTGGCTACAACCGGAGATAGGGGGGAGCCCATTGGGGTGCCCTCAATTTGCTTGTAGAAGGTTCCATTCCAGGTGAAGTATGTATTGGTTAAGCAGTGTCTCACCAGGGGGGGTACCCCAGCATTCAGTCCTTGATGAACCAAGTCTTCAATGATTGCGATGGTGTCAGGCACAGGCACCTTGGTGAACAAGGAAACCACATCAAAACTGACAAGCAGGTCGTCTGGGGACAGGGCAATCCCCTTGATTGTCGATACCAGGTCAGTAGAGTTTAGTACTGCAGAGGTGGTTTTTCCAGTGAAAGGCCGTAGGATTTCGGACAAAAAACGAGCCAGTTTGTAAGTGGGGGAGTTGATAGTAGAAACAATGGGACGAAGAGGTGTATCTTCTTTATGTATCTTTGGCAAGCCGTACAATCTTGGTGGCCTGGCTGCAGAAGGTTTCAACGAGAACTGTTTGGTCTGATCAATGAATGCGGTTGAAGCAGAAATGATGTTGTTGGTTTTGGAGACGAGGCTGTTGGTGGGGTCTCTTTTTATTTTTGTATAGCTGCCATCGTTGAGTAGTTCTTGAATTTTGTTGTTGTATTCTATTTTGTCCATGATGACAGTGGCATTGCCTTTGTCGGCTGAGAGGATGACAATGTCATCCCTCTTTTTTAATTGAGCTAATTCAAAACGCTCATCTTTGCTGATGTTGCTAGCTGGCATCTTAGCGTTTTTGAGGGTTACAGAGATTTCAGATCTTGCTACGTCTGCAGCGATGTGACTCAAGCCCTTGAGAGCTACATCTACTCGAGCAATTATATCATTAACTGGTATGTGTCTAGGTGTGACTGCAAAGTTTAGTCCTTTAGCTAGCTAAAGGACTAAACTAGACGTAGCAAGATCTGAAATCTCTGTAACCCTCAAAAACGCTAAGATGCCAGCTAGCAACATCAGCAAAGATGAGCGTTTTGAATTAGCTCAATTAAAAAAAAGGGATGACATTGTCATCCTCTCAGCCGACAAAGGCAATGCCACTGTCATCATGGACAAAATAGAATACAACAACAAAATTCAAGAACTACTCAACGATGGCAGCTATACAAAAATAAAAAGAGACCCCACCAACAGCCTCGTCTCCAAAACCAACAACATCATTTCTGCTTCAACCGCATTCATTGATCAGACCAAACAGTTCTCGTTGAAACCTTCTGCAGCCAGGCCACCAAGATTGTACGGCTTGCCAAAGATACATAAAGAAGATACACCTCTTCGTCCCATTGTTTCTACTATCAACTCCCCCACTTACAAACTGGCTCGTTTTTTGTCCGAAATCCTACGGCCTTTCACTGGAAAAACCACCTCTGCAGTACTAAACTCTACTGACCTGGTATCGACAATCAAGGGGATTGCCCTGTCCCCAGACGACCTGCTTGTCAGTTTTGATGTGGTTTCCTTGTTCACCAAGGTGCCTGTGCCTGACACCATCGCAATCATTGAAGACTTGGTTCATCAAGGACTGAATGCTGGGGTACCCCCCCTGGTGAGACACTGCTTAACCAATACATACTTCACCTGGAATGGAACCTTCTACAAGCAAATTGAGGGCACCCCAATGGGCTCCCCCCTATCTCCGGTTGTAGCCAACATCTTCATGGAGAAATTTGAGACGGACGCCATCCAGACTGCCACTCTACGCCCGACCTTATGGAAGAGGTACGTAGACGACACTTTTGTCATCTGGCCACATGGCCGGCCTGCTCTAGACCAATTTCTCGACCACATCAATTCCATACACCCAGCCATCAGATTCACCATGGAAGTCGAAAATGATGGCAAGCTACCCTTTTTGGATGTCCTAATCAAAAGGAGACCTGATGGTTCAATGAGCCACTCTGTCTACAGGAAAGCCACCCACACGGATGCTTATCTAAAACCGGATTCCCACCACCATCCATCCCAGAAGAATTCCCTCATCAAGACTCTATATCATAGAGCCCAATGCATCTCCGACCATGAACACATTTCCAGTGAACTCAAACACGTACGCCAAGCTCTTAAGGCTAATGGTTACTCCGACTACACAATCCGCAAAGCCATCACTCCAACCATCAAGAAGGATCCTGTTGAGGAGCCTTTCAAGACCATCACCTTACCCTACATTGCTGGGGTCACAAAAAAGATCTCCAAAATCCTGATTAAACACAAGATCCAGGTCCGATTCAACACAGTACATAAAATCCGTGATCTGGTCCCGTCTGTAAAAGATGTGGTTCCAGACATACAGTACCCTGGCGTCTACAAACTAAGTTGCCTCTGTGGTAGCAGTTACATTGGAGAAACTAAACGACATGTCTTGGACCGCATCCGTGAACATAAGGCAGACCTGAAACACGGTAGGACAAACACCTCAGCCGTGGCAGATCACTGTTACAACTCAGTGGGCTCACATGATATTGACTTCTCCAAGACAGAGGTTCTCTGCAAGCCATCTGGCTATCATGAGAGATTCGTTCATGAGGCGATCCACATATACAAACACAGAGACAATTTCAACCGAGAAGATGGATTCTGGCTTAGCAATCATTGGAAGGACGTAATAAACTATTTCGGATCTTAACTGATTGTGTTCACGTTTACGGTGACTTTCAGATCGCGTTCCACTCACTGGCATGGTGCAGTGTGCAGAGTAATGTATGGTGTCGTAATTGTATAGTAAACATATAGCAGTGTGATACACATTAGGGTGGGTAGAATAATACATAGTGTTATATTAAAATGGATAAGGCAGCAACTGCAGCAGCAGCAGCAAGTGCAGCAGCAGCAGTAACAGCAGCAGCAGCAACTGCAGCAGCAGCAGCAACTGCAGCAGCAGCAGAAACTGCAGCAGCAGCAACTGCAGCAGCAGCAGTAACTGCAGCTCCCTTTGATGCTGTTAATCCTGCATAATGCACATGCATATGCAGTACTAATCACATTCCTGCATTTCCCATAAATATGCTAAATTCCCTTTGATATGCAAATTCCTTTGTCAATGCGCCCAGCTTATATATATGCTCCAAGCTCGTGTGCTGTTTCATTCAGACTCTGTCGCCTCGACGGACCTGGTTTTCACCTGAGGACGGCTGCTTGCGTTGTGGCCGAAACGTCGTGAGAATTGTTTTATTATGTTTTATTTTTATTATTTTATTACTTCCCTTCTACGTGACTTTACCGAAAGAACCAAGAAGTTGAACCTCCTGGTTACACCAGCCCACAGGGGATTATTGTGTCCGTCCGTCCGTCGTGCAGGGAGGGGCTGGGTGGGGAGGGGCTGGGTGGGGGGTGGGGCTGGGAGGCTGTTCACCCCGCGGTGCCCTTATAAAACTCAACGTTTAACCTACTCACGCCGGCTTGTGCCCGCCTTCACGGTCGGCCATATTTGCGGAATACACCACGCCGCCGTTGACCCTGGCCATTGACCCTGGCCATTGACCGAGCAACCCAACGTTCCTACCAGCTCCCTCCACAGGAATGTGTTTTAGTTACTGTGTCCCTGTGAAACTCTGTCTTTACTGTAAGAACGTTAAGCGTTAACGGCACATATCAACCATCACGTTTATTACAGCATGTCTACCTATCTTGTGTATAGCCATACTCACAAACGAGTCTTGAGAATAATCTAAGCTTTGTAGCCATGTCACTTTGAAATCTAAAAATATACATATGAAATGTGTAACATGCTTTTAAAGACTTTGTAACTTTACGGACGCCATCTTGCTTTCAGCATGTTCAGACGCCTGTAAACGTCCGCAGCAAATAACTCCCTCAATAACAGATTATAACATTCCCACTGGCCTCGACAGCCTAACTATAGTGGCGAAACTTGATGTACATATATCCCTTTCGGTGACTCAAGCACACACACCTGTACATAGGAGAATTCCACGGTCGACGCTCACTCCACGTGTCGAGCACGTGCTGGGCCGCCATCGCTCCCTCCCCGACACCGACGATGGCTTCACGTCAGCACAGGCGTGGGGCTCGGGATTACCCATGCGTGTAGGGGGGCTGAGCCTGAGTATTAATTATAATAATTCAAATTAAAATGTGCATTTCATCCTAGGATGCCCAGTGTGCAATGCATGAAAAGCAGTAAACAGAACCAGGGCAACCGACCACACTAAAGGGGGAAGGCCACTTTTAAAAGATGCTTTTTCAAAGGAGACTTGAATATATCTACCGACTCCGATTGCCTGATTTCAAGTGGCAAGGCATGTGTTCCATAGTTTGGGTGCCACACTAAAGCCCGATTACATTGCCGATACATTGCCTGTACAAGTCAAATACTTGAGTCGTGACCAAGCCATCTTACCTAAGGATGCAATTTCTTGCATCTTGATGTGACTTTTAAATGGGGTGGCAGTAGGAGGGGGCTTATTTAGACCCTGCGCCACATCTGCGACAATAGAATCAGTCAGGGTGATTGGTGGTCCAACACTCGCTTACTCCAGCCACTCAGCGGCGGTTGTCAATCCCCTCTTAATTACTCTTTGGTCAAACTTGATTTGGCGCTTTCATGACTGCAGTAATTACTCTTTGGTTCTTTCGGTAAAGTCACGTAGAAAGAGGAAATAATAAATTAAATAATACCTTACATTTCGATTGCAACACAAGCAATCATCATCAGGTATAAATGAAAAGGAAAACCTAGTAAATTTAGAAATATAACGCAATACAACACAGATAGTCGGCTAACATAATAGTCAACACCCTACCTGGTTGATAACGTTCTTCAAAAGATTGCTAAATTTAAGAGAGAGATAAAGCACAGAACCGGAGACACATAGACAGACAAATAAGCGGAGAGATATAACACAGACGTACAGAGAGACACAAATAGGCACACAGAGAAACAATGCCTCTGTATCAAGGCCTTTGATCACTATTACCTTAGTTACAGTTCCTGTGAAATTCACTCGTTGTTCCTCTAGCCATGTTGAGGACTCGGTGTTACCGGACTGACCGTTTCATCGGACCCACACTGTTCAACCACCAACACTGCAAGTAGGCCTCGGCAAGGCAAGGTAATTTACCCTTCTTACCGGGTAAAAGGGTAAAGGCATCGACATGCCAAGGGGTAAGGCAAAGGGTAGGGTAAAGGTAGCTCGAAAGCATTACCCGGTAGGGTAAAGGAAGCGCGAAGTATTACCCCGTATATACGGTGCCTTCTTTACCGCTAAAAGCCCCGTGGAGCAGTCCGTGGCCTCCATTTAATAAGTAATATTAAACAAAAAACTTTTTTAAAAACACGCTTTAATGAAATGTACGAGTAATGGCAGAACTCCACGACTCCAGGAAGTGGCCCGAAACTTGCCATAACGTAAGGGGCCGTGGTGATTTACAGCCAACGTCGGTTGAACGTGAACAATTAAACGAAAGCCGAAACATAACATGTAAAAAATAAAATTCAAATATATATATTTTTATGATAGAATATAGTATTGTCATCAGTATGACATAAGTATACCACGTTTGCAGTCGATACCACATTAGGAAGTGGGTAAAAATTGAGTTACAAGATTTGAGGTTACGACAACAATGACAACAACAATAACAAGCGTGTAGAATTGGAATCATCGAGAGTATTCTATATGAATAAAGCGCTCTGCCTAGCATTTACCGTTATAAACCTTGTTCATGTGTAGTTCCCTAGTAATTACCCTGTAATCGGGTAATTTTTATGGGGTAAGGGTAAAAGGTAGGGTAAAGGTAGGCTCGTTGCTTTTTACCTTTTATTTTACCTGCTAAAGGGTAAAAGGTAGGGTAGAGCGATTGTATTGTGGTAAGGGTAAAAGGCAGAGGTGTGGACTCGAGTCATGTGACTTGGACTCGAGTCAGACTCGAGTCATGAATTTGATGACTTGAGACTCAAGTCATCAATGACTTTGTCCCACCTCTGGTAAAAGGTAGGGTAAAGGTAGGCTCATTGTTTTTACCTTTTAACTTTTACCTTACCTTGCCGAGGCCTAACTGCAATTTACAACACTTCTGATTATATTTCTTCTCTCACACTGCTTCACTTTCGAATAGCCTCCCATCATCCCATTTCGCAAGCACTTGATAACCTTTCTCCAAAAACATGTTATCTCTTTAATATTATACAGCTTTGTTAGTGCTGTTTATTGCTGGCCGCTTGACGTGTTGGACCTTAGATCATCTTCACAACAACTTTAAGAAAATGTGTATATCTATGTTATGTATCTGGACTGCCCCATCGGTGACCTCATTCGGCAGACGTGGCTTCCTTGGCGAGGTCATGAAACCCACATGCTCAGCCACCGCATGCCCAAACTTCTGTTTGGCCGGATAGAGGGAGCTAAACGGGTGCGGCACGGGTTGGAGAAGAAATGAGTTGATGCGGTATAGGAGGATGTGGAGTTGAGTGGACTTGCCTATCACCAGTACCCGGTACCAAGTGTCAGGATCGGCCTCTGTGGAAGAAGCAACGAGCGGGGCGTCAGGTGATTAAAATGCAGCAAGTTGGCAGTGGTAAGAAAAGGTGGTGCGCATGTGTCCGTCGTCTCGGTCAGTTAACCCAAAACACCTGGGTATCCCGTGACCTCCTGTCAGCGAACCTTCAACACTTGACATTGCCTCAGTGCACCTAGCCTGGAACAAAAGCTGTGGTGACATCATTGCCACTTAGTGGCGAAGTGTCCGTTGTTGCGTCTGTCTCCGTGTCACTTGGCTTCTATGTGTCTGTGTCGCTGAGTCTCTCGTTTGAAGTCATGAGCTCCCCTCTTAATAGGCAACACATTTCTGCAAGGAGCAGCAATGTTACCCGTACATGGCTTTGCCTCCGCATAGTACCTGTGAATTAACTGTTATTTATTCATCAGCCCTTCATTATTTTACTCTGTCGGTCATGGGGATTTTCTGACCATACTTCACCATGCTGGTCAATAATGGGTTGAAGGACAGGAGAGAAGTAGCTCCCAGCACTGGTAAATATATAATTTGCCACTGATGTCAGCTGTGGTTGTAAATTGAACTGTGGTTGTTAGGGCTCCAAGCACGATGCTCAAACAACAATTTAGTGCCACCGATTCACCCTGTTATAATATATTCTGGTCAAATAAAAAAGTACCATAATATTGTAGTGTTCCTATCCTGTGATTAAAATTACACAGCCGTAAAACTTCAGAATTATACACACAATAACGATGCAAATCTTGTAAGTGAAACATGAGTAAAATACTTTATATGCTGTATTTTAAATAATACTTTTACAAGTGTCAATTACAGTCTGCACAAATCGAGAATACCCAACAGCAGCATGCACAACATGCATGTAGCGTGCGTTCTTTTTAACTGTGGAGAAACGGCAGCCTGCAGAGCCATGTACAAGTCTTAATGGGGAAGGGACCTTCCCTGCTGGAAGCGTGCCTGATCCAAGCCTGTGTCCAGTGACTGGCATGTCACCTGGATGAACCGTCCTCCAAATGGCCTTGTGGCAATCTTATAGATTTAAGGAAAATAATTATTTCCCATTTTTATTTAACCTATACAGGTTTTTTTTAATTATTATACAGTAGTGTTACAATTAAGCATCAAATGCCAGTTAAAATGTGGATTTGATTAAATACTTCCCTTCTCAATGTCAGGGTTTTAAGTGACGAGACGGGAGAATGCACTCAATGGTTTTTTGAACGTCAAGTTAGTCGGGCATCCAAGGCAACTGAAATATTAACACCCCTCCTAAAAATAAATACTTCCCCTGAAAAACTAATTTGGATCAAGCCTTCAGAATAATAATTTAAAACCTTTTGAATCGAGGGGGCTGTTTTGCCTAAAGCACTAGAAAAGTTGACACTAGCACTGGCAGATCAAATGGCACTTTTATATCCCAAATACCCCCATCGTGCCGAACTCCGCATCACATGCTGGCAGCTCGGCAAAATGGATACTTTATCTGAGAAACCGACAACAAAAATTACCATTTTCTGGTGTGTATTGAAAAACCTTTACTGTATGGTCAAAAATTCCAGCTGCCACAAACTCAAAGAAAGTGTCAATTAACATAGTTTAGCACTGAGAATTAAATTAAAAAAGCAAATGGATAAACGGTGCAATAGGTATTTTTTTGTGGCAAGACGTGAGAGTTTGCATTTGCCTTATATCTTTCAAGGGATTCTGGACACAACGAATAGGGATGACGTGTGTAAAAAGTACCACGATGTATCCTGTCATTAGGCAAGCCACAGTTATCAACATACAAGTTGAAGGTCGGCATTCCGCTTCCTACTCACCATCTGTCTGAAGAAACCCCTGTATGCATACCCAGATATCACCATCACAAATACAAAATGTGCCGTATACATTTTCAATGCCGAATTAAAAACTACAGTATTGAGTTTTACAATTTTAGTTGATATAGTTTCAAATTCCTAATGTGCGTTCCACACCAAAATGCTAGGGGCTTGAATGTTGGCTGTCCATTACAAATAAGACGCCAACATTTTTACAGGATAGTGCCGATATCTACGAGTATCATCGCTCGACAATTTCCAAAAACAGCTGTCTGCTGTAGCCTTCCCAGTGCAGCATCTTAACACACTACTTGCACTGCTCCTCCAGCGAGGGATCTTGTCCTTCAAAAGTCACTTTAAAGTTGCAGCTTTATTAACAACCACATCGCAACATCTTTTTCATATAGAGAAAATGTCGTTTTCAACTAAATAAACTTTAACACAGCAGTAATTAAGTCATACAATCAATATTTAACAACAGGACTTCGAACGACACCAAAAGGGGGCATACCAGCATGTAACAATATTCTATTCCATTGGCCAGGAAACTTCTAATCAAGCCAATGCATGCCAAATCCACGTCTAATTTTAGCAACACTGACATGTCCAAGATCTCAGCGTTATGGGTCAGAGGCATCTGGAAATATGACCTTTCAATTCTTCCAAATGGCTAAACACTGCATGCATAATTTCCTAGGGTGTTTCGTGAAATGTCTCATTACTCAAGCTGAATTGATATCAATTTATTAGTATGTATATGCTTCTTTACTCGTATATAAAACCCGAATGTGATTTTTATTTTATTTGTAGCATTAATGCTCTTAATAATTGAAGAAAATACATTGTTGACCCAGAACACAGCACGGATGTAGCAATGTAAACACGCAAGACATTATTTGGAAAAACAGAAGTGCGTTCGTTGTACGCGGAGAACACCTGAAGGGGGTGGGGAGGGGGGGCAAATGTATTGAGTGGAGAAACACAGGAGATGCAAGAGATATGCAGGCTTGAGGGTGGAAACTTCAGACTTAGGCCAGCTTCAACAATTTCTTACGAATATTGTTTTGCAAATGTAAAAGTTTAAAATGAAACTATATTGGGGTCCTTGGTGCATGTGAAATAGATTACAACTTCCCTGTTATTCATCCTAAGCACAAATTCATGCCAAGTGATGGAGAAAATGCCGTGCATTTTTTAACAAATTTAATTCGCCAATACTCTTAATATGCAACATGTCATGTGTCCAGGTACAACCATGGTTTGTGTCTTGTCAGTAAAGATAGCAGTTGTCCAACATTTTGAAAGGAAAACACAGAAGGGATACTTTGTTAGACACCCCTTACAAATGCCTACGAAGCACACAAAAAGTTGGTGGTCTGTTAATCCGGAAGGGTTGTACATCTTCTATCGTTGTGGGAGAACACTAGTGCGAATTACAGGTGTCAAAAGTTATAAAATGACTTCTCAGCAACATGGCACTCCAATAATTAAAGGGTGTCATGTTCATCATAAATTTGCTATTTTAATCGCCCTTTTTACAACAGGTCTTAATGCAATTAAATCGCCAATTTTTAAGTAAGAGTCCGAGGCGCCCCACGTTAGGATGTTTACAGAAAGATAAACACGCGGTGCTTGCTCTGCCTTAATTTATTATTATATTTTGACATACATTTTTCAGGAAATTTCATTGGCTAAACTTTTTAATTTAGATTGTAAATATTGTTTCATGTTCAAATGTCAACACGTATAATGTTGATGTATAAGCTGTTCCGCAAAGCGATGAG
Organism: Lethenteron reissneri; assembly: GCF_015708825.2. Classification (NCBI taxonomy): domain Eukaryota; kingdom Metazoa; phylum Chordata; class Hyperoartia; order Petromyzontiformes; family Petromyzontidae; genus Lethenteron; species Lethenteron reissneri. The sequence goes on from NC_083811.1 coordinate 13,568,896, forward strand.
GCAGCTGCACTGCGCGCACTGCTTACAAATTGCTTACGTCTATGCCCATCAAGATTCTCAAGCCAGATTCTCAGGCAACCGACTAAGCCAGATCAGCATCACCCCCCACACTTGAGATTCACGTCGGATAAACGACGGATGAGCATTCATGCTTGCTTGCCAGTTCAAGCACTGTCGGTGAACATGCATGGAGCGACTTCCAAGTTGTTGTAAAAAGGGCCCAATGGTGGTGGAGGTGGTTGTTGAGGAAGGAGGAGGAGTGTGGGACGGGCTCAGGAGGAGCAGCAGCCTCCGGAGCCTTGCTGCTGGGGCTCGTCGTCTACGATCTGCACCCCGCGCCGCGTGCTGCCGCCACGGGACGCGCCGTTCCCTTTCCGCACTCTCCTCCGACTGCGCCGTCTCCAGCATTCCTTAAACACACACCGTTGTTATCATCATCGTAGTCATTGTCGTCATTGGAATCCCAATCACTGATGTCCCTACTTTAAAAGGATTCCGCAGTGGCGAGGTGTTAACTACCTCGCCTGGTATACAGAAAGTCGTGGGTTTGATCCCGACCCTGATGACTGTTGTATATTTGGAGCTTGCGTGTCTATCTCCCCATGGTTTGTGTGGATTTATCTCCGGGGCCTCCGTTTGTTCCCTCCACATTTATAAACATGCATTGAGGATTTGGCTGCTATACATTTACACGTGATAAGCCACATCGTTGAGCTATCGTTTGAAGCCAGGTTGCTTCTGAAAAAGAGCTATATAGCTCAGTGGACCTTACCTGGTAAAATAAAAAAGTTTATATAGACTTTTTAAAATATTTTGATACCATTACAATATGGTCACATAAATATAACCGTTCAGCCAAAGGTCTTAGTGTGTTGATATTTGCATTGCATTTGAGCCGTTCACCATTTGGCATTCTCTCGTCTAACACTGGCGAGACAAGGCTATAAAGGAGGCCAATCAGTTTCAAAGACAATACATATATTATAAAAGCACATTTGTTGCATGTTTTACCACATGCATGTGTGGTTCATGCAGATGTTTTGCAATAGGTGCCCAATTGGTGTTTGAACCTCTTAACACCTCTTGTATTATGTGGGAAATTGACAGTGGGTAACCTATGGAGAGACTGGCCCCTGCTTTTAGGAAAGTAAATTTATAGCAGTGGACAAAGAGTCACCCAATCCTCATTTGACCATGCAGGCACTTTGACTTCAACATGAGACAGTGGGAATCTCTTGAGATGATTTCCATATTGTCAAATGGCACAATAGGCTCAGGATCTATTGTCAACATCAGACTGTAGGGCTCATAATTATAATAAAATAATAATATATATTCATCATTAAGGGAACAATATACAATGGTATAGGTTTTGATCAGCACTTATATTCTCAAACAACCAAAGAACATGCATGAGATATTTTTTGGAATAGCTACTGTACTTTTGCAAAGGTCCAGAAAGAGCTCTTCGATGCCCTTGTTTTGTTTGGCGGATGTATGAAAGTGCTTGGCTCCTACTGACGTTGCGTACCTATGAACACAGGCAAACACACAGACATTAGGTCATAGCTTGGGGAAAATGCTCGAGTAATTGCTGTAAGCACTCGTATTCAATGGCCAATAACGCGAGAGTGTTGGAGTAAGCACCAGGCCCAGATGGCGTAGCATTCTCAGCGCTGGTTTGGCACACTGCACCAGGTCCCTCAAGTGGGACACAGGGGGCGAGGCACATGCTAAATACAGTGAGATATAAATATCCTCTTATGTTCAGGCATATTCATGCCTCATTTAAGCTTCTGAATCAAATTAACTTGAATGTAGTCGGTGCTATTTAGTGTGGAATCTTAATTAATGGAAATACTGTTCCAGGTATTGCTCGATTTTCAAACGTTTAGTTTATGGAATTTGCATTAATGCGATTGACAAATAATACACTTTTCGATTAATAAAATCGAATTTCCGCATAAACAAAATTTCACACTGCACCCAGAATGCCACGTCATCCATCCACGACAGCATCATAGTATCCCGACAGTGGAACAGGAACATCTCCACATCACCTTTTCAGTCATTACGACATGCGGACATTTTGGCGATTTCTCTGAAATGTTTCGATTTAAAGCTTTCGTGACTGCAGGGATTCATCTTCTTGGTTCTTTCGGTAAAGTCACGTAGAAGGGAAGTAATAAAATAATAAAAATAAAACATAATAAAACAATTCTCACGACGTTTCGGCCACAACGCAAGCAGCCGTCCTCAGGTGAAAACCAGGTCCGCCGAGGCGACAGAGTCTGAATGAAACAGCACACAGGCTTAGAGCATATATATAAGCTGGGCGCATTGACAAAGGAATTTGCATATCAACAGGAATTTAGCATATTTATGGGAAATGCAGGAATGTAATTAGTACTGCATATGCATGTGCATTATGCAGGATTAACAGCATCAAAGGGAGCTGCAGTTACTGCTGCTGCAGCAGTTGCTGCTGCTGCAGTTTCTGCTGCTGCTGCAGTTGCTGCTGCTGCAGTTGCTGCTGCTGCTGCACTTGCTGCTGCTGCTGCACTTGCTGCTGCTGCTGCAGTTGCTGCCTTATCCATTTTAATATAACACTATGTATTATTCTACCCACCCTAATGTGTATCATACTGCTATATGTTTACTGTACAATTACGACACCATACATTACTCTGCACACTGCACCATGCCAGTGAGTGGAACGCGGTCTGAAAGTCACCGTTAACGTGAACACAATCAGTTAAGATCCGAAATGGTTTATTACGTCCTTCCAATGATTGCTAAGCCAGAATCCATCTTCTCGGTTGAAATTGTCTCTGTGTTTGTATATGTGGATCGCCTCATGAACGAATCTCTCATGATAGCCAGATGGCTTGCAGAGAACCTCTGTCTTGGAGAAGTCAATGTCATGTGAGCCCACTGAATTGTAACAGTGATCTGCCACGGCTGAGGTGTTTGTCCTACCGTGTTTCAGGTCTGCCTTATGTTCACGGATGCGGTCCGAGACATGTCGTTTGGTTTCTCCAATGTAACTGCTACCACAGAGGCAACTTAGTTTGTAGAAGCCAGGGTACTGTATGTCTGGAACCACATCTTTTACAGACGGGACCAGATCACGGATTTTATGTACTGTGTTGAATCGGACCTGGATCTTGTGTTTAATCAGGATTTTGGAGATCTTTTTTGTGACCCCAGCAATGTAGGGTAAGGTGATGGTCTTGAAAGGCTCCTCAACAGGATCCTTCTTGATGGTTGGAGTGATGGCTTTGCGGATATAAGGCAGACCTGAAACACGGTAGGACAAACACCTCAGCCGTGGCAGATCACTGTTACAATTTAGTGGGCTCACATGACATTGACTTCTCCAAGACAGAGGTTCTCTGCAAGCCATCTGGCTATCATGAGAGATTCGTTCATGAGGCGATCCACATATACAAACACAGAGACAATTTCAACCGAGAAGATGGATTCTGGCTTAGCAATCATTGGAAGGACGTAATAAACCATTTCGGATCTTAACTGATTGTGTTCACGTTAACGGTGACTTTCAGACCGCGTTCCACTCACTGGCATGGTGCAGTGTGCAGAGTAATGTATGGTGTCGTAATTGTACAGTAAACATATAGCAGTATGATACACATTAGGGTGGGTAGAATAATACATAGTGTTATATTAAAATGGATAAGGCAGCAACTGCAGCAGCAGCAGCAAGTGCAGCAGCAGCAGCAAGTGCAGCAGCAGCAGCAAGTGCAGCAGCAGCAGCAAGTGCAGCAGCAGCAGCAAGTGCAGCAGCAGCAGCAAGTGCAGCAGCAGCAGCAAGTGCAGCAGCAGCAGCAACTGCAGCAGCAGCAGCAACTGCAGCAGCAGCAGAAACTGCAGCAGCAGCAGAAACTGCAGCAGCAGCAGCAACTGCTGCAGCAGCAGTAACTGCAGCTCCCTTTGATGCTGTTAATCCTGCATAATGCACATGCATATGCAGTACTAATTACATTCCTGCATTTCCCATAAATATGCTAAATTCCTGTTGATATGCAAATTCCTTTGTCAATGCGCCCAGCTTATATATATGCTCTAAGCCCGTGTGCTGTTTCATTCAGACTCTGTCGCCTCGGCGGACCTGGTTTTCACCTGAGGACGGCTGCTTGCGTTGTGGCCGAAACGTCGTGAGAATTGTTTTATTATGTTTTATTTTTATTATTTTATTACTTCCCTTCTACGTGACTTTACCGAAAGAACCAAGAAGATGATTCTCTGAAATGGTTGGGATTATCAACTCCCTATACACACCACCATGGAAATATGATACAAGAAGAATTCCTCATCGCTCAGCATAGGGGTGTTTAGACAAGTCAACCTTCAAGGAAAATGTTACTCAAGCAAATTAATTCAGGCAATGCTCCAAATATGGGAATTACATTTGCACACAGTAACCATCTAATTGCTGAGACGGGGGGGGGGGTCTCAACCTTTTGGGGGTCTTCAGCTATGCAAGGAACACCGCTCTATGCTATATTAAGGTGGCAATGGTCCATTTCTCCAATATTGACAGTACGAGTTGTGTTTAAGGTGACACAGAAAGGTACAACAGGTGAGGGGGGTCACTGCGAGGTGACCGCTATCTCACCCAAAATATGGAACACAAAAGCAAACCACCGTCGTCTATGCTCATTCAACGGAGGAATATCAAAACTACACTAAATCAGCCCTCTCATCGTGGCTAGTAGACCCCGACATTGGCATTTAGATCCTGAAACATATTGCGATGATATGAATGAAAATAAAAACATCGTGTCAAAACTGACTAAAGTGTGGGAGTGGTTCAAGTTGCTGCATTCTTGCACTTTGATGAGGAGAGTCCATTGAACCTCAGAAATTTTGTTGAAGAAGTACATGTGGAGATTTACAGAGCCCTTATGTCAATGGACTGCTGGCTGTAGGTCCCGTCACACCTGAGTGGATCATAGGGGCTATTTGACTGCTCGCAGAGTGCAAAATGATAAAAATGTAAACTCCTTTTCAAGTGGAGGATGACAACTAGACAAGCGAGTACTTTAAGATTTGATGTAAGATGTGACATTACACTCCGAGGTATAGAAACTTCCTCCAGTCTGCATTAGAGAGAAAGCTGTCAACGCAAGCCCGATCTCACCTGAAAATAAATGCCCCCAGCAAGAGAAGAGTGGAATGAGGAATATCACCAGAGCATTCGTGGCATTTTCATGGCTTATTATTTTTGCGTATAATTCGTAACGTGTCATGCAAGTGTATTGGACCCCTTGATTATGTAGAACTAATGAGCATAAACTATAGCAAAACAATGACGCTCATATGCATTCGACAATTGTGTCTGAAAATATTCTGCCGTAAGTGAATAACAGCAAAAATCATATCGTTGGCTGTTCTCCAACGATAACAGGATTTACAGTGAAAAGGGACGTTTACAAATAAGAGTAAAAGTAAAAATGTATCTTTAAAGTAGAGAAAGCACAGATATCTCCACGCATTAAATATTGTTTATTTAAGTACTCACTCCTCAGCTTCCTCCACGGACACATGCCTGTCTTTCTCAAGGTCTACCTTGTTACCTGTGCACAAAACAAACATCGTACATTTACAAAATGAATGCAGCAAGCTCAAACACCATTTTATACAGGTCACAGGAATGTGCTTTCATGATTTACTAGGCAAATGACACATTTGACTTGCCATACATCATTCTAAAAATTATTCCTCTGTTCGTATTTCTTTGCTTAATATTGTAAAAGGGCTTTTCCCTTTGTTATGAATGTATCAGCAGCGTTTTGGAGCACTCAAATCTGCATACTTAATGGTCAGTCCTGTACCAAAAGTTTGTGGGCCGAGTTGGAGATAGCTATGTATAAACTATTTGCATGTTTTACCACAAGCATGTGTGGTTCATGCAGACTTTATGTCTTGTGATAGGTGTCTGTGGTGTTTGAACATTTTAAAACCTGTATTCTTGCAGGAAAGGATAATAAGCTAGTATTGTTTACATCGTCTTGATAAAAATAATAAAATAAGTAACTATCAACGTATGAGAGAGAAATGAATGTAAGAACATTTTATAAATATTTTAATCCTGTTTACATACATTGAGGGCTTGTATATTGTGGAGGTATCCACGTTCACAGCTACTGAATTGAGGTGTGGCTTAACACAGCAAAGGGTTCACATCATGTATCATAACAAAGGCTTCTCCATCAGCGTGGCATTTCTTATTACACTCGGTTTCAACCAATGGAAAACTGTTCATTCGTCAATTCAATAAGCGTCTATTTGTAATTGTATTTTTAAATGCCCTAGTTTTCTCTAGACCCCTCAGTGAAAAGTACTATCACCATCTCAATAGTTAGTCACTTTTCACGATTAAGAAGTGCCAATGCACAACATGTCAACCCATTACCCATTTTTTCTGCTGTAATGCAAGTGGCTACTGGTGACAGCGATCAGTTATATGTACGTACGTTTAACTTCTTTGCACCGTACGTTGCTAACTGTGCTAATTAGGGTATTGTTGCATATATACTGAAGCTCACAAGCAAATAATAATGAATATGGGCCTTGTTGCTAAAAGCTTCCCACATACCTTAACATCGTATTGGTTAAATGCAGTATGCTAAGGCTAAAGACTGTCACGCGTTGCTCTTCTTTTAGCGTGCAGATATCTACTGAGCTGCAATCAACTTAAACATTTGGAATAGTTTAGCCCCAATTTGTGCGCATAGCTGATATCGCATTGTTTGAAAAATCCGAGTTTAATTTGAGCCTCCACTAGCATAAACTTCAAAAATATATTTTGTAAACATTCTTGTGAGCTCCTGTTTCATTTGACATTCTGCATAATTAAGCACACATACAGTATTACCCTGCTTACTTAATTATTACATCAACAGGAAGGTGCAATAAATGTCTCATTTTAAGTTAAGATGAAATACGTCAGCAGAACTTTGCAAGGGCTTTTATACTATACTTACCACACTCTACCCTACTTTACAATCATTCACGGAAACCAGCATGCACGCAAACATGATTTGTATCCTTTTGGATGTTTTGTATGAGTGTCTGAAATGTATGTTGGAACAATGACATACCTACTATACATAAACAGATGTCGTTTCCAAGCATTTTCCTTAATTCTTTTACCCAGTTTTTGACCTGCAAGAAAAGATAGAAGCACAAACATACATGGCAAATGTAATTTGTAATACATCACACTATCCAATTCAAAAGCATTGTGCTGCAATTCATTTGTACAACGATTGTAATGGATAAATAGACTCTAAATGAAAGCAGAGGTGGTGCATTGGTCAGCCTTACTGTGCTAGGAACCCATAAATCCAAGTGAAATTATTGGATATAGCAATAATAATAATATCTATTTTTGATAGAGTGCCCTTTATGCCAAGTGTCTTAAGAGTCCTTCACACGTGACAAGTGATTCATATCTTATGTCAAACATATGATAGGGCAATTAATAAGTAAGGGAACAAGTACAACAGCAGAAATCTCTAATATATTTATGCATGCAAGTTTAACGTCTTTCGCACCGTACGTAGCAAAGTGTACTAATCGGACAACTTTCCACAAAACACATACTGGATAATATATAATAGTTAATTCTGGATAAACATATAAAATAAGTCAATTAAGTTCATGAGACACAAATATAGTAATTGCATTGTCCTATTTAAATATACTTATTTGTGATGGGTCACTGTGCGAGCATATGGTCTTTGTGCGAGTCAACGGGTCTCTGTGCAAGTGCATGGGTTGGTGTAAACTCGTTCTCAAAGAGCGTTCTCAGACAGGAGTGGTTTCACAATTGCTGTGCCTGGAAGCCGACAGAAGATTTACAACGTAGACATTAATTTATAGCTGCTACTCAATCTATAGCCATACGAAAGAAGAATATAATGTCTATATGTCAAAGTATGAAGAGGGTAAGTGTGCTAATTTCCAAAATACTTTCAATTTCTAAAATAATCCCTAATAGGAATGCGTGAAATTATAATGAATGAAAATTGGGTAATTATACCTATCATGCTTATTCCTTTCAAAATACAGTAGTGCTAAACATAACTTGAATTCCAATTAAAATGTAAACGTTATGGTCTTAATTTTATTGAATCAGGAAAACTAGTTCTAGGCAACATGTTTGGAATAAAATACTTTATTCAAGTCAGTTATTAAGCATGTAAACATAGCAGAGATTACGTTTTTTGCATTTTATTAAGAGGTTATGACCCCAATATACAATCCGTGTCATGCACACATGTTAAATAAAAAAAAGATAGTTTCAACATGATAAAACCCAGCACCAACAACATGGGTAAGTCGACCTGGATGTGACAATTCTGTAATCAGATGACGACTTACCTGATAAACTGTTCAGTGTGTATTTGGCAGACTCCACAATGTAAATGGATGTAGAGCCTTAAATTGCGGTATCATTTAGTGACAGCACATTACCTAAAGTAACAAATTATGAAGATTAAATTATTAGTTAATGTTGACTTCAACAAGACAACACTGGGATCACGGAGACAGGTAGGATTCATTTTGGAACTGGTCTAGTTGAAACAGGTCCACACAGGTTCCATAACCAGAATTAAAACACGTGAATGTAAAACAGTAAATATGGTGGTTTACAGCTGGTGCGGGAAACGATACCTTCTGAAAGGAGTCCTCATCCGTGATGTCATACACGAGAATGGCTCCGTTGGAATCACGGTAATAGATAGGCCCAAGTGCGTGGAAGCGTTCCTGGCCTGCCGTGTCCTGCACACACCAGGTACAGGAAGACGCGCTTACAATCCAGTCACTGCCCATGCGCCCTGTCACTCAATTATAACACTTGGCACATTCACCGATCAATTAATTAATTATGTTGGCAGAAGTGGTCGAAAACTTTTCATGAAGAACTTTCCAAGAAGGATTTCCCTGGATCCATTCATGTTTACAGGATAGGGACAGCCGAGAATGGCGGAGTGAGATGAAAAGTTTGACTGCTTGGCAGGGAGTCTGCAATGTTGGCGTGGTTCAGTTTAAACATTTGTTGCAGTGCTAGTCCCACCCAAATGTATTGCTATACAAGCACAGACACTGTCACATTACACTACCTACTTAGATTGTGAAAAAAAATCCAAAACAAAAGGAAACAAATTCATAGAAAATGTGTTAATTAATGTATTCCAAAAGGAGACACTAGCATGAACTAAACAACTGAGATACCTGCAACAGCTATGAAAAGATGGCTTCCTGGCTTCCGATAATTTTTTTTTCACAAGATCGATGTGGGGCATGAGCATGACTTCACGATCCCGTACAAACCACACTGCATCATGACCCAGTCAGTGGGGGAAATCTCAAAGAGTGAACACAGCCGCACACCCTGGCATTTAGAACATAGCTGAGAGGATCCGTAATGTGGCAGTGCCAGTGCGTCAGTAAAAAAAAAGTGGAGTGGTGACTAGCACATCATAAATGTTATACTACACAAAAACACTACCGCAATAGAATAACATACAGATACTGATGTAATGGTATGTATTAGTATAATTGTTTTTATTCAAACCCTAATTCAGCGATGCTAAAGTTACAGCTGCCACCATGAATAACAATTACATTCCCCAAACAGAAGAGCTCTGCAGTGTGGAAATAAAAAAATCGTACGTAGATTTCCTTCAGCCATGCAGCAAAAAGACAAGCGAAAATAAATAATAATAATAACACTACTACATGTGCTATATGGAGGACAGAAGAAATGTGTGGCACTCACAGATAGGAAAAAAAAGCAGACAATAACATGGCATGGTAATCAAGGGACCGAGGGGTAATAGGCATGCGTCACGCGCTGGACTCGCGCAATTGTTTTAGGAGGAAGCCAGTTCTCAATGTGCGACCAGCACTGCCCTCCTGCAGTGTGTTTTAGGAAATAGATTGAGGATTTTTTTTCTCTGATATGTATTTATCTTGTCTAATGGGCTACCACGGTCTGAAATAGCGAGGCCAAAGTGCGTTGGGTTTACGACTGCATCGGTTGTTTTCACGGTTCAGTTGTGTAGCTCTCTTATACCGCATTGGTTGGCATGATTTGTACCCAGATTAAAAAAGCTCCACCATGAATAAACATTAATATTCAGAGATAATTATAGGTACACCATGCAAATACTGCATTGCATGTGCCCGGTTAATTGGTCACGACTCATACGTGACTGTTGGATGTTATAATGTGAAGTGATGGCCGTTTGCACAATCGTTAACACCTTGTTTGATTTTTTGTCGTATTGTAAAAGTTTGCTGGCTTGGATAATCCCTTCCAACAATTCAACACAAAATTATGCATCCCATTCAATCATGCTAGGGGAATCTGCACTTTCATGGAATTTGGCAACAATATTGTTCCATATATTCCTCTCCGAGACCAACTTGGAGAAAAATTCAAAGTGTGTACAGATTATAGCCCTTTTCATTTACAAAATCAAGTCTGGCAAATAACAGCAAAGCACCTGTAATGTCCCACCCTTCCTGGCAAAGGCGACAGCCACCACTAGCAGGGCATCCTTCCAGGTGTAGAGGAGTAGTATGGGGACGTGACGTCATACGCGCTGTGAGGTGCGATGACGTCATGTAACCTGGGGGTGCTTAAGGGGAGCCCCGTGATGAAAGCGGGGTCGTTGTGGGAGCCCGGAATGGAGAGCGGTTGAAGAAGACAGCCAGGGGTAGAGCTCAGGGAGTCTGGAGAGAAGCCGACTGTAGTCGTAAAAGGTGCTGCTCTCCTCGGTCGGTCGGTGTTGGCTGAACCCCCGATCCGACTCGAGTGAGAGCCCAAGAGATTGCCGAGGCTAGGGACAGAGCTGAGGGTCCACATGAAGGACCGAGTGTAGGGCACCTACCTCTGGTGGAAGTTGTCACCAGTCACCAACCGTTGTTAATAAACCGACGCAAGCGCTTACTTAAAGACCTGCCTCAGCGTCGTAATTCAATACACAACATAGGCAATGCACTTCAGGCAAGCCACAAACTCAAATTGGAGGTATTTGCATCCGTTATATATTTTTCCCCCGAATAATAATAAAAATACTCAACTAGACTCGTATGAGACCACTTCTCCTCCAACTCTCAGGCCTGTGAAGTTTTGTTCAGTTCTGTTAAAACTAAAAGATAGCCCGCACCATCCTCATATTTCACAGACTAAATAAAAATAAAACATGATTAATGTGAAACCCTAACTTTATAATATCCTAAATATATGAAAGATTACATTGAAACCAATCTATAAACGCACTACTCAAAATGAAACAAAAATGAGTGAAGTGACGAAGGAGCACAATACTACTACCCATGGCAAGTTTAAGAGCACAGTTGTAACAGCACAGAACCATTAAAAAGTAAGATAATACATGCAACTAAGGGCACGTAGCCAACATTAGAAGGGCCGAGCATTATTTGAATTGGTCATGGACGTGAGGTATCGGTCTAGTCTGACCTCGCGGGCTTTGGTGATCATCACCCAACAAGCGTCCATCCTAAAGCTGCCTCCGTGTGGAGATCCGATCCTTGCACATTCATCCATCACGAACACACTTATCTTCACTCAATGGTCCACATACATTAAAGGCAACAGTGCACGCACGAGCTGTTGACAGCTACATAGACACTACAACTCCTCGGTGTCGATTTTTTTTCCCTTTCAATAAACCATAAAAAAAACTGCATCGCACACATCCCCAGCACATAAAGAGAGCATAATAAAACACCTTGAAGCAAGACTAATTGGAGGGACATCCTTCCGGTGATGGAAACGGTCTGACACCCTGAAACTAATTAAACAATGCACTATGAAAGATAAATTATACAGACACAGAATTTATGGGACAGCAGTCTCTACCAGGCGATTTAAATGCTGTGCATATTAAAACAAATCCCCGATTGAAAATGCTGAGCTGCTGCAAATAATTTACTCGAAAAATATTTTCACATGCATGGAAAAACAGGGAGATTGATTTGAATAATGCCCCAATAAAAAATAGGCTTCAGCTATTCTTCCAAAATAGGGACTTAACACCGTGTTAAATTAAAGATCTGCAATCTGTAACAAAGCACAATGAGCTTAACATACACACCACCTTCATGAAAGGCTGTACTCCAGACTTATTACATATCATGTACAATCTGTTAAACTCATTATTTTTTTGGGAGTGGGGAATCTAATCCAACTTCCCTTTATCAGCTTCCACCCTCTTTGTTTATTGTCGCAAACTAAATCGATGTAGTACATTTAGGTCTCGAGAATGTGTCCGCGCTTTCACTCGCCTCTTCCAAATGAACCGATCTGCATTGAACTGATCTGCATTAATTTATGGCCATTTCTGCCACACTTTTGACTGTCGTCATTATAGCTCTTTGTGACTGGAACTTGAGAATGTTAATGCAAAATGGGAATTGTAATTCTGCTATATGCGAGTTTCTCTCAGAAGTTTCATGCATAATGTTAATTTGGACTACTTACTAGATTTCCAATGTATATAGTTATGGTTGTTTATTTAACCATGTTTATACAATTTCCCTCCTTTTGTTCTATTCAGCCCCTATAAATCGTCCCCGGCCATGTAATATGCTGGCAATATCACATCAGTCGTGTTGGCCAGGTCACCATTGAAAAATATATTCTTAGCTCAATGGGCCTTAGCCGATATAAACTTACTGACTGACCTGCTGAGTTCGTGTTATTCTTCTTTTCAGATTGGTGCTGTGTAGAAGTCGCAAGTGCAGTGGTAGATTTTCCAATTCACGGAGGTAACTGTATTGTTTCAATGTGCCTTTCATCAGGCTGTATATTGTTCTTGTAAAAAAAGGAAGCTTCAGATAACATTGCAAATGCTCCCGCTGCTGCAAATGCGTTTATTGTTGTGCCAATTCTGAAAGTGGTACGGTGTGTGTTCCAGACTTCAAGCAGTGTGCCATTTAAAATAAACATTCCCTTATGCGTGCATACACAAATATTACTATCTTTGTGCACTGCTTGGTATATTTTTTGGTCTCTAAACTTTTGGCCACGACTGCAATGTCCGGTGGGCGATACCCAGCAGTGGTCACATCCGCTACATTATTTGAAGGCAAATATCTGTTGCAATAAGGAGCTTGCCACCATCACAAATTTCTGTTTGCATGAGGCATTCATATTATTATCCACAAAGTAAACGTTGTTTGTGCGGTAACTACATGTTAAGCTAATTAACACTTTACGCATAATGGCTGGACGGACAACCACCTTTGCAATGGAATGGGATTTATAAGACACGTGAATAGCTGTACATCTCTAGGCACATGTGCACACAGTTTGTTTCACCCCTGTATCACCAGGCCTCTTGCAACCAAACATCCAGCACATGGATAGATAGATGAAATCAAATCAATATTAAACTGTTTTATGTCATTACAGAAAAAGATGTTACGTGTGATACTGCCAAGTATTATAAAATAATAATCATGAAGAGTTAATGTGGAGAAAGTCCATTACAAAATAACTAATGCCCCCTCTCGATACCGTTTTTTTTTATTTCACATAAACAAATAAATGTAAACTAAAAACAAAACTATAAACTTTTGTTATTTCACCAAGTAAGGCAGACTCAGCTATATAGCTCAAAGGGCCTTACTGAACTATCATTTGTAATCAGTCGCACAAACAATAGCTTAACGAAGTGGCTTATCAAGTGGAAATGTATAACAGCCAAATAATATAAATGCATGTTTCTAAATGTGGAGGGAAAATCCAGAGAACCCGGATAAATATCCATGTGATCACGAGAACATGCAAACTCCTAAAATACAGGCGTCAGGGTTGGGATAGAAGCCTCAACCTCCTGTATACCAGGCAAGCTAGTTAACATCTCGCCAACGCATTGGCCAGATGCCCTTCTGGGAGGGCATCTTAACAGAAGCAATGGTTCAATGCAAGTAAGATCTGAACAGATTTCAACAAGCAAGAGTCTTATCAGTTGCGAGAATCAGAGTCTGTATTTAGGCTGGTGGAATCTGATGAGCTATGAAGCTCTTTGTCCAGTAGGGGTGGGTCAGCGAGTTAATAAACAAATAGTACAAAAAACTGACATAAGAGCAAAAATGATGTTTTTTTAAGTAAGCAAGTCACTAACAATAAGTAAATAAAGAGTACAAGCACAAATTGTACAAGTACATATGTAGTGACTGAATCGGAGACACTAACAGTTGGAGGCACTCTGTTAATTAACACGCACCAACAGGTTAACTTCCAAATAAATCGTCTATAGTCGACTATGGTTCCCAGTCAGGACAGCTGGTAGACTGCCTGACTGGCGACACCGAGATGGTGAAGACGGACACGACGGTGAAGACTCCAGCAGCATGATGGGGATCTCACTCCAAACGACAGCCCCGAGGTCCCCTCTCGGGGCCCCTCTTATACTATCAGCGTGGCCTGGCTCCGCCCCCAGCATAAGTTCATCAACACACCAAGTTGAAGAGAAGGTATGTGGATAAAAATTATTGCCTGCTTGAGGTTTATAAAACAGTAACATTTTAATATGTTCTTCAGGGGACTGGAAACCCTGAACGTTTGTATTTGAGAAAACTTTAGATCAGAAAATGCTGTTTTCTGCCATGAAAATTAAGTGACAGAAGCAGAAATACCATGCGGAGATGTATAGTGACAAAAGCAGATGAACAACTGGTCCAGATGTGTGTAGATTGAGATAATCACAGAGCATGAGAGGGGGTATGGTGTGAGAGAGAAGCTTAGAGAGAGAGATAAACAGCACAAGAAAGACAGGGGAGAAATGAGCAGAGTAGGAGGAAGTGACAGCTTGAAATCCATGCTCATGTCTCCTGTGCCATCTCCATCTCTGCTTCTCGCTCCACCCCTCTGCGGCCTCTCACTCCATATATTTCGCTTCGCATTAACCCAAAGCTCACTTATGACAACACGTCACAGGGGACAAGTAATTTTAGAGTGCCAGGCCACATTAAAGGAAGTGGAAACAGACAAGGAGCAGGGAAGTGAAAAACTACTATCATGCGATGTTTTGTGACAAACGCTTGAACTACATTTGTTTTTATTTTGACATTTATTGTAGTGCTTTCCTTGAGAATCAAAATTATAGCACAACTTTATTACATAAGTTAATCCAGAAATTAAACACAAATGTTAAGGACTATAAATGAACACCTTTATAAAAGATAAGTACCTCAAATTGGCGGTGCCAGACTACTTTTCTGAGGCACTGGACCAGTCTAAAGTTTTGCTTTCAGCAAACTTGAAAGTACCACAATATAACATAATCGACAAACCAACTGCGTAACAATCAAACAACAAATTAACTCCAAAGCAGTAGCTTCATCAGCCAGTGTGGAATTCTAGCAGTGCATTCTAATTAATCTGCAGCACGTGTTGTGCTCAACTGGAATATGTGGCGTTCACAGTGCTTGGCAGGAGCCATGCATCAGCTATGCCCTGCCACTACCGCACAAGACGTAGCGGTGGGACCATGGCATAAAATCTCAACATCTTGCTTTTATTGTATTTTGAAGAACACATATCGTCGATAACACTGCCTTCAAAGGGAAAGTAAGCAGTAGGTGACGTTTTGAGCAATGGTCCTTCTTCACAGAGGTCAACCTCTCTAACCTCTCCGGCCTCTCTATGTGCTGTGAACGGGACCTTGCCCGAACATGTCACCTTCTACATACTTTTACTTTCAAGGGAGATTGACGGATTAATGCAGTGTTATTGATAAAGGCGTCATATTTTTGTTATGTGTTTATGGACTACTTACAATGCAGCATCACCAAACAACTCACTGTGCAATGTCTCAAATGCAATTATTCTCACCCAAATGGCCAGATTTACTCTTTTCCCAGCGATATTCAGTTTCTTGGTCAAGAAGGATGCCTGCAGGAGAAAAAATACACACATAATAAAACATGAGAATGACCAAACATGTAAACTTTTAAACAACGCAAAGCATTGAGTATCACTGCGCATGACAAACACCAGATAAATGCATTACGTTTGCAGTAAACTGTAGAATGTGGGAGAACATTTTAATTTATCACCCATTATTTAAGATACATATCGAGCCTCATTTGTGGATAATTATCAATGTAAGCTGATAACTGTTAAGAAAAAGAAATGGGTTAATCTCTACACAGGAAATACAGCAGGACTTCCATAATCCATGCTGACATGGGGGAAACATTGCATATCCTTTAATCTGTGGTCAACCGTGGTAGCTACACCCAATACCAAGGAGAAAGAGACTCATGGATTAATTGCAGAAAAATGTAATTAGTGTTTGGCATGTTAAATGACATCAGCAACAATGTTCAATTGGTACGTGGGTTCCACAAAATACAGCAAACCCTCTCCACCCACGGATTTGCCAACTGCGGAATTCATGTATTCATGGTTTATTATCTGTATACCAATTGACCAAATGCGGCCTAGAAATTTTGAGTATCCCCGGGTAAGCAGAGGTCTGCCACAAGCATTTAAACATTTTGCGGGGTCCCATTCTCCTCCGTGCCACCCGTAGCGCTGCGTAGCTTATCAGCTGTCCAGAGAGAAAGACAAGTGATGGGTTTGAGGAGTAAAGTGCAAGTGTTATTTAGGCTTGTACGTAGTGAGAGTGGGGCGATTCTTTGGGGTTAATGAGTCTATCATTCTAACCATTTAAAAAAAAGTGATGTTATTTGGGATAGTGTTGCTGGTGGTGTTCCTTGTCCATTCCTGCCTCTGTGCCTGCCTCCCCTCGTCTGCCCACTCATCGTTCACTGATGAACCGGAGGAAGAACGGGAGGGTGGGCTGAGCCCCTCCTCCTTCCTCCAACCCTTCCCCCATTATCTCATTGTCCTCGTCATAATCATAGACTTATACCCTCAAAATTAAAGGTATATCGAGTTAATGTAATTTTTATTTATGTTTCACTATGTTATTATATAATTCACTGCATTTTATTCGTGTCTAGTGAAGAAACAGGCAATTTAATTTAAGCCATGACAAGTCTGACCGCAGCCTCGAACCTATTTTCCATAACCCTGTACTTTACCAACCACGAATTTGCCTACGGCGGCATTTTCCAGAAACGTAATCCCCTCGGTTTTCGAAGGATTGCTGCACATCCTTTCTGTCAACACCCCATTTCCACATCGACAATAGGAGCCGAGCCGTAACTCTAGCTCTTAACTACAATGATAACCCTGAACCCCGAAGAGCAATGCTTTAATTTAGTCTCATATGACAAGTAGTCATGAATGAGGGCATTAACAGCAATGGCCATAAATACATGTAGAGAAAGAAAATATTATCACTATAGTCCATATTCCATCAGGATTTTCAGTCCAAACGCCTATGAACTAAAGTTCAACATTTTTAATCAACTTAATACTATAATATACTATACCATGTACTGTACACAAGTGGGGTTGAAAATGACAAATATATGAATGCGAGTAAAACAATTATCTGTGTGCTTGTGCAGGAAAACATAACAAGATCCATTAAAGGGAAATCTAGTAAAATTAGTTCATCGCTGTTAAGTCATGCAAAACATCATTCCACTCATATGAATGCTTATATGCATAGTTTGATAAATACCACATTAAAGTAACATAATTTCAACAAAAGCCTTTCAGAAAATGGTATGAACTGTAAAATAATTTCATCAAATTGAGAAAAAAATGCCCTTAAATAGTGCTTGTCATGGCTCAATCAGATCAGGCGATTCATTTCTTGTTGCCTCAATAGCTCTCTTGCATATACAGTCATGAACTCTGCTTCACTGTATTTTGCCAGGTAAGTACACTGCTATAGTGAGAGCTATCACTTCATAATGCCCATCAAAAAATAACCATTAACACAAAATAATAATTATAATCGTTATGGAAGATATCACGAACAAAGTAAATATGCACAAATTATACCTCGTAATTTGGTTACTTTTCTCGACAGGCACTCATTATTAGTTTGTCTTCATGTACTACGTAGATTTGCATTGAACTAGGACCCATATCTAACAGAAGGTCGTTGCCTATAAACATCTGACAGTTCACCAGCATTGGTTCAAGCAAGCCTGACTGGTGAGACGATGAATGTCAAATCCTGTCCTGCGTTTCTTCGTGTTGAGACTAGGGGTAATCTAATGCATAAAATCATAGATTTTTTACATGTGGAGGGAGAGGTATGTAACATAGTATTATCTGACTAATTGTCCACTCAAATTGAAGCTTGAGAATTCAATACTGAAAGGTGTGAATGATATCTCAGTGCATTCTCTCACGGAGGTAAGAAAATATAAGAACCACCTTGTGCGAAGTTAATTGTAGTAATCACATGAATCTGCTGGCTGCTGCCATTGGAATGTGGAATTTCCACCACTGGCACAGGTTGAACACCACCCAAACTTTGTTTGCAATTGTAGATGCTGATTTTGAAATAAATCACTCCAGTGTAGGGATTTATCAATGTTTCTGGAGAACCCTCGGGAAATCCTACACCCCTCCAAAGTGTCCAGTGTTGTGTTTCAATGCGATCAATGCCACAGTTATGTAACACAACAACAATGACTAAACATTTATTTGTCACAAGTCATGGCACCTCCAGCGGAGCACCAGCAAGTCTTCAGTGTGTTCCACCTACACCATCGCAGAGAGCCGAATATCTACCTGAATGGTTAAAGAGTGAGGCACGAAGCACAACCACCGTCTACTTGGGTGTGATGATGCTAGACTTTTGGAAACATCTGAAGACGATGGCAGCAACGGTCAAAATGCTTGGTAACCTCCTTTCCACGCTGGCTGCTTCAACATGGCATGCAATGCTTCAACTTTAAGGATGTCATGCTTTCGCTATCTCGTACTCGGCGGCATGGAACTGCGCACCAAAGAAGTTCTTTATTGGGGATCGTGCAGTAAGTCTGTCCAACTGGCTTCAACCTGCCAAGCCGTCTGTGGGCCTTGGAGGTTCCGGACAGGGCAAGGTCTTTGTGCAGACAACCTCCATCGTTTGGGTCTTAATTCCAACCCAAACTGCAGCTGTGGCATTGTACTGTACAATGTTACACACTGTTGATGAGTGTCGACTAAGTTCAGCGGAGATCTACGAAAACGATGCGTGACCACCCAGGACGCTATTGCATGGCTCGGCGCTTTTGCACACGCTGCAAGAATGAACCACAAGTACAAGTGTGTAGATGAGAAAGAAATTAGACGTATTAATTTCTCCCACAACCCCCTCGTACAAACATCTTTAATCATAAGTTTTTTTGGGTTAAATCGCAGAAATATGTGTCATTAAACCCGCAACTATCCAACGCAGCCAATTAGTAAGGTGCGTCACGTAAACAAAACATGCCAATTAATTACTAGTTCAGCACACCGGTGTTCTGGTGGCAGGTTTAACGACATTTATATTTACACAATCTAACCCAAAAAACCTCTATAATCGATATTGGTCGCGTAAGCCGACATGTTAACAAACATCTTTACGGTTCCCCTACACCCAACTGCTTGCTTCTATGGAACCCTTGTCTGTTTAAAGCCTGATGTCTGTTAACCATCGGTCGTAGACATTGAATAAACTCAAGGAACCTATTACTATTAATCACACCACTATGGATTTCCTGTTGTGTTAATACTTTCTGACTACAATGGAAATCGTTTATGCAAAAGCAGTCTGTCTGCAATGAGAGAGCAAGAAAACTCAGGAAGAATGATGCAACATGCACAAAACTTTTGTATTAAGTATTACGGACTTGCCCAACAATAAACTGGTGAAATTCATCAAAGGGTTGCTTAAAACCTGAAAGGTCCAAACAAGACCTAAAGGGACTTGACTCGGCGTTCCACTCCAGGGCGAGGTATACCTTCCCTGGCAGAGTCACGATCCAAAAACCTTATTCATAAAACATTTTTGGGTCAGCCCGTGTAGGTATATCACTAGCCAAAAGAGCCAATCAAATCAAGTTGTCAAGTGGGCAAATATGCCAAATTATTTTGTTGATGAGCAATACTAGAATCTTGATTTGAAGCTTTCGTGACTGCAGGAATCCATACTCTCTGGTTCTTTCGGTAAAGTCACGTAGGTAGAAAAAAAAAACCAATGTTTCAGGTCGCAACACAAGCGTCCATCTTCAGGTGAGAAAAAAATGATCTGCTGTTGTGGCTTTATATAGGCACGGGAGGGGAAAGGTAAGGAGTTCACAGGGGAGAGGGGGGAGGGTTTGTGGCGTGCAGGGACAGGTGGGGGCTGGCACCGGGGGAAGAGGTGGGTCTGAGACCGGGTTCGCGAACACAAAGCGGATTTGAAACACGGCAGAACCAACTCCTCGGCGGTGGCGGATCATTGTTTCAACGCTGTGGGCACACGACATTGTTTTCTTCGAGACCAAGTTGCTCTGCAAACCCTCGGGCCACCTTCAGAGATTTGTTCTTGAAGCCATCCGGATAAACAAAAACAACTTTAATCGAGAAGATGGATTAAGATTGAGCAATCATTGGAAGGATGTGATAAACCACGTCAAGTTTTAACTGCTTTGATTTTCACTCACCCACCCGGTTGTCGTCGTCCAATTACTACTTGTACTACAAGTCCATTTACTTGCTAATTTCCGTAACACCACCCACCCATGCACGCCACAAACCCTCTCCCCTCTCCCCTGTGAACTCCTACAGCCAAATTCCCTCCCTTCCCTCTCCCCTCACGTGCCTATATAAAGCCACAACAGCAGATCATATTTTTCTCACCTGAAGACGGACGCTTGTGTTGCGACCGAAACGTCGTGTTTTTTTTACCTACGTGACTTTACCGAAAGAACCAGAGTGTATCAATACTAGAATGTTGCAAAGTAAGCAACATTAAAAAAAGTTTTAAAAGTTCAATGAAATTAAATCCAGCATTATCAGGTGTCAAAAAAAATGTCAGCTCTCACGTGAAAGAGTTTCCTGATAAGGGTCCTTAGATCGGTGCTTATCCATGGTTACATCTACAGTGAATGACTTCTCTTCCCAATGGGTATTTTTGCAAAATGCAGGTTGATCACAAATGGTCAATCCATCTTCGATGCATGCCATGGTGTACGCATCTTTATGATGTATTCAATATACAGTAATCGTACGGCAATACCTCTGGGACCCCAGTGCAACATTAAAAACACATTATCTTTGTGACATTCTCTTAACATAAAAACAGCACTCACATGTGCTGATCATGCACAAAGACCCAGATTATAATTATCCAGGATTATGACACGGGCCCTGCAGTGGTTCATGGTTCGAATCCTGCATTCGCCTCGATTCATAAAAATACGTTCTCTCTGTATCACAGTGGATGTTAAAGATCCCGTGACATAATTCTCAAGTGGGCCAGTGTGCCTGCATTATGGTAAATTATTTGGCCAAATAATATTCGCTAAATAACTCAATTGGAATTCATAATAAACGTTTTTGGGTTAGATCGCGTTATTTATAAATGTGTCGTAACCCTCTACCACCCGACACGGCCAATCAGCAAAAAAGTGTCACGTTGACAAAAGACAAATATGATCATTGGTTTTTTACCCTTCTATCTGGCAACAAAACTGACACCTTTTTTACAAGGAGTCATGTTTGCATAGACCACAATACCTGCATAGACCACAATACCTGCAGGTATTGTGGTCTATGCAAACATGACTCCTTGTAAAAAAAGGTGTCAGTTTTGTTGCCAGATAGAAGGGTAAAAAAACTATTATCATATTTTTTACTGGCAAATGAGGTTCCAATGGTGTAAATGCTTACCCCGAGCTCTCATACTCTGATGGTGCATTGTCTTTGAGTTGTGCGCCTTTTGGCGTCATCTGGTCCAACCCATGTGAGACTAGGCTCTAAGGAAAGCTGTATCGGGTGTGGACCAATCAACTTCAAGGACATCCATTATTAGAGTTATGTTTTTTTGTTTGCATTATGACTGCAGGTATTGTGGTCTATGCAAACATGACTCCTTGTAAAAAAGGTGTCAGTTTTGTTGCCAGATAGAAGGGTAAAAAAACAATTACATATTTTTTACTGGCAAATGAGGTTCCAATGGTGTAAAAGACAAATAGTTCACTACTTTAGCCCACCGGTGTGTTGAAGAGTGATTCCACAACATTTACAATTTTTTAGTACGAAGTTTCGCTGGTAATTACATCCAGCATCATCGGGCAATTTGCCAGAATAGTGAAGCCCTCGCTTGCTCCCGGTCTTAAATAGAGCAGCAGGGTGACGTCATCATTTAATTCATTCAGGTGCAGTGATTTGAGGCGGAGGGGGGGTATTGTAATCACATAATAGATTAGTAATCAGTCAATTGTTACGATTAGTTACGAGTTGTAGATTAGTAATTAGTTGTAATGTGTATTCTTTAATAACTGAACCCAATTACTATAACCACTCAAATGCAGAAATTAAAGGTGAGGGGGGGGGGGTTATATAGTAGATTAGTAATCAGTTAATTATTACAATTAGTAATAAGTTGTAGATTAGTAATTAGCTGTAATGTGTGTTATTGTAATCATATACTACGTTAATAATTAGTTAATTAGTATGTGTTTCCCCGATAAGGAATTGAAATATGTATTATTTAATAATACGCTTCCAGGCCGCACTAAGCCTGGAGCTGTCAGAGCAATTAAAGTTATTTCCACGTCTCTTAATTTCAATGTATTCTCTAATTAGTCTTAGCCAATAATAATTAGTTTTACACAACACTTCAACGTTATCAAAATCAATTGAGTGTTCTTGTTGGCAAGCATGTTCTGCCACTGCCAACAGTTGCGCTTGAGATAATTTTATATTTATTTAGGGGGTTCTGTTAGTCTTACGCCGATGTTACGTCCCATCTGTCCAATATAGCATCTGCCACAAACAATTAATCCGATATACACCTTCTGTTAATAATTTAGGTAATTCGTCTTTAGTGCAAGATACTAGTTTTTGAATTCCGTGTACTGTACCAAATCTTACTTTAATGTTTTGCTTTTGCAGTTACTCCTGAGATATGGTATTTTAATTGTTTTAACAATCTGATCGCTTTCAGCAGTGTTGCTTTGCGATTGTGATTTGGCATTCAGTGCTCTGTTAATTTGAGCATTATTGTAGCCATTCTGTCGTCGTGCTTATTTAATCTCTCTCACTAGACTTTCATCATCAGACACTGTTTTAGCCCGGTGTATGAGCATCTTGGTAAGAGAGGATTTCTGAGCTAGGTGATGATGTGAATCTGCATTCAGATAGGCATCAGTGTGCGTTCGCTTTCTGTAAACGCTGTGTTATTTTACCATTTAGACCATGTCCAAGCAAAATATCAAGGAACGGGAGTGTGTTATTCACCTCCATTACCATAGTGAACTGGATGGCCAGGTTTTGTGCATTGAGATGATTAAGAAAATCATTAAGTGTATCTTTACCATGTGGCCAGACAACCAAAGTGTCATCCACATATCTAAACCAAAAAGATGGTTTTAATGTACTCGAGGCAAGTACTCTTGTTTCAAAGTTTTCCATGTACAGATTTGCTATAGCAGGAGATAAAGGAGAGCCCATTGCTGCTCCTTCCTTTTGTTTAAAGAAATCACCTCTCCATAAGAAGTGTTATTTTAACAATGGTCAGCGAGTTTCGGATATATTTTGTCAAACCTGTATTCTTTACGAGTGTATCAAGTAATTTAAGCGACTCATTCACTGGAACATTTTTTCAGAAGTGAACCTTAGTGAGAAATCACATCAAAACTCACCAGAATATCATTAGGGTTAAGTTTAATATCTTTAATCACATTCACAAGATGTTCTGAATTTCTTATGAATGAAGATGTCCTATGCTTGTCAGGGCACTTCTGAAAAACAGTAATGAGACTCAGTGAGGCTTTCTTTGGTGAAAAGGCATAATAAATAAAACTAGCAGTTCTACCTTATTAGGAAGGTACACAAATGTTCTAATTTCAAACAGAGAAAGTTTGTCCATACGCATATTGTTTAGGTAAAATTGAGTGATTTTTTTAAACATATTTTTAAAATATGCAAGAGTCCACCCAGTAAGAGCGGTACAGTTGAATAGACCAGTGTATCTTGCAGCAGTATGTATTCACCAATAATGCAATACATAAGCACCATTGATGGTAGTGACACTTTAAATGTGCATCAATACAGAAAGGTGCAGACAAGACAGGATTTGCGCATGCAGTAACCCCGATGTCACGCGTGTCAGCTGTTAAACGTGTTTCCACTCATGACCTTTACAACAGGTACACGTGACTGGAGACAATGATTTGGAGAGAGGTGGCGAGGTGGCTCAGGTTAACTATGTGTTTAAGCACTGAGTCAATACCAATGAGATCCTGGATTTCAAACTAAACTAAATATTTTTTCTTTTACCAAGTAGGGCCCACTGAGCTATATAGCTCTTTTTTCAGAAGTGACCTGGCCACAAATTATAGCTCAACAAAGTGAATTATCAAGTGGATATATATAGCAGCCAAATACTCTTAATGCATGTTTCTCAATATAGAGGGAAAAAACTTCAGAACCCAGAGAAAAATCCACACGACCACAGAGAGAACATGCAAACTCCTAAAAATAAACAGGCGTCAGGGTCGAACCCACGACCTCCTGTACACCGAGGGAGTAAAAATGTCCCCACCATGGCAGCTTAAACCCGCTCTTGAACAGAAGCAAATTGATGGTTTTAGTCAAGCTACCAATGACTGCACAACAAATGATCCTATTACATTTGCATTTTCACTGGTCTTTTTCTATTTCATTGACATGCAATTAACAATTTTGGGTGGTGTATGAGACATGTGCCCCTGGGTGTGGATGAATAGGCATATTGAAGTGACTTAATAAGTAGTTCTAGATCATCATCCTGGGAATGCTGAGACACGGGAGTGCATTACTGGCGACGCGTTTCTAATTAAAATGTATTTTTCTCTCCAGCAACATTAGGATGATTTACTTTGAATAAAAAGGAATACAAATTACTTGGCGAACACGACTATACTTTACTGTGACATGCATCCCCTCATGACTGCTTGTCCCTTGCCAGTAGAGTACCAATGCTCCTTTCTGGTGGCACTCACCCCAATCCACACAGCGTGGTCAAAGTAATGTCACATGCAAAGTTGACCTAAGATTATACAGTGCAATGGTACCTACGTTTACGATGCCATTAACGATATTTCGATTAGGGATCTGCCTACCATAGGGTCGCATTGCTTATATTAACAATACATTTTCGATGAACGATAGGTTTACAATATCACGCGACTGCCAATTTCGGACAATCCAAACGCTCTTAAGTGGACTCAGCAGACCTCAGCCAATCAGCGACGCCCTTCTATGAGTGTTTTGAGAGCCTTAGGTAAGAATTTACATGTTATGCTCTATTTATTCATTATTTATCGATGTTTCTCTTAATAGTAATGCTTTAATATGTTTTTATGTTTAAATATTATAAACTATGTTTTTAGGGTCAAAAGGTAAACTTTTGACCATCTTACAAAAAATTAAGCCTTTAATATGTATCTCCTATACGACAATTTCAATTAACGACGGTTTTCGTGGTACCAATTAATATTGTTAACCGAGGAAGCACTGTATCTGTTCAATTCACATACAGTTTCCATCTAAGCTGCACAATACACTGTGGGAATGCCTTTAACCCAATTTCACTTCAATGTTACAAGCAATCTTTTTTCTTGTGGTCTCTAATACATTACTAATCTGCATTAGGCTCCATATCTCAAAACATCAGACAGGACTATAAAAGTATACTATATCACATGTCATCATGGGGGCTTAAACATAAAACAATCATAAACTTTGTAAAATTTCTACCAGTAAATGCACACGTTTGCCTCGAGGTTATGGGTTAGGGTTCCACTCATATTCCCCTTCTATAATACAGTACAGTATATGAATGAGTCTCCTGATTCACTTGCCAATTAAATCGATTACAAAATTCATATTTCTTTAAGTAGGAATTTAACGTTGCTATCTTTCAGTGCTGCACAATTCAATGGTTAATCCCTTTACAACATTGCATATTAATCTTGTACATGTTTTCCTGGCATTAAACCAATTTGCTTTAAAATGTTCTGCCTTTCAAGGTAAATCATAATCACACTAATCCCATAGTGTCCAAGCAGGCCACATGAAATAATAGCCTCTGGAGGTTTCAAATCATACTAAATTAGAAGTTTTCTGGTCAGATAACCTGAGTGGATTCCTGTCCGTCTGGGTGCTACTCTCCCAAGTGCACGTGTGCGGTGGTGACGTCTTCGCACATATCTGCGTGGAGACTTCACCTGCATTCCACAGTGCTTAACCGGTTCATGAGCGCTAAATATCCCACGTCGGCACGGTGGGAGGAGGCCCTTCATCCAACAGGGGATTGATGTATTGCTGTTAATAATATGAAAGATGAAAATGAAATAAAAGAACTGTTTTATTTTTACTTACCTTGAATCCTGATGCTAGCTTGCTTGTCGGAAGGGGAGTTATTACATCTTGTGGAAGATTGCTCCTCCGAGAAAAATAGTTTCGCGGTTCAGTTCAGAAGTGCGACCGAACGTTTGCAAGTCGGATGGTTATGGCGGTTCGTTCCTAAATGCGGACATTCGTAAGTCTGATGTTTGTATCTCAAGGACTGCCTGTATTTGAAAACAGTTTTTCCACCTGGCTTTCTGGAGCAGGGAGGGAGGGTCACATCCAAGGAATATGAGGGCTGCTAGTAATGTGTAGTGCCGTAGATGGGCCGCACTTACCGGCAGTGGTAGACAGGACCCATCTGCAGGCGGTACCTCGTACCGCCAGGGGAGGGGCTGCAGTAAAAGCCAAAGAGGGGAGAGGCTGCTGGGGGCTAAGGATCCCAGACAGCTAAGCCCCTCGGCACTACCAACGGGGGGGAGGCTGTGGGGGATCTAGGATCCCAAGCAACCCCACCCCTCGATGGGCAAGGGGCATAAAAGGGCACCTCCCCAGCCGATCGGGACCAGTTGAAGACCAAAGCCGAAGACCAGCTAGATAGAACCCTGAGACCCCGAGCCCCGCTGTCCTTATCAGGGCCGGGACTCTGTGCGGCTCAGTGGTGAGACCCTGGGAACCCCTGGCCCGACGTCCTTGTAAGGGCCGGGTCCAGTGGGTCAGTGGTCAGAACTCGCACCCTGGCTAGGGAGAGTTAGAATAGCCTCCCCCTAGGCACCCATAGCCGGAGGACCCTGAGTATAGTCCTGTGTTAGGGCAAGTTAGCCAGGAGGCAGTACCTCCCCAGACAGTGGTACAGTAGGACAATAACCCTGAGTGTTCTGGGACTGTACTGTCGAGCGAGGTGGTTTAATAAAGAGTGTTGCCTCCAGAAACCGTCTCCTGAATCCCACAACACTACAAATGTATAAATATAATGCACCTCTACCATGCATTCAGAGGAAATGTGTGCCCCCATTCTCAAAAAAGATAATTGGGTGATGCTCCATTCCATTGACAGCCAGCAATGGAAGTTCCACATTCCAATGTCAATAAGCTATATATAGATAGGATAAGTCCCATTGACTTCCCACAAAGTTTTTCTAATTTTTAATGTCCCCTTGAAGAATGATGCGGAACCATATTCTCAATCGAGAACAAAGCAAAAAAAGCCATTCTTAAACTGTGCTGTGCTGCAGCATCTATACAGTAGAACCTCTGGTCACGAACGCTTCTGACCACGACCAAATCGGGTTACGACCAAAAAATGCACAAAATTTTTGAATCTGGTCACGAACACAAACTCGGGTGAAGATCAAACACGGCCGCGGCCGATTTCCCCTTCCGCGCCATTTTTTTGTAAGCGCCAAATTTTCTGTTGTTTGGTTACAACAAACAACACAAAGCGTAACAGTTATATATATAACTGTTGTTATATAAAATTCCTAGTAAGATATTAATTTTGTGAGTAGTCAAATCCCTCCCCCCTCATTCAAGCCGTAATTTAGAGAGCGAAAGCGCTGAGTACGTACATCGCTAACATAAGAACCCGTTAATCTCTTCTCGCATCATTCATATGATGATGTGGTGAAGTAAACGTTCATACGATATTACGGTGAATGCTTCCAAAAACAATACTGTACCCAAATATTACTGTTAAATTACTTTTAATAGAAACATGAATTGCTCATACGAATATTCTCTCTCTCTCTCTCAGAATCGACCGACTGATGTAGCAGACGAAACAATCATCTTGTTGAACGATTCTAAACCTTTACGCGGTAATGTTAGTTTTCTCTGTTGTTCAAGGTTTTCTCAGTGTTATTCAATGTTTTTACATTTAGTTTACTATTCCACTGTGAATTATATGGCATAATTAACTATTTTTGTGCTTAAAAATCTTTAAAAAACAATATTTATATATAGTTCGTAGGAGTCTGGAACGGATTAATTGTATTTACATACAATCCAATGGGGAAATTAGGTTCGAGTCACGACCAAATCGAGTGCGACCAAAGTTATGGAACGAATTATGGTCGTGACCAGAGGTTCTACTACTGTACTGCCTGGCTTCACCAATATACAATGACCAGCATGGTTAAGTATGGTCAAATAACCCACATGACCCACACATTGTAGGGAGACCTTCATCCAGCAATGGCCTGACCAAAGTGCTGAATGTGTCCAAGAAGAATTATGGGTTTGTCCATCTACCGAATGAAATTTGAACTCATGTTCATGGGCACACTGCCACAGCATAAACAGACCAAATGCAATGCACTCTTGAAGCTATGACTAATATTTACTTTAGGGGTTTGGATGCTGTTTATTATATCAGCTGAACACAAAAAAGCACAATGTATAACCAATAACAGATGAAAGCAAATGGTACACAGGAAAAATCTAAAAGGTGACTTTAAAAAGACCTTAGTATAAACCACACGTTTCCTAACTTGAAATCAAGATTCGATCTTAGGGAGTCAAATACAATTCCTAAGCAAGTACACGAGATGGAATGGCCAGTATGGCAGATTGCACAGAGCTAGGTGTGGCATTCAAGCAAGGAGAGAGGGTCTTGTGGGGGGCCTTGCCAACCGAGCATAATTGCCATTACACAAGAGACCATCAGTAATAATAAAAATTATAATGCGCATTCCATCCCAGGATCCAAATGCGGAGCACCGATCAATGCCTAGCACTGTACATGCAATTTGATCAATTCCATCGAAACTCCAGTGTGGCGTTAAGGCGATATGGGAAGTCCATGGCACCTGGCCAGCCTCGCGGTGGCTTAGGCTACACACAGCAACAAAGTGTACAGCGTAGCATACATACAGGTAGTTTTGTGCTTATTGCCAGGCATAAACATGGGCCACTTGTGTCCACGTATATTAGTAAAACATGTATGGTTCTTGGAGTAATTGCCCCGCTCTAGTGGTCACTGTTGATGCATAACCTAAAAAAATATCTACGTACAATATACATGCGTGCAAATTTTAATAAGTTGACGAACATTTATGCAATTGGTTCATATGGCTCCTGATTTTACTGGAACCACAAAAGGCACAATGTAAAAAAAAATGATGCTTGAATTGAAGCGAAATCCTAACTCCATGACAATTATTTGAATCACGAGGGTGGCGAATAATTACAGAATTAGTGGAGACATAGCTCTAAAGGAGAGCCCACTGTATGCGCAGAAGTAAAACAAATCTAGCAGTTTCCTGTTGAAATGAGCACGAGATGGTAGTCATCTGCCGTTTACAGCCCTCATCCAGTGGTATACATTCCACATCCCTATGGTGTGGATGAGTACCAATAAGGCAACTACGAGTGACCTCTCCACAAAACAATACACATTTGTATCAACCGTTGTGAGAAGATAGGCTTGGGTGAACCCCCATCCAGGTTTTGAATTCGCGTATTTTCAAATTGTGAGCAACCTGCTAACCGCTTCACCACCCAACCAGTGTGCACACTGTAGTGAACAATAATTCTGGAAATGAATCACCAGTTACTAAAAGAACATTTCTCAATAATTATATATTATCCATTAGGAAATTCCCCACACTGTCACAAATGTTAGCACATTTGAGCAAATTGCAAAAACGTGTCAACTGTGATCCACAATCTGCTGAACGGACAAGTCACGTCCAATGACCCAATATTCATTATTGGCAATGGATTTAGAAATTGGCAGGTACCTGGCAAGTGGAGAAAGGAATCGCTGCAGCAAAGACGCAAATTCAGCAAAAGTCGTTGGGAAATGCACAGTAAGCATTCTGCCTACAAGTAAGTGCATGTACAGCATTGAGTTTAGATTAACAAATACCACTGAAACGGGCACTCGTTCTCCAACTCATATTTCAGTGGGTTGAGATCTCATCCATATCAATTACACATCAATCCACGCAATGGGGAAATTAATTAAGCTGATTTCCCATCTGTGTTCTACAAGGCATCATTAAAGGATGAGACACATTTCCATCCATGGCTGAGCTTAAATTAACTTGGCACAAGATTGCACTCTCAAACTAAAAAAGGCACTCTTAAAAATTCACACAATTAAGCTTAGTGACGACTCCGCATACAATGCACAATACTCAGTTATTTTACTAAATAGAGAAAAAGCAAGTTTCATGGGGCATGCCATAAACCCATCACAGCATGGGCACATGAATTAACTCAATGCAGTGTCTGCACAAAAAGCGGCACATTATGACACTGCTTGGCACAAGTCTAAGGGACACCGTAGTTTGGTAGGTATTGGAAAAATTAAAATAATTTAACAGTACTTAATAATGTACCCGACTGGCAGTACACGTTCCCCATCACAATCACGAGTGTAATAATGAAGATGCACCAAAAAGAGGCAGCATGTATCCAACATTCTTTATGCAAAGAAAATTAAGTACCGGCAAGTCACAAAGTACATCGCCAAACGCTACAAAAAAAA
The DNA here is from genome assembly GCF_015708825.2 of Lethenteron reissneri. NCBI lineage: Eukaryota > Metazoa > Chordata > Hyperoartia > Petromyzontiformes > Petromyzontidae > Lethenteron > Lethenteron reissneri. The sequence continues at coordinate 13,599,903 of NC_083811.1, forward strand.
CATGCAAGGCATGTGGACTCATTATAAAAAGGCTCAGCATTAGAGCTTTCTGTAAAACTACAAACCCTTTGGACACCATTCAAATTACAGCACGCGCACTCACATCACGGGGTCACGCAATCTTGTAAGAGTAACATGTGCTTCAACCGTTGAACCTTGCTACAACAACCCCTAGTCTTTAGACCCTCGTCCAGAAACATGATAAAAAAAATACGTGACGAACGCTAGTGTAGTTGTAATAACATAACATGTTGATGTGAGGAATATGCGGATGTTAAAATGGGAAGAGTGATGAAGGAATTAGGTGGCACTGGTTACTTCTGCCTTTAGAAAAACGTTGTAACTGGCAAAGCGATGTTTACATGTGAGGTGGTTACTCCCCCACTGCTCTGAAATGGCATTCTCCTTGGACTGTTTTACTTGCGATCCTTTCTTTAAGTCTAAAGGCCCTTTTCCCACCTCAATCCAACATACCTTCAACGAAATCAATATTACAAAAAAAAACTTACAGCCATGTCAAGTCACAATTGGATGAAGGCCTCCCATACGCAGTTGCTCATTTGACCATGCTGTTCAGTTCCCAATGATGAAGTGGGAAGGCCAGAACAGATTCAGATATCACTTGCCACTCCTTTGAGCCATGGCCAGGATTGAAACGTTGATCGCGGCGTTCAGAGCAGTGCGCAAATTACTCAAACTATGTCAGTGACAAATGCTGTAACCCAGTGACCTGATGACAACGGCACACACACCCATAGACCACAAAAAAAGTGATAAACACAGTGCCACAAACATTAACTAAGACCCACATTTTGATTTAAAGCTTTCGTGACTGCAGGGATTCATATTGTTGGTTCTTTCGGTAAAAATCACCCACATTGTAACCCAGTGACAACCACAGTACGCAAAAGACAGTGATACAACCCGAAGCAAACACCCAGAGCTTAAGATTCATGTTCAATTGTATTTTGGTGCGGTGTGTAAACATTTGTCACGAGGCAGCCAAAGGCGGCCAGGGCGTGGTGCTGCCTCCCTCGTGCGCCGTGCCGGTCTTCAAAGGTGCTCGCTAACAGCACTTGGCCCAAAACTCTGTTAAGGCTACACGGGGGATATTTGTATTTGTAACCAATGACGCACTTGCACACACGCATCAGTGACACATACCCAAAAAACTCTATGACACGAGTGACACACTCGATAACCCTCAATAAGAGACACACGCAGTAACCTACCGAGCGATACAGAGAAGCCCAAGACAATGACGGCGACGAACCCAAAGGCACACGAACAGTGCCACGAATATTTCAGCTACACAGTGATCCAAAGACACGCGGGCAATCGTCTCCCCCCGTCTGGGCAGGTTGGCGAGCACCTATTAAGGCCGTCTCCCCTGCCGCCACGTTGTAGACACCGCACCAGGCACGGTGCTGTACTGCATTCGTTTAAGGGCAATCCTTGGGGGGCAGATATTCTGCCACTGATGGGTCACCGTTGAGGGGGAATCGATCCCAGGTCACCGGGTTCGTAGCTATCCCATGCGAGCCGTGTTATATCCCCCCTAAATCCACAAGAACATCAACAACATCCGCCTCTCGCGGCTAAGTGACGTCACCGCGCCGCTCGGTGCCAGGCTAGGTGCACGTGGAGACACACGCACGCTCACGCTGGGCACCTGTAGCGTTGTGATGTGCTTGTCATTGAACTTGTTCTCGCAGTAGCGCAGCACCAGAGACGTCTTTCCCACGCAGCCCTCGCCCAGCAACACCGCCTTGAACGAGTGCGCCCTGCCGCCCCCCGCTGCGCCTGCCATGCCGCATCCAGCGACTGCCGCGTTTGTATCGGGACGGCCTTCTTCCTCCTCCTCCTCCTCGATCAGCGATAATAAAGCCGCCTTCTCGACTCTCGTCTAGCGCTGTGCCTCACCGCAAACCGCGAGCGCCGTCTGCGCCGACAGGGGAACGAATATGGCGAGTTCCTTGTTGTGGATTTACATGAAGCCTTGGGCTTGCGTTGGGCGTGACAACTCAGCCGACGTGGTAAACTGACCGCCATCTTACATAGGGTAGACCCCCAATGTGTTCCTACGGCGCGCGGCGCGTTTTCGATGACGTTGCACCAACGTTCTCCCCCCTCCCCTCCAGTCTCGAGGCGTTAACCCCCCTAGTAAGATGGCCGCCCTTGCCTTTGCAACAACATTGCCAAAGTAAGGCGGGGGGAGGGCGTGGCTCTCGCGAGGGACGTGACGTCGGTGAGGCGAAGTCTCGCGAGAAGTCGCCGCGCGATGACTTTACAAAAAAAAAACCCGAGCCGCCATCTTTCTTATGACAACCCCCGGAGCAAGGGGGCGGGGCGGGGGGGGGGGCACCCCACGCTGTGGCTGTAGCCAATCAGACACGAGATCGTGGTGGCACGCACGGTCAGGGAACCAATCGGGTGGTTTCGCAGGGGAACAAAGGGCGGGTTCGTGGCACGTGGCAGGTTCAAGTCGACGCTCGCGCGAGAAGTTGTGCGCTGCGAGGTGACGCACTGACTTCGCTGACTTAAATCCTTCAGTTTCCACTGATGTTTTACATCTTGCTATGTAAATAGTGCAAGAAATGGGGCCGAAAATAGCCAGTACGCCGTGGTGGTAGTGAAAATTTTAACCCGAATTCGTTTTAGAAGGAAGTGTCCGTCAATCACGCTCTGTATCTCTGAAACATACAATTATTGTATGAAAGGTCTCGAACATACTCTGTTATGACAATGAACGTGCTTAAACCAATTTATATTTAAAATTGTGATTTTATTTTATGTTGTCCGTCGACCCTCTTGCACGCATGCGCAGGTGGAATGATCCAGCTGTAGGGGCGAGATGCGTGAGGACCTGCTTTCAAGCCAGGGACAGGGGGTGGTACAATTGCTGCTTCATTATAGGGTGCCGCGGTGGCGAGATGTTATCTCTGTCACCTGGTTTACAGGGGGTTGTGGGTTCGATCTCGAACCTAACGCCTGTATATTTGGATTTTTATATTCTCCCCGTGGTCGCTTGGATTTTTCTCTGGGTCCTCTGGTTCCCCCCCCCCCACACCTAGAAATATGCGTTTTGATTGTTTTGCTGCTATAAATTTCCACGTGAGCTATCATTTGTGGAAAGGTCGCTTCTGAAAAAGAGTCAATAGCTCAGTAGGCGTTACCTGCTAAATAAAAGAAGAAAAGCCTATGTGCTACACAAAAAATAAATATTACAATCATTTAGTGTATTCAACAAACTGGAAATACATAAATTATCGGCAACATTCAATCATTAACTATATCAGTAAATGAGGGTATATTAAATGTGTTTTTATTTCACGCGTACACCTCTCTTTTTCTCCTGTGTCACTTTTATTCAACAGAACTCCTCGCGTTCAACACCACGTAACTCAGTCGCAACTCTCCCGCCTGCGCTGCTCGCCTGCCACGCTTCGCTCTCTCTCCCTCTGCTAGCCTCTCTGCTGATAGCCTATCGCTACACACTCTGGTAGCTTCCCACCGTACACTCTGCTAGCCTCTCCACTGCTAGCCTGTTCTCACTCTCCTAGCCTCTCCACTACTAGCTTATTACTTTTTACTCTGGTAGCTTCTCCACTGCTAGCCTATAATATACTCTGCTAGCTTCTCTACTGCTAGAGCATCCCCACTCGAGAGGACGAGGTGTGGAGAGCGGGGCCCGGACTTGTCTTCACTCAAACAAACCCAACTCCCAGCTCTCCCGCGTGTCTCCGCACATCGCCTTATATCCCCTCACTCATTAACTCATTAATTAAGCTGGTGACCTCCCGTCACCTCACGCCCGTGGCTTCCGCCGCTATCCCCTCAATCTCCAGACTCTGAGACGCCTACACCGTATCTGAATTTGCAGCCACCATTATGCATCTTAATTGGTCACCTTCTCTGGTTGCTGTCTCTCTCCGCACTCTCTCCGGAGGAACAACGTAGAGTGCGGTGCGGCCTCCCGGTGATGGATCGAGAGGGAGTGTCAGCCAGCCAGCGTTACGTTGGGGCATGATACGCTGATTGACCTGCCGACACGTGACCCGATGATATTGGAGGGGGGTCACCGGTGGACGGGGGCCGCTGGGTGGTCACGTGGTATAAAAGAGCTCGGGAAAGAGCTCGAGAGATCTAGAAGGTGGGCGGGGCGAGGGACGGAGCCAGCCCCAGCCCAGGCCGATATAACGGGGGCCTCTTGAGGGACTCGGGTTTCTTCGTGTTGCTGGTGAAGAAGATCCACGTTGGATAAAAAAAGCCTCTAGCCACGCGGTCCGGGACCCAGCTTGTGGTCTGGGTCGGGATAGCGAACCGTGTCTAGTTCTGCCATAGTGTGGCTATATGGGCATTCAACACCCAAGTCTAGGTTGTGTTATGTTGAGTTGGTGAAATAAATTGTGTTGCTCTCAAGACAACATCTGCGACTCAGTTGGAGTCACTATAAATGTTTAAAATAAGTGTATGTAGTACATAGATGCATATCAAACAAAAAAATCATCAAACATAGAAACATATGCCGGGGGGGATGGGGTATGGTTCAGATCATGCAAGTGTAGTGGGTTCTAAACAGGTGCACACCGAGTCTTAGAGGCAACACGTTTATTGACTAACAACTCAGACCAGCTAACATAACAGATAACTGCGCAACACTCCCAAGTTAACTATGTACATTTCGGTTTAACTACATAGGGTGGTGGCCACCGCTTCTAACACCTAACCACTGGAACAGGATCACTATATGATCAGACCATAACAGCTAACACGCTACCTGGTCCTCATGCGCGAAGACTAAAGAACGAAGATCGAAGAAGGCAGCTTCATTCCCGGGTCGAACAGCCCAGCTCCCTATTGGGACTGGGCTTATAACCGCTCCGGTGTGACCAGGCTCTGCCCCTGGCCACGTCCCCTTCTAGATCCTTCGTGGAGGCTCTCAGTCCCTACTACGTGGCCTTCTCATCCCCTTCTGGGGGTCTGCGTGCCTCCTCGTCCGGTCACGTGCTCTCGCGGGTTCACGCAGGCTGTCATGTCCTGATCCGACCTCCGTGATACCCGGACCCTGCCCTATAGTGAGCCCCTTAATGCAGTACACACACTGGTGCCATAAAACGGCACCCCGTATACAGTACCACTCGGTACTGTCGCTGTACTGTAGTGATATAATTTATGTCGCTACACAAGCTGAATTATCAATACATTTTATTAGTAGATGAAAAGTTTTAAAATTATTTGTGTATGGGTTGTGGCAGGGTTTGTGGGTTTCTTTGTGTGTTCACGCGCTTGCAAAGGATTTGGCTCTCCAACGTTGGGGTTTACGTAAAATAAAAATAGCCAGGTACCACACCGTAAGCCCCGCCGTGAGCAAGCGCTATTCCTTTTTCACATCCGTCAATTTTTAATTAGTTTAATTAGCGATTTAGTGCGATTTTTGTGTGCTTTCTTTTTATTTATTTATGAAGAGTGCACGACCATACCAACTCATGCGCCTTTGGTGGGGGGGACGGCCCATGCCAAGTCGCACGCCTACGGTGGGAGTGAGAGGGACATTTTCTTTTTTAGCTAAAAATGCTATAAAAATACAGAACGCTCAGGTAAATTCTTCACTGTGTGATGTTCCCCCCACCCCGATGCGTGCAGTTACTACTATACAGTCGGTAGATGCTACCACTATAGGCTGTAGATATTACTGCAGAGCGGCCGGGGAGATTGTGGCTGGGGGGGGGGGGGGGGGGTCAGGGGTAGCAGCCCAACCCCAGCCTGCCAAGGTGCCACCTCGGCCGGTTGGACAATCTAGGCGAGGCCGGAGGCTCTGCACGGGACTAGGCCTCACCATGCCACTCTGTCAGGTGAGTACTTTATGCTATAGAGTCGATAAACACTGCTATAGAGTTAGCATGTACTACTGTAGTTATAGCAGGTACCACCACAGTCGGTATGCACTGCTGTAATCATAGCAGGTACCACCACAGTACGCACTGCTGTTAGATTTTTAAGAGTAGTTTAGAAATATTTTTTTGGCCCAGGCAACGCCAGGTATATAAGCTAGTTGATTTATAAAACCAAAACACTGCAACAAAAACAATGTAACATTACATGAGCTGTTGCCTTTATTTCTCCAATTCGATGCTTGTGTAGTGGGTTAAATTCAGGCACACAGTGGAACTTTGGAGACAACACTTTATTAGCTAAACACAACGGGTAACTCTTAACATTAACAGGATAACGACAGGGTGGTAACCACCGTTCCGAGCTTAGCTAACGCACGGAGATACTACTTTTCTGGACCGGAGAACGATGATCGTAGATGGTGGCTTCATCCCAGAGTTGACCCAGCAGAACAGCCCAGCTCTCCATCCACACCCCACTTATAACCACTCCAGCATGGCCGGCTACGCCCCAGGCCACGCGCCCCTTCCCGACCCCTTCGGGAAGGCCCGAGCCCCCATCCACGTGACCCCCCTGGGGCCCCTGGCCCCCCTTTATCCGGTAACGTGTCCTGTTGGGTTCATGCAGAGTATGACACGACCTCCGTGACACCCGCCTACAGCCCCCATACCGAGCCAACACAATAGTGTCGTTCTACTACACTACACTTATATATATTTAAAAAAAAACTGAATCAAGTCTGCCCAGAGAACTGCGACCCACCACTGAATGTATTCCTTGTGTAATCTATATATATAATGGAAATTTGTGAATGTGTGTCTGTTCGAAATGTTTAGCATACTTCCCGACATGCAACAAACTTGAAACTTGGCATGTGGGTAGCTTCCAGACTGTACACCATGAAAAAAGTATACAATTTTACTTTTGTATTTTGGGGGGCGCAATAATGGATATATTTTGCACGGCAAGTGAGCGGTGACGTCACATCTGTGATGTCACCCGCATGCGGCAGCGTCACACGGTGTGCCAGCTGACGTCACGCCCCCTCCCCACCCTCTGCGTAGGCCGTGTATTAATCAAAGACAAGAATCCAAGTCTCGGGCGAAGCCGGGTAGTAAAGATAGTATTTAATAAACCTTTCGAATAAAACTTAACTATAAGAGAGGACTTGTTTTACATGTCGATTTTGCAGCACTGTTTAGCAATAATGTATTTTAAATCAGTGAAAATAAATATATATTTCACATAACTCTGTACAGTATATTATAAGAAACATCAATTATAATTACCAACATACAGGTTTACATCTTGTCTGTTTAGTTTATTTGACGGGTTTTTTTACAGTAAAAATATATTTCTAAATACCTGTTGCAAATGCACGTTATGTCATTTATCCGTGCATGCATTGTATACTGGTTTCTTTCTGGCCGTTTGCCTGTGTTTCGTAGCATGACCACTTGTTTTTAAAGCTGTGTAGTTCAAACTATTGTACGTTTCACCACAAGAGTGTGCAGGAGAGGGGCGAAGTGAAGGAACTCCACCCACCCATCCTGCCCCTTCCTCAACGCTCCATTAATCCCTCCACCCCTCAACACCTCATTGTTTATGATTGGTAAATTACAATGTACAGTATTTGTCTTTAACTACCTGCCTAGTTATTCCATATTTAAGCATTCAATGATCTTAGTTGTGTTGAAAAGTTTTATCTTAGTAGGCTTTGAGTAATGATTTTGTTAGGAACGCATCTTGGGGTTTCTAATGGGGCCTTAAGGAAAAAAAGTGTTTCAATATACGATGTTTCACTTTAAGTTCAGCTTTTCAAGAACGCGGTCCAAACGTTTCTCGTGGTAAGCCTGTAAAATGATATTTCCCAATGGTAATATCAAGGTATTACCGACTATTTTTTTAACATACGCACTTAGAGATTTCGTTGTCAGTTGCATAATAATGCATCACTCAAGACAATATATTTTCACGTAGTTTTCCCTGTCATATTTTCTTCCCATGACATGTTCTGGTTTTTATTCCTCAGGTGGTAACTAAACAGTGCACACAACATGTTGGATGTGACAGTACACAACATACACTGGGATGTCACAGTATAGATTTCTTTATCGATGCACCGAAATTACAATTATCCCAATACCATGTGACCCGATCATGCCAATAGCAGTAGTGCTGGTGCATGCGCAATATTACAACAATCTAGACTGCGTTAACCATTGGCTTCCTATATTCTTAAATCCAAAGGTTAACTGCCCAGCTAATGGAATGTCCTTGACTGCACTTAAAGTTAATTAATAATTGAATACAGCCGTGCATTGGTAAATAAGACAGTTGTTTTGCCAATGAGTAATGAGCGAGACACAAGCGGAACCTGCCGCTATTGTCTCGAGCGTGCCAATACGATTGATCGCTGCACATGTTATGGATGCGAGTGGTGAGACGCCAGTGGCATTTGGAGAGACAGCGCTGTCTGCTTTCTACCTGGCTCCTCTTGCCCGGCGTGACGCTGTTGCAAATCGAATTGGCGGTGAATCTTTTCACGTGGCTTCAATCAACTACGCGCTGACATATGGACGATGAATGTGACGTTGTTGCTTGTATGAATAGCTGGTTGTGAATCGAGAGATGCGACAGGTTTGCTGCGTGTCACTCGTGGGTGATGCGAGTACGGTTATCAGTATGAAAGCACGAAACGTATTCAATGCGTGAGCTGATAACCACAAACCAATATAATTCAACATAAAGTAGTCAGGTTAATTGATGATCCCAAACTTGATAATTAATTCCAGTCATTTCCCTCACCGGCAGTCAGTCGTCTCTTTATCGCTCTTCTTTCGCTGCTGTCATGGTTAGAGCACCCCTGAACTTCACTCATTGATTCCTTCATCCATGTTGAGGACTCGATCAACCAGACTCACCCGCACTGTAGGTCACCCACTGCACATTCTGCTTCTCGCACACTGCTCCCTCCCATCGTCTCTTTTCTCAAGCTCCTATAACCTTGTTCCATTCAACAAACGTGTTACACTCTTATCTATTACAACTTTACTCTTTGGTTCTTTCGGTAAAGTCACGTAGGTAGAAAAAATAATAGATCACGACGTTTCTGCTAGCACTGAACCAATTTCTCAACTACATCAATTCCATACACATTGGGGAAACGAAACGACATGTCTCGTACCGCGTTCGCGAACACAAGGCAGATTTGAAACACGGTAGGACCAATACCTCTGCCGTTGCTAATCATTGTTTTAATGCTGTGGGCTCTCACGAAATTTATTTTTCCAAGACGGAGGTACTCTGCAAACCTACCGGTTACCTTCAAAGATTTGTTCATGAAGCCATCCAGATATATAAACATAAACACAACTTCAACCGAGAAGATGGGTACAAACTGAGCAATCATTGGAAGGACGTTATTAACCAGGTAAAGTCTTAACTGCCTGTGATGTTTCCATCCTACCTGCCTTTGTCAGCTGTTATTTTCGACTCTCTGTGTCTCTCTCTCTGTGCCTTTCATCATGTGTACCTATTGCTCTTAGAGGTTTGTAATTGGCACACATCCGGTGGCTGGGCTTTCTCACATTGATACACTAATCTCCCCCGGTGTCTCACGCAGCTCCACAGCCCCACTTTCTGTCCCGCCCCCTCTCCCACCCCCCTTCTCTCTCCCCCCTACCGCCGATACCTATATAACCGCGTGTCACGGCAACTCTCTCGCCTACTTCAGCAGTTTTCTTGCTGTAGTCTCAATTGATGACGATTGCTTGTGTTGCGATTGAAACGTCGTGATCTATTATTTTCCCACCTACGTGACTTTACCGAAAGAACCAAAGAGTATGGATTCCTGCAGTCACGAAAGCTTCAAATTAAGATTATTACAACTTTGTGCTGTTTTTTTCTAGCCGCTGGCCTTTGGACCTGTTCTCGCAATTGTGTTTAAAATAAATATAAAAATGGCTTATTCTGTGTGGAATAACGTTGGTCTCAGCCTTAACACATATGATCCAATAACACTACGATAAAACAATTACATTTAATTGTACGTCATTTTTAGGGTACTTCAACCAGCAACACACATACTGAGCATAGCGTTTCTACATTGATTTATTAAAATTAAATAAATATATTGTAACTCCGTTTAAAGCAGAGGCCTGAGCTGATCCATTGGCCATTCCTTTCAATGATTCACTGTGTCACAGGCAGGAGGCGTTATATGGAGGTGGTTGCAATTGGCACTTTGGTGACTGTACCGTGTTGATGAGTCCTTATTCTGACGAAACCAATCAACAGTTGTCTATCACAACATCACTGCTGCTGTCAGTCGGGCACATCCGCTCAAATGTGTTTTGTTTGTCACCTAAGCCAAGAGGACCACGATGCACTTCCTCAGGACATGCTGATGACGCTTGTTGCGTCATGCACAAAGGCTGTGTGCCCTTTACACAATTCTGTTATTTTGTTTGAAACTTAGTGGGCACTACATTTGTCTTAACATCCGTGGGGTTCGTGGATGAGAGGCGTTCAATTATCAGGAGGCTAAGACACAGCTGCTGCCGATAATTAAAACTATTGCAAATAATGACGATGATGATGGACGATGTTGCTGTTGTTACTGCTGCCGCTGGCTACAGTGAATATTGTGATGATGTTGCTTCTGGCGCTTTATTGGCAGAGAGCGATTACACAGGCCCTTTGGATTACATCTGCTGGGTTGCACTCCCTCGTCGAGGAGGCCGCTCTTCTCCTTTTTTTCTACAGTTACATGCTTATTTCTCACATTAACATCATGCTATTTTCTCACATTAACATAGCCACTTCCGTGCCCTCTAATTTCTCGCATTAACATCATTAGCCCCGGCCACTTCTTTGTGACCCTTGAGCTACACCCATTTCAAACCTTTTATAACAGTCTGCCTCAGCAGCAGACCATGCTTTCCCCCCTGACGATGGACGCTTGTGTTGCGCCCGAAACGTAGTGATTTATTTTATTTTATACCTACATCACTTGACCGAAATAACCAAAGAGTATGGATTCCTGCAGTTACGAAAGCTTCAAATCAAGAAAGAATTAGGCAAGTTAATAGTCACGTCCCCGATAGCTTGAGACGTCATGATTTGGAGTCGTAATTATATATTTTGTGTTGTTTGTATTTTTCGTTTTGTTCCATGCGTTAACAGTGTACTTTATGTTGAGCGGAAAGTATTAAAAATAGAGAAATTATTGGTTGATCAAGTGTAATCGCTCTCATTTAAACGCACCATCAGTGACAGCATGAGCCAGTCATACACACGGCGAGGCAGCGCCGTCTTGTGGACGAATAAAAGCGAACATTTTGAAGTTCAAAATGTAATTAGCATGTCTTCTTAAAATCTTAGATCTTGCAGTTCCACAATGTATTGCACAAGTCACCGTGTTTTCGTCTATACACTACACTTAATACCTGTTGGCATTGTACGTTTAAAAAAGCAATCTCAATGTGTTAACAAGCCGGAGAGAATTCTACCTCCGATCTGCACGTCACCGCATCAAACATGAATGAATACACCTTTAACTGCAAGTTGACTGCCAGTGCACCATGCATGCAACAGGCGTTTAGCGAGGTTGCTGTGATCGTTTATCCGTGCTGGGGTGAAACCACTCAAATTTGTCATTTATTTATCCAGAAAACAACTGCCACCGAGTCTCATGATTTTTTCGTAGGGATCTGCAATGGGACGTTTGGCCAACAATATCAGTTTAATCAGTGTTTCGCAATTCCCATGTCCGCTCAAATTGTGGCCATCTCTATTGTTGACCCTGAACCAATCGTGGAAATTACACATTCCCATGGCAATCAGACAATAATTGTGACAACAACGCCGATGGATAACTGCGGCCTTGTTAGCCGCAACGTGTGGGAGAATAGTGGCACAGCGGTTCACGCACCGCGCTATCAGCCCGACAACCTGAGTTTGGTTCTCGTCCGCGGCTAACATCAGTGACGAGTTGTCTGAACCGATCCTGCCCCCCCCCCCCTCTTCACCAATTCGCACGGACTAGGGTGGTGAAGTATGGTCAAACAACTCCGACGATGTGGGGAGGCCTTCATCCAGCAGTGGATTGACAAAGGGGCTGTGAATTGTTGTCAACTGTGAAAATGCGTGGTGGGGAGTGAACAACAGTCATGGGACTGCCAATGCAACAATCGGTCACTTGTTTTACAACTGAGCCTTGCATTTGCGAGACCGGATGGTGTCACAGATTACCCAGCTATTACATTCTTTAGCAAAAAAATGTGTCCACATCGCATTATTTTTACGTGGCCTTCAAGTACAAAAAACATGGTTATCTTATAAAATGTGAACTTATAAATGGCTCATGTAGAAACACAACTATGGACATAAGCTGGCAGCAACAACTGTGGGAATTTGATGTCGTGCGGATATGAGATTCCACACATCTGCGTGTGCCATGTGACGGTGACAGAAACGAATATTCGCGTATGGGAAAAAAATGATTTTTTTAATGAGGGAATGTGCGGGCCCGTTGTGACGCAACTATACACCGTCAACAAAATAAACCGGTTATGAAAAGCAGGGGATAGAAAGATTGGGAATGGACTCGCTGCCCCAAGGAAAACATGTTTTAACATTCTCACTGGCTCAATCTGTTCTTTCCCGGATAGTCCAGTGGTATTCTTCAAAATCAACAACGGAAAGTTAGGATTTTTGTGCCGATATCTTGGTCCTTTAGCAATATTAAGTGAACGATATCCGAAAAATGAATACCTCAATCAAGATCGAGAATATTCGCTGGACCCCAAGACTACCCCCGGCCTCCTCCCAACCCCTGCCCACAAACAAATTTGGTGACTTGCTTCAAGTATCCCCCCCCCCCCCCTTGGGTAAAACAAGCGCTGCGGGACTGCTTTGATGCATAGGGAAGTGCAGAAGAATCCATTGTTGAATTGTACTATGTTAATAATGCAATTCATAACACGTACGACATTTCACGAGCATAAATGGTCGTGACTTGAGGCGTGTGGCCAAGTAAAGTGTTGCTCAAAAGCCACTTGAAAGTGGACACTGGGCTTTGTTAGGAGGCCTTATTTATTGCTTGCGCGGAGACAATGTGCTGCTGGAGAGTAGTGTGATGAGGGAGAGGCAGGCAAAGGGCGAGACCATGGAGGATCTGACCAGCGTGGTGAAGTATGGCACAAAGGTACCATTCCTCGGCTGACACTCCATCATGACCGACTGTTGGCCATTACCGTACTTCTAATTACGGGGGATGACTTCATACCTGTCAACCCCTTATCAGTGCCGACCTTATTACGCCAATTCAGACCTTATTGGTCACCCCGTGACCTTATAAAGCTCAACGTCCATCAAAGTCCCATCACAAGGGAGAAACACAAATAGATGTTTTTGCTCGTATGAAAAGGCTGTATGCTGTATGAACCTAAAAACTCAATTTACCTGTACAAGAATACGGGTGAACTGTATGGGTTGACAGGTATGTGACTTGATTGCGTAACTGATGTGGATCGCAGCAAATGATGCCATTCAGAATTGTCATTGGAACAGTATAATTAAAATGTATCACTGTCCCTTACAGCTTCCATTTCACCAGTTTTTGCTCAATTACTCTTACTGTCTAGTGGGACAAAGAATTGGAGCGGTAGTTCAGTATGCTATCAACACGACGACCCGAGTTAGATTCCCGATGACAGTTGAAATCCGTGGCAGTGACGCCTGATATGAAAACTGGTCCGGTCCTCCCCACCCCTTTACTAACCCACACTGGCCAGCATGACAAAGCATGGTTAAACAGTTGAAAAACAAGATTTTCAATGCACACTTTTATTTGCACTGAAAAGTACAAAATACATTCTTTGGACCCCAAAATGTATCACATTTCATGTGCTGAATAAAAGTGGGTGCTTTGCATAAAGAAATTTATACATATCGATAGGAAGCCACCCATTTTTATTGAGAAAATCAAATGTGATTAATTCTGGGGTCAAAATAATTTATGTTACTTTTCAGTGCAAATAAAAGTGTGTGCATTGAAAAACGTGTTTCCACCAGCTTTTTTCCGTAAAACGATTAACTATTTAACTGCAATTAAATTTTACCAGGTAAGGCCCACTGAGCTATATAGCTCTTTTTTCAGAAGCAACCTGGCCACAAATTATATCTCAATTAAGTGGCTTATCATGTTAGAATGTATCGCAGTCAAATACTCGAAGCACATGTTTCTAAATGTGGAGGGAGAAACCGGAGTACCCGGACAAAAATCCACACGACCACGGGGAGAATAATATAAACTCCAAATATACCGGCGTGAGGGTCAGCATCAAACGCACGACATCCTGTATACTTGGCGAGGTAGTTAACTTAACATCTCGTCACCGCGAGATGTTAACTGTTAAGAACAGTATCACTATAACCCTCTACATCTATGAACAATTAGCCCAGACTTGAAATGCGCCCGATCTGGTCAGACTTTGAAGGCCAAGCAGATCCGAGCTTGGAAAGTGCCTGGATGGTTTGCCCACCATACACACACAGGTTGTCATTGGGCTGCAGGGCAACGTTGTGTTTTATATCGAGTTGTACTCTACGTCGATGCTGCCTGTCGTTACCAATTTTCACTGACCATCCGCAGTGAAGTATGGTCAAACGGCCTCTACAACCAGCATGGCGTGGGGAGGCCCTCATCCAGCAGTGGATTTACAGAAGGTCTCTGTGCTCCTCCAGGCATTGTGCGGCGTTCATCTCCACCAGTGGAAATTCCACATTCCCATGGCAGGTACAATACTTAAGAACCAGACGACTTCGCACAAAGTGCAACTTATTTTATGATATTGATGGCTTGCCTATGTCAACCTCTGACCCTACAATAAATGGTAAGCATGTGCATTGCTGTACAACAGCCTACATTATGGAATAGGGTTTCCCCTTTTTCTGCCAACAAAACAGGTGTTACGATGTTAAAACACCAAACTGAAACCTTTAACAAGGAATCATGCCTGCATTAACTACAATAATTGTGGTCAGAATGCAAACCAAAAACACTATGATAATATATGCATTGTCTTTGAAACCGATTGGTCCACACGAGACAGCTTTCTTTCGAGCCTCTGGTCTAACACTGTTTGAGACGAGGCTCGAAAGAAAGCTGTCTGGTGTGGACCAATCAGTTTTAAGGACAATGCATATATTATCAGAGTATGTTTTTTGTTTGCATCATGACCACAAGTGTTGTGGTTAATGCAGACATTATTCCTTGTTAAAGGTTTCAGTTTGGTGTTTAAACATCTTAACACCCGTTTTGTTGCCAGATAAAGGGGAAAACCTATTCTCATATTTTGGTACTGGCAAAGGAGGTCCCATGATGTACATTATGGAAGGTTGATAGCACGCAGCACGGCTATTACAAGTGGAATAACGATCACCCCAATTGCAAAGTAGTGAAATTACATTTTGAACAACACGAAACGGAAAAGGGCGTTTAATTGTAGTATTTGCCACCATTAAGTACTGTACTCTATGAAAGACGGCAAGAGACAGATTGGAATGCTTTCACAATGCGCGCAAAGCAGTGACTATCGCGATACCGTATTTAACGTTCACAGATGTATCACTTTCATTTAAAGCATTGATATCAACATAAATAATTTGGCAATTAAAAAATGGATAACATTACGGCATTTAATAATTCATGATCACGGTTCTCGCCTGCTCGCTCAACTTGAGCATCACCATGTTGCGCTCGGCGCATTGGAACGGGCGTGACGAAGCAGATGATAATACCATTTATAACCATTATAACTAGATCATTTTTTTAACAAAAGCAGTGGCTATTATTGTTGTTCTCGCGCTCAGGTAACGAGAATCACAGCGGCCACTCCGGCGCCATGACGAGCGACGCTGTAAGCGCACGCCTCTCATTGGTCAGAGGCTAATTCAATAAAGTGTGCAATAACCCCATGACCAACAATGTCTTTGGGAGGCCTTCACCTGCTGGTGGCTAGGTGGCGAGATGTGAACTGCCTAGCCTGGTATACAGGAGGTTGTGGGTTCGATCGGAACCGTGACGCCTGTATATTTGGCGTTTGCGTGTTCTCCCTGTGGTTGCGTGGATTTTATATCTGGGTCCTCCGGTTTTTCCTTCCACATTTAGAAACATGCATTTCAAGTATTTGGCTGAGATACATTTCCACAAGCACACTTCGTTGAGCTACCATTTGTGGCCAGGTCGCTTCTGAAAAAGAGCAAAGTAGTTGAGTGGCCTTTACCTGGTAAATAAAATATAATAGCTTGAAAGTTTTCTTTTATCGTGGATATATTGCTCAAAGGACTGTTACATTCCATGAATGATAATAATTGCATGTTCATCGATTCTATTCCACGCTCCATTGCCCAGATCTGATGCAGAGAAAAGTAAAGACACGTCCAATTTTGTTAAAGAGTATCAAGACGAATACAGAGTACATTATTAAGAAAGTGTCACATCTGGTTGAATGAAAGAATGTCACACGTATGATATCACAGGTCATCTTTATTCGGATAGTGTTTTCTCACACTGTTTCTACAATTTGCAGTGATAAAGCATGCAGAGTCTATTGCATACTCTTGACAGTAACAAATGGAACAATGGTACAAATTACATTTGTAACAAGAACAGAACAAAGTCCACCTCCCGTGTTTTTGGGAACCCCCCCCCCCCCGCTCTAATGTGAAATAAAAATTGAGCAAAGAAAATAATTTCCCTACAATCCTTGAGCATTATAAAGTCTACCTATTTAATGCTGAAAATACTTTCAGAATACGCTACAAAAAGTTATTTAAATCTTCATTAATGCAAAAACAAAGTTGTATTTAGAATTTTTTTTCTTATTTTCAACTTTTATTTATTTTTTTGCACTTTTTTCTGGCCAACATTAAGCTAACCACATCCGTAATTCAGAAACATTACAAAATACACTACAAACCCGACGAACCATACATCAAAACAAATGTGCAGATGATGCTGAGCAGCGGCGAATCAAACACATTTGAGCACAAATCTAGGCCAGAAGCAGTCATTATCAAAGGCATCATAACGATTCATTCCTGCAGCGGCTCTACAAGTTGTCACGATTCACAAATTTGATTCCAGACGATTCTCGTTCAAATTCTTTCTTGGGTGGAATTTGTTGTTGTTGTTGCCTTGTTTGTACATTCACAGAACCATACATGTACAAAGCATTGGCCTCAATGTAACAGTACATAATTTGCACAATATTTTTTGTAGCAACTGATTCACCCCCAACGATTCAATGCATGAATCTTGAGCGTAAGAATGAATCAGAACTTACCAATCACGCATCACTCCATGCTTTACCATTGAAGACAAGTGGCATTTCAAAACATACAAGGGAACACTCTCAGCTTCAGGTTTTTTCACGTTCAACTGAACTCACGAAACACCCTGTGATCAGTTTATTTTCGCAGAATAACTTGTCAATGTATATAATCCAGAAAGTTGGGCTAACTGCATAAAAAAACTGAATTCTCTACGGTGCTCGGAAACATCCAGGGAACTCCTCAATCCAGAACTGCCTTCCTTCACCCACCCACCCATGCGTGAACACATCCACACATTTTACAGCCTGCCTGCTGAGCAGAAAGCAGCAGCTGCAGCACCATGCTGGCTCACAGACTCTCAAGAGCAGGGATCGGCAACCTGCGGCTCCGAAGACACATGAGGCTCTTTAAGGACTGCTTCGTGACGTTATTTATTAAGCACCACAGTCTCGTATTCACATGCATTGTGGTTCTTGAAATATTGAGTTTGCCGAATTCGAAAAGTATGTCTCTTCTTGTTAATGTTTGCCGACCACTGCTGAAGAGCAAGGCCCCACCACCCGTGGTAGCGCAAGCTCTATGTGCAGGGCAATTCTTAACCTTTTCATCCACCAATAATTATGATCGTGTCATTTGACGAATCCATAATTATAATCGTGTTATTTTAGCGAATCATGACAAAAGTACAGTGCTGTACTTTAAAATAATATTCTTCCCCCCTAAGTACTACTAAACGACTCAAGGCTGCACACAGCCCTCAACGCTTTGGTTGCTGGGGTTTTCCAAAAGCCCTTTACCTACCTCATCCTTTATGGCCTTTTAGGCAGACTCCACTCTACCTACTGAACCAAATTCTATTTTGTGTTGCTCATGTAAAACACTTAAGGCCAAACTTTAAAAGACAGACAACAAAGAAAACTTGGAACAAAATCAACTATAAATGCCATGAACATAGTCTTGGGCACGGATGTCAAACCTACATTTTGGAGCAGCCATTGAACATGCTCTCACTGAAGAAATTCCGTTCCAGAATTTTTCACCTGTCACAAAAAACAACACAACTCCCCCGTGGGAATTAGTGACGTCGAGAACATCACCTGATCCATGCCCCCTGGTCACACAGCCTCCTCTGTAGTGGCAGGTGGTGCTGTATTTCACACTTAAAATATTGCAGCTGGGCCACTTGTGAATGTCACAAGATTCAGTCAATTGCATGGTTCTCCAAGAATTTAGCCTCGAGGTCCTCCCCTGGATTGTCCCTAAAAAATGTATTCCTGCTCCTAGTGATTCTTGATCCCAATGAGCTGCTCCACCAGGTGTTGCCATTAGAACCATCGCTTGTGGTCCTTAAAGAGTGTCGATGGCTGACATCTGGAGAAAGAAAACAGCTCGCACGTTGTAACATAAGATTTAACTCGTGTCGATCGCAAGTTAAAATTGAAAATGCATACATGGAGAACATGTTTAACGTTTGACTCATTGTGAAGTGCTGTTTAGCCCAGTGACTCAAACAAGTAGTGAATATCACTCTATAAACGTTTACGTTGTTTGTTGCCAATCCTTTTCCTCTACTGTGGTGAAAAACAATCCCCTTATACGTTGTTACCATCAGGCATGGTACGTGCACTTACAGAAGTTATTCTAAGCGTTTGCGATGTATTTAACATATTCTTTATAAGTAGACCTAATTTAAATTACAAATAACATTTTGCGCAAGTTGTCACATCACTTACACACACACCGTTGTTAACACACTATAATTCACAATTCAAACATGTTACATAGACATTGTTTTTTAGAATGCCCCAAATAGTTTGGTTTTATAATTGTCCTTTTAAAAATAATATTTCTCAAATGCATTGTATTATCAGAATTTGTAGTATTTGCTTGCAGGTTGCTATAATCTCTGGCAAACAGAACTAGCTACATCTTCCCAAAACACAGGACATTGGCGTGCAAACATATGCTACACGATTCAACAAAATACACGTAATACTTTGCGATAGATACTGTAGCAATCTTTGTTCACAACATATCTGTTATTAAAACATATGGTTGCCGTTGCAATGCTGTGGATTTCTATATTTATATAGCCGTATAATTGAATTAGAAATGCCCGTTAACCCTTTTCTGCTAAACAATGGTGATCGCTCTTTGTAATGGAGCATCATAAAGTGCTAAAGGAATTGTGTCCATGAAAGCAAATCTTGTTGACAGCTGAATAATGATTTATAATTATTCTTGTAAATGCAATTGGGCTTAGCTAAGGTTTAAATGGCATAGGCCTCGTATGCAATTGAAAAGTGACTTCAAAGCACTGATACGTTCATTGGCTGCAGGTTTGTACACTCACCTGTACGTAAATAATCCAATAACACGCAACTGGTCCGGTCCACAAGACGAAATCACGGCGAACAAACTCGCTGTCCTTCAACGACGCTTTTCACCTTAGTGCTCCATTAGGGAGCTTGTCCTGTAATCCCCCTTAAAGACCAGGATCTAATAATAATAAAATTACGTGCCCCAGAGACCTGAATTAAAACTAAAATATTTGTGCTGCGAGTCTTAACGTTGGAATGACAACATTATAACAATTTGAGTTAGAATGCATGTATTTTTTATCTACCACTTGAAAATCACCATCTTTTTAATGAAAACATAATGAGCCACGTCAATTGGAGCAATGTAAACTTTTGCTGAAAAATAATCAGAACTTTTTAATTCTGGGGACATTTTAAGGGGTATTGAAATTAGGTATACTTTGCATTGACAGCGTATTGTGTATAACTATTGTACATGCAAGGCAATTGATTCCAAAAATCCCAAAGCTTTACTCGAGTGTAAAAATGGCAATTTGATAAACTTGCCTGCGTATATGCTATTTGCTTCAGTGGACAAATATTAATGCTGTAATATACCCAAACAATATCCAAATGCCCTACAAGCAACCAAACATAATGCAAATTGCTTTCCATACCGAGTCAGGGTCACTGAACCCACCGTGTAATTTACAATTATTTTATTTACACTGGTCATTGAGGGGGTAATGTATGTAATTGGCAATCAAAAAAGCACATGAAAATAAAGTCGCGTCAATCAAGTCCTCTCATTAAATGCTGCTTAGCAGTGTGCATTCAGCGTGATGAAACTGAACATCTCATTTGTTTGAAAACTAAGAATCAGGTTCATATAAAGCCAAGTACCCAGCAAAGAGGGGTGCAGTGGTGGCGGAGCAATTAGCCTGGCGACCCGAGTTCGAAACCTGGCCGGTCTTGCACTCCCTTCACGAAACCACTCTGACCAGCGCGGTAAAGTATGGAACAACCGCAATGACCAATATGGTGTGGGGGACGCCTTCATCCATTGATTGAGAATGGCAAAAAATAATATATTTTATCTTATATACACCGCTGTGAGCCAGGTTATGGGTCTTCAGTCGATGATGTGTGTCCTATATGGCCTCTTGATGTTCATTCCTAAAGGGAACAAATGGCTAGTGTTTAGTACATATGCCTTGTTATAAAAACATTCTAAACAGTGGCCAAGTTAAACGTGTAAATTCATCGCAATCACAATGGAGCAGCGAGATGACTTACCTGCGCAGCTTTGGTCTCAACCTGAATGTCCTAGCAATTAATGAGCAGCAAGCAATGTAGCAGTACATGCGGAAGGGATTTAGAACGCTTCAACAGAATATTGACTGCACTGATAACATTTATTTAACAGTGGCTACTGCAGGCTGAGGAGCAATCGAGACCAGAAGGTACAAGGACAAGGTAGCTGTGGCTGGAAGTCGAACTTGGATCGTCGGGTTCATAACGCAGTACGCCAAGCACTGCGCCAGCGTTCCACCCTCTTGACAAGTACGCTTATGTTGAAGTAAATAGTCACGCGATGTCTAAACAATGAGTGTGTATGCTGCTTTATCCCAGATAAGGGTGGTAATTTTACTGCGCAGTCTTTTGGGGAAATGCCGGTGGCATTATGCGTGCTAGCAAAAGCACCGCTATACTGTAAAGATGACATCTCTAAAGTGAATATAACAGTCTGGTTGGGTGGTCCATTTCCAAACCGTCACATGTGTTGACCGTGAGTGGGAATCGAACTCGGGTCGTCGGGTTCACAGCGTGCTAATCGCTGCACTACTGCTCCCACACACACAATCGTTGTGCTTTACTGGAAATTATTACATTTTTGGTGAATAGAAATTGGGTGACATCTCAGCAGATGGGCTTGTGTCATAATTAGATATCAGTGACCCAGCCAGCTGGCTCAATGGCAGAGTGAGCGGCTCACAGTCAGAAGGTTTAGAGTTAAATTCCTGGTTGGGTGTTCACTCAGTCCATCATCTTTCCGGGGTCAACACAACGAGTACCACTTTCATGGGGAAGTCAACAGTGGTCGTTCTATGAATAGACTCGCCCCTGCCATTGTAATGAGGAATTTCCACCAATGGCTCAGGGCTCTAAAACAGGGGTTGAGCACCACCTAAAATCTCATTTGAGCAGGAAATAACCGAGTTGTGTGGCCAGTATACTGATATTTTCTTTTTAATTAAAATAGGACGCAATGCCATTGCTTAAACACCACTATTATTAACCTAAGTATGCTGATGTTCCTGATGTTGAGGATGCAAATATATTTGTCAGAAATATAATTAACAGGGTCTGTTTAACTGCTATATAAATGTAACATTTAAGTCCATCAATCAATTCTCTTTCTTGAGCAATTAAAGCCCTGAAACAGTTTCAACTCCTCAAAGTGTCGGCAATAAGGCGATGCAAAATCAGTGCTTACTTCAGAGAAGTCTGAGAAGTCACAGCATTCCAGGGTTTGCCTTTCTTACACGGCTGCTGGCACACACTGAAGGACCATTGCTCGATGTAGTTACATTTGGGTTTGTTGGTAATAAAAGACCTTCCCTCACTATGTATTACTTTATTAACCAAAATCCGCCAAAACGTGGCACAGCGGTTGTGTGTGTATATATATATGAAAACCCTAGATACGTATACACATACACAGAATCATATACACAGTATATTTACGAGTACGTGCATGACTCTGGCTTGAGATGAAATTGAAAGCAATCTCTCTTGCTTTAGCACTCAGGAGATTGCACCCGCGGTGCATTACATGTCACCGCATCTCGTAAGACCAAATATTGCCGGGTGTACCCAAACAATTCTAGTCAACAAAGCACGAAAAAAATTACAGTTCATTTGATTATTTCTCCATTATTGTTGTTTTTCAGCATGGCATGTTTCGGAATACATTTGTAATGTAATAATGGAAATCGATAACGATGAGGATAATAATAAAAAAACAATAATCAGTTCCCAGTGGCACCGATTGGTGGCGGGCGTTTCATTGTTATTGCTGTGCGAGGGTGAAAATCCACACGTTCCGTTTCCCACCTCGCTTAGCAGTGGGACAGTGGGTGCCGAACGGCCGGCGGGAGCGAGCGTAGCTCTTACAAAGCAAAGACAAAGATCCCGCGTAGAGACTTAACAGACTGTTGGAGCAAGTTCTGTTAGCGAGCACCTATAAAGGCAGGCACAGCACACGAGGGGGTGGGGTGGCCAGCACCACGCCTGGCCGGCTTGGTCTTCTTAGTGGTGATGTTTACACACCACACCAGGTACTCATTTGAGGCTGAGTCGATTAAGGCGAGGCCCAGGACCAGTCTAGATATTCGTCACTGGTGTTGTCCGTGAGCGGGAATCGAACTCGTGTCGCCAGGTTCGTAGCGCAGCGCACTAACGGCTACACCACTACTACACAGCACGCACCCACGCGTACGAGCGTGCGAGTCACGGCGTCCAATGGCAGCGTCTGTGCAAGAGTGCACGCGGTAGCCCGATAAGCATGGTTGTAAAGTGAGAAAGAAGTTCGACACAACAACAACCGCCATTCGCCACTAAGTGGCGGTGACGTCACCACGACGCTTGTTGTGCCAGGTTCAACACACATACATACAAACAACAACAACAAAACACAGCCCCACGTCACCCGCCGCCAAGCGTCGCCCCTCGCCGCATCACCTCTCCGCATCACCGCGCCGGGCGGTGGTGCGCGTGGCGCTCGCAAAGAGGAGCTCACTTTTTCTTTCGGTAGAGCTTTTGGAATTCGCCCGTGTTGAGACGTGGCCGCGGTAGGTCGCCGAACATCTCCGTGCCGTCCGTCACGCTCATGGCCAGGGCCTTCATGCTGGCTCCGATCTGATCCAGGTCCGGCGCGTTCATCTGTGCGGGTTCGCAGTGGGGTTATGCTTTGGATTTGGTGGAGAGTTGTGAAATATAAGATGCTGCTGCTGCGTGGAAAGAAAACCAAACGGAGAGAGAGAGGTCCCGCACCAAGTGGGAGAAGAAAATCTGAATTAGGCATGGAATGAGCTGAAGGAGGTGACTGGGCAGGTGGTGGTGACAGGTAATGAGCTGAAGGTGATCGAGGGAAGATTCTTTTGGAGAATACCAAGAGGAAAGATAAGAACGACAATGCTAGGCAACTCAACAAGGATGTTTGGACAGATGAAGAGGGGCAGAAGAAAACAACGGAACGTGATGGATAGAATTATAACGCAGATCTGTCTACGGGCAGAGCACTCATTGAATGTGAGCTTCTGGGCTGATACTATGACTGCCAGCACAGGCACTCTGTTTTTCGTCTGGTGGCTTAAATCCTCTGTGTGATTTTGTAGATTTAGCACAAGGTGAGGGAACAGCTAGACCTCAGCTAATTTAGCTGATATTAAGGAATATTCTACCAACTTTGACAATAATACTGCCACCTTGTGGCTAAATAAAAATACATAACAAGCTAACAGACCTGACGGAATTTATTTTTCTTTCCTATCTTGTAATCTCAGTCCGTGTTTACACCACTGCCTCCATAGACGTGTCCATTGAACTAAAGTCACGTAGGTTAAAAGAAAAAAAAGAAAATTTGCTGTATCAAGTAACTTACTTGATACAGTAATTTGCTGTGACGGTTTCACCTGAAAACGGAAGCTTGTGTTGCCTCCGATACGTCGTGATTTAATTTATTTGTTATCTTTTAACCTACGTGACTTTACCGAAAAAACCAAAGAGTATGAATCCTTGCAGTCACGAAAGCTTCAAATCTAGAATATGATATAAAATCAAGCCAAGTTACTTATTATGCAATGCAATAGTGCATGAAATATACACAGGGAAGAGATTAACTTTATTTAAATGCTGGTCCCTTGTCCCAGTGCCCATTCTGGAGGGGGCATGAGGGCACATGCACGCCGATTAGCCCCAGGCATGACAGTCACGGAGCTCAATCACAGCCACTTCTCCACAGCGAATGTGTTAACACAAACGGACACACACCTCATTCGCTCTCTCATGTCATGCGTGTCACATGGCGCTGAAAGCATGTCTTGGTCATCGAGAAACGTGCTCGAGTGCGATGTTCTCACCCTGGCCTCTTTGTCTGGGTCGTCCTGATGCTTGCCCTTCTGCTGATGATGCTGCGGATGATGCTGCTGATGATGCTGCTGATGATGTTGCTGATGATGCTGCTGCTGATGCTGCTGCTGGACGTGCTGCTGATGCTCGATTTGCTCCTTGAAGCCCCAGACTGGCACTCGAACGGGCAGTGACTTTGCGTACTGGTGGCAGCCGGCCCTGGAGTTAGTGTCCTCACTCAAGCTGCCGTCTGTGCACACAGAAAGGTTGGTGTTAAAACAAAGTATTCCCCTTATAGCCTCAACAGACTATGAAGGCATTTCCAGCTCCAGGCTGGGACCGCTTTTTCCTACGCAGTACTGTTGTTTCCACATGATACCAGGTACTCATTGAAGGCCGAGTTGACCTAGGAGAGGCTTAGGACCGGTTCTCTTTGGCACAATAATATAGCTAACCGTGTTATTAACCATGGCACACCGCTGGTAGTCGGCAAGGCCACACCAAGCGGTCAGTGGAAATTATTGCAGATTTATAATTTTTCATAAAACGTACATTTTATTTCACGTTTGTCCACGAACTTTTTTTTTTTACGATTGCCAGTGGTCCTTCAGTCCAGAAAGGTTGGGGGGCACAGTAAATGGGGGCACCACGGTGGTGAGATGTAAACTACCTCGCCTGGTATACAGGAGGTCGTGGGCTCGATCCCAACCCTGACGCCCTGTCGTCATGTTCATTTTTTTCCAGGTGCTCAGGTTTTTCCCACCACATTTAGAAACGTGCGTTTAGAGTTTGGGCTGATATAAATATTGACGTGATAAGCCACTCCATTGAGCTATCATTTGTGGCCAGATCGCTTCTGAAAACGAGCTGTACAGTTCAGTGGGCCTTACTTGGTAAGAAAAAACTTTTGTTTTGTTTATAACTGGATGGAGTACACAAAATCTGTGATCTGATCCCATCTGTGAAGGTCATTCCTGGAGTCCACAAACTAAGTTGTACCTGCGGTAGCAGTTACATTGGGGAAACGAAACGACATGTCTTGGACCGTGTTCGCGAACACAAGTCAGATCTGAAACACGACAGAACCAATACCTCTGCCGTGGCTGACCATTGTCCTAACGCTGTGGGCTCGCATGATATTGTTTTTTCTGAGACCAAGGTACTTTGCAAACCTTCGGGCAACTATCAAAGGTTTGTTCATGAAGCCATCCAGATATATAAACATAGACAAAACTTCAACCGAGAAGATGGATACAAATTGAACAATCATTGGAAGGATGTTATTAACCAAGTAATGCCTTAACTGGTGGTGGTTGTTTCCATCCTACCTGCCGTTTACTAGTAGATGTCCCCCCCCCCCCCCCGTGTCCCTACCCCACACCTCCCCCCCTCTCTCTCTCTCTCCCCCCTTTCTTACCTATATAACCTCTTGCCATGGCAACTCTCTCGCCTACTTCAGCATTTTCTTGCTGTGGTTGTTCCACCTGATTAAGATTGCTTGTGTTGCGATCGAAACGTCGTGATTTGTTTGATTTTATTTCTACCTACGTGATTTTACCGAAAGAACCAAAGAGTATGGATTCCTGCAGTCACGAAAGCTTCAAATCAAGATTGGATGGAGTAGTTGTCCTATCACCCTCAAGTGGGCAGGCGTGGATTTGTGACTGAAAATCCTGCCAATGGGGGTTGTCTCGTTTGCATTTGCAGTGCCCCCTTGTGCTCACTGCCGTTCATTTCCCATATTGTGTTGAGTCCATGTGGTCAAAATAGGCATCTCCTGCAGTCAGGCTTTTTCTATTCGTGCATAAGTCGTACTGCATGGTTTCACAGCCACTATAAATGTAAAAGAAAAATCTTAAATCGAATTGTGACTCTGAATTGCAACATTTCATGAAACCGTCAGGCTGCGAAAATTAATAATTCCACCTCTACTCCTGAGGCAGCAGATGGTTATACACATTCAACCCTTTCCAATAGGGGGCACTGCAGACGTAGTGAAGGCTTACATTCACGGGGTCACGGTAATTGTCTTTCTTAGGAGAGCTCAAAACTAGAGAAAAGCAACTGTAAGCCCTGTTGACAAGATGCGGGACGCAGCCCCCTGAATGAATGGAATATTAAAGGGTACCATCAACGATGACACTGATCGGTTGAAGTCAAAATAGCGATTCACACTTTGCATTTCAATGCAGTCAAACTTTTATGACGGGCCATGCAAGTGATGATGACCTTGTTGTTGTTTTAGTATCGTATTCTCTGAATAATAAGACAAACTATTGTTCCCTGTATTATAAACAACAGTTGGGGGCGTGTCTTATACTGCGGAGAATATTTTGTCCTCCGGAAAATGTGTTTCAATCTATTTGTTCAGAATCATCTTTCCGAAGATGGTTCTCCAAAGCAATACATGACCACCTAGAAGAGAGGGGGATACCATCAGCTGTTCAGAATAATCTTCCAGAAGACATCAATCACCTCCCTATTGCAAAGCAGAACATTCACAACCACATTCCGGATGTCGGCTCTCCATAGAACCCGTACGCTCTCGTGATGATGAAAAAAAAACAACTCAAAATGACCCTAAAGCGTGGGGTGCGTATTATTTTCTGGAGCATCTTACGATGGGAAAAATATGGTTGTTTCTATTTTTGTTAGAACTTTTATTTTACTGAGGCCCATCACCTCCAAACGTTGGGGAGCAGCAGATGAGAAGTATGTAAGAATATCTGTCAACCCCTTATCAGTGCCTACCTTACTGCAGACCAATTCAGACTTTATTGGTCACCCCGTGCCCAATAAATCTCAACGTTCATCCGACAAAGTCCCATCACAAGGGAGAAACACAAACAAATAGACAAAAAAAAGTTTTACTCAACTTCCCTGTACAAGAATAGAGGTAAACCGTATGGGTTGAAAGGTATGTTTATGTTGAATGTCTTTTGCATCGTACGTAGCCAACCGTGCTATAGAAGGATGCAGGGTAATCGGAAAGATGACGCTGCTGCTGCGTTGGCATCGTTGTGCAAGCAGAGTTAACAAAAACAGTCAAAACGTTCGACAATAAGATTGTGGCCTTAAAATAAACCGTAATAGGCGACGTTTCAGGCAACGTCTCTTGATCATAGCCCATTTATGTGCGATGAAGAAGGGAATTTGCCGGAAACATCACCTATCCTATATATTTCCTTTTAAGGGCAGAATGTTATTGATGAATGTGTTGATTTTTGTTTTAATAGTCGACGAGTTTGGGTAAATGAGCTCATAAACACCAATATATGATCTACAATTATATAAAAGCACAATTATAAATTGAGGGCAACATGAAGGGAACTAAGATAAGTGTAAAGCGGTCTCATCTAAAGTTTACCGCTTGAAGCATAACTCTTTATGTAAATAAGATTGACGGTTGAAGGTGTGGCGAGGCCTACACTCGCTGTAGGGATTGCGGTGACCGGTAATGAAGTCAAGAGTGCTTCGTAAAGGCAAGAATTTAAGTGGTGACAGAAGATTAATGTGTTTTTTTATTAGGATTTTATGAAGCAACAACATAGGCCCCATAACAATGCTCTAGGTGACAGAAAAACCGGTCGGGGACAAACTCGAGGCCCTCAGACCCGACGTGATCGGTCTATATAAGACAGGGGAAATGAACCGCGGGTGTAGGCGTGGGGGCTACACATCTATCGCCTCTTTCACACAAAGGTATCACGTCGCGGAGCCAATGTGCTTTTATCTGG
Source organism: Lethenteron reissneri (assembly GCF_015708825.2). Lineage (NCBI taxonomy): Eukaryota > Metazoa > Chordata > Hyperoartia > Petromyzontiformes > Petromyzontidae > Lethenteron > Lethenteron reissneri. The sequence continues at coordinate 13,628,311 of NC_083811.1, forward strand.
GGGGGGAGGGAAGGGGTGGTAAGGGAAGAAGGGGGGGGTAGATTAATGTTGATTACAGAGATGAGAAAAGAAGTGAGATTGTGAAGTGAGGATGGTGGGGAGGGAGTCTAGAAGATGTCGAAGTGCAAGTGAGCAAACGGATCGCACAATTGGCCATGGGTATCGCTGATTAGCTCCGAAATGGAGCATCAAAGTGTTGATACATCTGGGAATGTGTGTTACTGAGTTAATATACGATATAGCCAAAGGCTGGTTCGAATTAAAAACAAGCAGAACATTTCGAAAACAAATCAAGCATATCTCCCTAAAGTACTGAAAAACACTTTATAGTGTTGTCTCTGCTAAAAGTGACATTGTGCAGAAGTACAATGCAAATGAAGCGGTGAATCCCTGATACAGGTATGAACTTAAGTCATAGGTTGCTAGCGGGATGGTGGTGGTGCAGATAACATGGAAATTATCTCTCTTGGTCGAACAGCAGGGCTCCACAGTGTTTGTATCTGCATGTGCGCATGTGTGGGACTTGTAAGGCTGGTAGAATTTTGTTTTATAGCAACGTTCGCATACTGAATTATAGGTTAGGTAAGCAGACTTTTTTGTTTCTGGGCTGTGGGGAAGAAGAAAAAATAACAAGTGGCAATCGGTTTCCAAAACAGGGCTGGGCCCCTCCTAGGTCAACTCAGTCTACAACAGTATCCACCACAGTGTGTCAACCTTGCCTCTCGGAAGACAACGGCTGGCCAAGCGTTGCTCTGGCCTCACAGGAAAATCTTGGCATTGTGGATGTTGATGACAGTACACTCCCCAAGCACACGTAACTACTTGTGTCAGTCCACCGCTGGATGAGTGCCTTCCCCCATGTGGCGCCGTCGTGGGGGTTATTTCACCTACTTCACCACGCTGTGCCAGTGCGGTTTGGTGAAGGCGGAGAGAATAGACGCGGGAGCATAGAAGTATAACCCTAATTTTGCTGTACTTTTCCAAGCAGTGAGGACAAATGGGGACTCTACTTCCAAATTCACAAGTAGTGACCGCATGATTACCTTTATAACCATTCATCGCCATTCTTCATGCAAATCAAACGTATTCACTGACGAGATGCTTACCATCCGTACTCTCCTCCTCTCCATCCGACTCAAAGAACGGTTCGCAGTCATTGATCGGCGAGTCTTCATCCATGACAAACAGACCTGTACACACACACAGAAACCACTGTTAAACCGCTGACTAACGGAAACGCACGAGCACGCATGCACAGGCTATGGTCGAATGAGCGCAGACAAACATTCATCAGCTGAAATTATGGCTAGCTTTAGAGCCTGGCAAAAAATAAAACGAGAGTGCGCCTCCTCCCATGAAGGGCGAGTAAGAAAAGCATAGGCTGCCATGCCAGATTAAATTTTCCCATGCATGCGCTAACTTTCGTCATCAGCAATGCTCCACACGTTTGATTATCCGATATATGAACAATTGGACGTGTGTACGTTTGGACTTGCGCATGGATGAGCCGATGTCACTAGTACTGTCACAGTACTAGTAAACAGAACATGCCAATTCGACAGTGACGAATTGGCATGTTCTGTTTACATGACAACCCATACTAGTTGGCTGTGTCGGGTGGTGGCGGGTTTTAACGACACATTTATATATTTACGCGATCTAACCCAAAAACCTCTATTATGGATGATATTGGTCGCGAAAGCCTACGTGTTAAAAAGACAAACAATTACCCCTTGTTGGCATTTCCTGATGTAAGAGAAAAAAAAGAAAAGTGACCAGAAAAAGCCTACATGCACATTGATTGGCAAAACTCCACACAGATATGGTATAGGACGCAGGAATGGCATCAACCGTATTGCACAAAATGCTTTTTCTGCACTGTGCTGAAAGGGCTTCAGAGCGTTATGGATGGGTTTTATAGTCAGGAACACGCTTTACTTCCCCCAGCATCTCCATGCTGTCACGCGTTATCCCCGCTCAAGCGCAGACTAAAGACCTTTCTTTTTTCCCCTCTGACAATGAACGACTGTCTCTCTGTCGACGTGATAAATATGCCAAATGTTCTGTACAGCGTCTTGAGATGTGATTACATTTTGGATGCTATATAGAGCCACGTTGTTGTATTGTATTTGAACCGCCAACCTCGCAGTACATTGAACATGCCAAAGCCTGTTGGTGAGACTCAGAAGATGTGAAATTGGTGCAGTGTGCATTGCTGGATAACACCGGTCCAAAATGCCCTCTGGTTGGTATACTTGAAAGTCATTTTATTTTTGTAAGATAATTTTTTTTCCTTCTCTTGCTTGCCAATTATTCATACACTAGCTTTACTACCCGGCTTCGCCCGAGACTTGGATTCTTGTCTTGGATTAATACACGGCCTACGTGGAGGGTTGGGGAGGAGATGCCTGACGTCAGCAGGCACACTGCGTAACGCTTCCGCATGCGGGTGACATCACAGATGTGACGTCACCACTCACTTGGCATGCAAAATATATCCATTATTGCGCCCCCCCCCCCCAAAATACAAGTCTATTTTTATATTTTTTGCATTGTGTACAGTCTGGAAACTACCCACATGCCAAATTTCAAGTTTGTTGCATGTCGGGAAGTATGCTACAGACACACATTCACAAATTTCCCTTTTATATGGCTACACCACAGTCAATGGATCAGTAGGTCACGTGTGGTGGGGTAAAGAGTGGATTCTCCCACACAGTCCAAGACGTTTGGCCACCGTGGAAGAGTAGGCCAAAAATACCCTCTGGAGTTGCTCTCTATAACTGCCTCTAGGCGGAGGCCCTTCCGCCAGCAGTGGCATGAGCGAGCAGTTCCAGAGCTGTGCATTTTTGCATTTTGGCTGGGTCACAATTGAACAAGAGCCCACCAACTCAATGGGTCTCACCCAACAAACTGACACATCGTGGATTTTACCAGTGACGTCAATTAAAGATTCCCCAAGCACTCCAAGTCATGGGATTGAAGTATGCCCCGACCACCACACCCAGTCACAATATCACATGCGTGCACGGTTTTCCCGAGCCACATGGATTGTGTGGGAACGAGCGCTATGGCAGCAATCCAAAATTAACAAGCGTGAATGCTGTGAGTGCCACTGGTTATTGCCGGCGATTGGACGAGCCATCTCCTGTGATTTAAACGTCTGCCACATAAAGCTGGAGCACTCCCGGACATCCTCCCAACACATACTGTCCTGCCCTGAACTTTTATAAACGTGCTCCGGGCAATATTTCATCGCCCTGTATAAAGTGTCAACCACTTGTAAATCTTATTTAAAAGTACCCAATGTAAATATTACTCGACGATTTTAATTAAGGTTGCAACGCTTTATGTTTCTGTAACCCCGGACTTTCTACTCATCAACGTAAATTTTACGACTATTACTGTTACAATAGCAAGTCCGCTGAATATCGCACACACTAGCAAACCCATGATCAGCCGGCAATAAAATACATGTAAAACATAAAATATGAACGTAGCACTTGTAAAGATAGAGCAAACTCTTTTGTATCTAGCACGTGAGCACTGCCACTCAGTATTGCTACGGTAGTGTTAGTCACCGGAATATAATTAGAATTTTGATGTTAAAAAGGCCTCTGCAAATATCACGCGGATTCATTGTATATTTAAAAACTGTAAACACGTATTATAAGCATAATTGGCATGTCCATGGGACAGGTGACGCACGGTGAAACGAGGTGACGCATACCCCCAAGTGAGCGTTGTAGCAGCAAGGGTTGTTGGATCAGGGAGGTACGTGAAACTCCCAAACCCCCTGGGACGCAAGATGGCTAGAAGATGGATGCACAGCAAGTAGGCTTGTCAATCTGTTTGTGTGGAACTTTGAGTATTAACCCCCCCCCCCTGCATTAATGCGTTTTCTCCAGGTGCTTCAGCTTCTGTCTAAATTTCGATTTAAAGCTTTCGTGACTGCAGGGATTCATCTTCTTGGTTCTTTCGGTAAAGTCACGTAGAAGGGAAGTAAAATAAAATAATAAAAAAAGCATAATAAATTAATTATTTTATTATGTTTTATTTTTATTATTTTATTACTTCTACGTGACTTTACCGAAAGAAGCAAGAAGACTTCTGTCTCCAATCAACATATTCCTTACAAAACAATTGGTCAAACATCCCAAACCAGAACCCTCCGGGACAAGAGTTGTGCGCCTCTGTAAGGCTTTCCTGAAAACGTAAATTGCATTAGTACTGATGTTACGTGCCTTAAAGCAGCATATCTAGTTAAACATTATTTAAGCTCAATGAACGTTCAAGCAAACAGATGTGACAATGTAGGCATCGTAGATCTGTTTTTATGGGTGACCACCTTCTGAAGTCACTTTGTTCACAAATCTATAACTGCCTCCTGGTGTTTATATTACAAGTGAGAAAGTTTTCCCAAGAGAAGCCACTGAGCACAGCACACAAAATAACCTCTTTAAAATTAATGTTCTATAGCATGTACCGCGGCACGTGCAAATATCGTCTTTGGACAGACATCTGTTCGAATCTAAATTAAACACCAGAGTGAGCTTAGTTGCATTTGATTGTTTGTTAAGCTTTCCTTCACCCTGGCGGTTGCCTCTTTCATAACCGGCAGGGGGTGTAGTTTCCAATAATTTATCGACCCCATATACCCATCACCTAGTAAGGAGAAAATAGCGATACTTCTCCATGTCATGACGACACAGCGCTAAGAATGTCACGGTTTTGAGTTATGACGATGACGCTCCTGTTGAAAGCGGGAATTGCGAGATTTTAACTCCCTCGCCTGGTATAGAGGTCGTGTGTTCGATCCCGACCCCGACCGTTGTATACCTGGAGTTTGCATGTTTCTCCCCGTGGTCGCGTGAAATTTTTTCCAGGTCCTCCGTTTTTTCCCTCCACATTTAGAAAAATGCATTTCGAGTATTTGGCTGCTATCAATTTCCACATAAGCCACTTCGTTTTGCCATCATTTGTGGCCAGGTCGCTTCTGAAATAAAGATATTTAGCTTGTTGGCCTTACCTGGTCAAATAAAAAATTGTTTAATGTTTTTTACATCATTGTCATTTTATTATTACTTCCGCAGGTTTATATACGAGCAGCATTTGCATTGCCACAAATGGGAAAATAAAGTGTTGCATAAAAGCCGCTAGTGTGAATACTATAGTGTGGCAAAATGGGGCTTTTGCTATAGACTGCAGGCTGACGCTCTACTGGCGCTGTCACTAAAACATGTGCATCCTCCGAGCAGGTCACTCTCCTCTAATCGAGCCCCTGCAGACCAAACCGTGCTCTCGAAAAACAAGAAAAAGTGACTCAAATCCAAAGATCAACATTGACGTCATGTACCTTTTGAGATGCAGGCAACAAGCCAGCACCTCAAAAGGTACTGTACATCAGTTTTGTGATCAGTTTTCCCGACAGCGACATCTCTGCTTCGTTTCATACCATGACCCAGATGTTTATTATGCAACAGGTGTGCACCGTGAAGCCGACTATCATTGCCACAAGGGCAGGGGGGATAAGGCGTCACACCTGCACACAAGTCACCACAACACCAGGTGCTGCTGCCGGTAATCAGTGCATTTCTCAATTAGCATTTTCTCCTTTGCTGGAGTTGGCACGGCAGGTTACAAGACAGAACTGTTAACGAGGCCTCCTCTTGCCTAAACAGTGCAGAGCAGCCCCGGTGCAACCTCGGCAGCGCATCTGTGTCACCGTGAAAACACTGCTGCCCGTCAATGACACGAGTAGCTCTTGATGAAAAGTCAACAGCTGTCATTCTGATTTAAAGCTTTCATGACTGCAGGGATTCATATTCTTGGTTCTTTCGGTAGTCACGTAGAAGGGAGATAATAAAATAATAAAACAAAATAAAAATTCTGACGACGAATATAGCTGTCATTCTGTTTGGGGAATTGGCCCTGCCGTATAAATGTGGAATTTCCACCACGGGCTCAAAATGAACAAGTGAAAATGGGCGCTGCCCTATCTTTGACAAAACAGACACTTTTGACGACACACTCAGTTGCGTGACCAGGCATCTAATAAGTCCTACCATAGATTATTCACACGTCATAGGTTACATCGAAGTTACGTTTAACCAGAAATAATGCAGAAAGAAGATACACAGTTGAAGATAATGCCTGTGTTTTACAAATCTAAATTGCAGTTATTCTCCTGTCACTAATCTGCTGAGCAAACTGATTTTCGCAAGGTGAGAATTTGTGTGTTCAAGATAAAAACACATTCAAGCTAGCAGGAACATTGGCTCGATTACCACATCATAAATGTTTATGTCACTCACAGGGAATGGCTCATTCCTTATCGAAAGGCCTGGTCTACCATTGTGACCCCTGTCAGCTGGTAACCTGTGGCCCTGATTCAGTCTAGACTCTAGGTTCATCACAGAAATGCTCTTCATAAACTTATAAAGTAATCAATAAATATACAAATGCGTGTTCCACTGCTGCGCCAATTTTCTGACACTGAATTTCTTCGCCTCGCCAACTGCGGAATGTAAAGAGAGTCATCCAACTGCAATGCACCATACATCTAACAGTGCACAATGCACTGGTGGCGTGACACCATTCATCACCGCCCAGGCTCTATTTCAGCCCATGAGGATTGGCTGATAGGTGTCAGGTTATCTGGCCGCCGATTAGTTTAGGGCAGATCCTGTAAACAACCCGGGGTTGAGTGGATTGCTCATTCGACGGGTTCGCGGGGGTGCGTGTGGAGTGCACGGCAAGGTCACCCTGATATATATGCGCACGTAGGCCTGGCTGTCGTTGCCCGCTGGCGGTGGAGAAATTACGCTGTGGGCTCTTGACAGCTGCACGGGCTATTAAGGTTCATGCTCTGACTTAACCCTTTCAGTGCCCCCCTCCCCAGAGCCTCGATATCCAGCCAAAGGGACATGACCCAAGGTGGGGAGGGGGAATCCAATAGACTGGTCAGTGCGGACAGAGGGCTTTACATGAGGATGCAGTTTAGAAGGTTAAACTGTGAGGACAGGAAGCCACATCATCAGCATCAGTTACCTATAAATCAGTTCTAGAAGAGCAACCTTCAGGCCACATACGTGGATCAAGGCAAGTTTGATTTTTTTCGGCAAACCCACAGATGATTCTATAAGCTTAAGTACATGAGCATCCAGTATTTATATAATAAAGCCGATATGTAAAGCAATGATATCTTCATTAGAACATTCTTTTGAATGTCCCCATTACTCTAATTCCATTGATTCAGCCAAGCCGACATATAATACATGAATGTGAGCCTTATTTGGAAAAAAGAACAATTGATTTATGTTGCATTGCTTCTCAACAAGAATGTGCAATGTTTGTATCCCTGTTGCGCTCACCCCGTATACACTTTAATAACAGTGTTTATCATAGAAACTGTATCTGTATGAGAGACTTGCTTTTAAGGGGATCAATGTCTGACGTTATGCGGTGCTATTGGCATAACTGAGTAAAGTACACACAGTTCATATTCTGTAACATGTGCCCAGACTTAATGCTTCCTCATAGTCCATTTAATACTGGTAGGAACCTCCTGGTTACACCAGCCCACAGGGGATTATTGTGTCCATCCGTCGTGCAGGGAGGGGGTGGGGAGGGAGGGGCTGGGTGGGGAGGGTGGGGAGGGGCTGGGTGGGGAGGGTGGGGAGGGGCTGTGTGGGGAGGGGAGGGTGGGGAGGGGCTGTGTGGGGAGGGGAGGGTGGGGAGGGGCTGGGTGGGGAGGGTGGGGCTGGGTGGAGGGTGGGGCTGGGTGGGGAGGGGAGGGGCTGGTCACCCCGTGGTGCCCTTATAAAACTCAACGTTTAACCTACTCACGCCGGCTTGTGCCCGGCCTCACAGTCGGGCATATTTTCGGAATACACCACGCCGCCGTTGACCCTGGCCATTGACCGAGCAACCCAACGTTCCTACCAGCTCCCTCCGCAGGAATATGTTATTTCTCCCACTCTATAAAGGCATCGCGACTCATCATCGCCTTACGATGATGATGAGTCTGGCTTCAAATGAGTACTGCAGCCAGTTAGAATGCACGACCTGAGCCATGCAATCAACATTTCATTTAGTCTATTGATAACAATAGCTGGGGATTATTTTGACAACCTGTTTCGACACCTTATTACAAACATCCTGAATGTGCAATTACAGCAAAAACAGAATAATATGCGTTGATGGTGAGGGGAGGGGTACCGTATCAAGACGAATCCTAATCCGTGGTGCGCCGCAAAAGTTAAGACTTAAAATCTGCGGAAAAGAAATCGTACCGACGCGGTGTTCAACACATTCCGGAAGGAATTAACCGCACAACTCCCATTAATCTGTGGAAATATCGTGGATTGCAGGGGAAGTACGGCACGTGACGTAATATACGATACATTTATTACAGGATTTTTCTTCAAAATGTTAGATTTGGTTTCCAAGTCCAAAAAAGAAAAATGTCAAATTCGTTTCTACTGCACAAATGTCAGCACAGGCAAGCTGTGCCGATTCACAACCCAAAATAATGACTGCGATTCGCAGATTTTAAGATCACGAGTACATTGGATTTCTGCTGTGTTTGAAAAAAGAGTACAGTACTCCAATCTACAATATCACTGCCTTTACCGAGTCCGTAGTAGTCAGTTCTGCTATAACGCCGCGTGTTGTTTTCATCATGCGAAATGGATATAACACGATGAATATATTAGGGAACACATTTTTACTAACGCGGATGCGAATTGAATATAATACGACTGTGTGAAAAGAACTACATCGCGCGAGTAGAAAGAAGTGGTTGTGCGGCTGCCCCAGCATAGAATCACACGAGGTGAGATACTGCTGGATGCTTCTAGATGCTACCCACGCGCCTCACTATTTGTTCAGCCTGCACACGCATCACTCATGTGATCTAAGACTGTGCTTTAACCCATTTTATTTATTATAACACGACTTTACCCATAACGTGGTGTTCTTCTGGAACTTAACTACCACGTTATAGGAAAACAGACCGTACTAAGCCACAACATCTACAATGTTAAGATAGGGTCAATGAACATCAAGTGCCTGGTGTTTTTTGTTTTTTGAATTTGAGATTAGCCCAATATTGCATCAGATGCTTCATGGTGTGAAACACTTGGCGTCCATCAAAACAGGAAGCACGGTGGCTCCACAGCACAGTGTGGGAACTCCACTGTAGTCACGGTGAGGCGTTTGTGCTATCGACCTTCGTATCTGCCATGCACATGGAGCCTGAAGACGGAGAAAAACTGTGGATCTGCTTCCACCAGACAACAATGTGTGCATCGATAAGCGAATGCAGACCACAGTACTTCTTACTGTATAACCGCCCAAGTCAGTGCAACCTTTCCACACGATGTTTACATGAACCTAGTAGGCGGTGTTAAAAAAAAAGTATGTTTTTAAACCCTCAAAGGGAAACAGTCGACCGGTTGGCTTGATTTATAACTTTCACATGGCTCTGCAATCGACAAAAGCAGCGTCGATGACAGCTCTCCTCCAGCCTTAACAAAATGCTCATGTGAAAGCCCTCGGTGTTTAGAAGGCACACCCATTGCTTCCTTGCCATCTGTCAAAAACTGAGAATGGTCAGGATGTGGTAGTACCAGTAATGTGAAAAAAAGACAAATGTGAAAATCAACACGCCATGTGTTTATGGCACCCAAATGGCTTACCAATACAGGTCAGCCCGATGGCTCTGTTGCTAACCATTCCTCCCCACATACACCCAAAATCTTCTAAGTAATTCAATCCATACTATATTATTTCTGAAGTGACATAAGAGGCACACTGAAAGGTCTACCCTATGCCGTACCCATAAACAGCATTGTGCATAAATAGCATCGATTGAAAATGTCTTACGTTAGCAACATGTCAAAACAAACCAGTGTCACTATGCACACAAACTAACGTTACAATATTTACTTCCCACTGAAGGTCTAAAGCCAGTTGTTGCAATTCAGCATGGCCATGGCAGGAAAGGATAAATCAAATAGTTTTTTCCCCACAAAGTCAAAACGATAACTTATCCATGTCCCCTCGTTTGCCATGTAGTTGGGATATCACGAGCGTCAACACAACACCGCTCTGGGCAGCGGTGGCTATACCCCTCGCCTATAATTATCATCCAGCACTGTGGAGGCAGCAGCGAGGGTTGGTGGACCGCCACACAAACGCCCGTGGACATCCGGGTGCCGTAACCCTGGCTCGCCAGCAGAAGGCAGTGCAGCAAGTGCGTACAAAATGTCCATTCGTCCCATCTGTGTGTTCCCCAAACCTGGCATGCGTGGGTTATCTCTGTTTTTTTCCCCACACGTATGAACACTCGTTAATTGCACGGTGGTGTGTGATGCAGTTGCGTTAATGACGCTATATACAAATAAAAACACATTATTATTAACATATAGATTGTGTTCAGCTTCACCACAGTGAATCAGGTATGAGTGTGCGCGCTTAGACCTAACATCCTGTGCCGACTTGAGGGCTCAGTGGCACACACGATAAAATTATCACGGTAGGGAACTGCATTGCTACTATAATTACTCATATCTACATTGGAACAATGTTCACATTTTGTGATTTGGGCTATCAATTGCCTCACACTGGCTTCCTCTTGAGAATGGTGTTAAAATAGTTCACCTGCTCTGCACTTTACAACGAAAACACTTTCTTTCCTGGAAAAATCACATTGTGTTCTTCTTAAAAACACTCCAACACGACGACAAACACAAATTCATGGCTCTTTACAAACCGGCTCCAGTGGCCAATGCACCAAACACGAGGCTTCTCAACCGCATAACCATACAGTAAACGACTTTGCAGCGTACACAAGTTCGCAGTGCCGCTCGCATTCAAAACTGCGGCGCGGCTGTGGGAAGTGGTGCTGTGTCGTTTGGCAATAACAGAGGTCTGTGGTTACAATGTCATCACGAGTCATCCACGCAGGCAAGCGGCTTGGGGAGTCCTCGGAGGAGCCAGCAGAGTTGAGCAACAGGTTACATATTGACTCGGCTTGCTGAGCTGCAACAGGCTCAGCAAGTGGGGGTGGGGTAGCCAGCCCCATCCAAGGAAGCAGCTACGCAGAGGCAACCAATCGCATTGATCCACTGCCACACACCCCCTGTTCGGAGGGAGAGTGCAAGAGAAGGGGGGTGCTTGTTTTTGTTTAAAAAAAAGAGGGCTTGTTTGTTCTGAAAAATGTCTTGAAGCAGTGGCATATGGCTCCGTCAATTAGCTGCCATGGTGGCTGGACAAAATATTAGGCGGATTCCTGCACTCTGACGGATAAATCTGGCACAGATGACGGCGAAACCAGGGTGTGTGTGTTTTTAAATCAAGTTTAATAAAGCAGTGCGAAAATCGGGAGGACTTGCGTATTTTTCCCCCCATTTTCAATGCTGACAGCCAGACTTGAAATGAGAAATTTCACTGACGGGAGTGAATTTGATTACAGGGACACTTGAGAATTGTGCGTAGTATAACAACCAGCTCAACGTTTGAAATATGAAGGAATACTATACTCTATTGATATTTTAATCAACTACAATGAACAGAGTTTACATCTGATATGGCTGCATAACGCACGTGGATCGTGAGTGCCACATTTGATAATGAAATTGGTGGAATGTTTTACATTGATGTAATATATTTTCTTGTTTATTACCAGAATTGTGCGATAGACGATTAAAAAATATATTCTGTCATAGGATGTTTAAACATTGTGCCGTATTAAGAGATATTCAGTGGGTACTCAATTGTTTTAAAATGTGACAATAGCTACTCGCCACACCAGTTCCACGATTGGTATGCACAATCATGGGATTCATACCAAACCTGAAATTATGTGGGTGTCAATTTCCTTCTTCATGTGCGATACATTGAACTATAAACATTAATTCTCGATTTGAAGCTTTCGTGACTGCAAGGATTCATATTCTTAGGTTTTTTCGGTAAAGTCACGTAGGTAAAACATCAAAATTGATAAAAATAAAATAAAATAAAGATCACGACGTTTCGGAGGCAACACAAGTCTCCGTCATCAGGTGGGACCGTCACAGCCAGATTAGCTGCATCAAGTGAGGCAATGCAGCTAATCTGGCTGTGACGGTCCCACCTGATGACGGAGACTTGTGTTGCCTCCGAAACGTCGTGATCTTTATTTTATTTTTTATTAATTTTGATGTTTTACCTAAGTGACTTTACCGAAAAAACCTAAGAATATGAACTATAAACACTACAAATTGCTTGTGCCACATTCCTGTAATAGCCACCACCTGTTCTACAGGACGTTTGATTTGTGTGGTTATTGCGTTTTGTATTTCACTTTACAATGACCTCTAAAGCAAGTTAAATTTTGATTAAAACTATAAATTAAATTATGTTGAAGCCGTGCTTGGATATGTTTTGGTGCAGCTATGAATCCACTTCAAACCTACTGTCCAATATATTACAATAAAATCTAAGTTAATAAAATATATGAAACCAACATTGTTGCAGCACTATGAAGTCCGCTCAAAATAGCAATTTTAAATCTTCTTCAATTCAACAGCAAATATCACTGGATCCAGTACACGTTACTTTTATTTTCACTTTCTACAGCATAGCATTGCAAGGCAATACTATTTTATGAAAATGTAATCTCAACAAAAATGTGTTTCCTCCTCGAATGCCAATATTGTGGCATCTTAATTTTATATGCAATGCACTCCAAACGTACAGTTCTGTGAGGCTATCACGGTATGGATTGAGTTCTTTTCGCTCTCGATGGCAGTCATCACCCCTCATTCTTTCGACTCAAAAACCCAACCACTTCGATGCTTCTGTGAATGCTTCTTCAGGGGTTGAAACGATGCCTGCAATCTGCACCAGGTGCTATGTCTGGATGATGTTCCAGAGTTCCTAGAAGCCACATTCCATCATTGTGGCCCACTGTGAGCCTGGGATTCCATGGTAGCATTGTGCACATTCACAACGCAAACAAGTCCGCTCAACTATGAATACTTCTTATAAAAAGTGCTTTTGGTGTACTCCTACAAGGAATATGTAAACCAACTGCCAAACATGCCTGGACATCCATGAGTTCGAGTACATCTGTGCGTCTGTCCGCTCATACAATGGTGTGTGTCCACAGCGCCTCTCCTACTTAAACGTAAGAAAACGCATATACCACCCCAGCGAACGTCAAAACACGTTCACTCACTCTGTGGTCTGGTCTCCATCCAGGCATCGTAAATCAGAGCAATTCAAGATCTGGAGTGCAGTCAGGATGCAAGCTGGAGAAAACACAGAGGTGGGGTTTGTAACTACCAAACGCTTTCAAGCTATATGCCATTGGGCCAAACTTTAAATGAACTATACATTTAGTCTATAGTTAGTCATAGCAGCAAAACTATTACACAGAAAAGTAAGTTTTGTCATTGATTGTGAAAAGCTTCAAGGACTGTGCATTGGAACAAGTTCATCTTGACGGAAATGGAATCTCAGGTGACAAATGTTTACACGGTGCTGCCTTTTACCCAGCACCTTTCTTTTAAAACCACCGGCGTTGCTGTATTCCCCCACACATTCTGAAATTGGTGCAGACTCAACTCTAGGTGAGCTAAGGCACACTGGGAACAACCCATTGAGTTTGCAGCTACTCAAGTGCCATGTGCTGCACTTCAACAGCTGTTTTAAGTTGCCACATTTACGCACGCACCCTTCGGTGCCTTGTCCTGAGGAAAAAAATAAAAACCCACAGCGTTACTTTGGGATCTGGAAACCAAAGGCTCACCAAGGTATATGCAAAGTAATGTGTTTAATATACTACAGTCTGTTCCCCTATAACACGTGTTTCCATAACGTGAATTGGATACAATGCGATGAATGTATTAGGGTACACATTTTTTATAATGTGGATGCGAATTAGATAGAACGCAATTGAGTGAATGGAACTACGTCGTGCGAGTAGGAGTAAGTGGTTGTACGGCTGCCTCGAAGTAATTTCACACAATGCGGGATGCTGCTGGATACTTCAAGTTGCTACCCACACACCTCAGTCTTTGTTCAGCCTGCATACGCATCTCACGTGTTATCGCGGACTGTGCTTTACCCTATATGATTTATTATAACGCGATTTTTCCGTCAGGAAATCAACGTCAACAAGTCCGACAATAGAGGATAGCATATCATAACAAGGGGGGGGGGGAGTGTAATGGCCAGCATCATGCTCAGCCACCACAAACCAACAAAAAACCCACTGAGTACTAATTTTAGACCGAGTCGCATAAGAGGTGCCTGATTCAAGGGGTCTGATACCAATTGCCACCGGTGTAATGCACGGTTATGAACAGAACCCCGCGTTGATGAGATTGTACCGCAGTGTACTACATTATTAACCACCACAATAAGACCACACAAACACGCGAGTAACCTGTTATTCGTCACATTAACAGGCGTCAAATCAGACGAGTGTTTTTATTTATTTGTTAACAGTCTAATGTGTTGCGCTGGTTCTAAAGACATATTGCAAAATAAATATCCAATTCCTTCAACGGTAGTTTACGAAAGGCTCCGCGCTCTCACCTGTGAAGCTGTAAACGTCTCAGTAACCCACACACCTGGCCCAAGAGCCACCAGAGTGCCTGGCTGAGCAGCACCCAGGCCTAAAGCCTCCTTACTAGGGCATGTGATGATGCATCGGTTCACAAACTAATATCGATGTGTGCTCACGGTACATGCATAAAATCGAGCAGGTAAGAGTTATTTTCAATTTCATACAAATACAATTATTATATTACATTTAAGCTCATGGAGCAAAATTAAACCGTACACAAAATAAACAAGACATTCAAATGGCATGAAAAAAATAGACGAAAATTATGAACTATTTGAACAAACTGTGACTGAATCTACACAATAGAATCGCTGGGTGTGTTAATCGTTATGTGCCAAAGCCTCCTTTTCTAACCGGTAGGAAGAGGTGGTGTCACCCTGTGGCAATCGCACAGAAACCGCACTATGATCTGCAACCACGGTATCCGGTTAACCAAACAAGTCACAAGGCCGGGGCCAAGAGTCAGCAGATATGTAAGGTTACGTACACACAATGCAAGCTCGCAAGACTCACAACTTTATTTTGCATCCATTTACAGCTGAAGTCAGCACTGGCGCAGATAGAAAATCATACCAAAGAAACTAAAAACACAAAGCTCTTGTGTCTGCAGGGCCTCGGTGTTGAACACTGGGTTCACAATGAAGCCGAAAGCCTGGGTGTGTACGATCGCATCGTCAAACATGGGAGTTAAGTTTCTCAATGTGTACAAGTTAGGTCGTGCAACACTCACTGCACAAGCTTGCTTCGTGTACATTTGTGCTAATTTCACACTTAAGATTCAGTCACGGACTGATACCAGTGTAAAAAGGCGTGTGCAAACATTCAAGACGTATAAAAGCAAGAAAACAGCTGCTGTTTTTGTTCATGAAATCTATTTAAAACATAATTGGCACCATATTTTTGTCTAGGACTTGTATGATTTATTTTCCAACTCATCAGACTTCACAAATAACAGTCCAGTACATCTCAATAGTGCTATTTGTGCCAAAGTAAAAAGCTACAAAGAGCATAATTTCAGCCTGGCATGGGCCATCCACAATGACCTTCAACAAGCCTGTGTTGCTCCACATTTAGTGTCATCTTCAGATATGCAATATAACCAACCATTTGTGATCTGTTTTGGCATTGTTGCCAATGGCCGCATTTCAACATCTTCCAATGTTTTACATTAGAGTTCACGAGCTGACAATGTTGTGGCCCTATAAATGCAACAACACCCAAAGATGTGCATTGCATGTACAAAAGCTCTCAGCCTTATATAGACCACCAGCTCAAAATAACTCGATGTGTGGCCATTTTGTTGTGTAGACAGCCAACTCAGAATGTAGCAGCAGTGAATCATAGACAACTGTAGGACTCATCAGTCCAGTAGACTGCAATGTTCACTGCTGCCAAATGATTCTGGCAGGCCCATACATGGAGAGGACTTACCTTTACATTATGGGGATCCCATTAACGTAGCTAAAGGCAAGAATAACACAAATCTGTAAATCATGAGAAAACCCATCACAACAGAAAGTGAAGACGGAAAATCAAGTAGATTTAACAACACACGAATATGTGCAGTGTGTACAACAGCCTTATCGAGACCAACAGCTCAAAAGCACTGAATGTATGGCCATTTTTTCTGCTGTAATGGGGTTTTATTGTTATTTACGGATTTGATTAATTGCCCTGGCCCTTTAATCCAACACAGGCACGAGCCCAAATATGCAGATCATATTACAACCATATTTAATTGTACACTAGTTTTTACAGAGAATGAATAGAAATGCACTTTCTCCAGCAAGACATAGAGCTTGGATATTATAGAAAAATGTGCCGTAAAAATGTACATGACATATGCATATGTAGGTTTAACACACGTTCATGTGTGAAGTATTCTCTTAAATGCTTCCTGTTATAGTCAAGACACGTTAATGTGCAGGGCTCATGTTTTAAATGTCCAATCATTATATTTTTGGACATTAAATGCTATCAGTAATTACACAATTAATACACGTAATGAGACTTTATTGGGATGTTTTTGTTTAGATTACAACAAGATGCAAGGAAAATCTGCAATTAAAAAATAACCAAAGCCATAGTAAATTAATTATACTATATTTAGACTGAAGTCCCAATACAGTCAAATGTCATAATAAATGCATTAAAAGTGTTTTGTCTGTGTAGAGTTGCATATTGGCATAACATCAAATAAAACAAGGATGCAGAATATCAATAATCCATACAGATATGGAGGACCACAATGTGGATTCTGTAATCGGCAGCACGCCACAGAGGTAAGTTCCGTAATCCGGGAAAAAAAAGTGAGCACCGGCACGGTGTGCCACGGATTACAGGAGGAATTAGCTACGTGACTCCGTCAAGCAGTGACAAATGTGTGGCTTACAGGAAAAGCGCAGCACATGACAAGTGGCTAACTTAATCTGCGATACATTTGCGGATAGTTACTATTTTTGTTTAAAGACCCAAATTAAGCAAATCAGCCTCAAGGGTGGACAAGTAGACCAAATACCCTCCAACGGGGGCTCTCTTGAGCTGTCTCTAGCGGAGGCCCTTCTACCAGCAACGGTACGAGCAAGCCAGTGCAGGGCTGCACCTTTACCTTTTTACTAAATACAGTGACAAAAATTGGCTTAACATCCCAAGCAGAAGACTCCTGAGAAAACTCTCTCAATACTCAGAGGATTTCCTGGGTGACTGTTTAAATTTAATTGTGGTTTCATCATGTTTATGACAATAATTTCCCCCCATTGGTAAGACGTTTAATTGTTTAGTTCACGTCAATAAGTATTCTGGAATGATATCTGCAGTTGTGTGTCTGTAAGGGCTGCAGGTTATCGTAAACATCCAGAGCCCTAACCAGTGTGCAATACATACCAACAACAAGGCATTAAAATAGAAAATCAATTAAACTGACTCATGCCCGTGTATAGAGAGAAAAACAATATTACGGTGGCATTTTCGTGTACAAGTGAGCACGCACCTTTTGCAATGGAACAGAGTACACGTACAAAATAGAAAACACAAACGTACAACAAATTCACAATGAAAGTTCTAGTCTTGTGCTGTAAAGGGAAAGGTAAAATATATATAAAGAGTGAACGGAGACACCACGAATATTGCAAGGACATACATTTCATCACTGTGACAACTGAAAGTCTACCCCCTCCCCCTCCTGAAGCACCTAGAGATTCCAAGCAGTCTGTTTTTTTCTCAGGCATCATTACAGAGTGGTAGAGCCTGGCCCAGAGGCGTTGCTTCAAGCGCAACGCTTTGGGTAAATACGGTTTCTGAACATAGGGATTGAAATTTGGGATGCCACAAGAATGTGTAATGCCAATGCAGCACACATGTGCATCACACTGCAGCATAACAACCCAAGGTGTCCGCAGCAAGGGGACTGTATTTTTTTGAAGGAAGCAGAAAAGGGAAAGTTTGACGAGCTTCACGCATGCGGGAGGGCCCAGTGTTATGACTGGCTGCTCATAGCCACGCGATAATTTCCGTTACTTGCACCGCCATAGCGACTTACGCAGGCGTAAACCACAAATTTTGTAGTAACATACCGATTTGCAGTGGTCGAAATGGAAATTTAGAAGCCCTGGTATGACACCTCTTTCGCCCACTGCCCTCAAGACACCAGTGTAGATTTGTGTTAAAACGTTCTGAAATGGGGCCTGAATACATGGTTAGTGTTGTTGCGAAAGTTCCAGTCCGGCATTCTGTCGTATACGGCCACATGGCCACCAACTGCCTATTTCAGAATTCCCCATAAACTGCTGCGACTATTTTTGGTGCCTTATGTTGTTCTTCAAGTGGAGAGGACTAGACTTTCCACCACTAGCTAAAGACTACAGGTGGGAAAGAGCACCACCCACTGCACTGATGATTGTTAGTTTAGTTTGACTTTTGACCCACCTATTGTTCGAGGATGGCCCTTGCCCTGAGCGTCTAGGAGTGTCAACTGTGATTCGTTTAACAGTGCCATAACCTGCTGAAAGAAAGTAACTTAAAAACAGTCTGGAACTTACATGTGCTGCTGGACGGGAGGTGATAGGAGAGCTTGGTGGCATGATTGGTATCAAACAGCCACGTCACGCTGGGAGTGGATTGTAGGGGTTTCCTGTCTTCAGGAGGCTGGATGTGGGTGTGGAAACCATTTTTAAAGGGACACTCAAGTAATAGACCACGAAAAAATTAAATCGGTTACTCCTCTTCGCAGACTAGTCACAGCTCGAAAACAGGCTACATTGCTTTGTTTTAGCAAAGTTTTTTGAGAAAACGGAATATAAATAATTATATTTTCTATCTGTGACTCAAACCCATCTCCTACTTATTTTGATTCACTGTAAGGTAATTTAGAGACTTTCAACCTGTGTGATAGTATTTTTTCCAAGGTGCAAAGCAATATAAAATATGTTGCTGTACAATGTGATAGCTAACTCGACCCATGTTATTCCAGTTGTAAAAATGACGACTCTACAATACCATAGAAAAACATGCAGGCCCCTGCATTTGATTGCCATTTGTATCCCAGTGTTCCAAGCAAATCCTTTACAAACAGTGTTGTATTAAGTATCCCCTACCAGTTTCCCCAAATTTAATTATAAAAGGCAATGTGTATTTGCAATCGTTTAAAGATACGCTACATTGTTCTAACGTAATTTTGATGAATATGCTCAGGGAGGAAATATCAATATGGTGCCTTAACAGAGAACGAGCCTCAAGTTTCACTGATCAAAGTCTGAATGATTCCGACAAAAAAACACATCGATGCCAAACTGTAGAATTTGTGCATTCGCCACATTCCTCACGGATCAGGCTGCGCACGAGCGTAATTAGCTGTCTGGACACACAGGGCTTGCCTGCAAGATCATGGGTCTCGAGTTCAAGCTAGCATGCTGAGGGCTGGGGTATAGGCACATGCCATTCGCCCTCAGACAAACGCGGGGGATTATTCGAGAACGCCGTCGGGTTCTGTTGACGTGGCAAGGCAAGCAGCGTAAAATCACCGCAAGCGTTCAAAGCAGACCCTTCCTGTAAACAAGTCGTGCTAAGCTCCTGAATTCACCTGAACGATGGTTCAACAATTACTGTAACTGTACCGGTCTTCGAGGATCAGGCTGTTCTCTACAGGTAAGGCTGTAAACAACTGTCATGGACATCAGTGGCTGTGCTTTGTGCAGCAGGCAGGCAAGCAAGCGGTGATGACCGGTCAACAAGCTTTGAATGACGCGAGGGGTGGTCCGAGCACACGTGCGCTGCTGACGTGTGTTTGTGCAGGTGGATGCAGTCGGGCGGGTCACGTGTGCACAATTGCCGTGCCAAACGGCACGGAGGCCAAACCAGTGTGCTCATGTGATGCCACGGCTGGGCTGTCTGACACATTCTGATGAACCCGTAAAAGAGTGGTGGACCAAGGATGTGTCACTCGTGTTAATCATTGCCTCAAGTTCAACATCAGCCCCACCACTGATTTTTACCACAGACTGGTAAAATGCAAATCAGGTGCACTGTACGCGAGCTGAGAGTGTAAGAGGCGATGAATACAATAATTTTGGAACTACAGCTCGACGATACAATGCCTGTCTCCTGTTTATGAAATTCCGTTTAACACTGTGGTGAAATAGATAAGCAGAGAATGTCTCCTTCATAGATCGGTCTCTCCACATAAGATGTAAAAAGATTTCTTACACAACCCGTCAGCTCCACGGCCTTCTGGGAGTGAATAATTTTAGCCTGTAAATATTAATTTCTATCAAGGCTATATAGGATCATCAAATCTAAACACATTTCAGCAGCACCGATTCAGGACAAACTCTGGGCCGGTTTGTAGTCACATCAGCAGTCACAGGCTTGCTTGCATCAATGCGAGTGAGCCGCCAGATGTCTGTAGGCAAGGGGATGGATGAATTAACGCTGCCGATACAGGTAGTCCCCGACTTACGATGGTCCGACTTACGATATTTCGATCTTACGATGGTGATATGACAATAATTGTTAAATATTTTACATTTCGCGTGACAGGCAAACGCAGCAGCGTACAAGGTACGATGCTGTATGTTGGGACGCAGCCGGGATGTTCTGTACGCATCTCCCGCCTTGTGTGGCGATGCCTCTCACTCTCACCAGCGGTCGATGGAGTTAAGTTGTCTCGGTGTTCAATGCATGTTCAAAGTTTTTATAGCAGATAGGATTGTTTCCTGAAAAAACTGTATGAAATTGCAGTTCATATAGGTAGGCTACGAATTTACCTTGTTTTTTACTTAAAATTTTACTGTGCAATACAGTATTTCAATTAATAAATACATACAGTATACAGTTTATACAGTACGGTACTGTAAATTGCTCTGTTTTACTCAATTATCAACATTCTTTAAGACTCCTGGGTAGGCTAGGCAATTTTCGACTTACGATATTTTCGACTTACGATGGGGTCGTCGTAACGCATCTCCATCGTAAGTCAGGGACTACCTGTATTATGCATTCCCAAAAGGCCGTGGGTGCCATTGGGTTGTGGAAACAATACTTTTCGTTTTCATGTAAAGAGACGTTATTATCGTCAACAGTATACAATATCGTTATTATGAATATATATCTGTCTGCATATTCATTTGTGTTACTTATATTTTGCACGACACACACACGCACTTAAATTGTGTCAATACGTTGTAACATCATTGACAAATGTGGGCCACTGCGCGTGTGTCTGTGATTAGATCCAAGCAATTAAAATAACGGGACCTACTATGAATCCCCGACAAAACCCACACTTACTCCGGCTGTCTGGAAAAGGTGAAATAATGATTAACGGGACACTATTTGGTCAAAGGGCACCTCTATGGATGAGCTGAACACAGGCAAGGGCCTTTTTCTCTGCAGCGCCATCAATAATGGTAGAGTCCATGAGCTGACCAGGTTACATATTTGTTGCCTTTGTTTTAAAGCCGATCGGTGCCATCCCTGACCAAAGAAAACCAGTTAGGCACCACAAAAACCAGTTCTTATTCGCCCAAAAATGCCATCTGAATGGTTCTTGCTGGCTGCGCTAGGAGTTATTTAGTCTGATCTGGCAACGGGGGTCATTGAAATTGCACCAACAAGGGTTGCATCATATTACAGCACGAACATCCCAACACGGTGCACTTACAACAACAATGCGTGTAACTAGAACCAGACACGTTGTCTCAATAGGCTACCACATGTTATTAGAGTCTTTCGTTAAAGTCACGTAGATAGGTTCAAAGCAAATAACAAAAAACAAAAACTACGACGTTTTGATCACAACACAAGCGGTCGTCTGAAGACGACCATTGGTGTTGCGATCAAAAGATTATTAATTTGTGCAGTCACAAAAGCTTGAAGTCAAGATTTAGGCTACCACATGCTTTACATGATGGATGGCTACCTACCTGCTGAACCGTTCTAATCACATACCGACACGTCTGTAGGTGTAGGCAGGCAGTTGGTTTCAGCAGATTTGTGAGGTTAACCATCATCAAAGGTCAGATTAACAATGTAAGGAGCTGACGATACACACCATAATAATGTGACGATAAACAGCCAGGCTGTGTACAGACATCTAAATATTCAAATTCTGATGCTTGAAAGCCGAGCAATAAGCAATGACAACCAACATACCAGCTGTGTATCTGCAGTGTCATGTGACACCTGGCGTCCGAGCACAATGATCCCAGTATATGTGGGGCTCAAATCATGAAACCCTACGGCATGAATGGGTGCCATTACATGTTGCATGTGAACGACACCAAAAGACACGCACTTCCTCAAAAATTGCTCGTGGTGACACTCTTGCGTTTAAGAGCCGTTGACAATACCGCCTCTCGGAATGACACTGCAATGCTGCGTATTTACAGTGTCAATTACGTACAAAACGGTTTTATTCCAGCACACTGTGTATGAAAAGCCTTGATAGACGGACGAAGAGACATAAATGTGGTCCCAACATAGCTGAATGCCACCGCAATGTGTTATGATTATACAAGCTGTGATTATAATGACATTGTAGAAGATTCCTAATAATGGTGCAGAAAGAGAAGAGAAAGAAGTGAAGGTGATGTCACCGCATGAGATGACAGCAGGGGATGCAGCTAAAAAAAGCATACAATTTGAATTTGTATTGATGTTCATCAAGGGAGACAATACATTAGCGACCACACAGGCAGCTATTACATTCATAGTAAAGTTTTTGCCATGTTATATTTGTTTCCACAGCTCGATTAGGCAACACAATCCTTGCACAGGCCGAGTACAACAGTTGCATGTGATGCTACAGCTTAACACAATCAGTGGCAGCCCCCCCCCCCCAGCTCGAGATGTAGTGTTCCTCACGAGACATCGCCAGACAACCTTGTTACGTGCCCGATAGTATGTCGAGTATATGCCGCGGAGATCGCGATGTCCGAAACGGGCCTCAACCATGCTTTGGCCTGCCCCTGGGCCACCTCCAATCCCAAGGAAGGCCGTCGTTGATTGCACGCAGAGCTCGTGTGATCCACCAACATAAAGTTAAAATATCTTAAAACAACAGTATACAATATACGGTGGATTTGGCCAGAACGGGCGACCGAGTAAGACTGACCTCCGGCATCGCGGCTGTCACGTCGCCTCTCCTCTTCGTCCTCCTCCTCGTCGTCCTCATCGTCGTCCTCCTCCTGCTGCTGCTGCTGCTGTATGCTGCGTTTCACCGGCTGCCCGGCGTCTGCGCGGTCTAGGCTGGGCACCGGCTCGCCGCTGCGCTCCTTGTGCAGCACGAGCGACACCGGCTCCCGCACGCCCGTTGGCGTGGCGGAGAAGGAGCCGCGGCCGTAGATGGAGGGGTAGCTCTGCGAGTAAATGTCTCTGTCGGAGCCCGCGGCGGTGTTGGCCCCCTGCTTGTCGGGCTGCGCTGGCACTGCTGCCGCCCCCTGGATCTTGCGCGCCGCCACGAGAATGGTGGCTCGGTGGCAGACAGCGATGTCGTCAAGGAAGCGGCGGGTGGCCTCGACGAGAGTGCCGCCACCCTGCACGGCGTACGCCAGAACGCCGGGCTGCGTGCGGGGCTGGTAGGCGGTGAGCAGCGCCACTTCGTTGCCTGTCTGGCGGCGGTACTTCTCCACCTGGTTCACGAGCGCCTCCCAGCTCTCCTTGTGGTTGTCGGCCATGTTCATCGCCATCGCGGAAATGAGTGGAGCGGCGTTAGCGCCCGGACGACGTAGAGTCACAGAAGACAGCACTCTGTGAACACACACAAGCTCCAGATTAATGCAGCATAATAATTTTAATAGTATACCCTCGGATCAATGACATTGATGGAGGTCCAGCTGGGAATAGAGGCCAATCCTTTATTTGTACTGTTGTAAGTTGTGAATCAGTGCCCAGAGAAATCCCACAAATACAAGATAAGCATTCAAATAGTTCTCCTGAATATAGCTTAATGTGTTACTTATATTCTCCACAATATACATTGTACTCTTCACGATGCCGATTTAGAATTACGTATTATATCATATCTTCAAGGAAGGGTACTTGCTTGTAACATCTGGCAGTTTGCAAGCATTGGTTTAAGCAAGCCTGACTCTGCCGGAGACACTTTATGCCGAAACTGGTCAATATTTTGCTTATTCTGAATTACTGTAGCTGAAATTATGCACTCCCAGAAGGCTGTACGGCTGATATGTTTTTAAAATATTTTTTGTTATTGGGCATTTTCACATGTCCAGCACTTTCAGAAGGGGGCGTACACAGAGGGTGGATGTGGTGGGAGGGGGAACGGATAATGAACTCGGTTAATAGTGGCCGATAGGTTGTTAATTATGTGGACAGACATGTATATGAGGAGACATTTATTGCTCATCTATTTTTCACACACAACAGGAGTCCAATACTCAATCCCATCAGATATGTAAGAAACCTACTTACTGCACTGTCCTCTGGGCATATCTAATTGCTCAGCAAGTGTTTATGTATTTCTCCCATGAAACTTGTTGGAAGAGGTGACTGAGGACTGCCCTGTATTATTCACCAACACATTTTTTTATTTACATTTCTGGATTGAAAGCGTGCATCATCTGTTTATGTTCAGTTAAACATGGTGCACTACAAATAAAGCAAATAGCCTATAAATGGCATCTGCAAGCTTGGTGGCATCCTGTCACCCCCGGATTAATAAAACACAACAAGCTCAGTAGAACAGTTTTGGGACATGGTGAAAACCATTACCGGTTTTCATTGCTACCAACAGCTTGGGGAATCTCCATGTAAAATATTAATTGCCAGGGACCCACTTTCTGCCCATGCTCTTACTGCTGGAACAATTGTCAGAGCTCAAACTGCTCAAGATAAACCCACAATTTTGGTTTCTAGCCAGGCACATCCGTGCCAAACACAGCCCTGTCATTCTGCAAAAACAGCTTTCCTGGGATACAGCCATAAATGCCCATCTGCGCCTCTTTACGTGCACGTTACAGTTGTGTAGGCATTCTAAAGGGCTCGTGTACTATGT
The DNA here is from genome assembly GCF_015708825.2 of Lethenteron reissneri. Classification (NCBI taxonomy): domain Eukaryota; kingdom Metazoa; phylum Chordata; class Hyperoartia; order Petromyzontiformes; family Petromyzontidae; genus Lethenteron; species Lethenteron reissneri. Next base: position 13,653,441 of record NC_083811.1, read on the forward strand.
TTAACATGCTCAGAATCAGAATCTTTATTTACCCTGGAGAAATTGGATGAGCTATGAAGCTCGTTTTCACAGATGTCCAGTAGGGGCAGATCAGAAAGCTACAACAACAAACAAAACAAAAAAAACTATAGGAGTGCTCGCTTGACTTTATCCATTAAAAGACTTACCAAGGCAACGCACATACATAGCATACATAGTACATCAGAATATCAATACAAAAACTATATCAATGCAATAGTCAAGTCCAGTTGCAGCGGGTATGCTCTTATCCGTGACTTATCTGAAACTCCTAATATCAACAAACATTATCTATCAATGGAAAATATTATCTGCAGAAAGACTGCTTGTATAATAGGAGCAACAAAAGTTGCAATGGGCTAAGAATTTGCTAACCAGACTTCAACTCTGGGCCATGGCTAACATCAGTGGAGTGATATCTGAACCGGTTCTGAGCCCCCCTTTCACCAACCCACACTGGTCAACATGGTGAAACAATGCTAAACAACCGCCATGACTGACAGACCTCGGGGAGGCCTTTGTCGAGCAGTGGATTGACGTAGGTCTGTAAATTTATTAGGATTTCTCAGAAAAGAGGGGTCACCCAAAAGTGGCAGCAATAACTCATCGTCTCACAAACACTGCCGAAGGCGACTCCTGTTCCCATAGCTATTTCTAGGATATAAAACGACTGCGTAGGTTTTCACGGTTGCGCTGCATAGCTCTGTTTTTCAGGTTGTACCACGTACTGCTCAGCATGATGTTCAACGTTTTGCTGCAAATGTTGGCAGCAGTTCCGGAAGACGATCCGAACATACCTTGAGGAGAATGCAAAATTCCCCCCAATAACCACATTTATTCACAACCTCCTATACTATCGTGGATTAATAACAACAGTATCTGTGATGTTGAATATAATGATGGTGTTGAAGATGATGATAATAATGAATTGTTGATGGATTATGACTGATTGATGATACAGATGGACAGATTATGATCTATTGCGATCCTGATGATGATGCTAATACAGTTTAAGTGTGCTGTTGCGCTGCTGCGTCTCACCGAGCTAAAAAGCAATGTCGCACCATGCACAGCCTCGTACTAAGGACGTGCGATAGCGCAGCGTGCGCACCACTGCGCCGGGTGAAGGTCAACCGCCGTGGAGATGGAGCAACGAGATGAGGTCATTTATGGGCACGAGATGATTTTGGCAACAAAAGACGGCGAGGGCATAGAGAGATCTTCATTGAGCAGTGGATAGACAATGGATGATGATGATAATGGTGCTAGTGATAATGTGATGGTAGTGGGGAGGTGGTAATTTGTGGTGCTGCGGGCACATCAGCAGTACTCGGAAGTGGTGCCCAGAAGTTACATAATAACTCTGGTTAGCCACAGCCGTTCTGCAAGTTAGAGAAGTTAATGGGAAGTAGTGGGAAAATCGCTCTTATTTGTCCACGTTAATCTGCGGGTTTCCATGCGGACAAAAGTTATTTTGCAATAAGAAAGTGGATGAATAGGATTAGTAGATCACCAGGGAGAAACGAAGAGACAGTGTACTTTTGAGAACTAAACACGAATGAGCTCATAACCTTTCGAGAGATCTGGCGGGAGGCAGCATCCAATAATGCAGAGATGGCTATTATATATCCGGCCAAGTGACACTCCTATGTTTCCTGGCTTACAATCATGGGTTTGCAAGATCAAATCCTTGCTGGGATTAGACTCGGCCCATTCCACCAAGGTCAATAAAATATCTACTACTCTGTTAGAAGTCAATGGTGGCTGTTCAATGCTTCCAGATGCTGGATCCCTTCAACGAATGTGATAAATTCATCATTTTATGACCGATCCCAATGCTCATTTAATTACAGACACAATTTAGTTTGAACTTAAGATAGCTATTGTGATAACAGTTAGCACGGCCAGACGAAGTGTGAGCAGTTGATTTACAAAAATTAAAGTGTTGTTCAAGTTATCTATATATATAAAAGGGAAATTTGTGAATGTGTGTCTGTTCAAAATGTTTAGCATACTTCTTGACATGCAACAAACTTGAAATTTGGCATGTGGGTAGTTTCCAGACTGCACACAATGCAAAAAGTATAAAAATAGACTATTGTATTTTTGGGGGGGGGGGGGGGGCGCAATAATGGATATATTTTGCACGGCAAGTGAGCTGTGACGTCACATCTGTGATGTCACCCGCATGCGGAAGCGTTACGCAGTGTGGCTGCTGATGTCACGCATCCCCCTCCAACCCTCCGCGCGTAAAGTGCCATACAAATGTGTTGCAGGTCTAAGGCGTTCTTCGCGCAGTATTGCTTTATTATTTGAGGCGTTTACTGCCGTACGCACCCTGAAAGTTGTGTGTGTCTGCAGCAAGCGCGTGTATGTGTACCTATAGACGCGCGCGCGTGTGTGTGTGTGGGGGGGAGTGGTAGCACGCTGCGCTATGAACCCGGCGACCCGAGTTCGATTCCCGCTCACGGCCACCGCCGGTGACGATTATTTGAACCGGTCCTGGGCCTCCCCGAGGTCGTCTCAGCCTCAAACGAGTAACTGGCGTGGTGTGTGAACATCGCCACTGGGGAGACAAAGGCGGCCGGGCGTGGTGAATCTAAGTCCCGGGTGAAGCCGGGTAGTAAAGCTAGTAAAACATACAACTTTCACATTGGTGCGATAAAATGTATTTTGTGGCACGAAGAATTGATAAGGAGAGCTTTGGACAAAACTGAAAACTAGTAAATAGCCAACCAGGCATTGCATTATGCATATTTAATAATGTTTACATTCTATACCTCCTATATATCTTGTGATATGCAGGTGTTAAAAAAGCAGAACCCAAAATTACACGAACTAATTATTATTACTAAGCTTACTTGAACTGTCAATTAATTTGTCCATGGTAATGGCATATTTTCCATATCTCTTTCGGTGGTTAAGAGCTAAATGCTCTGTTAAATTATAAAGCACCTGGGAGGAGGGGCGTCCAACTCGTGTCTGCCTGTGAAAGAGGCCCTGCTGCGACACAGTATGGCGAACAGCCACATCACCCCTGTAGCCTGATTCCCACCAATTCGTGGAAGCCCTGCAGGGCTTGCGTTCTCTGCTACTTACATGGAAGATGACCGAGGACATGGCACATGTCAACTTGCAGCAGGTAATGGCACCAAGAGCGAAGTAGGGGGCCACTATACCTTCTTCGCTCGTGTACAACTCATGTCAGTACATGACGCTAATGGGTGGGTACCGTGCTGTAGGAAATGCCATACATTTCATGTAAATAGGTCTGTGGTTATTGAAAAATCCGATGATGATGGGATTAAAGAGCAGGCCCGTTAACACTAGTGTTGGCTAAAAAGATCACTGTAGGTCAATAAGCTACATTTTCTAGTGAGACGAACGGTATTACAATGCTCGGGAAAAACACCATACAGGTTAAATCTTGACTTAAAGCTTTCGTGACTGCAGGAATTCATATTCTTGGGTATTTTAACCTATCTACGTGACTTTACCGAAAGAGCCAAGAACACCAGAGGTTAACTTATAAAACCAATCAAACATCATTGCTACCATCCACGACTGGATGATTGGCCTCCCCACGCCGTTGTTGGGCATGGGGGGGGGGGGTGTTGCTTGAAAATACTCCACCATGCTGCGCATTGTGGGCTGGGGAAAAGGGGAGGCCAAGACCGGTTCAGATTTCACTCGCCACTGATGTTAGCCATGGCCAGGAAACCAACTCAAGGCCACCGGGGCTCATGGCTCAGTGTGCTAACCACTGCGCCACTGCACCACCCCCCTATCAAACGTAACATGTTAATAGAACATTAGCTTCCAGAGAAGAGTTGAAGCCACTCTGTTACAACAGACCAAAAATCAGCTCTTGCACAGTCTGTCAAACAGTAACCAGCAGTGACTGCCCTGACTGTTTCAAGAACACTAGATGGCTTACACTGCAGTAGGGCATTCTACTTGTGAAACACTGACATGGGCACGGTCAGTCAGCTTGATCACATGCAGTTCAGCAGAATCGTTCTAAATGCCTCCCAAAAAACTACAATTGCTGTGCACGCACCATCATCATTAAGATTCCAACTGAAAGTTATGATCATACTCCCACATTTTTCGAAGAAAACGGATGAAAGTTAAGCTCGTGTTATATCAAGACTGCAATAACAGATAAGAGTTTATTCTCTGCCAAGTCAAACAATGTACAATCAAGTGCCTGTTTGTAGTGGTATTAAATATATTCATACACAGATCACGATAAACACTTTATCTACATAGGCCTGGAATATGCCAAAACAAACCACACAGCAGCACTCACTTTCTTGCCCTTGGCATTGGGCAAACGTTCTCCTAGCTTAGTTATGTTCAAACTAGCTTGTGAATGGAAACTTTGGATACGTATGGAGTTGCTTACATTATTTATATCTCTATCCATGTAGCGTATCCACAAGAATAGCGATGTTCACCATTTAAAGTTCTCGGGTAAGCAAATGTCTATACGTGTAGATTTTAAAGGACAAAATAAGAGTTAAGTTCGTAAGATTCCAGCATGCAATTGGAAAGTTTGGAAGTGAAAATGTGTTTACTGTGCAAGGCCTCGCCAAAACGTGAAAAAAACAGGAGTGGCGCCCAACGTAAACATGCGTTTTAAACAAAAACGTCACGCACATTTCACGTATGCTCCGCTGTGGAGTAGTTCAACACGTGAACCATTGACAAAGCTGTTGTGCATGCAGTCACACCATGCCGTCACATAATTAAATATGCAGCGACACTTGAATTAAGAATGTGTTTGTACCATAATGTGTTTTTTTCGTGAATCACAAAAACTGTCAGAAAAGTGTTCTATGATGAAATTCAAATAGGGCCTCATGTATTCACTGTGCATTCTTCATAATGCATTGACAAACTATTCTGGCAGAGTTCATTTTCCAACTTGCTTACTGAAGATAAATGACCAAGGTTACACTGTAAGCACTGCCCAGGTTGTCACAGTATTGACACCGGTCTAGCGGCTGGATGCCTATCTGGTGCCACTGTGGGATGGATGCCCAGCAACAGCCTGGACAGGGTTCACCACCCTGCCAAAAGGTGAGGCTAGAGTGGACACCTTGGCGATGTGGACTATAAAGTTATACACAGGGATACGTTAATAAAAGTATTCTTACATAACATAAACCAAAACAAGTGTGCGAGATATGGTAAGTCCAGCCTGCAAAGTTCTGGTTCGGCATAGTTGCTGAATCTAGTATTTATTAGCTTATAGGATTGCCTGTAGGCTGAGAATATAGGTTCCCTGACTTATTTTCTCTCTTGACAACGATGTCATGTAATGGGGGGAATAATAACATTCAAGGCTCTCAAAAACAGCTGAATTTGCATAAGAAAATATTATTCCCTATAGCTTTTGTTACTAACGCTGTAGCAAAGCACTTTGCATTTTTTACACCTGGAAGCAAAAAAATTGATGGAGGAGCATTACAAAACCGACTTTTAAATTGTTTTCAATCCGTGATTGTCTTTTTTGGAGGATAGGCATCAACACGACTCATATCTTGACATCTCATCCCATTACACTAGAACTCACACTATGCTGCATTGGTGTACAAGCGCAGGTTCACTAAAACACTCAATTGACGAATGTGTTGTATTGACAAATGTGTTGGGAGTTTTCTTGTTAATTTAAATCTATATGAGGACCAGTTGAGTACTCATTATAAACTGCTGTGGAGCATTATCGGGTGAGGGGGGGGGGACAAGTAAACGGAATTCGGTTCTTCGTGTCTTAATTTTCATACATCGAGGGGCATTTGCTTAACAAAATCCAACCACTACTGATGATTAGAAGGTCGAAACCAGTCCATGGTTTGCTTGCTTAAACATGTGCTGCCGGGTTAATATTGGTCTGGGAAGCCAATAGGCTGATGGGACTCAAACATATTTTTAATGTATTTCTATGTGGAGGCACAGAACCGAGTTTTGCTCGTAATATTTTCTTTCACTGAAGCCAAGTGATCCATCTTCCCATGTTGTGTTTACACCGTTGCTGCACGTGCAGCAGTGAAACGGCGGCACCGCCTGCAAAACCAAACGCACCTCGTGTGTTCGGGAAAGCCTTCAGAATGCCCCATGTCGAGAAAAAATACAACCCCACCCCTCCTCTCCACTCCTTACTAATCTAGTTGCCACTGGCCATGGGGGGTTGGTATCCCAGGCCCCCCCCCTTCCTTTCTTCTCCCACTACAGAGGCCAGCCAAACTCACTCAGTCCTGCAATTGTCACTCGGGACGGGGGTGGGTGGGGTGGGCAGAGGCATACCACTTGCGTTTATTTTTAAATGCATTCCTCTAAGCATAGACACGACCTTGAGTTTACGAACTTTCGTGAAAAATTCGTTAATCATCATTACTTGCTTCGTTAAAAAAAATCATGATTCAAATCAGAATGCAAAGATGTACGACTGTAACTGTGATTTTGCTCAGTGGCACGTATGCACGCAAACCTCATCACCATCATCGAAGTCGTCGTCCCCCATACAGCAAAAACTCGTGATAACTCGTGATTTATCTTGCAGAGTGTTAAGAAACCCAAAAGCTCGTGCCAGTTATTGTTGGGAGGAGGGGGGTATTGGAAGTGCACAGTACTGTAAATAAGAAAATGTTTTGGTGATGCTAAACGTTGTGGGCAGTGGTGCACAAGGACAAATAATAAACAAAAACACTCATGGATTAATAACACTGCCTTAAAACGTGTACAATACGTGACGTTTCTTGCAATGTCCCTTTTTCACGTCACACAGGTCTCCCCCCTATGAGCTGTTAAGAAGTCGCCAATGACCAAGTCTTGGTTGGTTTTTCTATTGTAAATAAACCTTCATAGAAACTCTAGCAGAAACGTATTCCTCTTGTATTCCAGCTGCGTTGGTGGCACGCAAACACCGTGGTTGAGATAACTTGTGGGCTCGGTGATTAGGATCGAGACCTGCCGTGTTGTTTACGACTGGAGGAGGCAGAGGGAATGAGAGGAGAGGGTGTTGTGTGTGTGTGTGATCGTTACCCGACCCGCCTCAATAAAGGCCGATTACCAATGCCATGTTTAGATTTAAACGTTGTCTGTAATACGCGGAAATCTACAACACGTATCGGATAAAGGTGTAACGGTTAAACGCGTCCACGGCATTGTTAAATTACAAGGGTTTGTATGCACGTTAAACTAATTGTTTCCCCCCCCCCCTGTAACATGTGATCAACGTTGCATCAGCACCCTCCCCTCCCCTCAATGCAAAAACGATGGAAAATAAATAAACGCAATGCTTCTGATACAGCGTGCATTTCTTTGTTACTGATCGCAGAATGTCACAAATGCAAAATGCACCAAGCACACGTGTTTTGGTCAGCTGTGACAGCTATTTAGAGCTATAAAAAATACACGACCCCCCCTAAATCCAAACACACACTGACAAACTGGCTCGGTTTACAATTTATCCCAACCTCATTACGCCAAATGCAACGTTTAATGGAATCGCGTTGTTTTTAGAATTTTATTTTTTATTTAGCAGGCTTCCTCGACGAAGACCGCTGCAACCCAACACTGGCAGCGAGATCGCCTTTGTTAAAGGGCAGCGGCAGTGGACGAGCGAGGCGAGCACACACACAACCATCACACACACACAACCATCACACACACACAGCACCACACACACACAGCACCACACACACACAGCACCACACACACACAGCACCACACACACACAGCACCACACACAGCACCACACACAACCATCACACACACAGCACACACACACAGGACCACACACACACACAGCACACACACACAACCATCACACACACACACAGCACACACACACAACCATCACACACACACACAGCACACACACACAACCACCACACACACACACAGCACACACACACAACCATCACACACACACACAGCACACACACACACTTGTTTACGTCTCTTTGTTTCCATGTGCCTTGCCCGCTCTGTCCCTTACAGCACTGAGTACCATAACACACACACACCACACAAAGCACCATCTCACACACACACCACCCAAAGCACCATCTCACACACACACCACCCAAAGCACCATCTCACACACACACCACACAAAGCACCATCTCACACACACACCACACAAAGCACCATCTCACACACACACCACACAAAGCACCATCTCACACACACACCACACAAAGCACCATCTCACACACACACCACACAAAGGACCATCTCACACACACCCCACACGAGCACCATCACACACACACACCACACGAGCACCATCACACACACACACAACAGCAACATCACCATCACACTCCACACCAGCACCATCGCACACACAGCAATAACTCCACACCAGCAGCATGCCCACATTGCACTACCCCCTTCCGTACACTCCACTCACACCACCAACACCATCACACACTCAGTCCACTAACTCCACTCCAGCATCATCATCACACCAGCATCATCACCACACCACCAGACACGAACACACACACACAAACACGTCTGTTTGCCACCAAGTGACGTCACCACATCGCTTGTGCCAGGCTAGGTGCACACCGAGGCCTCGCAAAGTGTGCGAGGCTCCCTGGCAGGAGGTCACGGCAGAGACCGAGGTGTCATGGTGTTAAATGACCGAGATGGCTGTCAGGATACACACGCACACATCGCATGGACCACACGGGTACACGGTACCTGTACACATACACAACGAGTGCGTGTGCATGCTGTACGTGTACTCACTCTTGCACGCACTCGCATGTGTGAACACAGTGCACACGATACCCACACGTGCACACCAATGGAATCACTCACGTGCACACCAATGGAATCATTCACGTGCACACCAATGGAATCACTCACGTGCACACCAATGGGATCACTCACGTGCACACCAATGGGATCATCCACGTGCACACCAATGGAATCATCCACGTGCACACCAATGGAATCATCCACGTGCACACCAATGGAATAATTCACGTGCACACCAATGGAATCATTCACGTGTACACCAATGGGATCACTCACGTGTACACCAATGGAATCATTCACGTGCACACCAATGGAATCATCCACGTGTACACCAATGGAATCATCCACGTGTACACCAATAGATTCATTCACGTGTACACCAATGGAATCATTCACGTGCACACCAATGGAATCATCCACGTGCACACCAATGGAATAATTCACGTGTACACCAATGGAATCATCCACGTGCACACCAATGGAATCATCCACGTGCACACCAATGGAATCATTCACGTGCACCCCAATGGGATCATCCACGTGCACCCCAATGGAATCATCCACGTGTACATCAATGGAATCATTCACGTGCACACCAATGGAACCATTCACGTGCACACCAATGGAATCATCCACGTGCACACCAATGGAATAATTCACGTGCACACCAATGGAATCACTCACGTGCACACCAATGGAACCATTCACGTGCACACCAATGGAACCATCCACGTGCACACCAATGGAATAATTCACGTGCACACCAATGGAATCATCCACGTGCACACCAATGGAACCATTCACGTGCACACCAATGGAATCATCCACGTGCACACCAATGGAATCATCCACGTGCACACCAATGGAATAATTCACGTGCACACCAATTGAATCATCCACGTGCACACCAATGGAATCATCCACGTGTACACCAATGGAATCATTCACCTGTACACCAATGGGATCATTCACCTGTACACCAATGGAATCATCCACGTGTACACTAATGGAATCATCCACGTGCACACCAATGGAATCACTCACGTGTACACACGCACGTGATGGACTCGTGGGGCAGGTGCTGTTGGCTGGCAGTAGCCCGCCCGGTCGCCTTCGTCTCTCGAGTCAACAATGTTGACGCACCGCACCAAGGCACAAAACTCATTTGAGGCCGAGTCGACCTAGGGGGGAGGCCCAGTGACCACTTCGCATCATTCGCCACCGTTACTGTTCGCGAGCGGCAATCAACAACTCGGCAAAACACCTGGACGACGTAACAGCAGCAGCATCAGCAGCTTGTGCCAGGCTAGGTGCACTTCGAGAGTACACAGGTCAAGCACCAACAGGCACGTTACGCGCGTGTACACACAACACAACACACACAGGCAAGCTCGGTCTCAGCCCAGCAACAACACTCGCAGCTGCTGCCACCGCCGCCGCCACCACTGTACGTACAGGCGGGCCTGCCCCAGCCACACTTCGTGCCCATGCCGCTCCCCCCCCCCCCTGGCTGCTAACGACACTCGCGGCGTACCCCGTGGACGAGGCCGGACGAGGTTCCCGAGCCCGACGATGGAGCGCGGTGGAGAAGAAACTTGACCTCGCGGCGGAAGCAGAAGCAGCAACAACAACAGCGGCGGCAGCGGCAGCAGCGGCGGCGGGCAGAGTGCGAATGAGAGAGCCGACAACCCGCTCGTCCCTGCCTCTGCCCGGTGACGTCATCGCCGGGGGGCGGGGCTTAAGCGATTAAGGGCGGGGCTTAGTCGGTTGAGGGGCGGGGCTTAGTCGATTGAGGGCGGGGCTTGACGATTGAGGGCGGGGCTTAGTCGATTGAAGGCGGGGCTTAGTCGATTGAGGGCGGGGCTTAGTCGATTGAGGACGGGGCTTAGTCGATTGAGGGGCGGGGCTTAGTCGATTGAGGGCGGGGCTTAGTCGAGGGAAGGCGGAGCCTAGTCGAGAGTGGGCGGAGCCTAGTCGAGAGTGGGCGGAGTCCTAGTCGAGGGTGGGCGGGGTCTTGCGTCAGCGTGTTGACACCAACAAGCCGATACAAAAGCCATTGATTGTGTGTGCAAGATCGAGAATAGGGAACGCTTGGGCATGGCAGCAAAACAACAAGTCCCGCCAGACCACGCCAGGGGAACAACACAGTCCCTCAATTGGTGCTCCGAGTTCACGATTGTGAGAAGGACATGGAAATAACAGCTCTCATTTATTCCGTTAAACAGCAAATAACACAAACCCATCCCCAAGTTATTTGTCAATCGCAGTGTGCGGCCTTAAAAATGAACACATATATAACAGGCGACTGAGGCGAGGAATCAGGGGAAAAATATTTGATTGTTTTTATAATCGTTCTTTTTAATACCCTTGTCATTTATAGGTTTCCTATTAAGGCAGTAGGTGTTATTCACACATGTGTTGCGAGTTAAGATTGTAACGTGTGCTAATTATTTACCAATCAGAATCACTTGCTTGGTAAATAATTGGCAATTAAGTTCAAAATAACTCACAAACACCTTCGATTTGATCTTCCACGAAGCTCATGGTCCACCCTGAACCGCATCCCACTGCAAAAAAAAACCATGGCACGAGATGCGGTTCCCTGATGCACAAATTGAGAATTAAAATCTCTCCTAGTAGTGGTGCGACTGTGGCCATCCAGAGCAGAGACCTACAACGTTTAAGGGAAGAAAAAAAACCTGAAAAAAAGGACTCAATGCCCCGGATCCACAAATATGAAGGAGACATCATAGCGATACACTCCTGCGCTACTGCTCCTGACGCGGTCATCTGGGCTTGACCACCTAAATGTGAAATTGAAGTCGTTCGCTCTTCATCCACATCAGCGGCCGTACGACAAAGAAGATTGGCAAATCAATAATTGGGTTTGCTGGGCTCGTGGGCGGGACTTAGCCATGGAGAGGCGGGGCTTATACTGGTAGGAACGAAGTGGACCAGACCACCAATAGATTAATGTGTCCGTCCGTCCGTCCGTGGGAGGGGTGGTGTTGAGGGTGGTGTTGGAAATGAAGGACTACGAGTCTTTAAATCTCACAGCGTTTCTTGTCAAAACAAACACTTTTAATTAACGTTACACTACAGTAATTTTTTCTTTAACTCCTCTATACCCGGTCGATATTTCTGTACCGGTACTAAGTATTATTCCTACCAGCCCACCCCGCAGGGTCCTGTTCTGGCATGTGGGGGCGTGATTTAAACCAGGGGGCGGGGGCTTGGTGGCCTGACGAGGGAGGGAGGGGAATTTTAAAGCCCAGCTGGGCTTGTGAAGTGGAGCTCCCAGGAGTTGATATACTACTACACAGCGTACTACTGAGTGAAAATATATATATTTCTTTATATGGATAGGTACTACATATGAAGGAAACATTTTCTGCGCATTAATTATGTGTATACAGTACTTTAGTACAAATCCAGCTATATGTTCAGTCGTGTCCGACTTAAGTTATTTTTTTTACTAGGTAAGCCCCAAATTTTGACTCAAAACTTTCGTGACTGCAGGAATTCATATTCTTTGGTTCTTTCGGTAAAGTCACGTAGATAGAAAAAATAAAAGTAAAAGTAGCATTCCCTTTTTCCTCCTGATAACGATCGCTTGTGTTGTGATCGAAACGTCGTAGTTTTATTTACTTTTAATCTTTCTATCTACGTGACTATACCAAAAGAACCAAATAATAGGTAAGGCCCACTGAGCTATGCAGCTCCTATTCAGAAGTGACCTGCCCACAAAAGACAGATCGACGAAGTGGCTTATCACGTGGAAATGTATAGCAGTGCCAAATACTCCAAACGCATGTTTCTAAATGTGGAGGGAAAAACCGGAGGACCCGGAGAAAAATACACGTGACCACGGAGAGACATGCATTGTCAGAGCAAAAAAGTGGAGCGCCACTTGAGATGCCGGATTTCAATCTGGGTAGCTACCCCTGATTCAAGCAGTTTCTCAAGTGTACCAAGTGGATGGCCTCAGTCCAGCCATCAATGATTGGACCCCCCCCCCCCATCATATTGTATTAGGTTTTTCATATTAATTTTGAAAACATGACATCTTACATTAAATATTACATTCCACTCCCGAGTGAGGGTAAAAAAATCTGTTAACGAGACTTCATAAATGTCTATTGATGTCACCAGCAATTGCCATATTGCATCTACCGGCCGTCCGTGCTTAAGTCTTGAGCCTCAATTCAAGTTGAGGCTGAAAACGTTATCCTCTGCCGATAACTGTGAAAGAAAGATGGCCACTGTTCTCTACAGCGTCTTTAGATCCTAATGCATTGAGACGCAGTGTAAATCTAAACGATTTTGAACTGTAGTTTCATCATAGTCATTATCATTATACACATGCCCGTGCTTTTGCGATTGTTTCCTTATATCTGTTGGTGATCACGAACAAAATGGAGACTCAATTGCGTGTACATAGTCCCTGGGACTGTCCAAGGACCTCGTCTTATCCCTATGGAGAGATATTGTCTCAGCACCAGATTTTGATTCATTCTGCCCTTTAGCTATTATCCACAAAAAAACAATCAGAAGGATTGATCTGCAGATGTGGATAAATGCATAATCTGATCATGCGAATAAAAATAATCTTAATTTAGACTGGAGAAATACGATGAGCTATGAAGCATTTTTTCAGAAATGCCCAACGTGGGCGCATCTGCGAGTTACAACAGCAAACAATACAAAAACACGAAAATGGTAAAAAAAAAAAGTCACTAAATATAAATAATGATGATTCAAGGATGAGCGAGTCACAGAAAAGAGTCTTTCTGTACATGTCGTGAACAAGACCGTACTCCAGGTTCGGGGAATACTTTATTATACATAGTTATACAATGCAGCTTTGTCGTAAAAAATATTACAGTAAACATAACATACATATACATAACAGTGGATCGTGAGTCCCGTGTGTCACATGTGGCAGAGATGATAGGTGAGAGAGGTGTGCAACTCGGTGAGGAGGGGGTCAAGCCGGGTAGGGAGTCAAACTCAGCGCCCTGGAGACAGGGGAGGAGTTTCCTGGAATGTTCAAAAGACGTGGCCAATTAGGGATGAGCTCGCGACAACAACAGCAGGGGTGTGTTATCGAGGTAGGAAGCCAATGGAGTGGTCGTGCGGTGATGTTGAAGGTGGGCTCTTAATTGGTGCCATCAAAGTCTGGGCTCAAACTGGATAGGGCTGGTTGGCCGTGGGCCGGTTAATTAGTGCTCACAAACGCGTTCGTGTCTGTGTCGTGCGCGTTTCAACATCTGAGAGCACGTGGTAAGATGTGCTACATATTTTCGCGTTTACTGCACATCTGTGAAAAAGAGCTTTATAGCTCATCGGATTATTCCAGTGGAAATCAATATTCTTATTCTGTTCACCCTACGGTAGATGGTATCTGGTACAGTACATCCAGAGAGCGTGGAAGCCAAAATCATTGGCATTTTGCAAGACTCGCCCTCCTCTTCGAGGCCAATATCCCTCTTGTCATGTACCTCCAAGCTAATGGAACGTGCTATACTTGCCAAAATTTCCCCCATTACCGATGCCCAACTGCCTTCCGAACAAGCCAGATTTCGCTGTTATGAACATATCGTTGCCATCATCAACCCTCGTACACAAAACTGCAATATGCATAATTTAGTAAAACGATGGGTATCATAACTGGAGCATTGACACCAACACTAATCCTCTGGCTCCCTGTTATGGCGAACCTTGAACCACCTAATGTCCACCTAAATGACAATGGACCCATCAACCAAGACACCAACAATTAACCCTGCCACCGACTCGACGCCCGATGCCCCCTTGTGGGATCGCGCTGTCACCAACCTAGATTTTAACCAAAATCCAGAAGAATGCTGGCAAACAGAGTGGAACGCGCATGTCTAGCATAAACGCCTCATTAGAGACTCAAACATAGCCATTCCAGACAGCGACATTTCTCGAAGACACTTGTGTACCCATCAACAGCATCATAACATCAGCAGGCTGGAGCGCACATCTTCATGAATGAAATGAAAACTACAGTGCGATTGTGGCCATGCATACAAAGTGCTTTACACAAATGAATCAATACCTTTCTTGAACCACTAAAACTTGCTTGAACCACCTTTCTGATTTCGTCAAGGAGCATAAACTATCACGCAAACTCCGGTCATCCTCGCAGCGGCTTTTGGCTAACCATCGAACAAAGATGGTCACTTCAACGCGCGCTTTCAGATGCACTTCTGCGGCCGTCTGGAACGCTTTTCCTTCCGATATTAGAAAGCCACTGGAGCTATGTACTTTTAAATGTAGATTGAAAAATCATTTATTTAGAACTGCTTTTTGTGTTTAGTTTGTGGTCTTTCCCCCGTACCAGAAGGTGCGAAAAAAGTTTATCATACACATACAGTACATGCAACCCAAAACAATGGACCGTATAGTAAACCGCTGTCCTGCGCTCTTTCAATAGAGTAACAAAACTACACAAATTTCTCGGGACGCCCTCTCGTGGCTAACAGACCTCGAAGTTGGAATTTAGCTCCTGAACTTATGACCCCATGCAAAAATAGAATTTGATGCAGTTTGGTAGACGCCTAACCTGCCCCAATACAGGAGGTTCTCAGCCATGAGTTATTCTTGTGCGGTTATGTAAAACAGTATTTGCAGCAGATTAACTTTCGAGCTGTGTGTTCAGAATAGTTTGTGAAGCCAAGTAACTGCCAATTGTCAAGGTAAGCTACTGAATTCAAATTTTCAGCAATTGTATTCGAGACGTGTATCGTGCAATGCAATGCTTACATGTTCAGCACACTCATGGTTAGAACATCTCTATTTTAATACATTTAAATAGAAAAGCGTTACTCTGGAAGAGTGTAAAACGAAGCGACATTGCAATGCTCACAGGGCTGCTACGCGTATTGTGCATTTTGGTTCACGACAGCAGTCATTAGGCACGCACTTGCCATGTTTATATGCATGATGACAGAAACATGGTGTGAGCACTAAAGCAGAGGTGGTAATGGTGAAGCAAGGACCATAACAAATTAGCATAAGCTACTTGTGCAACTGCCTTTTTGTTAATTGTTATCAACTCAGCCTGTGTGTAATCATTGTAAATACTGTAGAATGCGTACACGAGTCACAAAGGGGTGGCATTGCAGGTCATTAAAATTACCTATAATTGGGATTACACATCGCAACATCGTTCCGACTGTGAAACTACTGCAGAATGTGAAACGGCCATGGTAAACATCAGTGATGAGTGATGTCTGGACGGCTCCTGCCCTTCCCTACCACTAAATCATCATCATTGTGTCAGTCCTGGGGGTTGTTATACCATACTAACCATGTTGGTCAGTATGTTAAAACAACGACATGGGTGATACATTTTCTTTGTCTCTGGCTATGTCTGTTGCTCTCTCTATTGAATAAAAATGTTCAGTAGTTATATTCACATACGCGTTTGTGGCCGTCTGGAACGCTCTTCCTGCCCATATTACGAAGCCACTTGAGCCTTGCACTTTTAAATCTAGACTGAAAACTAATTTCTTGAAGAACTGATTTTTGTGTTTAGTTTGTTGTCGTTACCCACACATCTGATTACCTTGGTTTGGCTACGTACGTTGCGAAAGAAGTTCAGCATACATGCATACTACACTTTTGAACCATATTTGTCGACCTGCCCTGTACCTTCCTACCTTACATCCTACCCGGTCATCAAACATAACTTAAAAACAGGGACAAAAAATTATACGTAATCATGAATTATGTAACGTTTCTAATAATTTGGTTCTCAGAAGTATTTATTATTTTAGTGATTCCAATGCCGTAGACATGGAGTCAACATTGGGGGGGACCAACACTTCCAGGGGGTCTGGGGGTCCCCCCCCCCCCAACAAAATATAAATTTAAAAACGAATTTCCTGCCTAAAATATAAAAAAATGCACTAACACGTGGGATGGACTTATTTATTTATTTTTTGCAATTATGTCTAATAGTGTATTGTATTACATTGCTCAGTTTTTTCTTCTTTGCCTTTTCTTGTTTGATTGTATGTAATGGCAGAGATTAGGGATTAATAAAGTACAACCATAACCACATTGATATGAACAGAAATCTATGCATTGTTATATGAAGACAAGTCCAGATAATGTGGCCAAGGTTTCGCAAATTGTTGTTTATATTTACATATTAACAAGTAATCTAGGGTGGGCAGCAGGGGTGTTTGCTCGGCTCTGCTCTCCTATCTTCTCTCTCCAGCCCTCTCTCCTCCTCTCCTCTGGTCCTATAGTCTCCTCTCTTCTCCAGTCATCTCTTTTCCTCTCCCCTGCTCTGCAGTCATTTCTGCTCCTTTCCTCTACTCTCCTCTCCTATCCTCTCATCTCCTTTCCAGGCAATGACAAGTGTTTTGTCTTGCCATTCTTCAAGCAAAGGATCCAAAGACCTTTTTGCGCTTGTCGTTGACACCGATAAAAGACTGGCATATTCCTTCAAGGTCCAGTCTGTCCAGTTTCTCCTGGTGCACGTGACTCATGGCCACATTATTCAGCCTTGATTGACTCATCGAAGATTTAAGCCATGTCTTAAGCCTCCTCAGGGCACACAAACACCTCTCAGCCTCTACAGAGGAGGTAGGGACGACCAGCAGAAGCCTTACTAAAGCTTCCACCTAACTGAAGAGACCTTTCACCTCTGGCACCATTTCCCTAATAATGCTAGCAACATCTGAGCTCGTTTGATGTGTAATTAGCCCCAAACATGGCCAGCTGCACCTGCCGTAGTCTTTAATTCAATTCAGGATACTCGTCTACCACCTTGTCCATGCCTTCGCATAGCAGCACATTTTCAAGGTTGACCAAACCTCTCTATGAATTGAGTATTCACTGTGTCCAAGGAGTTGTAGAATTGGGCTCTGTACAAAGACTATGCATCCAGATGGATATGGGCTGCAGCCTGACCGGTGTAACGCTTTGTAGGTTGGCGGATATGAGGCATCTGAATAGGTTGTATGTCCATCTTTGTTGCCATAGCAGTTGCTTTTGTGAACAAGACATTAAAGTGCTTCTCCGTTCGCTTGTCCTGCATGCTTGTTTTGACATGGTCCACAGACTCCAACATGCCGGACACAGTCTGTTTCCTAAGCTGCAGGGAGGTGTTCCTGGCACCCCAAATCCCCCAACAGGTCTTCAGCCATTACAAGGCCGAGCACAGTGTTCCCTTTTAGAAATGTTCCATGAAGACCATTGGCCTTAGTTGAAGTGTCAGATGAGCTGCATGATGCCATTTCTTCAAGGGCTGTCGGCACTGACTCATATTGGCTGAGAACTGAGCAGATGGCAGGGGTGTGAACAGTCCACCTGGTGGGACAGAGAGGTTTCATTGAGGTGAAACCATGCTCTGATTTTGCGATTTCCTGGAACATCACCTTGAACTTGCCAGATTCATTAAAGGAGCCCCCCAAATTCATGCACCAGACCCATTGGTTATCTTACTAGTGCAGGGGTCGGCAACCAAAATAACAAGAAGAGCCATTTCTTTCCAATTCGGTACAAAATTCAGTATTTCAAGAGCCGCAATGCATCTGAGTACATACGTACTCATCGTCAAGAAGCAGCCCGTAAAGAGCCGCATGCGGCTCCGGAGCCGTAGGTTGCCGACCCCTGTACTAGTGGATAGGCTACACAGGCAGTCTGCGTAACTAAGTTCACGCAGTGTGGACCACAGTGACAATACATAACCAGCGGTTCTTTCCTTAAAATGGCTTGCACCCCCTGCAATCGTCCAGCCATATTTGCGGCACCGTCATAGGTTTGTCGTCGAAGTTGGGACAGAGGAAGGCCTAGATGCATCATCACATCACATGCCATCTTGGCTATATTTTTCCCTGACGTTGATGACACTTCGTAGAGTCCCAATAATTCTTCCTTTGGTTTTAGATCTGCATCTACAAAGCGCAAACATATTGACTCCTGCTCAACTCCTGATATAGTCTGGGTTCCATCAATGATAAGTGCGAACTGGACCACTGGCAATTATGTTATTTCCAACACAATTTCTTTGACGATTGTATTGCCCACCAGCTTCAAATTTCGTTTTGCATTTGGGGACTGGTGAAATAAAAGTGACCTTTCAGCCAGGTGGTCAGCTCTGCATCGCCCTCTATCTTGTACTTTAGAAGCTGGCTGAAATTCCCACTCTCCTTATCAATGCCTCGAAATGCCAGACCTTGCCGTGCCAAGTACAGTGAGGGAAAAAAAACGTATTTGATCCCCTGCTGATTTTGTACGTTTGCCCACTGACAAAGAAATGACCAGTCTTTAATTTTAATGGTAGGTTTATTTGAACAGTGAGAGACAGAATAACAACAAAAAAATCCAGAAAAACGCATGTCAATAATGTTATAAATTGATTTGCATTTTAATGAGGGAAATAAGTATTTGACCCCCTCTCAATCAGAAAGATTTCTGGCTCCCCGGTATCTTTTATACAGGTAACGAGCTGAGATTAGGAGCACACTCTTAAAGGGAGTGCTCCTAATCTCAACTTGTCACCTGTATAAAAGACACCTGTTCACAGAAACAATCAATCAATCAGATTCCAAACTCTCCACCATGGCCAAGACCAAAGAGCTCTCCAAGGATGTCAGGGACAAGATTGTAGACCTACACAAGGCTGGAATGGGCTACAAGACCATCGCCAAGCAGCTTGGTGAGAAGGTGACAACAGTTGGTGCGATTATTCGCAAATGGAAGAAACACAAAAGAACTGTCAATCTCCCTCGGCCTGGGGCTCCATGCAAGATCTCACCTCGTGGAGTTGCAATGATCATGAGAACGGTGAGGAATCAGCCCAGAACTACACGGGAGGATCTTGTCAATGATCTCAAGGCAGCTGGGACCATAGTCACCAAGAAAACAGTTGGTAATACACTACGCCGTGAAGGACTGAAATCCTGCAGCGCCCGCAAGGTCCCCCTGCTCAAGAAAGCACATATACATGCCCGTCTGAAGTTTGCCAATGAACATCTGAATCATTCAGAGGACAACTGGGTGAAAGTGTTGTGGTCAGATGAGACCAAAATGGAGCTTTTTGGCATCAACTCAACTCGCCGTGTTTGGAGGAGGAGGAATGTTGCCTATGACCCCAAGAACACCATCCCCACCGTCAAACATGGAGGTGGAAACATTATGCTTTGGGGTGTTTTTCTGCTAAGGGGACAGGACAACTTCACCACATCAAAGGGACGATGGACGGGGCTTTGTACCTGTCAAATCTTGGGTGAGAACCTCCTTCCCTCAGCCAGGGCATTGAAAATGGGTCGTGGATGGGTATTCCAGCATGACAATGACCCGAAACACACGGCCAAGGCAACAAAGGAGTGGCTCAAGAAGAAGCAGATTAAGGTCCTGGAGTGGCCTAGCCAGTCTCCAGACCTTAATCCCATAGAAAATCTGTGGAGGGAGCTGAAGGTTCGAGTTGCCAAACGTCAGCCTCAAAACCTTAATGACTTGGAGAATATCTGCAAAGAGGAGTAGGACAAAATCCCTCCTGAGATGTGTGCAAACCTGGTGGCCAACTACAAGAAACGTCTGACCTCTGTGATTGCCAACAAGGGTTTTGCCACCAAGTACTAAGTCATGTTTTGCAGAGGGGTCAAATACTTATTTCCCTCATTAAAATGCAAATCAATTTGTAACATTTTTGACATGCGTTTTTCTGGATTTTGTTGTTGTTATTCTGTCTCTCACTGTTCAAATAAACCTACTATTATAATTATAGACTGATAATTTCTTTGTCAGTGGGCAAATGTACAAAATCAGCAGGAGATCAAATACTTTTTTTCCCTCACTGTACTTCACACCCTCAATCTTCATAAGATTTCTCCTCGCTTGTTGCTGCTGTCTTTCAAGCTCGCGTGAAAGTTGCACATTAACAGGTTTTGGTTCCTGAATCCGACTCATCACAGCTAATTTGTGACACTGGCTGTCTTTATGCGCACTACATTTCTCAAGTGCCTTCTTCCAATTTTGAAAGCCAGTCTTGTCAAAATCTGAATTTGCTTTTGACGCAAGCTTAGACTTTTGTGTTGCAAAGTATTTAGCACAATAGAAACAGAGGATCCCATTTAAAAAGGGGCTGTAATGGAGCCAAGTATAATCTTTAAACCATTTCTCCTGAAAGTAGAGTGTCCTATTTGATAGGGTTTGACTGGGTATGACATTAACATTTGGCTGATTTGGGCGAGGTCCAAGCTCCTCCCCTCCCTCTCCTGCACCTTCATCTTCGCTTGCCTGTCTGCTCTCTCTCTGTCTGGCATTGTCTCAAACTCACTCTCCCTGCTTGATTGTATTATCTGAAATACACATGAGAAGCCATACTTAGAGGAACATCTCAGCTTAAATTAACATTAGGATCAGACTGTTGTGATGTCATTATTTGGTCTTAACCATCAATATTTGGTCCTTTTCTCACTCACCTCCATGTCATCTGCTCTCCCTGCCCTGTCGGCATCCTCATGATCTCTCTCTTTACTCTGAATGCACCAGAGTGAACATGAAAGAAATATGGCAGATATTCGCGTGCGGTTGTTTTTTTTTGTCGCGCAGCGTTCTGCAGCGGGCCTTTGTTTTTGCGTACAGCAAAAGTGTAAAAAAAAATCTAATCTCCATGTAATGTGACACTGTGTGGTCAATTTTTATTTCTGCCTCACAACTGTGCTTGCCTTATTATAAATATTTATACGCACAAATCTAACGTGCAGTTCCAATGTGCAAACATTTAAATTAATACATAATCCGAGTAAACCCTAAAATGTACGGTGTGACAGCATAAAAAAAAAGATTACATCTATGGCGTCGTTCATGAATAAGTTATGCTTTGCATATCTCAAATCCGTAGCAGAACAATAGTGCAGGCTGAAAAACCATACATTTTAAACGAGACGCAAACATGGGTAAAAAGCACACCTCAGTGCATATGCAAAAAAAACCCGTGAATATTTCCTGAATAAATGCATTGTGGTCCTCCTGGATTAGATCTCCATCAAAGTAAATGTGAACAAATGTCACCGACTAACAGCAGCAATGGGGCCGTCCATAAATGACGTCACGCACCTAGGGGGGGGGAAGGGGGATTAGACATTTGTGACGATGTGTGACGAGGGGGGAAGGGGGGTTTGAGAAATGTGACGTCACGTCAAAATGCGCAACTTTAAATAAATATAGACAACACGTTCTACTTAATTAAATATACTTTTTAATACAAGTTTTCTCCTACAACATCAAAGTGCAGCGCCACATTAAATACGCACTACAATGACAATAGTTTAAAGTGATTTGAAGCCTGTTTCATTTTAAAAATGAAAATATGGTTGGGGGGGGGGCAGAGCTTTGTGACGTCATATTTGAGGGGGGGGGGGGTTTGACTTTTTGGGACGCCGTGTGACGAGGGGGAGAGGGGTCAAAAATCGGCCAAAATTGCGTGACGTCGTTTATGGACGGCCCCAATGATAAACAAGTGTGGACCGGCTTTCCATATATTTATGCAAAATCAGCAAGGGATTTAAGGCACGCACATACGTATGTGCTACAAAATAACAATCACAGTCACACAATGCAGCACACACATGCTTTTACAGCATGCACCGAGTTACTTTTCAGCAAATAGCAGTAGTCCAGATAAATGGCAAAATACACAGTTTCTTATTACCAAATAATAAGCATAGTACAGTGCTTAAAATATTCAATCACCTCTATTGAGCACTATTATTGTGAGCAACGTGGAAACCCTGTGTTAAATACCCAACCGTAACTCCAAGCAAATATCAGCATGTTCAGCCTAATCCGGCCTTGCAAAAGTTTCATTGAAGCGTGCAGCACGTTCCAACTTGCAGGCATTAAAAAACCCTTTTAAGGTCTTTACAAAGTCGACCACTTTGTGCTTATATTCTGTAATTGATCATAATTGACTCTTCCTGTGGTAAAATGTATTGAGGTGAAATTAAAACAATTATGATTTTACAAGGAAGAAGGGTTAAGCAACAAATCACACGTGTGAGCTACTGTCATCACCATCACCACCTTAAGCTCAACAGCAATTTGATGAATGGTCGCAATTTGGATTTGCAATAAAGAAAAATTTTGAAACAACATTTTTGCATCTCATGTATTTTTTCTGTCGTATATTTTTGTTGGCTTGCTCCGTTAGATACATTGTTAAAAAATTAAAACAAAGGGTAAAGTATATTTTTTATTATCTTGATACTGGAAGAAAGGGTCTCGTATATATAATCATTGTATTATCAATGAAATATATGACGAAGAAGAAATGGCACGTGGATAATAGAATGATTTACAAATGATCCTTATGTACCCCGGGGTACCAAATGATACAAAATGGCCGTAGGCAATTATATATTTTATTTCTGGGACACTCAGGTGAGGACGGCTGCTTGCGTTGTGGCCGAAACGTCGTGAGAATTATTTTATTATGTTTTATTTTTATTATTTTATTACTTCCCTTCTACGTGACTTTACCGAAAGAACCAAGAAGATGAATCCTTGCAGTCACGAAAGCTTTAAATAGAAATTTAATCCGAAATCAGTGCTACTCCGCGATGTCGAAACGTCAAACAGCATAGAATATCCGTTATCGAAAAATGCTACTTTGAATAGTGCATCGTGTTCAGCTCGTCGAGATGAGTCGATTGCCGCATCGCCGACCATCAACAGACTAAAAACGACTGCATCACGGACATTATGCGAGAGCCGGGGTACCATGGTATCCCGGGGTACCGCCATAACGTTCAAATCAGCGTCGGGCCACTGTATACTGTGTGTAAATATACACATCGCACAGATATTGAGTGCGATCAGTCTGTGGCAATTTCCCCCCTGTCAGCCTCAAAGAAACCGTTGCAGGGCAGCACCTATAATTTCCAAACGTGTCAAATAAAATAGTACACAGTGGTTCTACCGTGTTTTTTTACACACTACTGTTATATAGTTTTCACTGAAAAAATTGAGTAATTTCCATTTTGCAGTTGAGGTACAATAATTTCAAAGGTTTGCAGTAAATTTTCTTAGGCTCTAAATAACATGCTTTAAGAAAACAGCCTGACCTTCATTTTACCCAGAATCTTGGCTTAACAATGTTATGAATTAAAAATAATAGCACAAGAATATCGATGCTACCATAAAACATTTAACATATTGTACAGTTTTATAAATATCTACGTGACTTTATCGAAAGACCCAAAGAATGTGAATTCCTGCAGTCACGAAAGCTTTAAGTCACGATTTACTATGTTTCTATATCATATTAAGGTGTTGGCAAGAGATGCAGCCATGGTTACAACCACCCAGCAGGTACAAGAGGATTATTGGCAAATGTTAAGCTTCATGATGTATGATTAAAATTCGTCAGATTCACTGCCAGCGCCTCGGGCTTCGAGGTATCAACACACTCATTTGGAATTATCTGTCCCACTGGAATTGGCGATCCCATTTATGACCAAGCCAAATAGGTGACAGAAATGGGTCATATAAACATACTGTGCCATAGTACAGTATTTTCTATACATACAGATGAAAGCAGTGTAAAATACATTTTGCAGTCCCTCCAGAAAAACGCGGAGTTTTTTGGTGATTGTTGCGGGCAAAAATCGTTGATTATGCGGCACGTTTTCTTAAAAAATGCGATGGAATATGCGGGATATTTATGCAATTTTACGCGATTAAATTGCGGGAACTTGCAAAAATTGCGGGAACTTGCAAAAATTGCGGGAACTTGCAAAAACTGCGGTTTGATGAAAAAGAGAAAAAAAAGTGATTCCCCCAACACCCTACTACTTTAATGTAAAGAGTAATTTCTTATTACTTCCTATGATAAGCAAGCATACTACATCACAGAAAGTGCTGGGAATATTTAAGTTCTCATCTTGTTTTATTTCAGACCTTAACAAACAGATGGCTCAAACTTACAAAACATTGAGTCGAACAAGTTCTGTAGCTTTACAAAATGAATATGCTACAACTTCTGTAAAAATGAATAAATAAAATATTAAAAAATAAAATGTGTGCTTCCTGTTTTACAGAGGTAGCTATACAAAACAGACATCTTCTGTTAAAATAAGTGTTTTCAGTGCACAGTAACGTAAGCAATACAGTAACAGTACAGTCTTACAGTAATGTAAATTTACATACTACTAACAAAAAAGTGCAATCTTACAACTGTAATGAGTGACGTCACTTCATAACGTTCCCATGGCAACAGCGGAATTGGCTGCGCTTGTGTGAAGTAAACGCAACATTTTTCAACTTTCTGCTAAGATATATGTGACTTCTTGCAACGAAAATGCGGGGATTATGAAATCATGCAAGCCCGCATATTTTGCGCGCGGAAATCTGCAATTTATGCGGCGAAAGTGCGGCGTATTTGAAAAAACGCGCCCCCCGCATAAATATGCGGACTTTGGCGTGGAATCTTGCGATCGCATAATCGCGTTTTTCTGGAGGGACTGATTTTGATGTTACCCAGATTCACATTTGAAAGTGGATATTTCGCATTGCACTTTTGATCAGAAACACAGAGGGTCAATGTACATAGTACTGCACATGTGATTACACTTAACAATAGGTTATACCCTTTCTGGCAATAAAGCAGGTGTCAAGATGTTAAAACACAAAATAGAATCCTTATTCAAGAAATCCTGTCTGCATTAACTGCACGTACTTGTGGTCATTTAGAGCATGTTTGTTTGCATGTTCACCACAATGACGTGTGGTTAATACAGACAGGATTCCTTGAATGAGGATTCTGCTTGTTACGCGGATCATCTCATTTAGCCAGTTACCCGGCTATTAGTAATGCGGTATGCACTGTTGTAGTGAAAGCAGGTACCACCACAGTATGCACTGCTGTAATCATAGCAGGAACCACCACAGTCAATATGCACTGCTGTAGTGAAAGCAGGTACCACCACAGTTGGTATGTACTGCTGTGATAGCAGGTACCACCACAGTCGGTATGCACTGCTGTTGTGATAGCAAGTATCACCAAAGTCGGTATGCGCTGCTGTAGTCATAGCAGGTACCACCAAAATCAGTATGCATTGCTGTAGTCATAGCAGGATACCACCACAGTCAATATGCACTGCTGTAGTGAAAGCAGTTACCACCACAGTCAGTATGCACTGCTGTAGTGATAGTAGATACTACTATAGAGTGAGTAGATACTGCTATAGAGTTAGCAGTTACTACTATAGTCAGTGGTTACTACTATAGAGTCAGCAGATACTATTATACAGTTAGTCGTTCGTACTGTAGAGTCGGTAGATACTACTGTAGGGCCAGTAAATAGTACTACGGTCAGTCGTTACTGCTACAGTCAGTAAATAATACGAAACAGTCAGTAGCTGCTACTGGCTCAGTAGATAATACTGTACAGTCAGTAAATACAACTACAGAGTCAATATATACTACTTACTCTGTTGTATGTAGGTGTGTAGGTATATATACCTACGCGGCGGTAAAGATATTTTTTTGGCGTGGGGGTCGACAATTTTCGGAAACCTTTTAGATCAACTTTTTACCCCCACTCTCTATTATTTTTTAGGATTTTGTGCAAGCCTCTTATAATTTTGTTGATGGAAAAATGGGCTAACGGCCCACCGGGCTTTCACAATACCTTAGTATCTGTGTATGTATATGTAAGGTTTTTAAGATAAGTTTTGAAATATATTTATCGCCCGGGCAACGCCGGGTACTTCCCGCTAGTCTTGTATATAAAAGTCTCTGTGCATGCGCGCTTGCGAAGAGTTTGGCTCTCAAACGGTGGGGTTTATGTAAAAAAAATTTGCCAGGTACCACGCCGTAGGCCCCGTGCTTGGCATAGGTTATTCCTTTTTCACGTCCGCCACCTTTAAATTAGTTGTATTAGCGATAATACAACTAACTGCCATACGCACCCTGAAAGTTGTGTGTCTGCAGCAAGCACGTGTATGTGTACCTATGGACGCGTGCGTGTGTGTGGGGGGAGCGGCGGTGTAGTGGTTAGCGCGCTGTCTGTGTGGGGGGAGCGGTGGTGTAGTGGTTAGCGCGCTGCGCTACGAACCCGGCGACCCGAGTTCGTATTCCCGCTCACGGCCACCACCGGTGACGATTATTTTAACCGGTCCTGGGCCTCCCCTAGGTCGACTCAGCCTCAAACGAGTAACTGGTGTGGTGTGTGAACATCGCCACTGGGGGGACAAAGGCGGCCGGGCGTGGTGAATCCAAGTCCCGGGCGAAGCCGGGTAGTAAAGTTAGTAAAAGCATAAACGGCCACCGACGCTCACCCATCCGTGCAGCTGTGCCGCGCGAATATTTGGGCGGGGTCGCGTGGCGTGTGTGCAAAATAAGCGCCTGTAGGGGCGCGTGCGTGCAAAGCCATCGCGTTCGCTTTTGAGGCGGTGCACGCGGGAGTGTGCGAGATAACCCCGGGCGGTGGTGAGCCAGCCAGTTCGCGATGTCCCTCAGGGAGGGCGCTGGCGCGGGGGGGGCCGGTCACTCGATCGGCAGGCGGCCGCCGAGGAGGAGGGTGGAGTGGAGGGGTGGATGTAGCTCCTCGCCCGCTCACAGGGAGCGGGGGGGGGGGGGCCCACACATACACACCCACACATAAGTTTGTTTGCTAACTCCTATTCCTTGGTCATAGAGTTGCGAGATGTGCTCGATGGGGCCAGGAACAGAGCAAGGTCGGCTGAGCCCATGGAGCCTTGGGAAACGTGGCAACACGGACCTGGTTCGCAGTGGCTGTGTAAATCAGAAATCCTACTGATTGCACTGTTCGTGATAGATTGTGAACTTGAGCATTAACAAAGCATACACATAATCATATCATTTTCACCTTTTCAAGATGGAAAATTGTACACATCATTGTGCACCTGTATTCCATATGTGCAGGAATCAAAGCTGTACATTTGTGCTGTTTACTTTAAATAAACATAAAATGTAAATGTAATCCGTAGTATTGCATTTTATTAGAAACATAGTACTTACATAGTGAACAGCATTAAACAAAACAACCTACCTGACATGCACTCACTGTTAAGTCATGCCATTGCGTTATCTTGGGTAAAGCGATAACAGTTGGAATAAATATAAATAGGAACCTATCTGCCTTCATTGATGCTGTCGATGGAAAGTATTGTTTTCGCACATGCAACCTTTGCCTGCGTGTTCGTATATGTAACACAGCTCGCTCAAACCTCCAGTGCTCAGTAAAGGACAACAGGTGCACGCATCTTACGTGGCTAATGCAAATGAACATGTTAAATATAAGACATGAGTCACAACACTTTATTAGAGGATCAAGTTTTAAAATTAGCCCTGCACAGAATTCAGGACCGGGGATAGCACTTGGATACATTTCCCTTTCCTACTATTTTTAGAACGCTTGTCATTGTAATAGTGTCCTTTGATTGTCGTGAAAACATCTATCAACGTTTCATGAGCTACTGGCAGTGGTTCTCAAAGTGCGGTCTCCAGTACCATCAGTGAGTGTTCCGCGACGTTCCTCCAGGTGGTCCGCAGGGCTGTGATGCCAAACGCAGGTTGATAATTACAATGTTTATACCTTTTGTTTTGGACACTATCTTCTTGGTTCTTTCGGTAAAGTCACGAAGAAGGGAAGTAATAAAATAATAAAAATAAAACATAATAAAATAATTCTCACGACGTTTCGGCCACAATGCAAGCAGCCGTCTTCAGGTGAAGAATGAAACACTGCCAAGTTTGGAGCGTATATATATGCTGGGTTGGAGGTGGAAGAAGAGCGCCTTGACAAAATAATTTGAATTTCAAGAGGAATTTAGCATATTTATGGGAAATGCGTAGGAAGTGGGCGGGGGGGGTTTCAAAGTCATATTATGCCCATGCATTATGCAGGATTAGCAGCATCAAAGGGAGGGGGTAGGGGGTAGCATTAACAATAGGAGAGAATGTTAATAGTATGTAGAAGCCACGAAACATGTCAATGGGAGAGCGGTGGAAGGAGACCCATAGCGGAGCAAATAATGCATTCCCTGTGGAGAACACAAGATACACAGTCAATGCCAGTGAGTGGACTGCGGTCTGAAAGTCACCGTAAACGTGAACAACAATCAGTTAAGATCCGAAATGGTTTATTACGTCCTTCCAATGATTGCTGAGCCAGAATCCATCTTCTCGGTTGAAATTGTCTTTGTGTTTGTATATGTGGATCGCCTCATGAACGAATCTCTCATGGTAGCCAGATGGCTTGCAGAGAACCTCTGTCTTGGAGAAGTCAATGTCATGTGAGCCCACTGAATTGTAACAGTGATCTGCCACGGTTGAGGTGTTTGTCCTACCGTGTTTCAAGTCTGCTTTATGTTCACGGATGCGGTCCGAGACATGTCGTTTGGTTTCTCCAATGTAACTGCTACCACAGAGGCAACTTAGTTTGTAGACGCCAGGGTACTGTATGTCTGGAACCACGTCTTTTACAGACGGGACCAGATCACGGATTTTATGTACTGTGTTGAATCGGACCTGGATCTTGTGTTTAATCAGGATTTTGGAGATCTTTTTTGTGACCCCAGCAATGTAGGGTAAGGTGATGGTTTTGAAAGGCTCCTCAACAGGATCCTTCTTGATGGTTAGAGTGATGGCTTTGCGGATTGTGTAGTCGGAGTAACCATTAGCCTTAAGAGCTTAAGGCTAATGGTTACTCCGACTACAAACTAAGTTGCCTCTGTGGTAGCAGTTACATTGGAGAAACCAAACGACATGTCTCGGACCGCATCCGTGAACATAAAGCAGACTTGAAACACGGTAGGACAAACACCTCAACCGTGGCAGATCACTGTTACAATTCAGTGGGCTCACATGATATTGACTTCTCCAAGACAGAGGTTCTCTGCAAGCCATCTGGCTACCATGAGAGATTCGTTCATGAGGCGATCCACATATACAAACACAAAGACAATTTCAACCGAGAAGATGGATTCGGGCTCAGCAATCATTGGAAGGACGTAATAAACCATTTCGGATCTTAACTGATTGTTGTTCACGTTTACGGTGACTTTCAGACCGCAGCCCACTCACTGGCATTGACTGTGTATCTTGTGTTCTCCACAGGGAAATGCATTATTTGCTCCGCTGCGGGTCTCCCTCCACCGCTCTCCCATTGACATATTTCGTGGCTTCTACATACTATTAACATTCTCTCCCTTTGTTAATGCTACCCCCTACCCCCTACCTTTGATAATATGATAATGCATGGGCATAATATGACTTTGAAACCCCCCCGCCCACCTCCTACGCATTTCCCATAATATGCTAAATTCCTCTTGATATGCAAATTATTTTGTCAAGGCGCTCTTCTTCCACCTCCAACTCAGCTTATATATACGCTCCAAGCTTGGCAGTGTTTCATTCTTCACCTGAAGACGGCTGCTTGCGTTGTGGCCGAAACGTCGTGAGAATTATTCTATTATGTTTTATTATTATTTTATTACTTCCCTTCTACGTGACTTTACCGAAAGAACCAAGAAGATGAATCCCTGCAGTCGCGAAAGCTTTACATCGGAATTTTGGACACTACTTAATATTTTACTTACGATATTTAATAAACTACCCTCATTAAAATACCCTAACCCTACAATCTAAATACCTCCCCCCCACCGTCCCCCTAAAAATAAAAACATTGTAGGTGCGTTAAAAAAAACTGTTTTGTTCCGATATTACAGTCTAATTTTGTACGAGTGGTATCTAGAGAGAGAAGTGAATGCG
The DNA here is from genome assembly GCF_015708825.2 of Lethenteron reissneri. Taxonomy (NCBI): domain Eukaryota; kingdom Metazoa; phylum Chordata; class Hyperoartia; order Petromyzontiformes; family Petromyzontidae; genus Lethenteron; species Lethenteron reissneri. The sequence continues at coordinate 13,684,026 of NC_083811.1, forward strand.
TTTTGTCACCATGAGTGGGGGCCTGGGTGTTGCATCGGGCTGAGTGGTTGTTGCATCGGGCTGAGTGGTTCGCGGGCCAAGACAGTTTGAGAATCACTGAGCTAAAGAACTCGAGTGCAAATTCGACTTGCTTTCCCTGGTACGCATTTTCAGAATGTTTGAGTCAACTCAAGTTGGCTGCCAACTTTTGGCTGGAGCCTGAATGCTCTGGTCCAACTTCAAGTGAGAATTTAGCCAGAGCAGAAATACATCACAAAAACACATTGCAAAGCAGGTGGGAGAATGTAACATTTCATTTACATTTCTTTCAACAAGCTACCTGGCCTATTGCTCAATATGAATCTCCGGATCTTCTCGGCCACAGTTATGTCTTCCTTTATGCTTGTGAAACGTGGACCCTTTTAAATCAATAAATGAACCTTATGGCGGGATCCCGGTGTCCCATAAGCCCCGGCTCTCGCATAAACTGCGTTGCGACGTCATTTTATGTCTGTTGAAGGCGAACGATACGGCAATCTATTCCTCTCGACGAGCTCTACACGCTACGCTAATCAAAGTTCCAAAGTTTTGTTTATGACTACGGCATAGTCCTCGTTGCGCTTGGACGACATGATAACACAATGATCCACGCCAGGTGGGTGGCAGCATTTATCTGCGCGGTGGGACGGAGTCGCCAAAAATAATTAACTAATTACGATTTTGACTTCCGTTTATTTGGGACCCCGGAGTTCCGCCATAACGTTTATATGCGCCAGTAAAAAATTAACTCTAACCGGCCTTCCTATGCTTTATCATGAGTTTTACCAGGCTGCATTGTGTGGGGAATTCGCAGATCCTTGAAAGATTTGAACACAATCCCATTGGTGAGCTCCTCTGGCAGTTTTTGTTTGGCCGAATAGAGAGGACCAAACAGGCGCAGCATGGGCTGGAGAAGAGATGGACTGATGTGGTTCAGGAGAATGTAAGGCTGAGTGGACTTGCCGATGTTTGGTAACCAGCGGTGCCAAGATCGGCCTCTGTAGGAGGAGGTGCATAAAGGACGCTGGCTTGCAGTTGGAGGCAGTTGTCTTCCAACAACAGCGGAGGGCAGAGGAGCAATGCTAACAAGGAGCGAAGCGCCATATGGCTAAAACGCAGAACGTTGGCAAAGTTGAGTGCAAATTTGGTGCATTTGTCAGTCATCTTAGTCAACTGTTGTTGGGTCTGTCCCGACCTGCCCAGAGAGCCTTCGATACTTCACGTGGCCTACAAAGCGCACCAAGCCTGGCACGAGCGCTGTAGTGATATCACCGCTACTTAGTGGCGAATGGCGGCTATTGTTGCAGTCTTCAGTCCCGTTGCATACATACTCCCAAACAATGTAAACACCCACCTTGTGTAATAACCCCGATCGCCAAAATATCCCTTAGGGTGCAATAATTTTCATATCCACGTGGCGGCGCGCTTCCAGACTCATGCAACTCGCTGTCCCCTTTGACCACTTTTAAGCGATGGAACCTCCTGTCACATCCTACCCTCTACACCAGTGTTCTTCACTACTTTTCAGAGGGGGGACACTTTCGCAGATGAGACATCAGTGTGTGAGGGCCCGCCACACATTTGAAACCATTGGGGTTTGACAGCAGCACGGGGGTTGTTTTCACTCTTTGTGTATTGTCAGGGATCTCGCACGTCAGGGGACGCACTCAAGGCCACCAAGGGCTGCTAGTGGCCCGCGGGCCTTGCAATGAAGAACAATGACCTTTGTTTTTTAAATCCTTTATATTAAGTTCACTTGCTTGCTTTGCGTGCTTACGACCGTGCAAATCTTTCGGTCGTTTTTTTACCCACTTCCCGTGATCCAATCGAGCTGACATTTTGCACACAGACTCGTTGTGCGTGACAATTAATTTTCGTGAATTTTTTTTTCCAAAATGTTACACTTTTTAGGATTTTTTTTTATATCTAATTACCAATTGCTTAATGGTGGAAAGCAATCATCTGACCCATAGGTGGCAGTCATCTCAAGCCAGAGGACGAGAGGACTCTAGCCGCCACGCATATAAAGGATTTATAGTGAAAAACTTTGTTTTTACGGGTTAATTTTTTTTCCATAATTGGACGGCATTTGGATCTCTGGGCGTTTAACAAAACCCCCCACCCTCGCATGCAGCGTTTCCTCGCCTGCATAGTGGCGAGATGTTAACTGCCTTGCCTGGCATGCAAGAGGTTGTGGGTTCGATCCCGACCCTGACGCCTGATGTATATTTGGAGTTTGCATGTCTCTCTACCCGTGATCGCGTGGATTTTCTCCGGGTCTTCCGGTTTTCCCCTCCACATTTATAAATATGCGTTTAGAGTATTTGGCTGCTATACATTTCCACGTGATGAGCCACTTTGTTGAGCTATCATTTGTGGCCAGGTCGCTTCTGAAAAAGATCTATATATATTTCAGTGACCCTTACCTGGTGAAATAAAAATTGCTTAGTTGAATCTTTATTTTCACCAATCACCGCACAGTCGGTGTCATTCGCGCATCTGTCTCTCGCATTCCCATCTCCCCGTCATGTTGACATCCCCATATACCCATCAGCATCAACATTCAACCTCCGTAAACTCAGTCGCAACAGAGGCACACATAACGAAGCCTCCGCACGTTTGTAAATAACACTGCATGAAAGTAATAAAATAAAGAAAGGGGACATTTCAGGCAATGCTATGAAGAAGGCCCATTGCCCAAAACGTGGCCTAATTATATACATACAGTAACTAATTGAAAGGAAGTCATTGACATGTGTTGAGGTTGTATTATTTTCATTCACAACACAGTCGTCACTATAAAACGTTGGGAATACATTAACACTTGTATATGCTTAGACCTCGTGATGGTTTGTAATAATACGGTAGTATATTTGATTTAAAAACCCTACGTACTCGGAATAATTAAATTAAACAAAACGAGACAAACATATAACATAAAACACCGTACAGTGACATTTCTCCCATCCATCGCGACAGTATCTGTGAATGCTGATGTCTGTGGGCGGCAGGGGACCGAAATGTTTGAGTCTGTATTCATGGATTCTGAAGCAATCACGGATAAATCATCACGTGAAGGACAGGCAAAATTGAGTTCAGCAAGAAGACAAAGGTACAGTGTATGGTGAATTGCGTAGGCCGGACGAAAGCATATTTAAAAAACTCTAAATAAACGTGGGCGATGAAGGTCATTACTCACTCTGGTCCAAGTCCCGACTAAACAAAGGAGAAAAGCCGTGTGTGCAAGACGTGGTCGCACCTCTGATGAGCACCGTTGGCTACGTGCGGTGCGAAAGAAGTTCAATATGCAACCGCCAACAACTGTTCAATCGGTGCTTTGCGAATACTGTGCAGTGCTGGAAATGGAATGTTCTGTTTCAGGATTATCGACGATTTTACACCGAAAGGGAATTCATGTTAATGGCAGATGTGTTAAGATCGTGATTTGCTGAACACAGGCCCAAAGGCATGGTGGGGCACAGTGTGGACACTCCTCTTTGATAACATCTGACCAGTGCGGAAGAGTAGATTTAAATATCCTCCAATGAGGCTCGCTATAGAGCTCTCTCTAGTGGAGGCGCTTCTGTCGGCAGTGTCGTGGGCAAGAAAAAAATGTGCAGGACTGCGCCTTTGCCAACTTTATTGCACACTGACTTGTTAATGTGCTTGCAGAAAGACCTTTGATTGAGATTAGCAAGGACAGACACAGACAGACAAGGTGTTTCATCCGCCTGTTTAAAGTGATATGGTAACGTGTCAGCATTCCCTGGTTTGCGAGGCAAAGCGTGTGGTACGATTACAATGATGTAACATTAACTACACGTTCGCGTCTATGCTTTACATCGCTTGGAAGTAAAGCGCATGAAGCTGGGAATCTTAAAAATGATCTTTGCTTAAAAAATTTCATAAATTACACCAAAGCTAACGAAATAATGTATCATATAATTTCATTCTGTCACGCGACACCACTGCACAGTGTTCGCTCGTTCTCGTAGAGAGAAAGAGAGAAAGACGACTCAATTGCCGAATCTCTGTGGTCCTCTATATATGCAGGTATATCTGCCAGTTCATGAGTGCTTACATTTGGGAGCAAATCGAAGTACCCAAAGGAAACCAATGCGTGCGATGGGGCAACACTCTATCCCACACACACGGAAGAGGTGGAGTCCACATTTTTGCTGAACAGAATTTTCCTTGTGAGCACCTCGATGCCCACGGGAAGGAGGTTTCACGACATTTGTGCGAACCACCAACCCTTGCTGCCTTCACAGTGCTGGATTACAGGCCACGTGCGTAGCCACCACTGCCCTGGCTAAAATGTTAGGGTTTTCTTTGCAGTTTTATTTTATATGGCTATAGCACTACTTAGCACTACTTACTTGTATAGGGGTTTTCCTGGGTGGTACACATGTCGAATATCTCGGTTTACTTCCATAATCTCCAAGTTATGGACAGCTGTTATGGATGTAGATTTATACTTAGACATTAAGACACGGTAAATGCATTAAATAAACTAATTTACCCTTAAACCAGCAGATTTTGAGTATATTTGCAAATTCAGTTTTGCTCAAGAGATTAACGGCACATATATTCGCCTGGTAAATTAACCTGCCCACACCCAACTGCAGTATTTTTGGATGCTATAACTGTCACTATGGTCACAGATCCGACCTTATCAGATATCTGCCTACGGTCCCGCCTCCAGCGAGTAAGATATACAACGTCGTACTGTACATATTTAAGATTAGAATTTAAATTGTCACTTGTTTCAGTTAGAGCTGCTGCAACACATTTGTTCCGTGTTATATCAATGTTTAGGCGTTTTAACATGAAGTAACAACAAGAAAAAGAGGTCCGGAATATTTAGGTGAGATGGGGGGAAGCGGTGGTGCAGTGGTTAGCACACAGCAGTAAGAACCTGGCAACCTGAGTTGGATCCCTATCAGTTGGTTTTTGGGAAGCCCCCCGCCCCCGTCGAAAGGCCTGCATCCAGCAGTGGATTGTCAAAGGACTGTGAATTATTATGAGATGGAAGACATTTTTTAAAAAGGTAAAAAAAAAAATATTATAAAGACAGGATGGAGTAAGACGTGATAAAGGGAAAGATAGATAAGGGAACAGAAAGACATACGGCAGAAGGCAGCTGGGAGAGAGAATGAAGAAAGACACGAGAGAACAAATCAGATAAAAGATACGAGACATAGAACAGACGGTCACTGCATCGCGTGCTTTCTGATGCGCTTATGAGGCTATCTGGAACGCACTTCCTTCCGATATTAGGAAGCAACGGGAGCAATGCACTTCTAAATCTAGATTGAAACGCTCATTTCTTGAAAACTGCGTTTTGTTTTATTTTGTTGTCCTTCCCCCACACCTCCGATTAGCACGGTTGGCTAAGTACGGTGCAAAAGAAGTTCAACATACATTAAAAAACACATTACGAATAGAGATGGGTCAGAAAGAAACAATTGGGAAATGTGTCGGTGATGGCATCAGAGACAGATGCAAGGGGGACGCAGAAGCTGATGGAAGAGATATCAGAGGGAGAGACAGGAGACAGCGCACGTGCCCAGAGAAACAAGACAGACAGGAGGCAGTCCGATCCACATCAAGACCAAAGTTGCCTTACAACAAAGTGGAACTCTTTGACTCCGGAGGAATGTCATGCAGAGTCGACCCGTGACCGGGATTTGAACTCGCATTCTTCTCCATATGGGTGCACTGTTCTAGCTACAGTGCCACCAGGCCAGATTATAAACAGCAGGAATGCAACCATCATGTTAGTCATTAAAGTTACCACAACATAACTTCATCCGCATAGATGTAGCATTAAACTTTGTTCATGTTCAAATGGGCGTTGGGTGGGGCTTATTTCTATTATCAGCCATATGTGCCATATGAATTCCACATTCCTACGGCAGGGACCAAACTCTGGGACAACCACCGTTCACCTGGTGGTGGTCATTATTTACCGGAGAAGGATGATGGGTTGAGTCTCTTCCTCACCATAATTTAATTTAAAAAAACATGAAATTGTGAGCTGAGCAATCTGATAACAGGACCGAACAGCTGGCACAAGCATATGATGGTCCATGTTATAAATATTGAACACGTGATATTAATTTACATCAGTCGACTTTTTTTGCAACTTATAAAACGGAGAGAGAAAATATTAAAATATGATTTTTTTTTCCATCCAAGAATCAACTTTGTACTAGTCGGGTTATACTGGTTACGTGTGGTGGCACGCTCCTGCAATCGAGCAAAATGCTGGTGTGCTGAATGAGTTTCCGTGTGCTGTGGAACGCACGACTGCAAGCAACATCGGCAGCTCCTAAGGAAAACATTGCGAGTAGTCGGGACTCTTCCGTCGGGGTCAGAAGAAGCACGGGGAAATCTTGCGATGCCTGCACCACCTGTGCAGAAGGTGACAGCGGCTGCAGAGCGAAGCTCAAGGAATGGGTCCAACATCTCTCGACCAGGTCTAGAAGACCGCCTGCCGTCTGGACTGAGTAGCGGACGATGCCTTGCTCTTCTGCTCATGCGTAGTCTGCTAGAGGAGCCGTGCGCAGCTGATGATGATTTGAGCACCAACGGTGACTGCCCACACGTGGTCGTCATTGATCTAAGTTGGTAAGATGGACGCGACATTCATGAATGAATGAACGCTTAATGAATCACGATGATGTCATGTGCAGACACCCACTTGCTTGAATATGGCGGCTGTTGACCTATCTATGGAATTTTGAATGTCCTTCCCTCATACTTGTTGGCTTTGTTGGGTATTTTACTTTTGTCAAATAATAATAAATTATTATTAATTAATAATAATTGACATTTATAAGCCACTCTTAAACAATGGTGTGTGGCTGGATAGCGAAGTGTGTGGCTGGATAGTGGAGTGTGTGGTTGGGTAGTGGAGCGTGAGGCTGGGTAGTGGAGTGTGTGGCTGGGTAGTGGAGTGTGTGGCTGGGTAGTGGAGTGTGTGGGTAGTGGAGTGTGTGGGTGGATAGTGGAGTATGTGGATGGGTAGTGGAGTGAGTGGCTGGGTAGTGGAGTGTGTGGCTGGGTAGTGGAGTGTGTGGCTGGGTGGTGGAGTGTGTGGATGGGTAGTGGAGTGTGTGGGTAGTGGAGTGTGTGGCTGGGTGGTGGAGTGTGTGGCTGGGTAGTGGAGCGTGCGGATGGGTAGTGGAGTGAGTGGCTGGGTAGTGGAGTGTGTGGCTGGGTAGTGGAGTGTGTGGCTGGGTGGTGGAGTGTGTGGCTGGGTAGTGGAGCGTGCGGATGGGTAGTGGAGTGAGTGGCTGGGTAGTGGAGTGTGTGGCTGGGTAGTGGAGTGTGTGGCTGGGTGGTGGAGTGTGTGGCTGGGTAGTGGAGCGTGCGGATGGGTAGTGGAGTGAGTGGCTGGGTAGTGGAGTGTGTGGCTGGATAGTGTGTAGCTAGTGTGGAGCGGTAGTGTAACGGTTAGCATTCTGTGCTATGAACCCGGGCCAACACAAGTGACGATGATCTGAACCGGTCCAGGGCCTCCCCTAGGTCGATTCAGCCTCAAATGAGTACCTGGTGCGGTGTGTAAACTTCGCCACTGGGGAGACAAATGCGGTCGGGCGTTATGCTGGCCACCCCACCCCCTCGTGTACCGTCCCGGCCTTCATAGGAGCTCGCTAAGAGCACTTACCCTACAGTCTGTTAAGGCTATACGGGGGATCTTTGTCTTTTTTTGTGGAGGCGGATAGCGGAGTGTGTGGCTGAATCCACTGAATGTATGGTGAAGCAAGCTCATTTCAAGCCTTAAACACAATCAGGAGAATCTTAAACTCAATGCAGGTTTGAACTGAAAATCAATGCAGATACACGAGCACAGGCATTCAAAGATAATGACGTGATAAAGGACCTCGCCAAATAATCCAAGCAAGACTTTCCTAAAAAAAATTGTATAGTAACTGCTACGACTCAGTGGTGATACTTTCCTGGGTAAAATAAGTTGCACGTCTGTACTGAATGCTGCCTGGGTGCCATGGTTAGTACACTGGGCTTGCGACCCAGAGATCGCCAGTTCGATCTCCCGGCACGGCAGCTGAACCAGCAGTGGGCAAGGCATCGTAGGGCTGTGCTGTCTCCGATAGGTTTGTTTCACGATATTTCACTGGGTGCCAACTTCTGGCTGTTCCTCTCTGAACCACAACGTGGCGCTGCACAACCATTAATGTCTGTCCATTCACATTTTCTGACGTAAATTATTCTTAAAACCAGGTAAAACGCAATATCCTTTGCGATTTTGAATCCACAATGAAGACACTTTGTTACGTGGCATTGCAGTTAGGGACGATCAAATGTTTGATAATGTTTTAGTTCCGTGCATAATTAGGAATGGTGTTGCCTCAAGCAAGGCAACGTTTTAATCTTCAAGGGCCTTCGCTTAGTCACTGAACAATGTAATGTTTTATAATAGGGTTTACCCTTAAAACTTTCGTGACTGCAGGAATTCATATTCTTTGGTTCTTTCGGTAAAGTCACGTAGATAGAAAAATAGTAATAAAGTGAATAAAAATAAAAATAATAAAATTTAATAATATAAAATAAAAATAAAACCAAGCAGTCGTCATCAGGAAAAGGGGGTCAGCCTCTAAAAGCAAACGGTTTATAAAGGTTTAAAATGGGGTAGCCCAAGTGTTAACAGCATGGGCGGGGCAGCTAATGTTAATGTACGTGATGGTAGTTGTGGGCAACGACGGCGCTGGTGGTGGGTTTCCACCAATTAAAGGGCTGCCAGGTAATCATTGCACCTCGCTTTACACACTCACACTGTTGACGGTGGAAGTTGCTGCTAGAGGTGATGGTAGTAGTGGGTAATGATGGTACTGGTGGTGGGCTTCCACCAATAAAGGGCTACTGCTAGTAGTGATGGTAGTAGTGGGCAGTGAGGTCCTGGTGGTGGGCTTCCACCAATTAAAGGACTGCTAGGTCTAAAATGGAAACATTACAGCCAGTTATGACTTGAACTGGTTGATAACGTATTTCCAGTTGAAATGGTGTCTATGTCTGTATATATGAATGGCTTCATGAACGGATCTTTGTTGATACCCAGTGAGTTTGCAAAGTACCTTCGTTTTAGATAAATAAATTTCGTGTGAGCCAGCCGCATTAAAATAATGATCAGCCACAGCAGAAGTATTGGTCCTACCGTGTTTCAAATCTGCCTTATGCTCACCAACACGGTCCGAGACATGTCGCTTAGTTTCTCCAATGTAACTGCTGCCTGCAGATACAGCTTAGTTTGTGGACGCCGGGATATTGCATGTCAGGGATCTTGTCCTTCACAGATGGGATCAGATCACAAAACATAATATCATAGCATGTTTTTCTGTTTGCATATTCACCACAAGAATATCTGGTTAATGCAGACATGATTCCTTGCAAAAGTTTTCAGTTTGGTGTGTTATGATCTTAACACCTGTTGTATTGCTAGAAAGGGTAAAACCTATTATATTTTGATACTGGCAAAGGAGGTCCCGTAAAATAATGTTTTGTTGAAAGTCTAACATTTCGAAGGTTAACAGGTTATCATGGGGCCATGGGACCAATGCCACAACACCTCGTCATCGCTCCCCAATGCTAAGTATCTCAGCAGTCTCCAAACCAAAACGTCCTGTCCATCGTATGGGAGATTAGTAACATCATGGTTTGTAATTCTGTAATGCAGCGTTGGGCTTCTGCGTAGATGTGCTGTGCAGCTCTCAATTTCTTGTGCCGTGTGTTGCCTGCATGATGTTCGATGTTTAGCTCTACCTGTAGGGAGCTACTACAGGAAATGCAGTTCCTGAAGATGTTCGGCATGGTGCCTAAAACGTCGGACACCACGCTGAACAACATGCGGTACAACACGAAAATACGTCTGAGAGCTGTCATGAATCGTAGTTATCTGAAAGTGGTGGTTAAAGGGTTCTGGTGTGGCGCTGTAGGACCCTTACTGTGGTATAACTACGGAAGCGGATGAGCCAACAGAAACACAATACAGTAGTACTATATAAACAACATGGCTCGGGACCTTGGTTAATCATGGCAGCATATCACTACCATGATTCAAATACAAACGGGTCTCAGCATGTAATTCGCATTCACACAATGGAAGGAGAGTGACCACTGCTCCATGTCCTATCAGCCACCAACCACACACTCTTACTTTTTTGTACATGACGTAGTGTTACTGACGATTTGTTGAGTTTTTTTTATATTTGAAGCCTAATTAATATTTATCATCATTGTATTTGTTATTCATAAAAAAAAAACATGTTTCCAAAAGTTAGTATACACATGAGAGTAGCCAGCAGTTATACCATGATGATAAATATTAATTAGGCTTCAAATATAAAAAAAACCTCAACAAATCGTCAGTAACACTACATTAAAAGAAAGCATAGTTGGTGACGTTTTCGGACAATGGCCCTTCTTACATTTTCTGCATTATATATATTTAAGACCACAATGTTATTGATTAATTTGTTGAGTTTTTATTGTGTTCATTTTTTGCGTGTGCACCACTGCCAACGCAGCAGGATCACCATCAAATACGCTTTTAATATGATCTACTAGCATGGCATGTGGATGTTTTCTTCCAGCAATCTATTGACAAAGGGCTGTACGTTATTTCATTGTTTCTTGTTACCTAATAGCAGTTTATATGTGTTATAATGTAAAATTGTTGTTCAAAAGTTCATTGTATGTTGAGGATGCCGCTGTCCCACACAAATTTCAACAAATACACCCCCAATTATCCAGCATAACAAACGATCACCAGTCCAGCCGTAATATTTTGCCAGCGTAAATGTTGCAACAAATTCTCAAAAGACAAAATCTTCCTGACATTGGCGCAAAATTTCTTGATCAAAAATTCAGTTTCCATTTGTCATCGACCCTACATGTGCTTGCTCTTTCATACTTGCCGGCACGGCTCGTGACCTCACCGAAGTCTGATCATCGTTACGCCATTACAATTGTTGTAAACCACATGCGCGGCTCGAGCGAAACTGACAAACGGCGAGTAAGAGTGAGGCTCAGCGCACTGAAGTCAAGAGCTGGCAATGCGAGCCAAGCCGTGGATAGACGATGCGAGGCGAGTGGCAAAGGACCGCTAGCAGCGCTGCGCTGTAATGGGAAAATATTACCGACTGTAGCCCGGAGGCACATCTGTAACCACATCCTAATCCTTTTGAAGGAGATGAAAACTGAGAACTGTTCATCTCTGTGACTGTGAGCAAACTTGCTATGGAGTCAATCACGTGAGCTCTTTGAAGGTCAACAGCAATTTTATTTTCTCTTCTCAAGTTGGATTTTATCCTGATTGTAATTTTATTAAAAATTTCATCAAACATTTTTTTTCCCGTATGAAATATAAGCGCCCTCCCTACATGTGCATTAGTTATAAATTAGCCAATGCGTTTCTATCCAGCGTCTTCTGTGGTATTTATTTATTTTAAATATATTCCAGATTCCATTAGATTTGGCATTACCTCTCTTCGATATAATTTCTATGTCTCGTGTGTATTCACATAAGTGGCTCTTTCAATGTTGCACAAACAATATAAAATAACAATTTTTATTTGTTGTTGAATAATCACCGTATAATTTCATTCTCAAAAGCTCTCCTAGAATAGATGAAACAGACACTTTGATATAAATATCAAGTCAATCAATAAATATACTACTGTAGTGACATAGACTTGGCCACATACATGATTAACATTAGTGAGCAAGCAACATTATTAATGACGAAACACATACTTTTCCTGTGATTGCAGAGACAATTCCACTCTCCGATATTTGTCTATAACCTGGGATTTTCTTCGAATTAATAACGTAAGGTTTTAAAATTTATTCCATTAGAAGGACATTTTCGAGAACCGTTTGAAAAATATTTTAATGGTGTAGAAAATAGTGTGAAAGCAATATATGTCAGAGCCTGTGAGCATGATCCCATATTTGTTTTTATCATTCATTGTGTAATAAAGGACTCGACCACGAAGTCTGGCTTGGTGTCCTTTATTCGGTTCTTCCTCGTAACCCACACGGCTGTCCTTCTGTAAGACTTCTATACCGACACTGATACTGCTGTTAACCCCGTCACGCCAACAGTTCCTCTATTGGTCTCCCGTTGTTCTCGTAGCCTTGCTGGCTGTTACCCTCACGCAGCCCCCACTGGCTGCTCTCCTGCAGTTTCTCCTCTCGTCACTCTCGCAGCCTCTCTCTCCTCTCGTCGCTCTCGTAGCCTCTCCCACACACAGCCTCGCCGGCTGTGTTCACTGCAGCTCCTCGACCGCCTTCTCTCCAGCAGCCCCACTGCTGTCTCCCCTCGCAGCTCCGCTGGCTGCTCCCTTAGCTGGCCACCGCTGGCCGCCGTGCCACTCCTCCTGGCTTCGCCCAACGTGGCCTTACTCTGGTCCAGTCTCACTCTCTCTCCCCTCCTCTTCCGGTCTCATCTCTTAAGAACCTTAACCTTGCTCCCACGTCACCTAACTCCACCTCTCCGTGACGTCACATCCGGGAGGTCGCCCGCGCCCGCATTACAATTGCATAAACTAATCCATAAACATGTGTAATGACAGGGTGACATCTGTCATCCTGAAGGGGTAATTGCGGTTATGGGGGTATTACGTAATGCCTTATTATAAGGGGGGCGTATCTGGGGTAAAGGTGAAAGGCAGAGTCAGTCCAGAGGCTTCGGGAACCTGCTCGAAGTTTCTGGAAGTGGGCGTGGCAAAAGGCGGGGCTTGGCAATGCCGGGGCGCATATAAGGGGGGCCGAACCAGAGGTTCGGATGCTGTTGCGGGTCCTGGGTCCTTGGCTGCATCACTGCTCGTCGTCATCTCTTCGTCTCCGACCACGTGGTTGATCTTCTGCAAGACCCTCTCCGTCGCCGTCGCTGTGCTAGTCAGATAGCTAGCGTAGAATATGCCAGAGATGGGCTATGTGTTAGTACAGCCTGTGTGTAGCTGCGTTACGGAATCTATCGCCCGTGTGCTCTTAATAAACAAGAAGCCTTCTACTCGACGTGTCTCGGAAGTCGCTCACTAGGCATGTGTAGAGACAGTGCGCTGACTATTGGCCAGAAGTGGTAATTACGGGTGTGAGAACAGTATGGGCAGAAAGAGAGACAGATACACGGGAGTGACTACAAGGGGGCAATATCTGGGCCACGGGTCAGAGAGGGAATCCATCTGGAAGTTCCCAAAACAAGCTGTAGAGCCCGAGAAAGGGGACGTGGCCAGGGTGGAGCCAGGGCCACGCTGGGGGGATAAAAGTGTGCGAGGAACGGGGTTCTGGGCTGTCGTGGGGGTCGGAAGTCCGAGTCATCGTCACTGTCATCTTTGTCATCGCTTCGTCATCATCGCTAGATAGTCAGCCAGCTATCTAGTCGAGTCGGCGCTATCGAGCTAGACTATATTTCCTGGTTTGATGGCCTATTTGTGTTGTGGCTGTAGGAGCTCTAATAATAGTTAATGAAATGTAATTTTAGCTTTCCAAAAAAAAATCGCGTATTTTATGCCTACAGCGTGGCTACCTGCTTAACTGATCATAGTGACTTGGTCAGCTCTTTGTTTATAGCTCTGAGAAATTGGTGGAAATTTCAGCCAATGCAACCCAATCGATAGAACAACCGCTGTTTAATTCCCACAAAGCAGTTTTCATTTTATAAACCCTTTGGCAGAGGCGGCAGAACAAAACGAAGGGGAATTGTCAACATTTGGCAGCCTCATGCCCCTCTCATGCCTCCCTGATGCCCAAATAAAAAGACAATGAGATATGGAGATGACACAGAAGAATATACATACATACAGACAAGAGGACCCCCGATTGGCACGGTTGGATACGTACGGTGCAATAGAAGTACAACACACATACAGGACAGAGAGACACAGCAGAGAAAGAGACAGAGGAAGGCGGACACACGTGAAACACACGTAGGAGAGTGGCGAACACAGGGATAAAAAGACACGGACATACACAGTGAGACAACAGAGACATGTACTGAGACACAGGCAGTATCAGAGAGACACGAACATGGACAGAGACAGAGAGATGCAGCGATACACAGACAATAACAGTGTACTGTTATTTTTATTTCATGATGATGGTTATATGATGTTTACATGATGTGTTTTATGGGGAGCAATTCTCTGGATAAGCAATGTTAGAGGGGCACCTGTTCAGGTTTATGTATAATTTCCACTGCCACTGTCCAGGAGGAATGAAGTACTGATTCAAGCCACACACTGAAACCGCTTTGCCACCCAGTCAGATCTTAACTGCAGTGCCTAGAGATAATATTCTAGTCCACTAAAGTTTATGAAACTAAATAGCGTTGCACTCATAGACTAGCTCCACAGAAATACAACTTTGAGTCATATTTTTGACATATTTGTTGCTGGGTAATTGATTTACATTTTCTGCGTGTGTGTGTGTGCAAACGGAAACCCATTGAAGTTAACTTACTGGGGTTGTATTTCCCTTTTAGACGTCTATTAAAATGATGAAAGGAACACATTAACTATGTGACACCACAAGCATGAGAATGCTGTCTGCAAGAGGGGGCCTTGTTTTGATGAACTTTACTATTGCGGCAGGTAAGCAACAATACCTTCCAGTGTAAACTGCCCACATTAATGTAAAACCATGGCACTTCAATCTAAAAAAAATTTATGTTAACATTCGCCTGCAAAGCGATTGCATATGAGAACGAATTTCTTTAGGACTGCTTTTGTCTTTAGTTTGTTGTCCTTTACTCCCGCACCTCCGATTAGCACAGTTGGCTACGTACGGTTCGAAAAAAGTTCAACATACATACACATGAAAAGCTGATTGCAGCACATTATTATAACAACATTGTTTGCTGAGAATGATAGTATGCGTACAGTGAAAATCAGGATCTACATATTGTTGCCATGTCTACAAATGCTGTTCTGTAATCTTTATAGCGGAATGGAATGGTGACGTGGTTAGCACACTGCGCTATAAAACCAGAGTTAGATTCCAAGCCACAGCTAACATTAGTGGCCTAATTTCAGTATGTGAACCAGTCCTGGCAACTACCCTTCACCATCACACATTGACCATCGTAGTGAAGTATGTTCAAATAACAGCCACGGCTGATGCGGCATGGTGAGGCCTTCATCCATCATGGATTGACAAAGACTTTGAGTTACAGTGGAGAGAAAAAGTTCGTGAACCCCTTAGGATTTTCACATATTCTACATATTTCAAACCTAAAATGTTATTAGATCTTAATCCAAGTCCTAAAATAGATAAAAAATAACCTGATTAAACAAATGACACCATAACATGATACTCTTTTAACATTTATTCATCCTCAAATTATTCTACATTCAATAACTGTATGGGAAAAAGTACGTGAACCTTTATATTCAGTAACTGGTGACACCCCCATTGAGCTGCCATGACTGCAACTAAGCGTAGTCTGTAACCGTTGGTCAGTCTCTCGCATCAGATTTGAGGAATTTTTGCCCATTCATCCTTACAACTCGGTGACATTTGAGGGTTGCCTTGCACAGGACAGCTCGCTTTAGTTCCTGCCTCAACATGTCGATGGGGTTTAGATCCAGACTTTGACGAGGCCATTGGAAAACGTGGAATTTCTTCCTATGCAACCTTTCTTTTGTAGATCTACGTGTATGTTTAGGATCACTGTCTTGCTGCAAGACTCACTTTCGGTTCAGCTTCAGCTCATGGACAGATGGCCTGACATTCTCCTGTAGAATATTCTGACACAATGCAGAATTAATGGTTGTGTCAATGATGGCAAGCCGACCAGGTCCTAATGCAGCAAAGCAACCCTTTGGATATTTAAGAAAATACATTTCCATAAATATCATTGGGGTTCACAAACGTTTTCTCGGCACTGTATATTTGTTTACATCAGAAATGGGAAACGAATTACATTAATGTAAGAGACCAAGAGCCGCAATGTACACGTGAGTTCTGCAAACAGCGAAGTGTATATATAGTCTAGATTTGAAGCTTTCGTGACTGCAAGGATTCATATTCTTAGGTTTTTTCGGTAAAGTCACGTCTTTGAGCCCCGCCCCCCCTCCCTCCCGATACGTTCCATTCATTGGCTACCACATTCTGATTAGCTCCCCCCCTCTCCTCCCCCTCAACTTGCTTTTTAAGGGATTACATTTTGAATCATTGCCTCACTTGATGCAGCTAATCCGGCTGTGACGGTCCCACCTGATGACGGAGACTTGTGTTGCCTCCGAAACGTCGTGATTTTTGTTTTATTTATTTTTTTATTAATTCTGATGTTTTACCTACGTGACTTTACCGAAAAAACCTAAGAATATGTGTATATATATTTGACAGTTTTCTGCATAGCACGGGAGACATTACTTATTTTGTGCTAATGTGATAGCGTGTTCTACGTTACGCCCCATCGATAGAGCTGCATGTGGTGGATTCATACGCTGCATGTGGCTCAGGGGACGCGGGTTTCCCACCCCTGAATCTATTCCGTTCACATAATTTGCAGAATATTCAAATGCGTTTGGAAATCGTCGACTAATCTCGGGTGCACAAACGTGACCCACAATGATACGGGAACTGCATGCCTGATACGTCAGAACACCTTCAGAGATATTTTCCTAGAAATGGAAAAGAGAAAACTACGTGGTGATGATACGTTGCATGCCAGGGTCATTTAGCTTTCACCTAGTCCCGGGATCGGCAACCTTTTAAAGAAGAAGAGCCATTGTTGTTGTTTTTGTCTTTAACCAAAATAGTTCGAGAGCCGAATCACACGCAGAGCTACTTGTACACAAACACAGCAGCAGGTATACAGCATATGGCAAACACATTCTGACTTAAATATACAAAATAGGTGATGGAAAAAACTGCGTCTATTTAGTTTTTGCCCCCCTTAGCTATTCTTTAACTATACAGTTTGACTGATGTCCATTTTGTCGTCACCAAGACATTCCAAAGTGACCTGTTTCCTGCCGTATTTAATAAATTATCTTTACGTAAAATTATGTTTAACATTTACTTTATTTTTTCTTTAAACGGCTGCCCACAAGAGGGCAGCCGAAGCGCCGCCATGCGGCCCCGGAGCCGCAGGTTGCCGATCCCCTGGTCTAGTCCATGGGAGAGCTCCTAGACCTGAATAATAATGGGGGCCTCTGATTAGAGGATGGAGTGGCATATTCGTGTCACAATCAGCCGAATGCTTTATGATCAACACTTAAACTCATTTTACATGCATTGAATTACATGTGCACAGATTGCCTGTAATCGGTTCCCGTGACCCTTGCACCCACGAGCGGCTACTCCAGTAACCATTTGCTTAAAATGTAATTGAGTCTTGAATAAAAATGCAATCCTGAATAATGACAGTAAATTAAGTCGCCTGGGCTGAGGGTAAGAACTTTTACACCTCTTATAGTTTAATTAATTATTTAATTTGTGATTGAACAATTGAAGCCGCGAACTTATTGGATTTCTTTTGCACAATAATTGTGTTCTCAATTGAACACTGTAACAGTTAGGAATTCCAGTAAAGGAGCATAAATTGGAAATACATCACACGTATGAATACATCTATGGGACTTTTTTGCCAGTATCAAAAATGCAGAAAAAATGATGCCTTGCAAAAGGTATCAAAAGGTATCAAAAGGTATCTTTTGCAAGGCATCAAGTCTGCATTAACCACACATACTTACAGAAAAACATGAAATAAACATTTTCTGATAACACTGTGTCTATTTTTTCTTGTTCCTGGGTAGTAAGTGCTATTTCCTAATTGCTTATGTACAGAAAATGGCTATTATTTCCCACAAACTTTGCTTTTGTGACCAGGACCGTGATATTTTGAAATTCACCTATTTTCAATGAGTAAACGGGCGACTTTGGATCTTTTCGTTTACATAAAGTCAGAAAAAACATCAAAATTTACATGTATTTATACTAAAGTAATAAAAAAAATACTACAAAAGATTTAGACACCAAGGCATACAGGTGGGACTAGGCCACGGCGGACCGAGTTTTCTGTGAGGAGAAACAATCTCGAAAAGCCTTCTTTATCGCCTTGTCTCAACAGTGTTGGACCAGAGAATGCCAAAAGGCGAACCGTGCAAAGACAATGCACGTTTCAGAGCATTTATAGCTCAGGTCGAGCAGTTATATCTAACACTCTTGATACAGGGCCATAAATAAACATATGAATACATTAGATAGAGTGCATGTTTGCTGGAAATGTGCTTATGCTAACCGGCGACTACAGTCATCGTCGGATATTACTTTGCCGTTAATGTCAAATATAAATGAAGGCCAACGTGGAGTTGGAAGTTTGTAACAAGTGTTCACGAAAGCCATCAATTACCCATTACGAAATCAATGGGAATAATGTGGCCATACATCATGTGCCTGTACAGGGCTTCACATTCTGTCAGGACACATCTGGAGGTGAGTATACATCGTTTACCGAGGAAGCTTTCATACTGCAGGTGTTTGACCTTTGCAAAGGTCAAATACCTGCTCTCGTAGCAAAACAACTTTTTTTGATTCAATCATGTGCTTCGTATCATGTTAATTATAGCTTAGTGGTAAGTCAGGTGTTTACATGGGCGGTATATGCAGTGCTGGCTTCAGTTAAGCAGCGTGCTCAGTCGTTAATTATTTTGGTTGGTAATTAATAGAGGCGACATATCACATGCATTGCAGTTATGCAAACCTAATGATCCCATATTTTGTGGATACCTCTAACCTTTGCTTGCAATCTTTTTTTATGAGCCAACATCCGAACGTAATTAATAAGAGGGACTTGTCTTGGCAAGGGTATAAAAGTCACAGACTGAACATTAATTTACCATCGTAATAACCCGTATTGAATTTCATGTTTTTGTAACCTCCAAATATATATATAACTGTACCTTCATAATCATTTTATGTTTGTAAGACTATGGTTACATATGTTGTGAGTGTTATGTATTGTTGTGTCATTCGAGCAAAAGCCAATAAAACATTATGAAGAAATTACTTGGCACAGAGTAAAATAACTATTTCATCGAAATCAATCTAAACCAATGTACAAGTCAGGAAAATGCACGTTGGCAGTGTTTTTTCTCTCGACGTGCTTCAACCATTTCATGTTAAAGGCATACACAATCACGGACATGATGATTCTGTCATATAACAACCAATAAATGACGTTGTCCACAATTACCCGCAGATAGACGATGACGTTGCTAGCTGCTGTTGACGATCTTCTTGCTGTTGACTCCTGTTGCTGCTGTAGCTGTTGCTGCTGTAGCCGGTGCTGCTGTAGCCGGTGCTGCTGTAGCCGGTGCTGCTGTAGCTGTTGCCACCACTGTAGATGGTGCTGGTGTAGCTGGTGCTGCTGTAGCTGTTGCTGCTGTAGCTGTTGCCACTGCTGTAGCTGGTGCTGCTGTAGCTGTTGCCACCACTGTAGATGGTGCTGCTGTAGCTGTTGCTGCTGTAGCCGGTGCTGCTGTAGCTGTTGCCACCACTGTAGATGATACTGCTGTAGCTGGTGCTGCTGTAGCTGTTGCTGCTGGAGCTGTTTCCACTGCTGTAGCTGCTCATGCTGTGGATTATCTTCACATGCCGCTGCTGATGATGAACACCATCCATCTGTAACGACATAAATGGGCTGTTCTATGGCGGCAGTGGGTCTACTATACACAAGGGTCGGTGGTTCATGGTGTGCTCAGATCACGCTGCTTTACAGTACGCGTTTCGGGTTGAGCAGCCGTCAGGCCAGCTCTCCAGGTGGTTGGAGGTCCTCTAGGACTACTCCTTTAGTGTTGTGTACAGAAAGGGAACTCTCCACGTTAATGCCGACGCTTGTTGCGGCTGCCATCGAGCGAGCGTTGTGCATGCCTTATGGGGTCGGGCATTTCCCTTCCCACCACAACAGAAGGATGCGATAAAACAATTGACCTTACCCACGCAGAGTGGGGTCGACTCCAAATGGAAGACTTCTCCCTGCTCAAATTGAGGCACTGTGTTGGGCAATAGGAGAGTGGGGAGAGTCGGCGGTGGGAGTCCCGATGGTTATAAAGGGGGGCCTGCTCATGCAGTGGAAAAAGTGAATCGCACTGTTATAACATTGTTGTGCCCACTAGTTTACGTGGTAGGATTATTTGGGCCGTACATGCCCAGGTGATGCTTCTGGGAGTCCAGAAAAAGCTATCCACCATCCAAGTTGATTTTTTCTGGCCTGGGATGGCGGACAATGTTTATAAAATTTTGAAAGGGTGCACTGAGTGCTCTCGCCGGAAACCCCCGGCGAAGCTAGACCACCCTCCGTTGAAGTCCATCTCTGCGTCTCATGTGAACGAGTTTGGTTGCGCTCGGCGTGCTCGAGCCATTTCCCAAAATCCCTCGGGGTAATCGTTACTTGTTGGTTGGGGTGGAATACCTCATACGTTGGCCGATGGCTTGGCCCCTGCCAGACCAGGCGGTCACAATGATCACAGATGCTTTCTTACATGGGCATATTTTGGACAACGGGGCCCCTGAATGCCTCCTGACCGACCAGGGCAAGCATTTTTCTTATAAGCTATTGCAGGGAGTGTCCCATCTATTGGGCACGAAAAAGGTTTGCACCTCGCCTTATAATCCCCAAATGAATGGGATGGTCGAAAGCCTACACAGGACCCTGACTTCCATGTTGTGCCAACAAGTTAACGATGACCAGTCCGATTGGGACTTACAGGTGCCGGGTGTTCTGGCTGCTTACAGATTGGCTCCCCACGCTTCCACCAGGTTCTCCCCATTTTTCCTTATGGATGGCAGAAAACAAGACCCCCCTATAGACGTTCAATTGGACTTGGAGCCGCGTGTTAAAAATATTACTGATCCCATGCGCCTCACTCTTAAATGGCTATCTGAGGCGCGGGAAGCGTCCCGGAGAAATTCAGAATTGCGGCAGGCTGCTAATGAGCGACTGGTTGGCCGCCACAAATCCATCATGAAGTGGATGCCGGGTGACAGAGCCTGGCTCCAATGCCCTCAGGTGCCGGTGGGTACGTCGCCCAAATTACACAAACCATGGCAGGGCCCAGTGGAGATCGTGGAAGTTTTGAGCCCTCAGTGTGTTCGTATCCAGTTCAGTCGCAAACAGTGGTTTGTCTATCCTGCTTGTTTAAAGCCGTTTGTTCCGATGCGCGATGTCCCCTCATCTCCACTAACCAAGGGCCAGGTGTCTGGTGAGTCCGATGAGCTGGGGCGCATGTTCGGTGGGCCCAATCCTCAGGGAAGTTATGTTATTCCATCCATAGACTCCAAGCAAGCCCCCGGTGCCGCCGATTTTGCCGGCCTCGGATGGTATGCGGAGTACGAAACAACTGTCCGCCTCCCATCCTCGGCTCGGCATTGTAGTCCCTCGGGAGGGGCCGTGGCCATCAGGCCATTTGCAAGATCCCTCCGGCACCCCCAGGGAGCTCATGCCCACCTCGCCTGGGGCCCCGGCTGCAAAGACACGTTCAAGTGACCCCCTTCCACCATACATGTTCCTGCATCGTTTTGCTGCTTGTTACACTCCAGGGTCAGTTGGGTCATGGGATGAACCTGTCCCTTCTTGTACTCTGGGGTGCAAACACACACACAGGTGTGGAGACGTGGGTTTTGTTTTATTGGGAGGGGTAACCGGGCTTGTGTATATTGCCGTTTTTTGCTCTTTGCACTGTGTTGTTGTTCGCTCCCTTCCCCTTCTCTCTCTCCTGTGCATTGTATTTTCTGTATTTATTTTCGGCCTACAGTTATTTATTGTCGTTATGTTGTTGGAGGCACACTTGTGTTAAGTTGCTATTGTTGACAGCCGGGACGGCTGTATTTTACGAAGGGGGGGGGGGGGTGATGTAATGACATAAATGGGCCGTTCTATGGTGACAGTGGGTGTACTATACACAAGGGCTTACTAGAGGGCAGATTCTTGATGTCACGGAGGTCGGGTCAGGACATGACAGTCTGGGTGAACCCACGAGAGCACGTGACCGGACGAGGGGGCACGGGGGCCCCCAGAAGGGGGTGAGCGGGCCACGTGATGTGGACCCAGAGTCCTCGCGAAGGATCGAGAAGGGGGCGTGACCAGGGGTGGAGCCCGGTTACGCCACAGGAGATATAAGCCGAGTCCCGAGAGGGAGCGTGGCTGTTCAACCCGGGAAAGAAGTCGTCTTATTTGATCCTTGCTCTTCAGTCTCCGTACACGACGACCTGACGGCGTGTTGGCTGTTCTGATTCAACCATATAGTGATTCCGTTCAAGTGGTTAGGTGGATGGCGAGCACCACGCCCAATTGCGTTTGTCTCCTCAGTGGCGATGCTTACACAGCAGGTACTCATTTGAGGCTGAGTCGACCTAGCGGACGGTTCAGATAATCGTCACTGGCGTTGGCCGTGAGCAGGAATCGAACTCGGGTCGCCGGGTTCGTAGCGCAACGTGCAAACCGTTGCACTACGACTCCTATATCATACATGTCCACACATACAGGCACTGGGATTCCTGCTCAACACAGCTTAGCGTTGCTCATCTCTGTCTGTGGCCCTCAGCTAGCAGTGGTGAGAAGATAACCGCCGTTAAACTATCAGAAAACGGTGCTCATTCCCTCAGCCACGGTTGTTCATGCAGTGCATTTATAATTTCTACCACCCCCCCCCCCCCCGCCATAGTTCGAAGTTTACATTGGGCATAGACGTCTGCAATTAATATTAGCCCACGGCAAAAGATCATTGAGTGCAATATGAATGATTGCATCTGCATGGGTTATAGCAATTGTGCCGTGCACCTCTCAGGCGTGTGTTCGGATTGCGAAGTGCGTGCTGTTTGGCATTAGGTCCGACGTTACGTTCCACGCAGAGCGAAGAAAACGCCTGTGGAGGATTACGGTGCATGGACTGAAACATCGGACATCTCTCCAAGCGACCCGAAAATACACCGGAGAGCTATGAGAGGAAAGACAGCGTACGGAGGGTGAAGTCACAAACACAAAACAGGTTTGGAATTAAGGTAAAAAAAACGTGACTCATTTGGCAGGCCTTGGTAGCTGGAATCACAATACACGTATGTTATTTATATATAGTATCGAGTATGTATAGTTAACGTTTCATAAATCGCATTAAAATTAAACAGCACCGTTTTTGGTCTGTTTTACGTCTTGCAGCTCAAGCCAAATATGGAGTAATTCTCATGTGTTGTGCATTAGTTTTGCATGTCACGAACAATGTGTGTGGTGCACATAGTATGGCACATATGTGGTGCATGTTCTTCACAGCATGCATCTCTAAAATCAACCTTTCAATTACATAGACTCCTTATCGTAGATGATTCGCATACCTGAGTAAATAAAATAATAATGATATAACATGCATAAAATATATATACTTGAGAAAATGCTCTGATTGTGTATTAAATCTGTTATTCACCGTACACGTTTAACGTAGCAGAAACTTTACAGGTAGAATTCCATTCTCCGGACAAAACAAGTGACCTAAAATTAGCGCGACGCTTCAACGCCGTGTTTGGCCAAGCCTTAGGAATACAGGTGGGTGGAGCCTCACACTGCTGGAGAGAGAATGTTCATGCGATTTGAAAATCCATTTGAGAAATGTTCAAGCGATTTGAGAGTCCAATTTGCATTACTTGGCACCTCAGCGGGAGGACATCTGCAGCGGTTTTTTTTCTCTTCAGAAAACTAGATCTTCTTGTTCAACGCGTGTCATGAAGTCACCGCAACTCCCATCGCAACTTGTTGTCGCTGAGGTTTTGGTCAAGGCGTCAGGAACATGTAGGATGTTTTCCTCTCTCACACGAGCATATGCATAAAATCATAATTTGGACATCCTAGATGTTTTGTTGGAACGTAATTGTTTTGAATAATATTGTGAACAGAGTAGCGTATTGGAAAAAAAGTGCACAATGTTCAAATAATTAGGCTTTCACATAAATGTAGCCCTGCCTTTTTTTCAGCCCAGAAGTTTGGTGCTGTGATTTGGCCCACGCTGTTTTCCAGATGTATACCCAAGTATTGCATTAAATATTAACCTTTCATCCTTCAATTGCGGGCCTCATTTTTGTACTTAATTTGTCTTACAAAAAACGCATTCAGCTGGGGAAAAATAAGTCTTTTTGGCCACTTCTCACTTTGGACTTAACTTTGTCCCATGGCTGTCAGACTAGGAAGCCGAGTGGTTCTATAGCCACATTTCCCAGCATATGCAGCGCTGTCTGCCGTTAAGAGCACAATGAAGACCCCGAATAACCACCGTTCACTGAAACCCTCTCCAATTGTTGGATGGTGGATGCTTTCAGAAATGTTTTGTGTGGATTCCACAATATAAATGCAAAATGTGTTTTGCATCCTTCATGCTAATAACTTAAAACAACAAGTGTGTCCAACTTCTGCAGCAGTTTCACTAACATTTTGACAGTAGATTATGTACAACTTATTTTGAGGATTAGCTAGGTTTCATGCATTTGTACGTGGCCAGCCTGATCAATATCGACAATGCAATACAGAGGGCTGCTCAGAAAGCAATACCTCAATTGTTTTCTCTTCAGGAAGAAGCTATTAGTGGACAGCAAAGAAAATACAAAATTCTCGCCAAATCCATGAAACTTCCCACCCTTGATCTTGAAGTTTTGTCGAGTCCTAGCAGATGGCAGCACAGCAGCAGCACCCGTTGAAGATGGCTTCAAATCTTGAAGTGCGTACGAAATCATCCTGTTAACATACGAAGCAATACACAACCGAACTCCACCTTACATCAGAAACCTCACACGGATGAAACAAAACAACGGATCACTTCGCGCCACAACTCTAACAACTCCTCCAGCCACCCAAAACTAAACACACAAACCATGGAGAAAAGAACTTTCTCAATAGTAGCACCGCACCTCTGGAAAAACCTTCCCGAAGCAATCCGCACTTGCATCCAACAACTAACTCAGAAACACAACTTTCTTTTTAATTCTTAATTTTGGAGCTTTCGTGACTGCAGGAATTATTCTTTGGTTTTTTCGGTAAAGTCACGTATAAAAATAAAATTATTTATTTTATTATTTTATTTTTATACGTGACTTTACCGAAAAAACCAAAGAATAATTTCTTTTTTATATTTGAAACTACTGTAGATAGTTTGAAAATATAAATATTTTTTCATCGTTTAGAATCTTTCAAATTTTATGTTGATTTTTAATCTGATGTTGATTTCTTATCTGTGGCAGATTTGTGGATGAACGGCGCCACGTGTGCATAAACAAAAATAAAATCTGACTTGACAAAAACAAAGTGTGATTCTTGAGTGCCTTACCACAGAACAACAACGGCCCATTGATGTCAGTGAGCGTTGAACGAAAGTCCACGGCGAATGCACTGTTGACGTGAGTACCGTCAGGCGCTGGGCGAACCGCACGAGGGGAGGCTGTGAATGTCTGTGCATGTTGAACTTCTTTCGCACCGTACGCAGTCAACCGTGCTAATTGGAGATGCGGGGGAAGGACAATTTAAACAGAAAAATAAGTTATAAAGAAATTAGTTTTCAATCTCTAAGATTTAAAAGTTCATAGCTCCAATGGCTTCCTAATAATAGAAGGGAGAGCGTTCAGACAGCCGCAGAAATGCATCTGAAAGTGTGCGATGCAGTGATTGGCTATCCATCAAACACTGCGATGCGATGCAGTGTTTGATGGATAGCCAAAAGCGGCTGCTGCGAGGATGACCGGAGTTCGAGTGATGGTTTATGCTCCTTGACGAAGTCAGCAAGGTATTGTGGTTCATTTTTGGCAATAGCAGGCTGATGGAACTTGCTAATTTGACAAAATATAAAAATGGCACTTATAAACCCACCTCTAATCAGGTGGAAGAATGTGTAACATTCAGAAACCTGATCGCTGTGGTTGTAAGCAAATTGAATGCGGAGCCATAGCAGCCATGCGTTCCTAAAATTTACCTATTCCAGAGAAAATATTTTCTAAAATATTGCAGTCCATTTGCCGCAAGCACTCTGAAGGGAGAAGCCGACCTTGAGGACCGGCCAAGCGGTGCTCTCCCGACCACAAGCAGTAACGCCAGATGACGCTCAGCGAGGTAACCATGATCGTGACCATGCTCGTGACCATCATCGTGACCATCATCGTGACCATCATCGTGACCATCATCGTGACCATCATCGTGACCATCATCGTGACCACGATCGTGATCATCATCGTGACCATCATCGTGACCATCATCGTGACCATCATCGTGACCATCATCGTGACCATCATCGTGACCACGATCGTGATCATCATCGTGACCATCATCGTGACCATCATCGTGACCATCATCGTGACCACGATCGTGATCATCATCGTGACCATCATCGTGACAATGATCGTGACCATCATCATGACCACAATCGTGACCATCATCGTGACCACGATCGTGACCACCATCGTGACCACGATCGTGACCATCATCGTGACCATCATCGTGACAATGATCGTGACCATCATCATGACCACAATCGTGATCATCATCATGACCATCATCGTGACCACGATCGTGACCATCATTGTGACCATCATCGTGACAATGATCGTGACCATCATCATGACCACAATCGTGACCATCATCGTGACCACGATCGTGACCATCATCGTGACCATCATCGTGACCACGATCGTGACCATCATCATGACCACGATCGTGACCATCATCGTGACCATCATCGTGACCATCATCATGACCACGATCGTGACCATCATCGTGACCATCATCGTGACCACGATCGTGACCATCATCATGACCACGATCGTGACCATCATCGTGACCATCATCGTGACCATCATCGTGACCATCATCGTGACCATCATCGTGACCACAATCGTGACCATCATCGTGACCACGATCGTGACCATCATCGTGACCATCATTGTGACCACAATCGTGACCATCATCGTGACCACGATCGTGACCATCCTCGTGACCATCCTCGTGACCATCATCGTGACCATCATCGTGACCATCATCGTGACCACAATCGTGACCATCATCGTGACCACGATCGTGACCATCATCGTGACCATCCTCGTGACCATCATCGTGACCATCATCGTGACCATCATCGTGACCACAATCGTGACCATCATCGTGACCACGATCGTGACCATCATCGTGACCATCATCGTGACCACAATCGTGACCATCATCGTGACCACGATCGTGACCATCATCGTGACCACGATCGTGACCATCATCGTGACCATCATCGTGACCACAATCGTGACCATCATCGTGACCACGATCGTGACCATCCTCGTGACCATCCTCGTGACCATCATCGTGACCATCATCGTGACCATCATCGTGACCACAATCGTGACCATCATCGTGACCACGATCGTGACCATCATCGTGACCATCCTCGTGACCATCATCGTGACCATCATCGTGACCATCATCGTGACCACAATCGTGACCATCATCATGACCACGATCGTGACCATCATCGTGACCATCATCGTGACCACAATCGTGACCATCATCGTGACCACGATCGTGACCATCATCGTGACCATCATCGTGACCACCATCGTGACCATCATCGTGACCACAATCGTGACCATCATCGTGACCACGATCGTGACCATCCTCGTGACCATCCTCGTGACCATCATCGTGACCATCATCGTGACCATCATCGTGACCATCATCGTGACCACAATCGTGACCATCATCGTGACCACGATCGTGACCATCATCGTGACCATCGTGACTAACTGTGAGCCGTACCGGTAGTGTGACCTCAACAGATTGTGTGCAGATTAAAGCAAACATTTTAAACTATTACTATTTGAACTCTTTTTATTTGACCAGGAAAGGCCCACTGTGCTATGTACAGTGAGGGGAAAAAAGTATTTGACCCCCTGCTGATTTCGTACGTTTGCCCACTGACAAATAAATGATCAGTCTATAATTTTAATGATAGGTTTATTTGAACAGTGAGAGACAGAATAACAACAAAAAAATCCAGAAAAACGCATGTCAAAAATGTTATAAATTGATTTACATTTTAATGAGGGAAATACGTATTTGACCCCCTCTCAATCAGAAAGATTTCTGGCTCCCAGGTGTCTTTTATACAGGTAACAAGCTGAGATTAGGAGCACACTCTTAATGGGAGTGCTCCTAATCTCAGCTTGTTATCTGTATAAAAGACACCTGTTCACAGAAGCAATCAATCAATCAGATTCCAAACTCTCCACCATGGCCAAGACCAAAGAGCTCTCCAAGGATGTCAGGGACAAGATTGTAGACCTACACAGGGCTGGAATGGGCTACAAGACCATCGCCAAGCAGCTTGGTGAGGTGACAACAGTTGGTGCGATTATTCGCAAATGGAAGAAACACAAAAGAATTGTCAATCTCCCTCGGCCTGGAGCTCCACACAAGATCTCACCTCGTGGAGTTGCAATGATCATGAGAACGATGAGGAATCAGCCCAGAACTACACGGGAGGATCTTGTCAATGATCTCAAGGCAGCTGGGACCATAGTCACCAAGAAAACTGTTGGTAACACACTATGCCGTGAAGGACTGAAATCCTGCAGCACCCGCAAGGTCTCCCTGCTCAAGAAAGCACATATACATGTCCGTATGAAGTTTGCCAATGGACATCTAAATGATTCAGAGGACAACTGGGTGAAAGTGTTGTGGTCAGATGAGACCAAAATGGAGCTCTTTGGCATCAACTCAACTCGCCGTGTTTGGAGGAGGAATGCTGCCTATGACCCCAAGAACACCATCCCCACCGTCAAACATGGAGGTGGAAACATTATGCTTTGGGGGTGTTTTTCTGCCAAGGGGACAGGACAAATTCACCGCATCAAAGGGACGATGGACGGGGCCATATACCGTCAAAACTTGGGTGAGAACCTCCTTCCTTCAGCCAGGGCATTGAAAATGGGTCGTTGGATGGGTATTCCAGCATGACAATGACCCAAAACACACGGCCAAGGCAACAAAGGAGTAGCTCAAGAAGAAGCACATTAAGGTCCTGGAGTGGCCTAGCCTGTCTCCAGACATTAATCCTGTAATAAAGGACTCTCTTTCAGATGTCGATCTCCGTTGTCCTTTATTGGGTTCGTAGAATCTCGTTACCACGGCGTCCTCGCTCAGGCCCACGTCCCTCTTGACGATCTCTCCACAGCGACTCGGCTGCTCCGTTATACAGTCTCCCTGCTGCTCCGATATGCAGTCTCCCTGCTGCTCCGATATGCAGTCTCCCTGCTGCTCCACCTTGCAGCCACACCGCTGCTCCGCTCTCTATCTTCACTGCTGCCCCGTATACAGCTAGCCTCCCACAGCCGCTAGCTCTCTGCGTCTGACACCGATGGCTGACGGTGTTGACGTCTCCCACCGCGTGGCGACCGCGCCACTCTCTCCGTCCTGCCCAGCGTGGCCTCCTCCTGTTTCACTCCGTCTCAACTCCCTCTTCCCCTTCCGGTTCTCCCCCTAAATCCTCTTTCCCACGTGACCCTAACTCCTCCCTCTCCCCACGTGACCCAGACTCCGCCCCCCCTCAATCCTTGCTCGCATTACAATCCCATAGAACATCTGTGGAGGGAGCTGAAGGTACGAGTTGCCAAACGTCAGCCTCGAAACCTTAATGACTTTGAGAAGATCTGCAAAGAGGAGTGGGACAAAATCCCTCCTGAGATGTGTGCAAACCTGGTGGCCAACTACAAGAAACGTCTGACCTCTGTGATTGCCAACAAGGGGTTTGCCACCAAGTAATAAGTCATGTTTTACAGAGGGGTCAAATATTATTTCCCTCATTAAAATGCAAATCAATTTATAATTTTTTGACATGCGTTTTTCTGTATTTTGTTGTTATTCTGTCTCTCACTGTTCAAATAAACCTACCATTAGAATTATAGACTGAACATTTCTTTGTCAGTGGGCAAACGTACAAAATCAGCAAGGGATTAAATATTTTTTTCCCTCACTGTAGCTCTTTTTCAGAAGCGACCTGGCCACAAACGATAACTCAACGAAATGGCATATCGTCTGGAAATTAATAGTAACCAAATACTCGAAACGCATGTTTCTGAATGTGGAGGGAAAAACCAGAGGACTCGGATAAAAATCCATGCGATCACGGGGAGAACATGCATACTCCAAATATACAGATATCAGGGTCGGGATCGAACCCAATAACCTCCTGTCTATCAGGCGAGGTAGTTAACATCACACCACCGTGGTGCATTGAAACACGTCCAAGGAATATAAATCACAGCACCGTGCCCTTATAATTGGCATCCTTATCAGTGACTGCTGTTATCTTGAGAATCAATCGTTTGCACGAGATATTAAATTTTCAGTGAACCAGCTCTTCATATTAGCCTTGAGTTCAACGAGGAAAGCAGACTGAGTTTAGTGTAATTAAATTGGATAACAATTGCTTTCTGGTTATCATATTTAAGGATAGGCATTCGATAAAAGCATCAAGTTATGAGATTTTCCGCAGATAACAAGCATTAGGGTTAGTTTCATGCGTTCGATATTTCATGTAAAAAATTACTCCCTGTTGGCTGTAGTGCGTCCATTACTGTCGTTGGACCCTGCACATTTCACAAACTCCAAACGGACTTCAGTGGGCATCTGCGATCACTTAAAATCGGAAAGGAGATGAAGTAAATAAAGGTAATTGTAAGACCTTATTCTGAATTATATTTCTAATAAATGTTTAATGGGTTCCACACATTGCTCTCCTTTACAAACTGTTCCAATGTAAGCAATGCTGCGGATAACTGGCCCAGTAATGTCTGCCAGTGATAAAGAGACCGACCAGATCTTTAGACGGATACATCTGCATTAATTAGATTTGTCAGGGTTCGCCATTTTATTGTCCGCACCTAAATAACATAATATATCTGTTATGTTTTGGTATTTGCATGTATGTATGTATGTTGAACTTCTTTGGCACCGTACATAGTCAGATTCTCTGCTAGTGTCGAATCGTACACGAACTTTTAATGAGTTGCACAATTCTTGGCAGTGTTATACATAATTAGATATAAAAATTAATTGATCTACTTTTGTTCCCTGAGGCACACCACATGGAATTTTGTACAACCTGAACATATATGGTTCCCATTAAAACAAAACAAAGCCCACTGCTTTAGATCTGAGAGGAAACTGAATAGCCATGGAATTAAACTCGCTAATTCCAAAACTTTAAAAACATGCGCATATATGTAAATTAATCAATTAATCCCGTTTACAGACCTCTTTGAAGCGCAGGACTGGGCGACCAGTGGCCCGTGTGCCTGATGCCAGCTCGCCGTATAAGACATCCTTGGGTATTCTGCCATTCTGCATGCGGAAAACGTGTCCAAGCCATCTCAGGCGCCTATGACTGACCAGAGAATACATGCTGGGAATGTTGGCCAAGTTGAGGACTGAGGTGTTGAAAATGAGATCTTGCCATCTGATACCGAGGATACGCCTGAGACATTGGAGGAGGAATGTGTTTATTCGATGTTCTTGATGGGCGTATGTTGCCCAGGACTCAGACCCATAGAGGAGGGTGTTAGGAGACAGGCCCAATACACCTGCACTTTGGTGTTGAGTGTTAGGGATTTGTTCTCCCACACTCTTTTGGTCAACCTGAACATAGCTGTAGACGCCTTCCCAATGCGCTTGTCAATCTCTGTGACAAGGGACAGATTGCAGGTGATGGTGAAACCCAAGTAGGTGAAGTCCTGAACGGCTTCCAGGGTGTAGCTGCCAATGTTTATGGAAGGGGTGTCTCTGACATCCTGGCCCATGACATTTGTCTTTTTCAGACTGATTGTCAGGCCAAAGTTGTTGCAGGCATTGGCAAAGTGAGTATCTGCAGACATTGTTCTGTGTGAGCTGTCAGCACGGCATCATCAGCGAATAGGAGTTCTCTGATGAGGACTTTGCAGACTTTGGGTTTGGATTTGAAATGGCCAAGGATGAAGAGTTTGCCATCAGATCTTTTATGGAGAAAGACTCCCTCTTCTGCTATACCAAAGGCATGTGTGAGCATAAGTGAGAAAGATATGTCAGTGTTGGGAATAGCACGCAACCTTGCTTTACACCGCTGAGTATGGTAAATTCCTCTGAGGTAGTGCCGCTGTGCTGTATTGTTACTTTCATGTTGTCATGGAAAGAGGAAATGACTGCCAGCAGCTTTGGTGGGCAGTCAATCACTTTGAGGAGTTTGATGAGGCCTCCCCTACTGATGAGGTCAAAGGCCTTTGTAAGATCAATGAATGCCAAGTACAGGTGCATTCTCTGTTCTCGACATTTCTCCTGTAGCTGACGCAAGGAGAAGGGCATGTCAATCATGGACCTTCCTGCTCAGAAGTCGCACTGAGCCTCAAAATACGTCCTCTCAGCTAGTATTTGTAACAGTGAGGACCACACGGGCAAAAGTTTTCTCCACGATGGTTTGCAGGGAGATGTCACGGTAGTTATTGCAGTCCCCACGGTCACCCTTCTTTTTATGTAGGGTGATGATGTTGGAGTCTCTCATGTAATGAGGCACTGCTCGTTATTCCGCAGCACTGGCGGGTACGTTTATGGAGAATCTTGATTTGAAGCTTTCATGACTGCAGGAATCCATACTCTTTGGTTATTTCGGAAAAGTCACGTAGGTAGAAATAAAATTAAATTAAACAAATCACGACGTTTCGATCACAACACAAGCAATCTTCATGGGATCTCCTTTGCCAGTACCAAAATATACTAGTAGGGGTTTTCCCCTTTTTTCTGGCAACAAAACTGACACCTTTTGCAAGGAATCATGCTTACATTAACCACAACACTTGCAGTCAAATGCAAACAAAAACAATACACTGATAATTTATGCATTGTCTTTGAAACTGATTGGTCCACACCAGAGACAGCTTTCTTTGGAGCCTAGTCTCATATGGTGTTCGACCAGATGACGCCAAAAGGCGCACAGTTCAAAGACAACGCAATAACAGAGTAATGAGAGCTCGGGGTGAGCAGCTACATCATGGGATCTCCTTTGCCAGTACCAAAATATACTAGTAGGGGGTTTCCCCTTTTTTCTGGCAACAAAACTGACACCTTTTGCAAGGAATCATGCTTACATTAACCACAATACCTGGAGTCAAATGCAAACAAAAAACAATACTCTGATAATTTATGCATTGTCTTTGAAACTGATTGGTCCACACCAGAGACAGCTTTCTTTGGAGCCTAGTCTCATATGGTGTTCGACCAGATGACGCCAAAAGGCGCACAGTTCAAAGACAACGCAATACCAGAGTAATGAGAGCTCGGGGTGAGCAGCTACATCATGGGATCTCCTTTGCCAGTACCAAAATATACTAATAGGGGTTTTCCCCTTTTTTCTGGCAACAAAACTGACACCTTTTGCAAGGAATCATGCTTACATTAACCACAATACCTGCAGTCAAATGCAAACAAAAAACAATACTCTGATAATTTATGCATTGTTTTTTAAACTGATTGGTCCACCCCGAGCTCTCATTACTCTGGTATTGCGTTGTCTTTGAACTGTGCACCTTTTGGCGTCATCTGGTCGAACACTATATGAGACGAGGCTCCAAAGAAAGCTGTCTCTGGTGTGGACCAATCAGTTTCAAAGACAATGCATAAATGATCAGAGTATTGTTTTTTGTTTGCATTTGACTGCAGGTATTGTGGTTATTGTAAGCATGATTCCTTGCAAAAGGTGTCAGTTTTGTTGCCAGAAAAAAGGGGAAAAACCCTATTAGTACAAGCAATCTTCATCAGGTGGAACAACCACAGCAAGAAAAAATGCTGAAGTAGGCGAGAGAGCTGCCGTGGCAAGAGGTTATATAGGTGTAGGGGTGTTAAAGAGAGGGCCCGTTATGCATGGCAGCCTATGGAAAACAAACACAGTGGGCGGGGCTACGTAAGTGCACGAGGAAGTGCCCTCTATGACGTCCGAGCCAGACACCCTGGGGGGGGGCTGGTTCGAACGTTATGATCCCCCGGGGCCCCACCCCTCAGGGAGGGGTTGGGTATAAAAGGGGATGTTTCAAAGGGCTCGGGAGTTATGTTTTAAGCTAAAGGAAGAAGACTGAAGACGTCTTAGATAGAGCCCTGGACTCCCCTAGTTCGATGTCCTTTTCAGGGCCGGACAGGACTGAGCCAGCGGCGTGGTCCCGAAAGCCAGAGCCGGTGCTCTTGTAAGAGCTGGTCTGGAACTCCGGGTACCGGGCCCGACTTACCAGTGTCGGGCCAGATAGCCTCCCCTAGCCCATTAGTGGAGGACTCGGGGCTAGGACAGAGTTAGCTAGGGGTGTATCCCGAGTTATTCGGGTGAGGGGGCCGATACCCCCTCGAGTGTTATATGCCCACTGTCGTGTTGTGAAATAAATATACGTGTGCCTCAACCTCGGTGTCAAGCGTCCTCACCGGTACTTCAACTGGAGTCAGAAGTAATACGAACATGGACACGCGGAAAACAGCTCGGGCCAAAGTACCGCAGGAGGAAGACACTGCCGAGATCGTCGAGCCTGAGACGGCTCCACAAGACATGGTGCAGCCGGGGCCTGACGCCTTCTTACCGGGGCATCGAAATGAAGAGGGGCCGCAGCCAGACGCGTTACAGCTGGCTCACGGGAGGCTGGCGGAGCTGCTGTATGCCGCTGCCGCCACGCTGGAGACCATCACGCGATTGGGGGCCGGTGATCCACCACGGGGCGAGGCGAGCCAACGACCAGGGCGCCTTCCCGCCATTTCGGAACAGTCGGAATTTGAATTTCCCGCCATCGACGCTACAGCTGTTCAGGGCGTGGCCAGCCTGAACATCCGCTCCGACATCGGCATCGCTGGAGCTGCAGCGTCATCACCGCCGGAGGGTGCGTCATCACAACCGCGACAGGCGATCCCATCGGCCGTTCGCACCGATGCACAGCCGAGTGGTGGTGACAACAACCTGCGGGAGTCTACAACAACCGCTGCGCTACATCAGAGACTGCCCCCGCTGAAGGAGTTCATCGGCGCGGAGGGAGACTGGGCCGGCTTTCGACGACGTTTCCTCGCCCATCAGGAAATGGCAAAATGGTCGGATGAGGAGGCTCTCTGCGCGCTGCCGGCGCTCCTCGACGGCGACGCGCTTGCCGCCCTCACATCGGCGCCGAGGGAGAAGCGGTCTACGCTTCCGATGGCGCTACAGCTGCTGGGCGGGGTCTATGGACCATCGGCTGAATGCCGACAGCAATTTTACAATCGCAGGCGGGGTGAAAAGGAGTCGCCCCTAGCATACCGGACGAGCCTCCTGGCAATGGCTAAGTCGGCCTTCCCTCGTATGGACGACGACGGCGTGGACGCAATGGTCATGGAGAAAATCCTCCTCCTGGCAGACGACCTTGACATCGCGGTCGTCGCACAGGAGGACGCGGAGATGACATCGCTCCAGGTGGCGCGGCTCCTCCACGCCAACCTCCTGTCACTGCGGCGGAAAGCCAGCAGGGCATCGGCGGGGCGTGCGGTGGCTGCAGCCACCATTCCGACGGAGGAGCTCTACGCCGTCGACCACCGACCGCAACAGGCGACAGGAGCACGGTCGGGCCGGGACGGGCCGGGCCGTTTCAACCGTCCGTCTCCTCCGACGGCGCTCCCGCGGTGTTTCAACTGCGGCGTCCGGGGCCACGTCGCCTCGGGGTGCCGCGCTCCTCGACAGCGCGGGACGACACCTCAACGGGACGACGGGCCTCATCACAAGCTCCACCATCATAACTCGGCGAGTCGCGGCACCCCACATGTTTGGCCCACGCACACGCCCGTCACGCACTCAAACACCGCAACGAGAGGGGGGCCGATATCGCGCACCATCGCACCATCACGCACCACTCCGGGTACTCATATCGAACCCGGCCAGTGGTCCGTGCTGGCCGATCATGTGGTAGCCGCATCATCGGGGTCGTCGGCCGTTGTGGGGCACATCGACGGGGTTGAAGTGCGCATCCTGGTCGATACGGGAGCATCGGTGACCATTATTTCGGAGTTAATTTACAATATTCTCCCTGTCCGGAGCCGTCCTTTGATGCCTGTTAACGTACCATTCTATGCGGCTAACGGGGGCTCACTTGGCATCATCGGACAAATTCGTGCCCAAATTTGTATTGGGGAAATTAAATTGTCTGGGCCGATTTTTGTTTCCTCCTCGCTGGCGGTTCCGTGCCTGCTGGGGACGGACTTCCTGGCCAAAATGCCGATTAGGATATTAATCGACCAGGGATGTATTGAGCTCCCGTCGGGCAGATGCATGGCGTTTCTGCCATTGCCAGTTACGACTCGGACGGCGTTCGCGACGGTGCCGGCATTCGTAGAGAGAACGGTGCGCGTCCCTCCGGGGGCGCAAATGTTGATTCCTTTGAAACTTTGGCGGCCCTTCGCTAAGGGTATTGGGGCCCAAGGGGTTCTGCTGGGGCCGTCTAGGGCCGGGGTTAGTGGACCTCATTTACTTCCGGCCCAGACCATAGTAAGAGGGGACGGTGAACCCTTCATCGCGGTCCTTAATGTGGGCTCGCAGACGGTGGTGGTCCCACAGGGGACCGTGCTTGCTCACGCAACGCCGGTGCCATGTGAGGAACCCGTCGCAAATCACGTCAGCGTTGTCCCTGCGCCGCGACCGCATTCGGACAGCGATGAAGGGTGGCTCGAGGCGCTTTGTGCGGGATCGACGGACCTGTCAGATTCAGAGCGTCAACAACTTAAAACACTACTGCGGGAATTTTCCGACGTTTTTAGTCGGAATAAATACGATTTGGGTTGTACTCACCTGCTGCGTCACCATATTGACACGGGTGACAGCGTGCCAATTCGCCAAAATCCGTTTCGGTTGAGTCCCGCCGAAAAGGACCATGTCAAATCAGCTGTTGATGACATGTTGGCCGCCGACATCATTTCTCCTTCCACCAGCCCTTGGGGAGCGCCGATCGTCCTGGTTAAAAAGCAGGACGGTTCGTTGCGGTTTTGCGTTGATTTCCGGCGCCTTAACAAAATTTCGGTTGCCGACGCATACCCGCTCCCTCGGATGGATGAATCGCTGGACGCCTTACTTTCGGGATTCTGGCAGCTTCCTCTGGACGATGATTCAAAGCCTAAAACTGCTTTCCGTACACCGCACGGCCTGTTCCAATTCAACCGGTTGCCGATGGGCTTACACTCAGCGCCGGCAACTTTCCAGCGTTTGATGGAATTGGTTTTGGCTGGATTGCAATGGGAGTCGTGCCTCATTTATTTGGATGACGTTATCGTCTTTGGTAAAACTTTTGACGAACATCTCCAGAGGTTGCGGGCGGTTTTCCTAAAGATGCGGGCTGCTAATTTGAAATTCAAGCCCCAAAAATGCCATTTGTTGCGCGATTCGGTGCGTTATTTGGGGCACATCGTGGGACGCTCAGGAATTGCTACCGATCCCGCCAAAACGCAGTGTGTCAGCTCCTGGCCGACTCCCACCTCGGTGGGAGAGGTCAGGAGTTTCATTGGCTTCGCGTCGTATTACCGACGGTTCGTCGCTGATTTTGCGACAATTGCCAAACCCCTGCACGCTTTAACATCTAAAGGGGTTCGGTTCCACTGGGGTCAAGAGGAGGAGGCTGCTTTCTGCTCCCTTCGGGACACCCTGGTAAAAGCCCCTCCCTTGGTTTACCCCGATTTTTCTAAGCCCTTTTTGCTCGACACTGATGCGAGCAACACGGGTATTGGGGGTGTGCTTTCCCAGGTGGTTGATGGCGTGGAACGGGTGGTCACGTACGGTAGTCGGGTGTTGTCTCCTGCGGAGCAAAGATATTGTGTCACCCGTAGGGAACTGTTGGCAATTGTCTATTTCATCCAACAGTATCGCCCATATCTGTACGGTCGGCATTTCACCGTCCGCACAGATCATGCGGCACTACAGTATGCCCTGCGAGTTCAACAACCATCGGGACAGTTGTCTCGATGGTTGGAGATTCTCCAGGACTTTGATTTTGAAACCACCTACCGTAAGGGCGTTCACCATACGAATGCGGACGCTCTGTCGCGCATGCCAACCACCTCCGAATGTGCATGCCTCCTGGGGTCGGGACGTTGCAGGCCTTCAGGGGACGCATCGGTTCTGGTCTTGGCAGCCACCGACGACGACGAAACATTAATTACTAATTCGATCGAACAACAGGGAAGAGATTCCCTGTTGGGGTTGCCCGTCACTGAATGGGGGCGCCTCCAGTTAGAGGATACCTCTCTCCTCGGGTGGCGTCGTCGCGTCGGGGGTGCTGGGCGGGTGAAGGGTGATTCTGATGCATGGGAAATGGTGCAAGGTCTGCTGATGCATTGGAACGGGAAATCCCAGAGACATCGGCTGGTGGTCCCTTCTGGGTTGCGAGGCAAGGTGGTGTGGGCCGCGCATGAGCGCCTATTACACCTGGGGACCCAAAAGACTCTTGCCCTGCTACAACTTGATTTTTTTTGGCCTGGCATGACGATGGATGTTGGGGATTTATTGGGATCATGCCCTCGGTGTGCGCAACGGAAACCGCCGGCGCGGGAGTCTAACCCACCCTTGCAATCGATCAAAGTGTCCAGAATAAATTAGCTTGTCGCGCTGGACATTTTGCGCCCATTTCCCGCCACCCCCAGGGGCAATAGATATTTGTTGACTGGTGTGGAGTATTTTACACGCTGGCCTATGGCCTGGCCCCTTGCCAACCAGTCGGCAGCAGCCATCATGGAGGCCTTTGTTCAGGGATACGTCCTGGACAAAGGTGCTCCGGAGCGGCTGCTAACCGACCAGGGCAGAAATTTTTCCGGTAAATTACTCAAACAAGTCTGTGAGCTCCTAGGCACGCTGAAAATTCGTACCTCCCCGTATCACCCGCAAACTGACGGGATGGTCGAGCGCCTGCATCGCACCATTACGTCAATGATGTCACAGCAGGTCTCGGACTCACAGACCGACTGGGACCTGCATATTCAAGGGGTCTTGGCGGCATACCGGATGGCACCCCATGCAGCTACGGGATTTTCCCCCTTTTACCTCATGTACGGTCGTGAACCCGACCCGCCTGTTCGCGCCCAGCTGCAGATCCCCGAGCCGCAAGGGAAAACTAAATTGGCTGACCACGTCAAATTTAATCTGGCCAAATAAACAGAGGCGCGGGATGCTGCAATGCTAATGTCGGACCTCCGTCAAAAGGCGAATGAGCGCCTCAGGCTGGGTCGGGCGCACATGATACAGTGGAAGCCGGGGGACAAGGCATGGCTGCACTGTCCCAAAGTGCCACTGGCAACCTCCTATAAGCTGGTGCGGCCGTGGCGGGGCCCTGTGGAGGTGGTCGAAGTTTTGCGACCACAGTGCGTGCGCATTAAATGGGGGAAGCGGCGATGGTTCGTGCACCCCTCTAGATTAAAACCCTTCGTTGCGGTACACAAACCCACTTCACACATGCGTGGCCAAACGTGTGGGGGGTCGACCGACTCACTGGGTCCGTCTCCGTCGTTCTCACCTAATGCCTTGCCGGCCGTGCCACCTCCAGGTGCATCAGGACTGACGGGCTCACGCCCGACCACCCCTCCTGGGGATACCGACGGTCGCGCGGCGTCGGATGAGGACTCACTCCGGGACGGACAATTGCCACCTGACGGTCCGCCACCCGGAGTTACCCCGTGTGAGGGGCCCGCTGCAAGGACGCGCGCAAAAATGCGCAGACTGTTATGAGGCCGGAAGATGTGTACATAGGTTGTGTTCATTGTGTGTTGTGTGGGTGGTGTGTTCCCTGCCCATTGAATGTACATACGTTGGGTTCATTGTGTGTTGTGTGGGTGGTGTGTTCCCTGCCCATTGAAATGTACATACGTTGGGTTCACCTGGTGTTGTGTGTATGGTGGGTTCCCTGCAAATTGTATATAGGTTTTTTTTTTTACGGAATTCGTATTTATTCAAGGGGGGGTGCGTCGGGTTGTTTTCTCTTCTTGCTGTTGCATTTTGTTGTGTTCTTGTTGCTGTTCTTGTTATTGTTGAAAAATAGTGAGGCACACGCGCGGTCAAGGAGTAAATGCACTTTTATTGTCATTTTTGTATGTTGGCAGCCGGGACGGCTGCAAGCTATGCGGGGGGGGGGGGGGGGGGGGGGGGTGATGTAGGGGTGTTAAAAAGAGGGCCCGTTATGCATGGCAGCCTATGGAAAACAAACACAGTGGGCGGGGCTACGTAAGTGCACGAGGAGGTGCCCTCTACGACGTCCGAGCCAGACACCCTGGGGGGGGCTGGTTCGAACGTTATGATCCCCCGGGGCCCCACCCCTCAGGGAGGGGTTGGGTATAAAAGGGGATGTTTCAAAGGGCTCGGGAGTTATGTTTTAAGCTAAAGGAAGAAGACTGAAGACGTCTTAGATAGAGCCCTGGACTCCCCTAGTTCGATGTCCTTTTCAGGGCCGGACAGGACTGAGCCAGCGGCGTGGTCCCGAAAGCCAGAGCCGGTGCTCTTGTAAGAGCTGGTCTGGAACTCCGGGTACCGGGCCCGACTTACCAGTGTCGGGCCAGATAGCCTCCCCTAGCCCATTAGTGGAGGACTCGTGGCTAGGACAGAGTTAGCTAGGGGTGTATCCCGAGTTATACGGGTGAGGGGGCCGATATCCCCTCGAGTGTTATATGCCCACTGTCGTATTGTGAAATAAATATACGTGTGCCTCAACCTCGGTGTCAAGCGTCCTCACCGGTACTTCATAGGTAAGAAGCCAATAAAAAACCATCACTTTACCATACATTGCAGGTTTTACCAAAAATATTACCAAAATCTTAAACAAACAAAATATCCGATTCAACACATTACATAAAATCCGTGATCTGGTTCCGTCTGTAAAAGAAGTGATTCCGGACATACAGTACCCTGGCGTTTACAAACTGAGTTGCCTCTGTGATAGTAGTTACATTGGAGAAACCAAACGACATGTCTCTGACCGCATCTGTAAGCACAAAGCAGACCTAAAACACGGAAGGACCAACACCTCGGCCGTGGCAGATCACTGTTATAATTCAGTGGGCTCACATGACATTGATTTCTCCAAGACAGAGGTTCTTTGCAAGTCATCTGGCTACCAGGAGAGGTTCGTTCATGAGGCTATTCACATATACAAATGTAGGGATGTTAGAGAGAGGGCCGTTATGTATGGCAGTCTATGGGAAAGAAACACAGTGGGCGGGGCTACGTGTGTGCACAGGGAGATGCCCTCTGCGACGTCCGAGCCAGACACCCTGGGGGGGGCTGGTTTGGCGTTATGATCCCCCGGGGCCCCACCCCTCAAGGAGGGTTGGGTTTAAAAGGGGACGTTATATGGGCTCGGGAGTTAGTTATGTTATAGTTAACTAAGAAGACTGAAGACGTCTTAGATAGAGCCCTGGACTCCCTCGTTCGATGTCCTTGTCAGGGCCGAACAGGACCGAGCCAGCGGCGTGGTCCCGAAAGCCAGAGCCGGTGCTCTTCTAAGAGCTGGTCTGGGACTCCGGGTACCGGCCCGACTTACCAGTGTCGGGCCAAGTAGCCTCCCCTAGCCCAGTAGTGGAGGACTGTGAGGTAGGCTAGGACTTAGCCAGGAAGTGTATCCTTGAGCTAGTCGGGTGAGGGGGCCGATACCCCCTCCAGTGCTGTATGTCACATACGAGTTGTGTTGAATAAATATCCGTGTGCCTCCACCTCGGCATCAAGTGTCTTCACCGGTACTTCAACTGGTGTCAGAAGTAAAACTCGAACATGGACACGCGGAAGACAGCGCGGGCCAAAGTACCGCAAGAAGAAGATACTGCCGAGATCGAAACGCCCGGGACGGCTACACAAGCCACAGTGCAGCCGGGGCCTGATGTCTCCTTACCGGGGCATCTGAGTGAAGAAGGATCACAGTCAGACGCGTTGCGGCTGGCTCACGGGAGGCTGGCGGAACTGTTATATGCCGCTGCCGCCATGCTGGAGTCCATCACGCGGCTGGGGGCCGGTGATTCAGCACGGGGCGAGGCGGCCCAACGACCAGGGCGCCTTCCCGCCATTTCGGAGCAGCCCGAATTTGAATCTCCCGCCGTCGACGCTGCAGCTGTTCGGGGCGTGGCCAGCCTACACATCCACTCCGGCATCGCCGTCGCTGAAGCCACGACGTCATCACCACCGCGACAGGCGATCCCATCGGCCGCTCGTGCC
Organism: Lethenteron reissneri; assembly: GCF_015708825.2. Taxonomy (NCBI): domain Eukaryota; kingdom Metazoa; phylum Chordata; class Hyperoartia; order Petromyzontiformes; family Petromyzontidae; genus Lethenteron; species Lethenteron reissneri. The sequence continues at coordinate 13,726,277 of NC_083811.1, forward strand.
GACGCACAGCCGAGTGGAGGTGACATCCGCCCGCGGGAATCAACAACGACCGCTGCACTCCATCAGAGGCTGCCCCCGCTGAAAGAGTTCGTCGGCGCGGAGGGGGACTGGGCCGGGTTCCGCAGGCGATTCCTCGCCCATCAAGAGATGGCGAGGTGGACAGACGAGGAGGCTCTCTGCGCGCTGCCGGCGCTCCTCGACAGCGACGCGCTCGCAGCCCTCACATCGGCACCTAAAGAAAGGCGGGCGACGTTACCGATGGCGCTGCAGCTGCTGGGAGGGGTCTACGGACCATCGGCGGAATGCAGACAGGAGTTCTACGACCGCAAGCGGGGTGAAAAGGAGTCGCCCCTGGCGTACCGAACGAGCCTCCTGGCGATGGCCAAGTCGGCCTTCCCCCGTATGGATGACGACGGCATCGACGCTATGGTGACGGAGAAAATACTCCTCCTGGCTGACGACCTTGACATCGCTGTCGTCGCACAGGAGGACGCGGAAATGACATCGCTCCAGGCGGCGCGGCTCCTCCACGCAAACCTCCTGTCGCTCCGGCGGAAAGCCAGCAGGGCATCGGCGGGGCGTGCGGTGGCTGCAGCCACCCTTCCGACGGAGGAACTCTATGCCGTCGACCACCGACGGCAACAGGCGATGAGTGCACGGCCGGGCCAGGACGGGTCGGGCCGTTCCGACCATTCGTCACCTCCGACGCCGCTCCCACGGTGTTTTAACTGCGGCGTCCGGGGCCACGTCGCCTCGGGGTGCCGCTCTCCTCGTCAGCGCGGGACGACACCTCACCGGGACGACGGGCCTCATCCCAAGCTTCACCATCAAAAACCGGCGAGTCGCGGCACCCCACGCGTTTGGCCCACACACACACCCGTCACGCACTCAAACACCGCAACGAGAGGGGGGCCGGTATCACGCACCATCGCACCATCACGCACCACTCCGGGTACCCATATCGAACCCGGCCAGTGGTCCGTGCTGGCCGATCGTGTGGTTGCCGCATCGTCGGGGTCGTCGGCCGTGGTGGGGTATATCGACGGGGTTGAAGTGCGAATCCTGGTCGATACGGGAGCATCGGCGACTATTATTTCGGAATTAATTTATAATATTCTCCCTGTCCGGAGTCGTCCCTTGATGCCGGTTAACATACCATTCTATGCGGCTAACGGGGGCTCACTTGGCATCATCGGACAAATTCGTGCCCAAATTTGTATCGGGGAAATAAAATTGTCTGGGCCGATTTTTGTTTCTTCCTCGCTGGCGGTTCCGTGCCTGCTGGGGACGGACTTCCTGGCCAAAATGCCGATCGTAATTTTGATCGACCAGGGTTGCATAGAGCTTCCGTCGGGCAGACGCATGGCGTTTCTGCCATCACCGGTTGCGACTCGGACGGCGTTCGCGACGGTGCCGGCGTTCGTGGAGAGAACGGTACGCGTCCCTCCGGGGACGCAAATGTTAGTACCCTTGAAACTTCGGCGGCCCCTCGTTAAGGGTGCTGGGGCACAAGGAGTACTGTTGGGACCGTCTAGGGCCGGGGTTAGTGGACCTGACTTACTTCCGGCCCAGACCATAGTGAGGGGGGATGGTGAACCCTTCATCGCGGTCCTAAATGTGGGCTCGCGGACGGTGGTGGTCCCACAGGGGACCGTGCTTGCTCACGCAACGCCGGTGCCGTGTGAGGAACCCGCCGTAAATCGCGTCAACACTGTCCCTGCGTCGCGACCGCATTCGGACAGCGATGAAGGGTGGCTCGAGGCGCTTTGTGCGGGATCGACGGACCTGTCCGATTCAGAGCGTCAACAACTTAAAACACTACTGCGAGAATTTTCCGACGTTTTTAGTCGAAATAAATATGATTTGGGTTGTACTCACTTGCTGCGTCACCATATTGACACGGGTGACAGCGCGCCAATTCGCCAAAATCCGTTTCGGTTGAGTCCCGCCGAAAAGGACCATGTCAAATCGGCTGTTGATGACATGTTGGCCGCAGACATCATATCTCCTTCCACCAGCCCTTGGGGAGCGCCGATCGTCCTGGTTAAAAAGCAGGACGGTTCATTACGGTTTTGCGTTGACTTCCGGCGTCTTAATAAAATTTCGGTTGCCGACGCATACCCGCTCCCTCGGATGGATGAATCGCTTGACGCCTTGGCGGGAGCGCGATTCTTTTCCACACTCGATTTACTTTCGGGATTCTGGCAGCTTCCTCTGGATGATGAGTCAAAGCCTAAAACTGCTTTTCGTACACCGCACGGCTTGTTTCAATTCAACCGGTTGCCGATGGGCTTACACTCAGCGCCGGCAACTTTCCAGCGTTTAATGGAATTGGTTTTGGCTGGACTGCAATGGGAGTCGTGCCTCATTTATTTGGATGACGTTATCGTCTTTGGTAAAACTTTTGATGAACATCTCCAGAGGTTGCGGGCGGTTTTCCTAAAGATGCGGGCTGCTAATTTGAAATTCAAGCCCCAAAAATGCCATTTGTTGCGTGATTCGGTGCGTTATTTGGGGCACATCGTGGGACGCTCAGGTATTGCTACCGATCCCGCCAAAACGCAGTGTGTCAGCTCCTGGCCGACTCCCACCTCGGTGGGAGAGGTCAGGAGTTTCATTGGGTTCGCGTCGTATTATCGACGGTTTGTTGCTGATTTTGCAACAATTGCTAAACCCCTGCACGCTTTAACATCTAAAGGGGTTCGGTTCCACTGGGGTCCAGAGGAGGAGGCTGCGTTCCGCTCCCTTCGGGACGCCCTGGTAAAAGCCCCTCCCTTGATTTACCCTGATTTTTCGAAGCCCTTTTTGCTCGACACCGATGCGAGCAACACGGGTATTGGGGGTGTGCTTTCCCAGGTGGTTGATGGCGTTGAACGGGTGGTCGCGTACGGTAGTCGGGTGTTGTCTCCTGCGGAGCAGAGATATTGTGTCACCCGTAGAGAACTGTTGGCAATTGTTTTTTTCATCCAACAGTATCGCCCATATCTGTACGGTCGGCATTTCACCGTCCGCACAGATCATGCGGCACTACAGTATGCCCTGCGAGTTCAACAACCATCGGGACAGTTGTCTCGATGGTTGGAGGTTCTCCAGGATTTTGATTTTGAGACCACCTACCGTAAGGGCGTTCGCCATACCAACGCGGACGCTCTGTCACGCATGCCTACCACCTCGGAATGTGCATGCCTCCTGGGGTCGGGACGTTGCAGACCTTCGGGGGACGCATCGCTTCCGATCCTGGCAGCCACCGACGACGACGAACCACTGCCTGATAATTCGATCGAACAACAGGGAAGGGATTCCCTGTTGGGGTTGCCCGTCACTGAGTGGGGGCGCCTCCAAATGGAGGATACCTCCCTCCTCGGGTGGCGTCGTCGCGTCGGGGGTGCTGGGCGGGTGAAAGGTGATTCAGGTGCATGGGAAATGGTACAGGGTCTGCTCATGCATTGGGACGGCAAATCACAGCGACATCGGCTGGTCGTCCCTTCTGAGTTGCGAGGCAAAGTGGTGTGGGCCGCGCATGAGCGCCTGTTACATCTGGGGACTCTAAAGACCCTTGCACTGATACAACTAGATTTTTTTTGGCCTGGTATGACAAAGGATGTGGGGGATCTTTTGAGTTCATGCCCGCGGTGTGCGCAACGGAAACCGCCGGCACGGGAGTCTAACCCGCCTTTACAATCAATCAAGGTGTCCAGAATAAATGAGCTTGTCGCGCTGGACATCTTGGGCCCATTTCCCGCCACCCCCAGGGGCAATAGGTATTTGCTGACAGGGGTCGAGTATTTTACGCGCTGGCCCATGGCCTGGCCCCTTGCCAACCAGTCGGCAGCAGCCATCGTGGACGCCTTTGTTCAGGGATACGTCCTGGACAAAGGTGCTCCGGAACGGCTGATGACCGACCAGGGTAAAAATTTTTCCAGCAAATTACTTAAACAAGTCTGTGACCTCTTAGGCACAAAGAAAATTCGGACCTCCCCGTATCACCCACAGACTGACGGAATGGTCGAGCGCCTGCATCGCACCATTTCGTCAATGATGGCACAGCAGGTCTCAGATTCACAGACTGATTGGGACCTGCATATTCAGGGGGTCTTGGCGGCATACCGGATGGCACCCCATGCAGCTACGGGATTTTCCCCCTTTTACCTTATGTACGGTCGCGAACCCGACCCGCCTGTTCGCGCCCAGCTGCAGATCCCCGACCCGCAAGGAAAAACTAAATTGGCTGACCACGTCAAATTTAATCTGGCTAAATTAACAGAGGCGCGGGATGCTGCGAGGTTGAACTCGGACCAACGTCAAAAGGCGAACGAGCGCCTCAGGCTGGGTCGGGCGCATGTAATACAGTGGAAACCGGGGGACAGGGCATGGTTGCACTGTCCCCAAGTGCCCCTGGCTACCTCCCCTAAGCTGGCGCGGCCGTGGCGGGGCCCTGTGGAAGTGGTCGAGGTCTTGCGACCACAGTGCGTGCGCATTCGTTGGGGGAAGCGGCGATGGTTCGTGCACCCCTCTCGGTTGAAACCCTTCGTCGCGGTACGCAAACCCACTTCACACATGCGTGGCCAGACGTGTGGGGGGTCGACCGACTCACTAGGTCCGTCTCCACCGCGCTCACCTAATGCCTTGCCGGCCGTGCCACCTCCAGGTGCATCGAGACTGACGGGCTCACGCCCGACCACCCCTTCTGGGGATACCAACAGTCACGCGGCATCAGAGGAGGTCTCACTCCGGGACGGACGATTACCACCTGACGGTCCGCCACCCGGGGTTTCCCCGTGTGAGGGGCCCGCCGCAAGGACACGCGCAAAAATGCGCAGACTGTTGTGAAACCGCAAGATGTGTATATATGTTGTGTTCATTGTGTGTTGTGTGGGGGGGTGTGTTCCCTGCCCATTGAATTTACATACGTTGTGCTCACCTGCTGTTGTGTGTATGGTGGCTTCGCTGCAAATTGTATATAGCTTGTTCTTACGGAATTCGTATTTATTCAAGGGGGGGTGCGTCGGGTTGTTTTTTTTCTTCTTGCTGTTGCATTTTTTTTTGTGTTCTTGTTACCGTTCTTGTTATTGTTGATAATTAGTGAGGCACACGCGCGGTTACGGTAAAAATTCATTTTTATTGTCATTCTGTATGTTGGCAGCCGGGACGGCTGCGAGCTATGTAGGGGGGAGTGATGTAGGGATGTTAGAGAGAGGGCCGTTATGTATGGCAGTCTATGGGAAAGAAACACAGTGGGCGGGGCTACGTGTGTGCACAGGGAGATGCCCTCTGCGACGTCCGAGCCAGACACCCTGGGGGGGGCTGGTTTGGCGTTATGATCCCCCGGGGCCCCACCCCTCAAGGAGGGTTGGGTATAAAAGGGGACGTTATATGGGCTCGGGAGTTAGTTATGTTATAGTTAACTAAGAAGACTGAAGACGTCTTAGATAGAGCCCTGGACTCCCTCGTTCGATGTCCTTGTCAGGGCCGAACAGGACCGAGCCAGCGGCGTGGTCCCGAAAGCAAGAGCCGGTGCTCTTCTAAGAGCTGGTCTGGGACTCCGGGTACCGGCCCGACTTACCAGTGTCGGGCCAAGTAGCCTCCCCTAGCCCAGTAGTGGAGGACTGTGAGGTAGGCTAGGACTTAGCCAGGAAGTGTATCCTTGAGCTAGTCGGGTGAGGGGGCCGATACCCCCTCCAGTGCTGTATGTCACATACGAGTTGTGTTGAATAAATATCCGTGTGCCTCCACCTCGGCGTCAAGTGTCTTCACCGGTACTTCACAAACACAGAGACAATTTCAACCGAGAAGATGGATTCTGGCTTAGCAATCATTGGAAGGATTTGATAAACCATTTCGGGTCTTAATTGATTGTGTTCACGCTTACGGTGACTTTCAGACCGCATTCCATTTTCTGCTCCCCTCTCTTTTCCGAACATAGATGGACTCGTCCATCTGGCCAACTGCCAAATTGCTGTCTGTGGTGCTGACGTTAGGACAAACCGCCACTTTTTTCAAATTTTCTTTCTGGGGATTTCACACCTGATGATGATTGCTTGTGTTCCAGTCGAAACGTCGTGAGGATTTTTATTGTTTTATATTTATATTATTGTATTCTTTCCCTTCTACGTGACTTTACCGAAAGAACCAAGAACATTGGAAGGATGCTATTAACCAGGTAAAGCCTTAACTGGTTGTGGTTGTTTCCATCATACCTGCCGGTTACTAGTCTATTTTTCCGAGTTACTTCCCCCCCAGCCTCACTTCTTCTCCCCCTAGCACTCACACAGCCCCCCTTACCCTGCCCCCCCTTTCTCTCCCCCCTTGCTCCTCCCCCATTTCTTACCTCTATAACCTCTTGCCACAGCAGCTCTCTCACTTACTTCAGCATTTTTTCTTGATGTTGTTGTTCCACCTGATGAAGATTGTTTATGTTGCGATCGAAACGTCGTGATGTTTTATTTTATTTTATTTCTACCTACGTGACTTTACCGAAAGAACCAAAGAGTAAGTTTATGGAGTTTTGTGAGGATAGCGGGTTTCGCACATTTCAGTACCTCAGGTGTGATGCTGTCCTGTCCCGGGGGCTTGCCGCTGGCTAGTGAGTTGATGGCGTTGTCAAGTTCCTTCAAGGTTGGCACATTCTCCAGTTCGTGTATCGTTGGTAGGGGCTTTACAGCAGCGAGGGCAGCTTCTAACACACCGCTGTCTCGTGAGTAGAGCTCTGAGTAGTGTTCTACCCACCTGGCCTTTTGCTCTTGTTTATCAGTGATGATGGCCCCTGTGCTGGATTTCAGGGGGGCAGTCCTCCTTATGTTTGGACCAAAGGCTGTCTTGATGCCTTCATACATGGCACGGATATTACCAGTGTCAGAGGCGAGTTGGATCCTACTGCTGAGGTTCAGCCAGTAGTTGTTGGCGCAGCATCTGGCGGTCGTTAGACTTGCACTGCGGGCAGCTTTCAGAACTGGACTTTGGGCTTGCTCGTACTTCAGGAGTGCCATGCACTTGGCTTGGAGGATGGGTTCCAATATAGCCAGGTGTTGCTTTATGTATCATGAAATATTTTTCAGTGGCCTCTGGACCTCCCCCACCAAATCCACCACACACCCTGCCACGTGATAAGGCGTTTTGTTGAACTATCATTTATGGCCAAGTCGCTTCTGAAAAAGAACTATATAGATCAGTGGTCCTGACCTGGTAAAATATAAATAGTTTAGTTTTTGTAAAGAAAAATAGTTTAGTTTTAGTTTAGTACCACAACACATTTCCCTGCTTCCCTGAGACAGTGTTATGTACCTGTGTTGCAGATGACAAAAAATAATACAAATGTACAATAGGGAGGGCATTTTATTATCTTTTTAATATTTGGGCAACAAGCGTGTCTCCTGGATGAGGATGCCATATCACTTCTTGTTTAATTCATTATTTATTGCATTTGAGAGGAGTTGTACTTTGGTTACACGGCACAGCAAAGTTTTATTTTCAAGTCCAATTCATTTTTACAGCAGAAGATGCATTTGTGCTTCATTGTGTGGTAAAGGCAATGTTGAGAACATCTGTTTTTATAATTCTAGCACGTGCAGATGGGATATGTTTTTTTACTGTTTATTTTTCCAATAACTCTTCATCAAGGGTGCAGACAAACCATTTTAAGTGCGTGAGGAGGTGGACAAGAAAAACGCAGGCAATTTAAAAAATACGCTTCCTGGAAAGGCGTGGGACATGCCCAGGTGTCCTTTTCTCATTTTTGTCACTAATATGCCTAAAAATAATGATACGCGCCGTGTAAATCAACAATTATATTTCGGTTCATTGCTGTGCCAATGTCCGGGGTTACATTTATCATCTATGCATTTTCCTCTACATCTTAAACTGCTCCAGACCCGTGAGTTGAAGGAGGAAAAAATTATTTATTTGGCCCTACAAAATGACTACCACACATTTGGCTAAAGATTATACGAGTCATGCTCTTTGGGGTCCTAGCCATCTGGGGCATGCTGCAAAAAAAACGCTTGAGTGTTTATAAATATTATAGTACGTAATTGGAAAGTTTAAATCCTATAGTTGTTCAATTTAATTAATTGAAATCGTAAAAAATGCAAACGATTAAATCAAAACTCGCCCTTTCTATGGTTCTACTATTAATTTGAGAATGTTTTAAATGTGCTTATTTGTGAATGGCCATACACTCAAAATGTAATAGTCCAACCAGGTGGTCCTGTGGTTAGAGCATGTGAATGACAATTAGAAGGCTGAGAATTTGAACGTAGTGGCGGTACACCGGTGGAGCGCAGTAAGAAACAAAAAGAAAGAAATTGTATTGATTAATTATTTTCCCGCAATTTTCAACCCCAGTCAGAATATCTTGCGAAGTAGTGCATCAAATCAGTTCTCGTGAAGACGAATGTTCATGAGCAGCTGAACACGAAGCTTCACAGTTTGTTGCCGTATAACAGCAACCAGCTTGATGACGATTGGCTCCGTGTTTTGACTCGTGCCTGAAACAGATGCCCTAGACTTGGTCGAACAGTTTTGGTTAGGCTAGGGTTAGAAAAATACGAACACTGGACTTTCATGAATAATTCTGCCTAATAACATTTGGTTGTTCACAAGAGATGTATACTTTGATCTAATTTATTGTTTCCATTACAATAACCCTAACCCTCACGATCCCAACGCTCCACTTACCATACTATGCTCCAGGTGCTCGTTCTCCTGGTTGACCCAAAAAATTGCGTGCTCTGGACCCAAATCAATGGGCAATATTGGACCTTTTTTTTAGCAAGTCTCAGTAGACTGAATAAATTGAGCACCACTTCGTTGTAAGAAAGAGAGCAACGGTTATCTTCCCTAAAATAATTGCCCGACTGCTAGTGGAGTGCCACAAAATATTTAGTAATCAACAGAAAACCCAGGGAGGGCACCACTACCCTGATGTGGGTGACCATTGGTTCCATATCTGCCTCAAGGTTTAGTTATAAAACGTCACCAGGGATCCCACACCCCTAGACTGGAGGCCGCTGTAGCCGTCACTTTCAGAAACAGCTGCTCATGATGTTTCCCGTCTCCCACAATGAGGACAGGGCGTTGGAAATTTGGAAATGTGAATTGATGTTAATTTCAGGGCTTACACTTATAGGTGAAGAATAGGAGAAAGAAACGCAACTATTTCGTTTTACCAAGTGTAATATGACTTGATGCACTTCTCTTGAGATGGCACTTCATTGAAGACACGCTCACTTGACATCAGGTGGAGACCCCACTGCAACAGCCCCGAGTCTCCTGCATGAATCCTTTATATATTAACACGAGGCCACGCCCCCCTTCTCGATCATTCTCGCTGACTCTGGACGCTCACTCTAACGGCAGACTCTACCCTCCTCTTCCGTCACCTGACCAAGCTCCCTTCTCGATCATTCCCGTAGCCACCAGTCCCTTCGCACTCACAACTGACACCCGTGTCATTAACTCCCCTGGCCACTAGTGTATTCACACTGTAGGCCGAATCCCCTGTCATGACCGTGGCCACTAGTCCACTCACAGTGCATGTAGGTTCTACTGTCATTACACAAGTACGTAACAGTCCCAGCTGTTATGAAACAATGCGTTCCTGGAACCCCAGGTGTAAATCAGATCTTCATGAATCGGACCCTATTCTCCCATAGACAGTATAAACAGTCGAAACATCAGTTGCCGATGTGTTTTTCCTTGAGAGGAATAAAAGCTTCACGCCAAGTCACATCAGAAACCAGTCTGACTTTTTAGATTTAGTTTGTTGTCCTTCCCCCGCAACCTCCGAATAGCACGTTTTTGCTACGTACGGTGCGAGAGAAGTTCATACGTTCGGAGTCGCGTCGGAAGATGCATCGTAAATCACGTTTCTGCCTCGTAAATCGACCCATGGCAGTAATAATAATGTAGATTTATTTGTAAGGCGCCTTCCACTAATGTCTCAAGGTAGTATATAAACTGCGTAAATGTGAATAGTCGTAAATTGGATACCTCCTGTATTACAACTGCAGCGCACAAAGTCACTCCAACGGCCGTGGCACCTGCCAAACCATCACCTCGGCTGTCAGTCGTTGGACACTAAAACCATATCCTTAGGTTTTTTCGGTAAAGTCACCGTGTAGGTAAAACCATTAAAAAGTAAAATAAAATAAAAATCACGACGTTTCGGAGGCAACACAAGCTTCCGTCTTCAGGTGGTACCGTCACAGCCACAACATCTGTATCAAGTAAATGAGAGATTTCAGGAGTTACCACTGCGTTTATATAATGGTTATATAAACGCAGTGGTAACTCCTGAAATCTCTCTATATAATGGTTATATAAACGCAGTGGTAACTCCTGAAATCTCTCATTTACTTGATACAGCTGTTGTGGCTGTGACGGTACCACCTGAAGACGGAAGCTTGTGTTGCCTCCGAAACGTCGTGATTTTTATTTTATTTTACTTTTTAATGTTTTTACCTACGTGACTTTACCGAAAAAAACCTAAGGATATGAATCATTGCAGTCACGAAAGCTTCAAATCTAACACTAAAACCACTTTACCGACATTGGCCAGCGGAGGGAGCACTGTGCACACACACAACTGGCACTCTCCAGAAGAGAGTCACACTGCCATTTTCCCGTGCGTGGGGTGGGATTCCACAGAAGCACGGCACAAGGGTACACATGCAGTATCAGTCGCCAGACAAGGTGGCGAGGGGGATATGAGAATCAGCTGCTTCGTGTTCAGAAGAAAGTGAATGAGGGAGAGGGGTTGTGAGCCAAACATTCACAAATACTCAAACAAGGGTTCAAATATTTAAGGACATGGCCGAGAGCCAATCTCTACCCCCAACTGCACCTGGATAACCAGTACACTCACCTGTCCAATGCCATTACGTCACCTGACCTGCAAACATCTTTCCAGAGGTCATAACGGAGCATAATTCGCAGGAGATCCGCACGTGTGGCTACCGTGTGTTGCTGAGTGGTGCAGAGAATAACAGATCGAATCCAGCAGGCCGCTCTGATTATTACTGTGTGTGTGTAAGAACCATAAGAATACTATTAAGCGCGGTTCGCTTCACTCACAGTGGACGTTATCGATCCCCTGACATCATTCTCAAGAGTAGGCCGTTGTGTGCCGGTGTTTTTGTCCAAATTTGTCGAATTAGAATATCACCCGTAAATTACTTAATTGGGATTATACATAGCAATCATTGCCCCGTACTAGTGCTAATTACTCTTGCCCATCCTGGGGCTACAAAGTCTGCATTGCCCCCAAATGGGCCCAGGCCAGACCGTGGGGTTACCCATAAGTACCGCGTTATAGATGAAATTCCGAATAAAAAAAAATGTAACTGCAACTCCTGTAGAACTCCTCTTATGCGTATTCTTGGTTAAGTCACGTAGAATTTTTTTTTACAATAAAAAAAGCCAAAACCCCCCACGACGTTTCAGTCGCAACACAAGTGGTCTTCATCCGGCGGAGAGAAAAGAGGGCAAGCCTCCAAATGCAACTGCTTATAAGGGCTTCCAAAGTGAGTGGGCGGGGGACAAGAGTTGCAAGGCAGCAGCAAGGAAAGCTGTGCGGCATAAACAGCACGGCAGGGGCAGCCAATGCTAATGTCGGAGCAAAGCGCGAGAAGTAGGAGTAACGCGCGAGATAGAGGTGGAGCTGAAGGCGAGGGGCGCAGTCCGAGTGTGTTAGACAATGGGAGTGGTCTGAATTGAGCCACAAAAACTCTGATTATAATTATCCACGGGTAGGAGGAGTTATCTGGAAAAGGCCACGGATAGGAGTCCCGTGGCAAATTTATCCCACTCACCTACTACCCACAGCTGCTAATTATACAAACACAATAGTCAATATCTTTATCATCATGTGATCATAATCCAGAACTTTATGATGACCATATTATGAACATTTTATGACCATTAGGGATTGTTAATAAAGAATAATTGATTGTGATGACATCGCTGTGAACGTGTGTGGTCTCCTGCAGTCCCCTGCCACGCGTGGTCTTCAGCCAAAGACGCTGCGCTGCGCACGGACAAGGAGAGGATGTGCAATGAGATCAGTCCACGCGCAGGTGATTGATTGTGGAATCGCAAAGCCTTTAGGGTTGGTGAGGGAGGCATCTCTGATTACCACGGTTGGTGTGAAAGGATTTCAAGAGATGCACATACATACGGCACAGACAGACCTTCGTTTAGCAGTCGATAGACGATGGCTGATGCTAATGTTGCCTGTTGCCACCATCTACTGACTCCTGATGTTGCCACAGCCGCGAAGGGAGCCTACACCACATTACACCACTGCAGTACACGACACATCATCCGTATCGTGACACACAAATAACTGTGGATTGGGAAGGTCGAGTGGCGAATGAATAATTGTATTTGCTTTCATCCTAAGCCGTACAGCTCCCAGAAGTGGTCCCCGGAAATGCAATATTTCTTACAATTCCCAGGAATTCCGTAGATAAGAGGAGTCACCTTGAAGTTGTGGCATTTATCTATGGCTCTCCACGTGGGTAAACACAGTCACTTTCACGGATGAGGATACTAGAATTTGCCAATACTATCCACCATATCAACGCAGGTAGGAGGAGTGATACTGTAATTGCATATAAATAAGAGTAGTTGTGGGGGCCGACATCCGCCCCACCATCCTCGCTGGGCAGGTGGGGCGCTACGTTCGCCCCCTCCACTCCCCTCCTCCACCACATCGCTCCGTTCCTGCCGGTCCCCCTCCGATCGGGTGATCGGCCCTCCTGCGCTAGCGCCCTCTCTGGAGAGACATGGCTGAACTACTGGCTTACCACCGTACAGAGTTAGCCCTCACTCACTCGTACACACCACCCCTAATACTAACGTGGCGGCGAGCACGTGCGCGCACCTGCAGGCGATTATATTATAATACGCGCCCGCGCTACAGCTGACGCTAAAGCAGCTGCACAAACACGCGCGCGTTCCTGCGAGCGGTTATATTCTAACCCGCGCCCACACCATGGCTAACGCTCGCGCCTGCAGGTGATTACTTCAAGGCGCACTCGTGCTGCGGCTCCGCCCTCACTCTCGCTGTGCGTCCGCCCACACAGCCGCTCCACACATAAATCACTGACGCCACACCGAGGCTCTGTGCTAACATTTATTCACGGCGGAAACCCTGCACTGCCCGGAGGGAATATTCTGCGAGCAGAGCCTAGCCTCCTGCTATCCAAGTCCGCAAACACTCACACGCCCTATCACGTACCTCGCAGCTGTTCTCACGGCGTCGCATTGACGCTGTGAGAGTCAGAGGGAGGATGACCAAAAAACCTTGCCTATCACTGCCTCGTAGCAGCACTCGCGGGCATCACACGGATGCTGAGAGCGGCTCGAGGTGGCCGGGACGGCAGGGGGGGGGGGGGTCTTTTCGACCAAGCTGTTGAAGATAAGATCTGATTGAAAGTTTTTGGCTCCCCTTTTAATGCCCCTTGATTTTAAAAATCCAGGGTTACGTTATCCTGTGCAGCCAATCGTGCGACTACCTGTGATTTTCAAAGTTTTTCTTGCCTTACATGGAGCGTTGAGCCGGTTATTTATCGACCTATTGTCTGTACACCTGTACTCATTAATTCCTGACTCAGCCTGTTCAGTCCGGAAGGACGTCCGGCTGGCGAATACACACCCTGCCTGTGTGCATTCAGTCTGTGGCGCTGAGATCCCCTGACCTCATTGTCTGCTCTGCTCGCTTAATATTTCACCCCAGCCCCCCTCCCCGATGTGCATTACTCATTGCGGCTGGACCGGTGAACCTGTGCGCCCATACAATTTTAAGTTAATTTAGGGGCACCGCAATGGGACTTGTGCTGTGGCAGTCGGCCAATCTCCTGGCACCGGGAAACCGCGGGATTTCCCCCCTAAGGGCCCTTCTGATGAAAACCCATTGTGCCAGGCGATCCCCCGCCAGGACACTACGTGCGTGCGCTGCGTGTGTGTGTGTGCTCAGGGTGGAGCCAGGGGGGGGGAGTCGCGGCGCTTGCGGAGTTGCTCCACGGCCGTGGCACCACATACACATATATAATAGCCCAGATCTGTCCTTCTGTGACTGTGATTAACGCCCCCGGATTGGTTGAAGTGCGTCACGGGACCACGAGCTAGCAGCCAACCAGAGGTGCGCCCCTCCCAAACATGTAGGCTCCCGGATTGGTTGAAGTGCGTCACGTGACGCGAGCTGCCCACTTCGTGTTGTGGTGCACCCCGCACCTCGGAGCCCCGAGAAGCAGCAACATGACGGCCACAGCGCCGGAGACGCAGCCACGGAAAGCTGACGGTCGATCCACTCACACACGGCTCACTCATACACACAGCTCACTCGCACACACACAGCTCACACACACAGCTCACTCACACACACAGCTCACTCACACACACACAGCTCGCTCATACATACACAGTTCACACACACACGGCTCACTCATACACACAGCTCACTCACACACACACAGCTCACTCATACACACACAGCTCACTCACACACACACAGCTCACTCACACACACACAGCTCACTCACACACACACAGCTCGCTCACACACACAGCTCATAGCACTCACACACACAGCTCACTCACACACACACAGCTCGCTCATACAGCTCACTCGCACACACACAGCTCACTCACACACACACAGCTCACTCACACACACACAGCTCACTCATACACACAGGTCACTCACACACACACAGCTCATAGCACTCACACACACAGCTCATAGTACTCACACACACAGCTCACTCACACACACACAGCTCATAGCTCACACACACACAGCTCACTCATACACACACAGCTCACTCACACACACACAGCTCACTCATACACACAGCTCACTCACACACACACAGCTCACTCACACACACACAGCTCACTCACACACACACAGCTCACTCACACACACACAGCTCACTCACACACACAGCTCACTCACACACACACAGCTCACTCACACACACACAGCTCACTCATACACACAGCTCACTCACACACACACAGCTCACTCACACACACACAGCTCACTCATACACACACAGCTCACTCACACACACACAGCTCACTCACACACACACAGCTCACTCACACACACAGCTCATAGCACTCACACACACAGCTCACTCACACACACACAGCTCACTCACACACACACAGCTCATCACACACACACAGCTCATAGCACTCACACACACAGCTCATAGCACTCACACACACAGCTCATAGCACTCACACACACAGCTCACTCACACACACACAGCTCACTCACACACACACAGCTCACTCACACACACACAGCTCACTCACACACACACAGCTCACTCACACACACAGCTCACTCATACACACAGCTCACTCACACACACACAGCTCACTCACACACACACAGCTCACTCACACACACACAGCTCACTCATACACACAGCTCACTCACACACACAGCTCACTCACACACACACAGCTCACTCACACACACACAGCTCACTCACACACACACAGCTCACTCACACACACAGCTCATAGCACTCACACACACAGCTCATAGCACTCACACACACACAGCTCACTCACACACACACAGCTCACTCACACACACACAGCTCACTCACACACACAGCTCACTCATACACACAGCTCACTCACACACACACAGCTCACTCACACACACACAGCTCACTCACACACACACAGCTCACTCATACACACAGCTCACTCACACACACAGCTCACTCACACACACACAGCTCACTCACACACACACAGCTCACTCATACACACAGCTCACTCACACACACAGCTCACTCACACACACACAGCTCACTCACACACACACACAGCTCACTCACACACACACAGCTCACTCATACACACAGCTCACTCACACACACACAGCTCACTCACACACACACAGCTCACTCACACACACACAGCTCACTCACACACACAGCTCACTCACACACACACAGCTCACTCACTCACACACAATCGCATGCACCTCAGAGGAGACGGGTGAGTGAGAGTGAGGCAGAGCCGTGCTCCTTCCACTGCTGCCCTGAGGGACCCCCATGCTCTCCTCTGCTGCCCTGAGGGACCCCCATGCTCTCCACTGCTGGCTTGAGGGAGAGCCGCGCTCTCTCCACTACTGCTCTGAGAGCCGAATTCTGTCCATTACATTAGTACTTGAGGTTTTTTGGTGCTTAAATCCACTGCTGGATGAAGGCCCACCGCACGTTGTGCGAGTGGATCGTAAGGATTTACTTGACCAGTCTGTTGGGGGCCGCCGCAGGCTGTGGTTGTTCGGGGACATATTATGTTGTTGGGGGGGCGCTATAGGCGCCCCCCCAACAATATAATACTCATATACTAACATATTTGTAGCTGGCGAGGAGCGAGTGGTAGCATAGAGAGTACTTCAGAACTGTGGGGGGGGAGGGGTACGGGTAAAAGCATAATCGTTCACTCGATGCAAACTCTGCTCGTGTCCAGGGCGGTTCGTGCCCATGGGTTGACATTCTGTAATTTTGGCGTAAGAGCACGAAGCTTAAGCCTCATGGATAAATTCAATGCCACATATGTGAGATGTGACAAGTCTGTTAATACTTCATGAGAATATCAAAGTAAGGTATTTCGCTAGTGCATGCAAAGTTTTTTTTAACGTCTAATTACATCCTGTTTTGTCCTATTTTTGGCGAGTAATGGAACATAGAACCGTCCGTAGCTCTCACGATCTGCAGACCATCACTTCGTGGCAGTGAGCAGTCGTAGCAGATGATGAGAATCACAAGCAAATGCTGTGTGCCACCCATCAACACCTTTCAAGATAGATTTTATTTAGGGTTGCTATGACTTTTAAAAGCAACTTGCACATCAGTGCTGGCGTTATTAAGGAAATTCGACGATAATGCTGTATATCTGTAAAATATATATAAAATGCAAATGCCACAGTTCAGAAAAATTACAGAGGTGGCCAGATGAATCATGAATCTCTAATTTTAATGCTCACCACGATTTATATCATTAACTAGGTACTAAGGCAGAAGCAGTGTGGGCGGTCAGGGATACGATGGTGGGATTTAGTGGTAATGTCTGGGGATCTGACAGAAAAAAATAAAACCACGCTTAATGAGCATAACTGCAGACTCAGGTTGTTCGCTGTCCCGCAAGTTAATTGACAGCTGGCTTGCAATGCCGTGCGTGGGCCTATGGGCTATAGGCTGCTCAAGTGATGGGTACCAAAGACAAAGCTCTCCTATATAACCTGAACAGACTGTTGGGGCAAGTGCTGTTAGAGAACAGCTATGAAGAAGGGGTGGGTGGCCAGCACCACGCCCGGCCGCTTTTGTGTCTCACCAGTGGCGATATTTTTGCAAAACGCACCAGGTACTCATTTGAGGCTGAGCGGACCTAGGGGAGGACCATGACTGGTTCAGATATTCATCACTGGTCTTGGTGGCCGTGATCAGGAATCGAACTTGGGTGGCCCGGGTTCATGACGCAGTACGCTAATCGCTGCGCCACCGCTCCCCAGTGCAATGCACCAAATACAAAGATCCCCCATGTAGCCTTAACAGACTGTTGGTGCAAGTGCTGTTAGTGAGCACATATGAAGGCCGGTACGACACACGAGGGAGTGGGTGCCCAGCAGCACGCCCGGCCGCCTTTGTCTCCCTCGTGGCGATGTTTACACAGCACACTAGGTACTCATTTGAGGCTAAGTCGACCTAGGGGAGGCGCAGGACCGGTTCAGACAATCGTCACCGGTGTTGGTGGTCGTGAGTGGGAATCCAACTCGGATCGCTGGGGGTTTTGGATGGCGCAGCGCGCTGCGCCCACCGTTCCCCATTGCAGTGTACGACCATCGCCGCAGCGGCCAGTGACGGCCGTGACGAGGCTCTGGCTTGCAGCGCGGCTCGTGCTACAGCTGCTCATGCTGCAGGTTGCTACACCGTGACTGCAAAGCATCGAGAGCCTCCTTCCTCTGATCCGCATTGCCATATTAATAATGAAGGTGCTCTAGGCTGTCTGTCTGACCCCTTGGTCAATATTAACGGGAATCGCGAAGAGCCTCTACATTGTGTTTTGGTATGGCTCTCTAAACGTTGGGAATTGCCACTGAATCCTCTCCAAAGTTTAATGTCTCTTTGTAAGCGTCACAGCCTCAAAAATGAATGCCAAACTGCAAGAATATTCAAAATACCTTATATTTCTCATACGCGGAATGTCCGGCATGCTGCCTCTCATTAAATATGAAATTGAAAAAAATCACTGCAATGTAAGTACATTTTTGTGTAATTAGCATCTCAAACGATTACTCTAATTAACTCAAACATTTCAATTGCAATATTCACAATGTAATGCACCACTTCAAACCGATGTTCGCTGAATGTGAACGGCAGGAGAAATATTCCGTCGGTCTTGAAGAACGTCAGTTTAACACGTAGGAGGCTTTCGCGAAAAATATCATCCATAACACAGGTTTTTTGGGTTAGATTGTGTAAATACATACATGTACATGTGTCGTTAAACCTGCCACCACGCGACACAGCCAACTAGTAAGATTCGTCACGTAAACAGAACGTGCCAATTCGTTACTGCTACAGCAAATCGATGTGTTGGAAAGCAAAGCCACAATATTTACAATCTGAGTACGACGTTTCGCCAGTAATTACAACTAGCTTCATCAGGCGACAGCCAGATTTGTGGAGAAATCCTCCTGTTTCGTTCCTTAAAAAGAGGTGTAGAATAATGTGTTGTTTATTCGTAATGTAAATGTAAAAACAACGAGAGAGTCCACTAAACAGAGAGCGTGGATGAGTGATGGATACTTAGGAATAGGTTTATATTGCTCGCATACAAAAGCACATCAATGTGTATGTTATAATTATACACTTTATTTGGTGATGCTTCGTGGTGCACAAGCACAAATAACAAAACATCCCCAAAACATTTTTAATAATGATGCCGTTAATTGAAGGGCGATGGTGGGGTAAAGTGTGGGTAGGCCCACCTTTTACAAGATGTCTGATCAGCGTGGAATAGTAGACCAAATATCAATCTGAAGATCCTTTTGGAGGCCCTTCTGTTAGCAGTGGCGTGAGCAAGCAATTGCAGGTCTGCACCTTTCTATTTTAACTGAGAAAGGAGGGCATGTGTAACCATGTAGTGACTTAGGCCGCTGTGCGGTTTGTGCGATCACGCGTGCCAATCAGTGCTATTCAATTGCAAAATAAATCCACTGGAATTGGTTCCTGGTATTTAGAAATTTTACCGATCACGTTTGTCGTGGTCGATTACACGGCCCCTTTTATATATATCAGCCACCACGACATCCTGCCTCCCGAAGGTGGGAAAGCCCTACAAACATACTCTTTGTTATTTTGGTAAAGTCACGTAGGTATAAAAATGAATCACGACGTTTCAATTGCAACACAAGCAATCATCATCAGGTGGGAAAACCACAGCAATATTTTTTTTTGCTGAAGTGGGAGAGAGATGCCGTGGTAAGAGGTAACATAGGTAAGAGAGGGGGGGGGGCAAGGGGGAAAGGGAGGGGGGGGGCTGCCTGGACGCGATGAGAGAGACGTGAAGCTGGACAGGGGGGGGGGGGGGGGCGGAATTAGGCGGGGCTGGAGGTGGGAGGCCGAGAGAGCTGGGGATGTGGGGCGGAAGTTAACTCGGAAAAATATACGTGTACCCGGCAGATATGATAGACAACAACCATAAAGCAGTTAGGGTTTCCGAGTAAACTCCCCCCCCCTGCATCCCCAGCTCTCTCGGCCTCCCACTTCTCCCCCCTCTCTTACCTATATAACCTCTTACCACGCCATCTCTCTCCCACTTCAGCAAAAACATTTTCTTGCTGTGGGTTTCCCACCTGATGATTGCTTGTGTTGCAATCGCAACGTCGTGATTCATTTTATTTGATACCTACGTGACTTTACCGAAAGAACCAAGGAGTATGGATTCCTGCAGTCACGAAAGCTTCAAATCTAGATTAAAGCCCTACAAGTCACGCCCATGCCACTGACGTCATCAAGCCCCGCCCATCACTTCCCATCCAGGTGCACGTGTGGGAACAGAGGTGTGAGACATTTCCCTCCAAACTACATACGTGTTATCCGATTAGTTGAGAAAACCTAATCGGAGAACTCAGTTCTAGTAATTTATAGCTTGACTTGGAGAACCCCCACCTCCTAGGGAATATAATCTGTGTAAAGGGCAGAGTAAATCTAACACTTATTTTCATATCCAAAACCTCCCAAGGGTAGATGCAAATTATTCATTAAAAGGTGTCTTGATCCAGCATTGATGCGAGCCCAGGAGATTAGTGTAACACGATGCTGGAAGCATAAAAGAGATGAATATATTTTAGCAAGGTATCGCACGGGCCTGCGTGTGTCGTTGCCATTAGGGGTCATGGTGTAGTCTGTTATTGTTATGGGCTACAGGTTGTTTGGATATATTACATGTTATTTTTTCAAACTCTACTCAAAACATTTTCTTTAGACGAGTTCACTTTACACGTTCTGGCAAGAGAATTATTAACATGTGTGGTACAAACAGCTTAAAAGTGCAGTTTAAATTTTAAATTAAATTGTTACAAAACATCTGGCCTCTTTGGAAGCTCTATGAGTAGAGTTGCTTTTGACAAATGTGATTGCTTTAAGTTGAAAACAGTCATAAAAATCTGGGAACAAACTTGCCATTGTCTCCCAAACAGCCCTTACGGATTCATCTCTTAATTTATGCAGGATAACGTTTCAGAGCCCAGACAGTTGAAGCCGATGGTATTTTTCTTATTATATTAATCTCGTAAGAAAATACTTCGTCATTCTCAACAGAAAAGTGAAACCTCCGTGTAAAATGTAGACTCTAAATTTATGTGTTTTGTTGATTATTCACTCCACCTGCTTAATCCGTTGCATGCGACGATGCGGTTTATTGCACGTTGCTCATGTTTAATCAGAGCGCTCTTTTTAATGTTACTTAATATACGTAGATCACAACGTAACAGTTTTAATCTTGTTTACATTTGTGATGCTCAAATGAGCAACGCTGTTCATACTCTTTCAGCGCTCTTAATCTGGTTTAGAATTTATACATTCCTATAGTATTGACCATAACCTTATGTGCATAAGTAATGTCATTAAGGAGTGTGTAAGAATCATTATTTATAATGTAAGACGCATATAACAGTACAGGTTTCACATGATCTGTACGTTATCACATCATGATGAATGACCAATTTGACTGATACTGATCGTGGTGATGGTAGTGAAAAGGTAATTCTTATATGTGTATGTATGTGGAACTTATTTTGCACCGTACGTAGCCAACCGTGCTAATCGGAAGTGTAAAGATTGATGATGGATAACATCATTAACATACATTCCCTAGAAGTTGCTGACCTGTCAATATTAATTTGTACAAATGATAAAAAGTACATGACAGATACATAATGAATAATACAGCAATACACGATGATGACAAACATGATATTGGTGACATCTACGATGTTCCAGCATCAGGTGCTGTTGAGGCTCCCACTGAAACCTGGCCATGAATAAATGTAATGGATTAACTTCGACAACCACCAGCGAAATTTAAGGTTAGAAAAAGTAAATGTTGGACATCTTTAAAACTTTTCTTCACTGCTATGGAAACATAAACGTGCATGTTTATTTTAAGGAAAAATGCTTGACATTCTATCATCAAAGTTGTATATTACCAAACATAAAATTGAATGCTTTCTAAAGACTTACCCCCAGGTTAAAATACACCGAGTTATATCACTTTGTTGTTACGTTTTACATTGCAATTGTTTTGTCGCATACACCAAAAAGGAAGAAAAATAGTATCACGATAATGGGAAAGTAAGTATGTGTAACCTGAAAAGAATGAGCCAAATCAGAAAATGTTCAAAAAAATGCAAAACATTGGCACTCGTGTCATGTTGACCTCACGATATAATGTTCTACAGATGGTGCTGTTGAATATTTCAAAGGCAGCGAGAATAAATGCGGCAAAGTTCATCTGTGGAATTTTTATGAGTGATTTTAAATCATGTTCACCTCTGTGCGTGTTCGAGTCACACTGCGCTTTACTTAAAGAAAGAGCGGAAGCCAAATTGTACGGATGCCTATAATACGGCAGAAGAATAATCAAGAGGAGGTTCTTTGGCCTTTAAGCACATTTACAACACAGGGAACATATGCAGGTGCATTGAAAATAAACTACTGGAACACGGTAGTTATCAGTTTAACACGTAGGCCTTTGCGACCAATATAATCCATAAGAGGTTTTTGGATTAGATCGCATAAATGTGTCGTTAAAACCCACCACCACCCGACACAGCCAACTAGTAAGGGTTGTCACGTAAACAGAACGTGCCAATTCGTCACTAGTACAGCACACCGGTGTGTTGGAGAGCCAAGCCACAACATTTACAAAGTGAGTACGACGTTTCGCCAGTAAGTACAAATGAGGTACCAATGGTGTAAATGCTTATCCCCGAGCTCTCATACTCTGATGGTGCATTGTCTTTGAGTTGTGCGCCTTTTGGCGTCATCTGGTCCAACCCATGTGAGACTAGGCTCTAAGGAAAGCTGTCTCGGGTGTGGACCAATAAACTTCAAGGACAGTGCATACATTATCAGAGTTATGTTTTTTGTTTGCATTATAACTGCAGGTATTGTGGTCTATGCAAAGATGACTCCTCGTAAAAAAGGTGTCAGTTTTTGCCAGATAGAAGGGTAAATAACAATTATCAACCCTTTGAACTTGTCCTTTCTGTCTATTGTGTTTATTAAAATAGCCCTACCAACGGTAATCCCATTTGAAGTAGGCTGCCCTTTGTAGGCATGCATTTATATAATGTATTATTTGGTAGTTATCTTTATCGTGGTAAAGTTGTGTTGTAGTTTGGAACGTTCAGTGATGCATTCGTATTATTATTATTCTTCCTGTTGGGAAATATGGACTTAGTGCACTTTGCTGTAGTATGCTTAAAAATGTACGTGGCATCAAGCAGTTTTAATCAAACGCTATAGCAATAGGTTATTTAAGAGTGTTATCACGATGGCTTAGATGTAGCAGATGCTAAATGCGATGTTTTTATTATCTTGTAGTGAGTTAAACTGAGTCGGAGACGCAGATGTGGAGGCAACACATTTATTCAAATCCAACACACGGGGTAACTTCCCCTTAACAGAATAACAACCTATGGTGGTGACCACCAGTACGGACTGGGACCACATCTCGGGTCCAGGTCCACGTGTTGGAGACTCGTTGAACGTAGAACGTTGACGAAGGTTTCTTCAAGATGAACAACACCAACGGGACCCGGCTTATATTCTCTGCGGCGTGACTGGCTCCGCCCTCAGCCACGACCAACTTACAGAATCCTCGGGAAGGATCTGGATCCCAACCACGTGACCACCCCTAGACCCCACTTGGGGCCCCTTTGTAGACTTAACTGGTCACGTGTCCTTTCGGATCAACAGAGTGGCCTTTAGTAACCTCATTCTACGGCCGGCACTCCCACGTCGTGTAGGGGTTGGCACTGCACACCAAGCGTGGTGCCATCTAGCACTATAAAGCAGCGCTCACCGGGCCCCTCTAGGGCTGGTACTGCACCCACACCCTTGTGGTATCCGCAATGTCATTACACCACACGCCGTGCCTCTCTAGGGCCGGCACTGCATGTTGACATCCCGCGATGCCACTACAATTTTATCTGGTCGAGCCGGCGGAGGCAACAAGCGTTTTCAGAATTTCCAGTGGTGCATTCTCATCAAAGAATGGCAGTTTCATCATGGGAATTAATATTGGCGTGATCAACGTGGATGTTGCAAAACAAAAAGTGGGAAAAGCAAACAGGTGTCCACAAGCAAACACATGATAACAAACACGTGGTAAGCTATCCACTCACACTGTGCATTGCTAATCACAGTAAAAAACATAACCACCTATCAGTTGCCAAATAAAGCTACCACGACATTTTACATTTTTCCTACGAATCTGAAATCCAGTGGTGCTGACTTCTCCGTGAGTTCGCAACCCACCAGCCTTGTGCCATCTTCAAGTTCACGCTCACCCTCTCGGCAGCCTCTCTGTTACCACCTTTGCACACTTGTTTCTGTTTTCCTTTAAAGCTGTCCTCTCTCGACATTAAATTTTGCAAAAGTTGGGGTGCACTGGAGCATGATCTAAAACCATACAATGTATCTGGAACTTATTAACACAATATATAACGTTTATTTAAGGGGAGATATGATAACTGGATCATGCATTCCATCTTAGAGAAGTCTCACTGCTGCTGAGTCAGACGTTTGAGTCAAATATTTGCCGTTGAGAAATATGACATTCTGCAGATACTGATGTAAATTTGATTATCACGTTTGGCTACGTACGGTACGAAAGAGGTTTAACATACATACATACGAAATCATATGCTTACTATTGTATTATCAATGAAATTATGTATTGCACAATACATTAAGATTGCAACTTATTTTTATTTGCATTATGAAAACCCCCTATAGCCACTATCCCCCCAAATGTATTTGGGAATCGAACACATACAGTCATACTCCTGCAGCGACTCTCCATTCAACAGGGGACAATCATGACGTGACCACATGTTGCTCGAGTCACATTCTGATCGATGCTCATTTGATCCAGTTATCCAAACCGTTGACATTTTAACAAATTTTTGTAAAACCCACGTCACATCCGATTGTGCAGCAAATCCGATAGTCCTCAGCTTTCAAGCCAGCTTCGTGACTCCGGTCTTCTTCAATGTCACAGCCGAGTGGCCACTAGACGCCACGGTCGCGAGATGTTAACTACCTCACCTGGTATACAGGAGGACGCCTGCTGTATATTTGGAGTTTCCATGTTCTCCCCGTGGTCGAGTGGATTTTCTTCACATTTAGAAATATGTGTTTAGTGTATTCAGGTGCTATACATTTCCACGTGATAAGCCACTTAATTGGGCTATCATTTGTGGTCAGGTCGCTTCTGAAAAAGAGCTATCTAGCTCAGTGGGCCTTATCTGGTAAAATAAATTAATTTCATTGTTTAGTTTATAGACGATCATAATGAGATGAATGATCACAATTCAAGCCCGCGATTTGATTGAAGAATCAAATCTTGTATGGCATTTGAAAAAAGTCAGCACCAGGTTACAATTGTAATTTAAATGTTGTGAGCCATTCCATGTTATCCATGTTATCCGTGGTAGCTGAGTGAAGTAGTCCACTTGTTCCACCAGAACACAGCGTGGTTGTATTGGGAAGGCAGTCATCAGTGATCTACGCCTGATGGTGTATACCTCGCCACACTCACAGGTTGGTGAGTCATTTAATCTTCTAGGCTCTTCATACGAATGAAAGCTAATACGGTACCGTATCCTCTGGTGTATAAGATGCTCCAGAAAGCAAGATGCGCCCCGAACTTGTGCCTGGTGTCAAGAGAGTTATACACACCTGCGAACACACACATGCACATTGTGAACTCTAAGTTGCACCTACAACTTTGGTTTTATTATACAGCATAGCAGCAAAAATATACGTCTCCTAGTCTGGAGAATAGAGTATAGTATTTGGAAGATCGACTCTTACTTACGATTTAGACCAGAACTATTTCTCAAAGCAAATACGCAAAAGACAATGGCATTACATCACACTGTAGATGTTGTTGCGAGAAGCACATTCTGTTCTGCTGTGTCCTTCAGAAAGAGAAGGCGTCAGTCAGCATTGACGCCCAATTGCTGCAAACGCTCACAAATATTTCAGCGATATTAGGTCACTGAAACATATACATATATGAAGGCCTGTGTGTGTCTCGAAAGACAATACTTTGTGCTTTCGAGGTCAGCTGCTGGTTATGCAGCGCCTTATGTGGCTGAGTAGGGCAATCTTTTGAGTGGCAATCTTCCTGAAACCTATTGTCAAGGAAACATACACTACCATTACCGATAACCGAGGTGTGCGATCCAGCTAGAATGGTGCCATTCACTTGCCCTCTCGGTGTTGTAAAATGTTAATGACGTGATTATGACTCGAGACTGAAGGAGGATATAGGGGGCGGATGTAATCGGTTTGCACAAAATCACAAAGGAATTTGACAACTCTTTCCACGTGACCTTTGAGTTCTGCCATATAAATCACATTTCGGGTAAGCAAGTTTATTATTAATAATTTAAATGAATTTATCAGGCGCCTTCCACGAATGTAAGAATAAGGAAACGCCAAGAGAGAAGGAGAAGATAAATAAAATAAACTGACTTAAGAAAATGTGTTTGACGACGAGAGTTAAGAGTATTGACATTATTGGACAAACGAATTATATTCTTAGGTTTTTTCGGTAAAGTCACGTAGGTAAAACATCAAAATTAATAAAAATAAAATAAAACAAAAAATCATGATTTTTGTTTTATTTTATTTTTATAAATTTTGATGTGTTACCTACGTGACTTTATCGAAAAAAACCTAAGAATATGAATCCTTGCAGTCACGAAAGCTTCAAATCTAGAAAGACAAACGAATTGTCAACGGTAGAGAATTCTACAACCGTGGCGCAACCATAGCAAGTGGCCGCTCGCCCCAGCAACGCAGCCGGGATAGAATTTACGCACAGAAGGGCAGAATCTGCAGATTTTAACGACCTTGAGGGAGAGTACGGATGAATTAACTAATGAAATCTATGGCGGTGGTGCCAGCCCATGCAAGGCATTCAAGATTAGTAGAATGCTCTTAAACTCGACTCGTTTCAAGATGGAAAGTTCCCTTCATGTGATCGCCATTGTTACAAAATAAACTGCACAACGTGCAATCGAGAATTGTCTGGGAGTTCGCGCAGCACTACGCCGCTCATGAAGTTGTGACACCACCCGCCCCCTGTGAGGTTACACTGACATCAGGTGGCAGCAATTTGGCAGAGAATGTATATACGAATGGGCGACGTGTGCATGTTTCCAATGTTATTTGCAGCACGTGTTTTATTTTCTCCCTTTCATGATGGGCCGCCGTACAAAATGTGGGGCGGTTGTTGACTTTGTCATTTTGAATTCAAGTCAGAGGGTCAACTGGTTTTTCTGAAATGTGTAAAGTATGAACAAATGTTTCCAATAACAGACTTCACTATGTTCTTGTCATACTCATAACCAAGCTGTTGGTATGTGTTTTTACGTGTAATGTAAGTAAATTAAGGTTATTTGAAAGTTAAGCATTCTTTGAAGTTATAAAGGTGGCTCTTATGACCAGCCAAAATACAAAAGTGATTATGTACAGTATTTTAATTATTATAGCCATTTGATTAAAGCAACACTCCATTACTCTTCTAGATTTGAAGTTTTTGACTTTACCGAAAGAACCAAATAGTATGGATCCTTTACTCTTTCCATATCATGTTTATAATCAACAGGTCAAATTTATAAGCTTCAAAATGTAGCACGAAAAACAAAAAAAAAGGATTGTCCGAGTTAATGAGCTAATGTTTTTTACATGCCATATTTGTTTCGAGAATGGCTGTTGAACATGTGGTTTCACTAATCAGTGTTTTATATCGTTTGACGTGTAATCTGATTGCCGCAACCGATACATATCGCAGGTGCTCTGCGTGAAGAGTTTCTGGCTATCGTTTACAAATCGTTTATCATGGAATAGCAGCCGTCGTTCGTGCAAAGTCGATCCCATTCAGGACTTTCTAATTTATAGATCCTGCTTTGTGTCATCCTGCCACAAGCCTTTGCCTGCTCGGCGATTTGAGCCACATTGGCAGATTTTCCCATGAGCCACTAGGTCTCATGTAGATTTGCCACTGGGAAACGGGCGTGTTACGTGAGTGTGGTGGCACATTCACTGCCATTGCATGAGAAACTCCACCATATCCAGTCAAGATGAAGTGGAAATTCCTTCACGAAAAATGCCTTTCTGACCCTCCAGGAAAGAGGTAATCTGCGGTGGAGTAAGGGTGGATATACAATATCCTATTACTGTCGGATCCCTGCCATCACTGGCAGACCCATCCCACGCAGTCTTCAAAGAGCCCCTGTTGTAGTGTTTAACAAACTGTTGGGGAATGTGTTGTAGTGTTTAACAAACTGTTGGGGAATGTGCTGTTAGTGAGCAACTGTTAAGGCTGGTACAGCGCTCAAGTGGGTGGTGTGGCCAGAATCACGGCCATCTCCAGTGTTGATATCTACAATCCACAGCAAGTAGCAATGCCAAGGACAAGTGTGTACATCACTCACTGCTGATGTTAGCCATGGCTGAAAATTCAACTCAGGTCACCGGGTTCGTAGCACATTGTATGAACACTGAGCCACCGCTTTCCACACCAATCTACACACATACAGGACATACAATATACACTCACTCAAGCACACAGCTAAACAGCTTTAAACATGTATACATCAGTCTGCAAATCATAGGCATAATGGCAATTCAAACTTGTTGGTAATTTCCAGAATATGATCAATAGTATGTAAAGGTTTCCCTCGCTTTATGTGGTGGATGCGTTATAAAAAAGCTAAACCGCATGAGACAGCTGTCTGCCCAGTAGCGCACACAGTACACACAAACACAATATTGTCCCACGTCCAACCACACAACCACATAACCGTGTACAGCAAATTTTGGGTAGAAAGCTTAGCCGCGAATACGCGAAATTGTGCAAACGGAACAGGCATAAAGCGATGGAAACGTGGATGTGGTCAATGCTAGACATGTTTTCCCAAAACCCTGTTTGCTCTTGTGGTTGATTGGCCTCTGCTTTTGTTGTTATTTTGTTCCCAGGGGCATTCGTGAACAACGCACTGTGTGCACGTGCAGTAAGAGGCTTATGGGGTCTGTAGATCTTCAATCACTTATGACAAGGTAGTGCCAGTCATGCAGTGGTCTTTGATGGATAGTCATAGTCACTCGAGATGACTTTCCTCCAATCAAGGTGATCGTTGCCTGAAGTAAATAAAGAAACAATTTGCGGACTAAATTTTTTGCTAATTAATTTAGCTTGGGAAATAAACACTGCACGCAAAACAGACACGACAACGTGTCTACTGAACTCTCACCTGCAGATGGTGCTATTCAGCAACTTTATCCAGGGACCTGTCGACACCACGTCGGTCACTTTGAAGGCATAAGGTTGTTCAATTGTTGAAAAACGCTTCACGTGTTTTTTTGTTGCACACATGTGCTAAGTATTACGCCAATATTTTGCTGAGGTATGACAACAACACATTGGAATCAAATTCACATGCGGGAATCATAATGGTAGAAATGATAAACTTACGATAGGCATTACGCATTAATGCTGAAGATTACTGTCACCGTTTCTCTAAGTATGAATACCAATGTAATGTTGGATGGCCTGAGTCCTGAGACATTTCAAAGGATGTTACAAATTCTGCCCTAAATTATCTGCTTTGCCATCAATTAACCGAAACAGTGTTTGGTATGTCTATATCTAATCAAAAGCTGTAGTGAAACAGTACCCTAGTTATGTTTAAACAGTGTCACTTTCTAGTTTATGTTAGAATATATGCTGTTAACAATGGCGGTGTTTTTTAAACGAGTCTGTCATTTATGCAACTAAATGCATTATTGTAGATTCACCTGGCAACCTGAGTTTGATTCCTGGCCGTAGTTAACATCAGTGGCGAGTACTATCAGACCTGGTCCTGGGTCACCTCTCTTCACAGAGCTGCATTGACCAGGGTGGTGAAGTATGGTCAACAACGCACCCATGACCGAAATGGCATTCATCCACAAGTGGATTGATAGGAGCCTCTGATTTATTTAAATATACTGTATATTTGTAAGACGCTTAAATAAATGGAAAGTATGATTTTTAATAAAAATTACTGAATATTTCACTGTGTACCAATTTTTTGTTCCTGGGCAGTGTTATTTCCTAATTGCTTATGCCTCAAAAGTACAGAAAATGGCCATTATTCCTCACAAACTTTGCTTTTGTGAGCAGGACAGTGATATTTAGAAGTTTACCTATTTTCCAGAACATTCCAGATAGATTGAGTGCCGAGTAAACTTGGAGTAACTTCTAGAACATTCTAGAACTTTCCAGTAATATAAATAGTAGTTTAAACACAGGGGTCTTAAGCCCACCAGTTCAGTTTAGTTACAGGTGCCTTAGTGGATACATATCTGCCTTTTTCTGAGATGGCATCAAGAGGCTGCAAGCATCCAGCAGACGCATTTTGCTATGTCTTCTGCCAATTTATAAAGACACGAGCGAAAAAAGTACTCTGTGGAAGCATCTGCTAAGATGTGTGAGGCCTTCAAGGCATATTTCGGCATGCCTGTTGGGGATCAAGACAAACCCTGGGCACCTCATTTCACCTGCGAGCAATGCAAAAAAAATCTGGAAGGTAAGATGGGCAATTGTTGCTCGGAATTTTACGTTATTAAATTTGTTTACATTTTTAAAAAAAGTTTTGAATTTTAAAATGTTTTACAATTTTCAATGTTATTGAAAAATATATAATATATGAAAAATGTTGCGAGAATCTCTTACACATTAGTCATAGGTGAAATAAATGTATTTTTGTAGGATGGTACAGAGGGTAAAAGAGAGCCATAAAGTTCGCTATCCCAAGAATTTTGCGGGAACCCACTGACCACTCAAGCAACTACTACTTCTGCATGGTGGACCCTTTCAAGCGTCGGACTGGCAAGAATGCACCTGCTATCACGTATCTGGACCTTCCTTCATCCATCGCCCTGGTGCTACACTGCCATGAGCTCCCCATACCCACTCCTCCGGAGAGAGAGCAGCCGCTTTTAGAAGAGAGCAGCAAGTCAGAGAGCGAGGAAGATGTAGATCCAGATGACAATTTCATTCTATCCCAAACAAAAAGACCTCAACGACTTGATCAAGAGATCTTCTTGGTTCTTTCGGTAAAGTCACGTAGAAGGGACATAATAAATAATAAAAATAAAACATAATAAAATAATTATCATGACGTTTCAGCCACAACGCAAGCAGCCGTCCTCAGGTGAAGACCAGGTCTGTCGGGGAGACAGCGTCATCAAATTGGGCCTTATGGAACAATCTGTGCAATGAATTCCCCAAGAAGCTCACTAGTGTAATGCGGGCGTAAACGACCTTCCGGATGTGACGTCATGAGGGGAGGAGTTAAGTCACGTGGGGGAGAGGGGTCAGGTCTATAGGGAGAGAAACCGGAAGAGGAACGAGTGAGGCCACGTAGGGCGAGAGTGGGAGAGTGGCGAGATCGCCACGTACACGGGGAACGAGGTTCGGCACCGTCGGCCAACGGTGACCGACCCCGGAGCAGCAGGAGCAGCGAGGAGGCTGCAGGTGGCAGCGGGGGTCTGCACACGGAGTTGGCAGCGGGGGTCTGCACACGGAGTTAGCAGCGAGTCTGCAAGGAGAGGAAGGAGGCTACAATAGTGACAGCAGCCAGGGGCTGCAAGCAGAGGGTCTCTAAGAGAGTGCCGTGAGGGAAAAGACAAGAACCCAAATAAAGGACACGGAGTCAGAGAGAAGCGTCCGAGTCTTTTATTACACTGGAGTCAGAAGTGTAACGGCATGGCGAAACAACTGAGAAAAAA
Source organism: Lethenteron reissneri (assembly GCF_015708825.2). Classification (NCBI taxonomy): domain Eukaryota; kingdom Metazoa; phylum Chordata; class Hyperoartia; order Petromyzontiformes; family Petromyzontidae; genus Lethenteron; species Lethenteron reissneri. Next base: position 13,757,890 of record NC_083811.1, read on the forward strand.
GAATATTCCGTCTCCGGCATCGGCTTCATCTTCCGACGACGATGATCTTCCTCCTGAAGTCGGCCTGACTCTGGCAGAGGAAGAGATCCGTGCTGGGATGAGTGCGGGTCCGGGGGTCCAAGAGGTCGCCGTGTCGGCGGACCCGTCTGCTCCAAAGGACGCGGATTCAAGATGGAGCCAGATGGCGGAGCAACTTGTAACTCTCAAGAACGTCATTACACAGTTGTGTGAGCTTGTCACGCTGAGGGCGGCGTCGGAAGGAGATGTTGGTGGTCCGCAGGAGTCCGGGTTGTCTTCGCTGTCGCCGCCATCGGCCACGCGGCACGAAGACGCCATCTTGGGCGTGGCGCACGACGAAAAGCGGGAAGCCGCCATTTTGGGACCTCCGCGACGGTCAGCCGCCATCTTGTCGACACCGCGTTGCGACGCCATGTTGAATTTGCCACCGGAGGAGCTAGCGGCTGGAGAGAGCAGGCCAAGGAGTCGCAGTCGTCACCTAACAACTGTCAAGGAATTCTCCATCGGGGGCGATTGGAGTGCGTTCGCCTGTAGATTTCTGGCAGCGGTACGCTCAGCGAGGTGGACGGACGCCGAGGCTCTAGAAGTTCTTCCGACTCTTCTCGATGATGAGTCCGTTCGATTTTTTCGCTCTATAAAAGCCGCGAAGAAGAAGACTCTGCGAGGTGTGTTCGACGAAATGGCGGACGCGTACGAGCCGCCGGATGATGCCCATCGCCGGTTTGTGCAATGACAACATGCACCCGAGGAGTCACCGGTGGCGTATAGGGGCGCGGTGTTGGAGCTAGCTATGGCCGCTTACCCGGAGACGGAGCCTGACCTGCTGGAACCTCTCATCCTGGGGAAAATGTGGGAGTTGTCCCAGGATCTCGGCATTCCTATGCCGGTGTGCGGTCATGAAAAGCTCACGTCCCGGGCCGCGGCGAAGTGTCTGGACGCCCAGTTTAACCTTCGCCGCTGGAAACAAGTTACGGCGTGGACAGGTGGTCCTGTCGTCGAGGGGGGTGCCGTAGGGTGGGACCCTAAAAAGGCCGTGTACGTGCCGGATGGGAGCAGCCAGCAGGAGCTGTCAGCTGCCTCCGCTCCGTGGCCGGCCCGGGGTGGGCCGGGGCCGCGGGCTGCGCCGCCGATACGGCCGCGTCGGGACGGGGTGCCCGCTGCGCGCCGCAACGACATCGAGTGCTTCCGCTGCGGGCGTTGGGGCCATTATGCCAGGGACTGCTGGGCCCGCGTTCCGGGTCCGCCCCAGCAGGAGGCCTCGACAGCGGACGCTCCCAAGAAAGATTCTACAGCACAGACAAGCCGGCCGTGACGCCGCAGGAGGGAGGACGCTCCGCTCGCGGGGTGCCGACCAGGGCTGCGGAATCTCCGGGACCTGCAGCCCTTCCTACCCCGCCACGGACGCGATTACGGGACGCCTCTGAACGGGACCGGGACGGTGGCAGGCCTCCAATCGCGACGGACGAACTTGATCCTGTCGCCCTTAAAACCCTGCCACGTTCCCGCTCGGCGGGTGGGCTGCCGACCGTCCGGGACGGCCCGGCTACCCGCACTCGCTCGAAATCCCTCACATTTCGTTAACTTTGTGTTGTGTTCTTGTTTATATTGTTGTTGTATGCTTCGTGTCCTTTAACGTATTGGTCTTTTACACTCGCATTACTTGTTAAGTTGTTGTTCAGCCGAGGTCGGCTGGATTTTCTCTACGGGGGAGGGTGGTGTAATGCGGGCGTAAACGACCTTCCGGATGTGACGTCATGAGGGGAGGAGTTAAGTCACGTGGGGGAGAGGGGTCAGGTCTATCGGGAGAGAAACCGGAAGAGGAAAGGGAGTGATTGGAGACTAGGAACGAGTGAGGCCACGTAGGGCGAGAGTGGGAGAGTGGCGAGATCGCCACGTACACGGGGAACGAGGTTCGGCACCGTCGGCCAACGGTGACCGACCCCGGAGCAGCAGGAGCAGCGAGGAGGCTGCAGGTGGCAGCGGGGGTCTGCACACGGAGTTGGCAGTGGGGGTCTGCACACGGAGTTGGCAGCGGGGGTCTGCACACGGAGTTAGCAGCGAGTCTGCAAGGAGAGGAAGGAGGCTACAATAGTGACAGCAGCCTGGGGCTGCAAGCAGAGGGTCTCTAAGAGAGTGCCGTGAGGGAAAGACAAGAACCCAAATAAAGGACACGGAGTCAGAGAGAAGCGTCCGAGTCTTTTATTACACTAGTAAGGAGAAAGCGGCTTGGAACAGCTTTGTCGCAGTGGTTCGTGGCTTCCTGTGCAATCACAAGCTCAACAACTATGTGGAGCTGGATGAGACTTTGGTGAAGAACTACAGCACGATGGGCTGTAGGATGTCCCTCAAAGTACATATCCTTGATGCTCATCTTGATAAATTCAAGGAGAACATGGGAGTGTACTCGGAGGAGCAAGGCGAGTGCTTCTACCAGGATGTACTGGACTTTGAACGCCGCTACCAAGGACAGTATAACGAGAACATGATGGGAGACTACATTTGGGGGCTGATTCGTGAAAGTGATTTACAGTATAATCGTAAATCTTGAAAAGCTACTCACCTTTTGTAGTAATTTTTGTATTATTTTAGTATAAATACACGTTAAATTCGATGAATATGTTTTTTTTCTGACTTTATGTGAGCGACAAGACACAAATTCGCCCGTTTTCTCATTGAAAATAGGTAAATTTTTAAACATCACTGTCCTGGTCACAAAAGCAAAGTTTGCAGGGAATAATAGCTATTTTCTATACTTTTTAGGCATAAGCAATTACGAAATAACAATTACTACCCAGGAACAAAAATTGTGTTACATAGTGTTATTTATTGAAGTAAAACGTTGCCACATATAACGCACCAAAACAATTCGTCTTCGTGTATGGCTGACAATAAGATTTAAGAAAATGTTCTGTACATTCATTAGAATAGGGTTTTACAATTAATTCCACATTGTTGGCTCCTATTCACATTCAGTTCCAAAATCGTAGTTATTTCCAGTCATACGTTTGTAATTTAAAACTCTTTGTTCGCTCTTGCACAAAGAACTTACACATTTTTGTAGGAGTTATTGTGGCCATAAAAAACATTGTGAGTAAAGTAACATTTTATTGCTTACAATTATGAGCAGAAGAGTTTGCTCTCAATGCTCACGATTTTTATCGATTACAAAAATGTAAACTTGCACGACAAATCACAAAACATTCACTCTGCTCCATCCATTTGATTCTCGCCTGAACAACTCCTACTGAGTTAGAACCGTGCACCTGCCGAATAGTCTCCCTTCGTTTGAGTATGCTGAAGGGTGATGATGTTCGACTGTTGACCGTGTGACACGCGCCTCTGATTGGTAGTAGAAAAATGTTTTATTGACAGCTGCTGTCTGAAAACAGTTAATCCTCAGGTCAGGATTTAACCTACGGGCTCTCGTGGAAGCTGGTCTGTATGGATTCGGGAACATCAGGAGAGAAGCATGTGTGATCTCTGAAACAGACCCTTTTATATGCCTCGATGTCAATGCTGTTAAGGTCAAATTTCTGCGTTCGTGTGCTGTATACAATTGGCCATAATAAATCACAACTTCCATGACTAGTCTTATATCTAAATAAATAAGTCGGCAATTTGTGTCATCAGAAAATAAAAATAAATGCAGTGATGCTATTCAAGGTATATACAGAGATGTCATGCACACAAAGACAAGGTATGTTACTCTACAATTAAATAGATTTTCTTTGTCAGAGCCACAGTTTTCATATTAGCATGAAAAGAGCATTTTCCTCGGAGTTCCACATGTGCAGAATAAGTAACATATTAAAAAAAGAATATTCATGAAGGCCCCGGCATGCAATCCAGAAAAAAAGAGTCAAAGATAAGGCTAAATAAGGACCTAAAAACAGCAGCTGCTTTTTGCTTGCTTGTCCCCAAATTTTGAGCGGATAAAAGTTGCTCAACTGTATGGTGATAAATGCGAATAACATTTATCACTACAGGATCATCCATTGTCTGACACATGCACTTACATTACTACAAGTTGGTGCAATCAGGTTAGGGTTTTACTGTCAAGAACTACATTAGTTGGATAACACTCTCTGCCCCATGACCGAAAATGCAACTAGAGTTATAATCCCAGACAGTGTAATAAAAATAATAATAAATGACAATTTCTAGAGCGCTGTAACATGGCAAGCCATTACCAGGGCACTGTTGTTGCATGCCCTAATTTCACTGATTTGCTGTGCCAGGTACACGCAGTATCAATTGTATTACTTGGTACGTGTGTTGTGGTGGTATCGACAAGTAATGTTATGATGTGATGTGCCATGCTACCATCCGGGAAAGAAGATGAAATAACATTTTTTGGTATTCCTCTCTACAATCTGATTTGAGAGTGCTCCAATGATACCATTTCAATTGACCTCGGATGTCCCAACCGGCTGGCACGTTAGTTAGAGGGCCTTGCTGCCGGACCTTTGCCAAGTCCCCAATGGGTGCTGACTCAGCCTCTCATTCTTCTAGAGTCAAAGAGAAGTCAACGGTGGTCGTTCTGTGGAGAGACCTGTGCATACCAAACAAATATGGAATTCCCACCGCCGGCGTAGCCTAAAAAGAGAGATCAGTGCTGCCCCATTGATCACACGATCAGACTTGCCTTGGCTGAGATGGAGGGTCAAGCCAGCAGACACCGAAAGCAAAGTGGTTCAATACAAACAGGGAGAGTATTGCAAAGAAAACTCGAATTATAAACATGTCACGCTTTTCCAAATGCAGGAGATGAATCATCGAGGGTTGTGATATATCTCACCTCGCAAGGACTTACAAGCAAGTGAGCCAACTGGTAAACCGGGACATGCTGCTTAATATGTGATGTTTCATTGCAGAATACAATTACCCAATTTGTAAGTAATTAAATACTAAATAAGATTAATGTTTTTACTTTGTTCCGGGCCGGTGATGTTATCCATTGAGACGTTTAGCCGACTCCTTTTTAATTGGAGGAAAATTGGAGTAACCAAAGAAACCTCACCCATAAGAGTGATAACACTCAAAGAAGCTCCATACAGACTGGTCGCAAAACCCATCTGTTGTACTCCTGACTAGGGCTGAACGATTAATAGATTTCAAATCGAAAACACAATTTGAAACAATGTGATTAGCAAATTGCAAAGGCTGCGATTTTTTGCGATTTGAAAAGTCCTATTACTTTTTATTGGAATTGTTTTATTTTTGATTATTATAACTTTATTCATTTAACAATTGTTATATGTTTTATTGTACTACTTCAAATGCATTTTTAAAAATAAATACATGTTGGAAGCGATTCATATATTTTAAGTTCTTATCTTCGCATTAGAATATATAGAGGAGTTCATATTTTGATGGCATCATGTGGTAATACTCCATCACTTGTTTAAAATATATTACACAGTGAATATTGAACTGAAGCTTAACTTCCAAAAATGTAATCGCAAATCAAATCACAATATCTGTAAAAAAAAATCGCAATTAGATATTTTCCCCAAATCGTTCAGCCCTACTCCTGGCCATCTTGCAACCCAGTGGCGTCTGGGAGTCTGTCAGCACGTGGCATCTGCTTGCTCCATCAACCGTGCTTCCGACGCGCTGATTGACAGGTGTGTACCCTCATACCTGCATTAGGGATCGCAGGCTCAAGGCGAGCACAAGAGATGAGTCATACATCCTGCATTAATGCAATCGCCAATCACCGCACTTTGATGTACCTCTTACAGCTGATACTTTCCCAAACATTCTCATGGTTTTGGAGGTTAACTCTGGACAGAGCATCCCCTCGAGCATATTTTTGGAACCCTTACGCAAAACGTGTTCAAAGGATATCTTTGACCGTGCATAATTGGGCCTGACCAGCCTCATGTGAACTATACCTATTCATAATATGTCCAAACAAGATTTATAAGAAAAAGTGATCTTAGAGAAGGATGTCTTGCTGCGCTTTTTCCAGATACAACCCCTCCACCCCTACATTTACCAGCCCACCCATGTTCATACAGGATAACACAAGTCCATACCTCTGCACAATGAGCATGCATTTACCTCATTACAATGTTTGTGTCTTTTTCTCGACTGTATATTTTCTGATTGTGCAAATTACGTGAATTACAGAGCAATGTTTTTTTTGCTTTTGCTGACTATTCTGCTAATGCGAGAAGATAACATCCTGCTGGAGAAGAGCTTTGGAATGAAGTTATTTTAAAAACTCACCTTTGTTTATAATCTCATGATCATTTACATTCTATGCAGAAAGTACTCTTTAACTGCAAAGCATGAACAGCAAAACTCAACACATTTGTCAATAACACTGCCCTCAAGAAGCATGTATCTATATCTAGCTATATGAAATAGGCAACGCTTTGGGCAATGGCCCTTATTTACAGCAGGAGGAGTTGCCAGAGAGACGTCGAATAATATTTGGAGACTATGCAATACACCATGGGGGCTCTGACAGAATTTAAGAATGTAAAATAAAATACTCTTTCCAAATTGCATTAAAAAAATCAGTACAATATATTTTTTTTTATAGCACTTAACATTGTATTTGTTAAAGTACACTTCATTATTTGTATCAAATGTACCATCACTTGCCATATTTTGTGCTAATTATTATACGTATATGGCATGACTATGACCTTGGAAATTGTACAATTTCTCTGGAAAAAACCCAACTATATAAATACTGTCATTATTCACTGAAATGTATTTTCGGGAATTTTTATTTGGATAATGCTGGCAGTCAGAGATTACTTCCCGTTAAGAGTAATGAGCCTACATTGCTGGGATATTGGGTTCTTACTTATCCCGTAATACCTTCAAACTGCACGTGAGAGCCAATAACTCACTTCACCTTTAGCTCCGCGAGACTGTACTCACTGACCTTCATCAGTCTGATCATCGCCATAGAGGGAGACCTTGAATTAGTTCGCTTCTGCGAATTCCAAATGCGGACATCATAGCCACCCCAAGTCTACTGATTGCGCCCCCACCCCCTGATAAGCATTGCATTACATCTCATGGTGATTTTGTACGTTGTTAGCATACTTATGGTTAAACAAGATAACTATCAACACTTGCCAGAAGAGGCGTTTTAACTGCTAATTTTAGGAATGGCAAAATACGTTGTGGCTATCGTGTGTTTGCAATGATGCAATGTGGAGGTTTGACATTCAAACAGTGGACAAAGTCACATGCCCTGACCCGCATGTTAACATTTTACTTGATATACATCAATCACAACCTAAATCATAACAATCAATTAGCAAACTAGTTTAATCTCGTTCGTCACTTTATTTCAATTCCACCCTGTTTAGATGCATTGCTCTACGAAGGCAGATTTATTTTTTAATGCACTTTTGGCAGGGAGGTGTTTGAGACAGGTACTGTATGTGTTACGATCTGGGCAGAGTGCAGGGCTTTAACGGAGGAACCTCAAGAGGAGGCTCGAAAATTAGAGTGCATGTGGAAAATGTTGTGCATTTCATAGCAAGGAGGTGGTTGGGTGGTTGTGATCAGAGCGCTGAGCTGGCAACGCTGATAACCTGCGTTTGAATCCGGGTGGCCACTCATCATTAAACCGAGATCTCAAGTGTTGTGAACCCGTTAGCAATGACCGCACAGCAAATCATCTTACAAAAGTTAGTTTTGCACCTAATTGGCTACATTTGCAATTAATATTATTGAAAATGTATGTTTTATGGTCGTGACAAACAGTATCAAAACTGAAAAACTAAATTAATCAAAAACACTCGTCAAAAACACTGCCTTAAAAGGAAATAATAATGGATGACGGTTCGGGCAATGGCCCTTCATAGTAGCATGTATGTAAATGTGTGACCTCCAATGAGTAAAGAGTAAAAATGCCACGTGCAGGATTTTTTCTTCAAAAGTCATATCAAGAATCTTTTCTGCAGCCATTGCCTGATGCATGTGGTGCATTGCTGCGCGATATTTCCAAATGGATTATTTTGTTTCATGATGAAGATGCCAACGGCGCACATTCTAAAACAAAAATAGCGGTAAATAAGGGGATGTCATGGCAACATCGAATGAGAAGCTTGTAAAAGCTCATCATAGAACGTGAGAGCAAAGGGGAGGTTGTAATGGGTGGTGTACACATGTGTAGAACTGAGGAGGGAAGGTTACTGAGACGCTGTGATCGGCATCGGGGTAACATCCAGAATGCAGCAATCACGGGGAAGAACTCAAGAAAGTTGCGTGGGAGACTGTAAAAACAGACTTTTATGATCAGGACGGTGCAACAGGGGTGCGGGTCTACCAGAAAGAAGGTGGCGATGCGTGGTTGCATGAATGGCATCGATGCGATAATATCTTGATCTTGAAGCTTGCCGCCAACGGAAGATAGGGTCCACATTCACAGCAGGCATTCATTTCAATGAAGGCCATTGTGTTGAAAGCACGTGAAATAATCAACATTTCAAATTAGCCAGGCCCGAATTGCGAATGAATTCAAATCACTCATTTAGACCAGGTGCCCATTCTTTGGCAGTTGTGGAACTTAAGGGCGCAGAGGCAGCTCAATAGCGAAGTTACTACCGGATGAACCTCAACGCCTTTTCAGCAAAGCGTCATTTATTGATGTTGAATTCAGCCACAAGAAGTATTCAGGCAGCCGTGATATTTAATTGGTCAGAATTTTATGAATACACTGGCACGTATAAATTATATATTTGTAAACGTGACAATCATGTTGGATGGTAGAGGGGTAAATAACAATAATTTTGGTATAAAACTATCAAGGGGCCAAACCCAAAAGCATATAAAGATCATTGTGTTACTCTTTGGTTCTTTCGGTAAAGTCAAGTAGGTAGAAAAATAAAATAAAACCAAAAAATAATATCACGACATTTCGATCGTCCTCAGGCTGTATTATTAATCCACTGCTGGATTATTTTTTCCGCCTGAGGATGATCGCTTGTGTTGCGATCGAAACGTCGTGTTATTTTTATTTATTTATTTAAATTGTCTACTTACGTGACTTTATCGAAAGAACAAAGAGTATGGATTCCAGCAGTCACGAAAGCTTCAAATCAAGATCATTGTGTTAGTTATGGAAACCTATGTTTAAAGGGCAGTCGTCCACAGTTTTTTTTGTTTTGATGCTTAAAGGTCATACCTGCAGCTACCTGGCATCTGAATTCGTTTGAGTCATGTGCCTGCCCAAGTACGCTTCATGCGGTTATATTCCCATGGTGAAATTCACATAAACACCTCGTGCTACTCATTGGCCTCTCGATGTCCTTTGAATTCTACCGCCCAGGTTTTAGATAAAATTAAAAACTGATGGCGAGAGCGTCTCCTCCAAATGATTCACAGCCACATGTAAATTGCAAAGCTGCTTCAGATGAAATTCGGGTCTTTATAATGGGTAAAATAGCAATGCACCTGAGGAAGATGCTCACTCCTATTGGCATACAAAAAGATGCATTATCCAAGCTGTTGACGATACATTGACACCGTATCACGGCAGCACTCAGCCATCTCTCGATCTCTCTGTTTGCTCCATTATCTCAAGAAGTTTCCTTTAATGCAATCACGGCAATGACAACGTCATTATTCCCAATCCCATTTTGGCGAAAGTTTGAATTGTGCTCGCGAGTAAACAATTAGAGAAACTCGTGGGGATGCCGAGTAAAAGCCACGCAACATTAGTGTCCAACACATAGAAGCACGGCAATATAAACTAGCAGTTGAGTAAAGTTTTGCAACATTTGCGAAATTGTCCTCCCTTGAACCTCCTTCAGTCTCCAATGTGGGATAAGCCCAGCCGGAAGATTGCTAAATAAATACTACAATACCTCAGCTTCACTAGGGAGGTCAGGTGGTATACACTTTATACATAACAGATTGCTTATATTCAGGCCTCCTGTTCAGGTTCCATTGGGATACAGCAACAATTCATCTTACTTATTTGCACTGCTCACAAGCCAAACACGTGGCTCTCAAGGTATATATTTTTTTTCCATTTCAGTGGCATCAGCACCCTTAATTTTGCCCCAGACCGGATGGCAAAACTCCACTACACAAATGTTTTGCTGTCTTTGAATCGTCTCACCACATGCAGGGATAAACACGGCATCGAGAACGTATCGCCGTTGAAAAAAAAATACTTTATCCTCGTCCCCAGATAATTTCGCGCGGGGAATGTGCTGAAGCCCGTCCACTTTGAAAAACATTGAAGAAGTGTCATGCGCTGTTGTGTACCCCGTTTGAGTAAGTTGCATTTCACCCAGGGGTTTGGAACGGACGGATGGGCAGCAGACGCTCAATGCGTGCTCTCTCCTGAAAGACTCTCTCACAACAACGATGCCTGCTCAAGCTGGGGGATCTTTGGCGAAGTGCTTACTACTGCAAACACTATTCGCCCTTCCGCTCGCAACATATAACCGCCACAAGCAAACGGATGTCTCTGAAAACTGCAGATAATTCCCATTTCAATGGAAGCTACGAGTCGCCACATTGGCTTTGGAAGGGGATACCGAGCATGTCGTCGCAGGCGCCGCTGTTGTTGTCGGAGCGCGGTGCAATTTCGAACCGCGCAGACTGGCCGTAGCCTCATTTGCATTCATAGTGGAAGGCAAGCGATATTTTGCAGCAGTCCCGTAAACTGATTAAGCATAAATTCCCCTCTCGCCTGCCTCGGCTATATTGGGTGACCTGTTTAAACTCTCGACTCGCTGTCAATCAAAATGCTTAAAAAAATGTGTTGAATCTCCAAACGTGGAAGTCTGCTAATATACCGCATAACAGATATTATACATTTTATTTAAAAATATTTATCTTTGTCTTAATTGAGTGCATGCATGATGATGATCCATGCCAAGTTGAACACTGGGAATATGTGGCTGGAAACTCCAACAAATGATTTCTTAGCAATAGCCGGGAGATATATTTGCTGCATCCGTTAGCGTAATTCTTTGTTGTTGTTGCTGTCTACAGAAATCCAGCTCGTCCACATCTCACAGTACCCCTCTATCGCCTTCCTGTCGTCCCTGTCTAACTTAATCCACTATTCGGCCACTTTGGCCACGCGTATACATTTGATTTCTCACTTTACTATCTATCCAATATCCGAAATATAAATAAATATAAACAACTTTAGTATGTCGAACTTCTCTTGCACCGTACGTAGCCAATCATGCTAACCGGAGATGCAGGATATACATATATATGGAGATGACATTTATTAGTTTTTATCTGTAAAGTTTTTATTTTCAAATAAGCATGTGGGTTACTGTTCAATATGTTACTTTTTAAAAAATATCTTAAGACAGATTTCTGCCTTTTATTTCAATACGATATGTTCACATATATTACGTAATCTCTTTACAACAGATGATAATAGCAATATGAATACAAATGCATGTGGATCTACAGCCCTTGATCAATCCACTGCTGGTGAAGACCTTTCCATGCTTTTCCGTCACAGGGATCGTTTGACCATACTTCAAGACGCTAGGCAGTGTGGGAGGGTAACCATATTCGTCCACCTCTTCAGTTAAAGCCATCTTGCAGGTTACACATCTCTGAGCCTCCGGAGATGTGTAACCTGCTCAAAACTCTTTAACCATAAACGATGTTTTTTTATATTTGTAAATGTTGTTTGTTTTATTCCATGGGGTCTCTCTCCTCCCTTGAGGATAAATTCAAAAATAACTTTCATACGTGTTGCACAATGCTCCGTGTCTGAGTTAAATTTTTTGAGTGGCTATACCTTGAGCCACTTGAATTCAGACTCTCAACTGATCAAAAGTTTTTTTGTCATGAGACCACAAACAAAACATGCCGATCCTAATATATATACGTAAAACATATAAACAGCGAGTTGATTAGCCTATGGATAACCGAACCGGTCATTTATATGGATATATTAACCCCCCTACTCCGAACTCTGGCCTTCGCATCTGATTGGCTCACAAGTGACGACATCACATCTATTCTTCTATTTAAGACCGAAACAGGAGGAGTATTTCTCCAAAACTCTGGCTGTAGCCTAAAGAGGCTGGTTGTAATTACTGGTAAAACGTCATACTCGAAGGGTAAATGTTGTGGGTTTACTCTCCAACACACCGGTGTGCTGAACTAGTAACAAATTGTCATGTTTTGTTTACGTGACAAACATTACTAATTGGCTGTGTCGGGTGGTGGCGGGTTTAACAACACATTTATATTTATGCGATCTAATTCAAAAACCTCTATTATGGACAAATGAGCATATTTGCAAATTTCCTCTACATTTGTCACCCAGCTATAACAATGATTGTCCTCGACAACTTGTGCCGTACATTTTGTTGTTCACAAGTTTATCCTCAGGGGGCCTTTTGAGGCTTCCCCCACGTGCACGCAGCTAATCGCATCTTACAATTCCACGTCAACGTCGTCAACAGACGGAAACGGGAAAAAAGCCGTTCTTGTAATAATGGTAACATATGGGCACGGCTCACATTATTCTACATATGCCGCCGCTGTGTAAATAGCCGCGTATTTGTTTCGCTGGCCTTGTCTGCATTCTGGCCTGCCGCGTTCATCACGCTTGACTCTCTCGAATGTCAGGAACCCGTGGTGTAAACTGTGATTTGTGGGACCACGCGGTGGGCAGCACGCAGTGGAGGAAGACATTGGGCAGACGTTGGACAGACGTTGGGGTCGCTTGTGCGGCAGCCGATGCGGGGTCACCCCGAGCAGCAAAGCGCGTCAGCTTTAGACATCAGTGTCGCAGGGATTTCCGTGGTTGGATCTAGCTACAGTTTGTGGAATGGACTTATACACAGGATCGACCGCCGTGTTGGTTATGTGAAATAAATTATATCGATATGTATTTTTTGCAAAGCATTCACTGTTATATCCACATGCCCCGCTCATGATGCACGGATGCTTATTTCTCTTGGTCGTCCTGAGTCAGCGGCAGATATTTCACTCCGGCGTGGGTCAACTACCTCCATGATACATCTACTGGTGGACTTCCGAGGCGCCCCCCAATCACAAGCATCCTGCCAGACCCACCCATTCCCTTACCCCTGATAGTGCGGAGTAGGAGGATACTTTAAAGCCCTAAGTTTACTGTGCACAATCTGATAATACCTCAGAAGTTAAGTAGGCTTGAGCCTGGATAGTAATTTGGGTGACTACTATTAACAGGCTGCAGTGCTCAGTGGCATCCAGCAGAGGGCTGCAAAGTCACTTGTTGTACTGTACTTGTATGGTCCACGTCTCGTCTATGATCACTGCATTGACTGAACGCCACACTGACCAGCTTGGTGAGGTGCGGTCAAATAAACCACCACGACTCACACCACGTGGAGTTGATCTCATCCAGCAGTGAACTGACAGAGTAGTAGATGGACTGGTTTTGGAGGTGGTGCTATTTGAATAGCGGGGAGTTTGGTTTGTATTGGAAGATAGGATGCTGTAATTGACAGGATGGTTTGGTGGATAGTTTAAAAAAATATGTATTGTGTATATGGCTTTTAAGGACATAAAGCAGAGAGGATAATGGTGAAATACTCACAAAAGGGCAACGTATGCAAATTCTGTTCTATTCGATGTCCCCACGAACCGTTCCTGCTGAAACACGAATCTATTCTTGCGTATGGCAATATGTTCACGAACTAAATGCCATCGCCGAGGTCTGCTCGCTCCGAGAGGCCTTCAGGAGAGAGAGTTCGTGTAGTTATGCCATTCCTCTGTTGACGGAGTGCAGACCACAGTGGCGACCTAACCCAGTGCATGTGCTTTGCGGCTACAGTTTTCGGTAGTTTAGATCACAGCACGGATTTTCTTTTTATCCCCCGCACGTAAAAGGTGAAAAATCTATTACACGATCCTTTGTAAGCAAACGTGACGGGTGGCTTGCAAAAATCCAAAGATCACGTTACGCCGGTTAATCCTCCTCAAACATCCCCCCCTTTCCCATTGTAGCAGGCTACAACATCAGCACTGCGTTTTTTTGTGTGTCTTCTTTAAAATGTAGTCTAAAGGGCTGGCTTTTAAATGCTTAACATTAAAAACTCTTCAACGACAAACATGGCAGTTGGGTTTTACTGTGAAAACAATTTTCTTTTCATACGTGAGCGTTTAACAAAATTAATGTTTTCGAGATGGCAGGAAAGGTTCTGTTCTATATATCTGGGGCTCTTGTTGTTTTCACAACAAGTGGTTTTACGCTATCTGGGGCACTGCTTTCTTCATTTTAATTCCTTGGCGCAGTTTCTTTTTCTCCACGGAAAAAAAGTGAAGGTGGGCCAAGAAAAAGCATTGAAATAATAAAAATACACCAATTTCTCTTGAGTAAAATATATTTTTTATGAGCGTGCCAGATGTTTTAGAGTACCTCGCCGTATGGATACTGTGGTCAAGTTGCTCCAGGGAGGTGGTGAAATGCCAGGATAGTGGATTAATCATCACAGCAAGAGCATTCCGTCACAATGCTGTCAACAATGCTTCTAAAATAATAATAATGAATTAAAATGATTCTTTTAAACTATGGCTGGCCTGACTTAAATAAATATGCAAGTATTTTTTAGAGAACGTTTAAACACGGGTTCAAGGCTATCTAATTTATACATTATGTGGTGCATTGAAATGTTACATTCAGTTGCTACCACCTGTCCTGAGAAATAAGGTGGATCATTATTTTGTTAATTGTGCGAACCTGCATTTTAGTTGTATCCTGGACCAATACATTTAATTACGTTTGTGGTAAGTTTAATTTTTATATTCACAGAGAGATGCTGGAAGTAAATGGCAATCATGCGAGAGGTGAGAACTTTTTGGTATTGTGCTTTACGTTTATTATGAGCTTCAATCAGGTAGAACATCTATGCACTGCTTATATTTAAAATAACAAAATGCATGTCATTGCATCAAGAGTTACACCAGTACACGTTAAAAGTTATACGTGGGAGTCTGTGTGTGGTTTTAATGGCTTGTTCTCATAACCTTTTCACCTGCAGATTGTGAAAAAACAAAACCCACCTTGGCACATGTATCCACGTTAGCTAAACAATGTATTGTTACATTCACGTTCATTGAACACAAGCTGGTGGTGACGTCACCATCACAACACACGTCAGCAGGCACGGCGCACACAGCAAGGACAAGTGGAGTTAAGGGGACTCGCTGATATGTGGCTGAGGGGTCGTTGGCTCGACATGAGGCTTGCCACCAGTCCTGATCGTCCTCTTGTCGAGGCATCCGCTGGCCTGGGGCATTTCTACGTCTGCCCGGGATGTTAAGAATCCCCGATTAGCACATGCGGTGCGAAAGAAGTTCAACATACATAGACACATACGTTGAAGCACCACTAAAGATAATGCATTTGTATGTAATGCAGAACTCCCCTCTACTGGTGTTGTGTCGAGATGTTTTATTTCCTGCGTCCTTCCACCTGTACGCTATGCTATTTTCTCTTTATAATACAACAAGTTGTCGCTGAGTAAAATAAAGCAGGGCCTATTTAAAGGAAATGTTAACACTGGTCGTATGGGGCTATATCGTGTATTCATGAAAGCTCATAACAAGTGCTGTTACAAACTAGATTCGAAGCTTTCGTGACTGCAGGAATTATTCTTTGGTTCTACGTGACTTTACCGAAAGAAACAAAGAGTAAGTGCTGTTACGGGATACAGAGAAACTGTTACAATACCTACGGATGTGTATGCAGAGATAGAGTTACATTTGTATTTGATTACTGACCATTTATAGGTGTAACGTTGACCAAAGTTGGCTTGGTTGTCACTCACCATTAAATTCATCTTGAAATAAAGATGTAACAATTAAAAACAATTTACAGTCCTTTTGCAATCTACTGCAATTTACCACCTCAGATCAGCACGGTTGGCTACGTACGGTGAGAAAATCGTTCACCATACATACACCCCCATGCCGAGTCCGTGATGGTGGTTGTTTAACCATACTTCACCACGCTGGCCAGTACAGGTGAGGTGATGTGGGTGCCCAGCACGTGTTCATTTCAGATATGTCTCGCCACTGATGGCCAGGAATCGAACCCACATGGCCGAGTTTATAGTGTATGAACTACTAGACCCATCAATAGAGATATAAAATCAATATATATACATTCTTTACGTTTATCCAGGAAAAGATCACTTTATTTTTGGCAGAATTATTTTGTTCGATTATCCACCGGCCGAATGTTCCATTCTATTCATAACCCACATCCGCAATTGCTGCCACTCAGTGGCATTTCAAAGTGATGCGAAGGGTTTGAATTGCTTAAGTTTAAAATGGTGCAAGATGATGTATGTATGTTGGACTTCTTTTACACCATACGTAGCCAACTGCACGAATCGGAGGTGTGGGATTACAATGATGTGCAGTTCCAGTACTGCACAAGGAGGCGTGTACACCACAGGGAGTACATTGTTTCACTCAAAAGCCTAAATTTGAATGTTCCTCATAACTTATCTAATCTGCAAAATGTAACAATAACAGGATGTTCTTGTTATGCTTTGTGCTTTCCTCCCTCCATGTATGTGATCACGCCACTGTATTGGCCTCTTATGTACACTTATTGAACATTATATGATGAAGATAACGATTGTATGATGTTGATATTGGGTGCACTGCACGGCCATTACATGGATGCTGCATGAGCTTTTTATTTTTGCTACGTCTCAGCGGGTGGAGCCATACGTACACACATAGCTAAGTAGGTGTAGGTGTGTATCACGCACACTCGAGTGTGATTGATCACCTCGGTTCATACGCGGGGCTGATGCCATTGTGCAGGGACACGCGGGGCTGAATGCCCGTGGCCTAGTTTGCTATTGGCTTCCTGGATCAATACAGAACAGTGCCACTCCCCACTCTTCGACTAAACTGGTTTAAAAAGGTGTACATCGACTTTCATGAAAGATTTGTTGGACATTTCACTGGTGCAACATTTCGAGAAAAGTATGAATATGAAGAGCATGTGAATTGGGCCATAAGCTGCAAGGCTTAGGCTGGGCTCCTCAGAGCTCAGATGAAAGCTCTGTTAATTTTTGTGATTAAATGTTTGTTCCGCACCAAATTGAATCCAAACCATCCAACTCCATGGTATTCCTATTTCCATATATAATTGTGGATTAAATATACAATTTAGCAGGTGGCAAGCCTCACGTCTAGCCAACGACCCCTCAGCCTCATGTCAGCGAGTCTCCTCAACCCCACTTAGCCTTGCTGTGCACCATGCCTGCTGACGGGTATTGTAGTTGCAAATCTACGACATTCAGATGAGAATTAAGTTGATAATTGGATTCGCAAGAAGAGTGAACCCGTGGATAAGCGGAGTTTTCCAAAATCAATTCAGCGCCGCAGATGATAGCTGCTCCTGTCCGGTCGTGGCCTGTAAACTCTGCGATGTCATCTCGCCTTTCCACTGTCTTCTACTGCTTGTTGTGTCATCTATTGGTCACTGCTCCGTTGTAAATTTTATCTCTTAAATTCTGTATCTAGTCGGCTGTTCTCATGACAGGTACTGCCCATTTACACTTGATTTCCTTTGCTCTAAAAACGCTAATGGTAACCCCCTGTTCTTTTAATTATATTTTCATTGCTTAACCTGTCTTTTTGAATTTATCCCAGCATTCCTCTTCCCATAGATCTTCGGCAAACTTGTTGCTGTTTTATTTCTGAGTTAATGGCCAGGCCTGTGATCCATAAACTAAAACTGCCAAAATGCACATATTCTACATTTTTATTTTAAGTAACATAGGCAAATCTTCCTTCATGAAGTATTTAAAGACCACTGTATCTTTGGACTTAATATACTGAATTACTGGGTAACAGGTTACAGATAGTGGGAGAATCACGCGTAGTGAGAGTATATACTGGTTGTGAATCAAAATAGTTGTTTTTCCCATCCCCGGACAACATAAAAAAGAAAAATTGTAAATATAAAAGTCTAAAATCACATACCAAACACCACCTAAGTGAGTGGCAGGGCCTTTTTAATTCTTGTGTTGCTTGGGATATTTTGAAAATTCCTTGGATAGTTTCTCAGTATGGGAGGAAAGCAGAACGAGATAGAGAAAAGCCATACGTAGAAAATCCAAACTCTGCACAGCTAATTGTAGATGTGAATCCTACTTGATGTACTGTCGGCAGTACGCACCACTTTGTTGACACGGAGGCGATCATCCCGTGCACAAATTGCCCCATGTATATGTGAGCTCTGCTCAACCTCCCACCCAAATTACTCGATTGGAGGTTATGCATCGATCTCCACGCGGAATTGCCCAATGGGTTAACATTGGTGGATGTTACTGTTTCCATAATGTTAAGTCACACGGATCTGTGTTTGTAAACTCCGCATCATTTTCTGGTTTGGATTCCAGTAGAATGGTGTATCCCACAATGAGATAATTAATGCAGGATATTAAGTCCAAAGAAAGCATAGCCTTCATGAAGCAAGATTTGTCTATGTGACTTGTGAGAGAAAATGCAGATCATGTGCATTTTGCCAGTTTTAGTTTATGGATTAAAGACATGGCCGTTAACGAAGAAAGACGTAAAATGGCTACAAGTTCACCAAAGATCTATGGAAATAAGTACGCCACGAGTAAGTCAAAGACAGGTTAAGGAATAACAAAAGATAATAAAGAAAATAAAACGGGGTCATTGTAGCTGGTGTTAAAGCAAAGAAAATCACGTGGAAAATGGGCAGTAAACATCGTAATAACAGCTGGCTAGAGGGATGAGAGAGACAGTTAACCAGGGAGTGAAGGCCGAGAGAGGGCAAAAGAGGCAGAGGAGAGACAGCAGAAGAGGTGGCTCCAGTGAGATAACACCATAGAGTTCGGAGGCCACAACGAGACAGTGGCAACTAAGGAAGGAAGGCATGGAAGAGGATGGGGCAGCCCTTTTCCCAGCAGTGAGAAGTTACAGGATGACAACTACAAGATAATACAGAGACCCAGAGAGTCACATAGTGCCTGAGAGACTCACGTAGAGACATATAGACTCTCTAAGGAAGGAATGCAAGAGGATAGCGGAAGTTTAAGGCTGACAACAGCAACAACAACAAGCATTGCAGACCTGGTGGTGCATGGCTGCGGTCCAGAGGCAGGATTTTTTAAATCCAAGTATTAACGAGGCTAGATTCTGCTTACCTTCCGAGATCGGACGAGATCGGGCACATTCAGGGTGATATGGTCGTAGGCCAAATGCAGGGTTTCGGACTTTTGCACATTTCATCTTACATTGTGAAACCTCCAACTTTCTGTTTCGCAAGGTAACCCAGGAGATGGCAAGAGAGCATGAGGGTTTATAATCCATGCATACGAATCATTGAGTAATATTCCCTCATAAGTGTGGGTGTTCTCCAGGTAGTCCAGTTTCGTCCCACACTTAAACATTGTGCAGAAGTCCAAGGATCGTGCTGAAAAAACATTTTTGAGACTCAGTAAAGCTTTACTGGATAATTTGCTACTGTTATTATTCTGTTATCATGTTGTTGAAGATGCACACAGATAAATATATATATTTAATGCAACTATAGAATTGAGAATGTTTATTACAATGAAATGTGTCGCACTGAGTGAACGTGTACAGAATGATTATGAGACACTTGTCTGCTGAAACACGTGACATTCATGAATTGGTGGCTACGCAAGATGAAACAGATTCACCATTAAAGAGTATTTGCATTTATTGTTTCAATATATGGGTGCTTTAACCCAGATTAAAGTGTGAATGCTTCCTTAAAAAAACTACTAGTACATTTCTTTGGTGGCAGACACGGATTGTCCTATTAAACGGAGTGCCATCTATTATGTCCTGACAGTGTTGTATAAACAGCCCTTATGTGAAATATATATGCGGAAAAATCTTTGAACTTTTGTTTTAAAACCTGACAAGCAGGCTGCGTAATTTACTAAGCCATTTACAGTAATGTCACAACGAACAAATCACGTATTTTGAGACACGAACCTGCTGTAGGCTAGTGAAAGTTCAACATTATAAACAACATTGCTGAACAATGAGTACGTACAGGTATTGATATATATGGCTGCTAAATTACGCAAGCATAAGAAAAATATGTTTCACTCTTGGGCTAGCCTACTGATGTGAAAAGTATAAGTGCTGTCCAGTTAATTACGAGTACACCTTTTGCTGAAATAAAAAAATTGGAGTCTAACTAAACACCACACATGCGGCTCTCAATATACCTGCCAGTACATAATTGAACACATCATTATAATTGCCATACCGGATAATTATTACGCATTCAATTCCCACACGCAAAGGCACGTGACATTTACACATCCAAGCTTGATCCAAATTCTCACAGAATGATCTCACAGCCACTGGCTCTAAGCAACCACTCTGGAATTAATTTCCCTGCTTCCTGGTGTGGAGCCGTGCTTGGAATCAATAGAAACAAGTGGTTGCATAGCCGTAGGTTAATCGCAAATGACCAAGTGATAGCAATGGACGGATGCATTTAGACTTGAAATGTATACGAAGGATCTTTCCCTAAGAATGCAAATATACTTCGAAGACACGTAGAACTTCTGAGCTTTTCCTTTGGTCCTGCTTGCAGTTACGGGCATGGATGCGCACTCTGAGAGCACCCCATCTGGTCTCATAGTTTCGACCTCTCAGGAAGCACTGTGTGCCTCTCTCAAGCTTGGCTACCGACACTGTGGATTCAGATGACGATCACAGTGAACATCTTAAAATGTCGACAGTTCACAATATATTCCCCCCCTTCAGCAAACAGCACAGTATTTAACAGTTTTAATACAAGTGTAGAGACGTAAATAGCGTCTCTACGGCGTATATGCCAACTACAACTACAATTGGTAAAGGAGGGTGCACGTACCTCTCGAGGGAGCCGACGGAGACGTGGCGGAGAAGCAGGCCCTACAGCGCAGGGTCCCGTCGCAGAGAGAGGGAAAGGGGACGTGCCAACTCAGTGGAGTGAAGGGGACCTAGAAACGGGGGCCCGGAAACGGGGGCCCGGAGGACATGTGACGGTGGATCCAGTTCCGTGTCGAGAGACACCGAGGAAGAGGCGTGGCCGGAGGCAGAGCGAGGTCACACTCGGGAGGGTAAGAGGGACAGGGGCGGAGTGATCGGGGTTGTCTGGCGGGGGAGCTAACCATGTGGCGTTGCTTCGGGGGTCTTGGAGCATCGGTCGTCGGGGATACAGTTTTTCATAGAGTCCCCTTTGGGGGTCTAGAGTAACCCCGAGTATTGTTAACCCATAGCCCTGTTCGGTTGTGAATAAATCGTGGTGCCTCCAGAATTCTGTGTGTACCTCGTGAGACACGCACTACATCTGGTGCCAGAAGTGAAAATACTTCATAGCTAGGTGATAGCTTAGGCTTAAAATGTACACGAGAAGAAGGCAACCTACCAGGGCTTCTTCGGAGGAGGAAGACAAAAAGGGGGTGATCCCCCAGACAAGCCCAGGAGAGGCGGCCCCGGAGATGGACCACGAGGGGTTTGGGCTTGCGGAGCAGCGCCAGGACTGCGACCTCGCCATGCCGCCAGCAGCGGGGTGAGACAGGCGGGCGCGTAGCCAGCGCTTGGTCAACCTACTGTCCGCTGTGGCAGTACTCGTCACGGAGATGGAACTGGACGAGCCAGCTGAACGAATTGGAGGACCAGAGCAGCGGGGCAAAGACTCCGCCGCTGCTACGTCCTGCGTGTGGGAAATGCGGGAAGCATGGGAAATGCAGCCCGCGCAAGCAAGCGGCTGCCATTTTGAGCGGTGTGTGGGACAGGGTTCCCGCCATCGCGAGCGTCTCACCAAAAATGCAAGCGGAAGGGCCTGCTCTGAAGAGGCGCCTTTTCTTTGTGAAAAGGCCTGGGGGGAACGGGGGAGTCACCCGACCCCCTACCACATGGGGGTTCTTTGGCTCAGGAGGTGTCATGCTCGTCGAGCCATCTTCCGGCTGCCCCCAAAGCCTCCAGGGGACCCACACCTTCAAAGCTTGACGGCTCGGCATCAAGGACTCGGGCACAGACGGCACGATTTAAATGACCATCCTCCGGTGTCAAAGTGCGCCTACACCCGTGGTCCACGGCCGCCACTCGAGCCAGATGGGTCAATGGCTAACATGGGCTTATCTTGTGCTCAAGTGTGGTGTTGCATGTGTAACGGTGTAAATAGTGCAGGAGACGAGTTGACGGAGGCGACACATATTTATTATAACACTCTACAGTAACAGTCAGCTATACAGTCTAGGAACACAACCTACGGCTGCGCGTGCCTGACACCGGCTATGCTCTCAGGTCCTCCGGCTATGTATTTCCTAGAGGAGACTATCTGACCCGACCTAGCCAGGGTACGGGTCCCAACCACTGGCCCATCGGACCCGGCCCTGATAAGGACGTCGGGCCGGAGGTTCCCAGGGTCTCACCACTGAGCCACACAGTGTCCCGGCCCTGATAAGGGCGGCGGGGCTAGGGGTCCCAGGGTCATATCTAGCTTGCTCCGTCTTCCTTCTTCACTGGCTCCAACGACTCCCCGAGCTCTCTCTCGCACCGCCCTATATACCCCTCTGCCCCCTGAGGGGCGGGGCTGTATGCGGACGTCGATATAGCCACCCCACGCACGGACCGTGATGTAGACACCAGCTACGTAATGGCTCGCTACACCCCAGTACGTACCACCTCTACACATGTGTGAGGTGTAGTTGTGGCCTGTCCGGGAGGTGGTCCGTCCATTGTAAATAGTTGCCACTAACTTTTTTTTCTTCTCTCTTCCTCCCACTCTTCTTCTCTCCCTGGTCCTGTATATAGTGTATATATCGGTTCTTCTTCATTGGGGATTATTTATTGTTGTTTTTCTTTTGTTGCATTCTAAATTGGAGGCCCACACATTGCGTATATGCAAGGTGATGGGTTTGATTGGGTCCTCAGATGGTTCTTTCCCATCACCTTGCCATACATAGCAGGGGTCACCAAAAAGATTTCCAAAATCTTGAGCAAACACAAGATCCAGGCTCGATTTAACACATTACATACAATTTGTGATCTGATCCCATCTGTGAAGGATAGGATACCCGATATTCAATACCCTGGCATCTACAAAACAAGCTGTGTCTGCGGCAGTAGTTACATTGGGGAATCTAAGCGACATGTCTCGGACCGTGTTTGTAAGCACAAGGCAGATTTGAAACACGGTAGGACCAACAAGTCGGCCGTGGCTGATCATTGTTTTAAAGCGGTTGGCTCACACGAAATTGATTTCTCAAAGACAAAGGTACTTTGTAAGCCCACTGGCTATCAACAGAGATTGGCTCATGAAGCCATCCATTTCTACACACAGACACAATTTCAACCAAGAAGATGGGTACAAACTTAGCAATCATTGGAAGGACGTTATCAACCAGTTTAAGTCATAACAGGCTGTGATGTTCCCATTCTGCCACCTTCCGATGTTAGTTGTTATTTTCCGATTTTACATTAACAGGTTAAATTCTCACACCAACACAGCCACCTTCGCATGCCGAGCTCGACGCGGTGGTGGCTCTGCGATCTTACGTTAACATGCTGATTTCTCACATTAACATCACTAGCCCACTTCGTTTATGACCCTTGGGCTACACCCATTTTAAACCTTTAAAACAGTCTGCTTTTAGCAGCTTTCCCCCTCAGTTTTACTCCTGATGATGATCGCTTTGTGTTGTGATCGAAACGTCGTAGTTTTGTTTATTTTATTTTTATGAATTTGAACCTATCTACATGACTTCACTGAAAGACCCAAAGAACATAAGTTCCTTCTTGCACTTTTTCCTGCGGAAACCCAATTAGCTTTCTTCCCCCCCGCCTCAAACGTTTTATTTATTTATTTACAAGACGATATCAGGTACACAATATAGAGGATTACAAAGGGGGGTTGACACCAGCACAAACACATTACGGATCACAATGAGATTGGAAACCTATCTAAACCGTTTGTTTCAATAAACGCTACAACCCCCTGGTGTCTTCCTAAGTTTTGTTACCCCTGTAGGAGACGGAAAATGGGAGGGGAGGAAGGGTGGAGGGGTTGCTTAAATGTCCTCATGAATGCCCTTATATAATTAATGCCCACTGGAGGAGAGGTAGTTAAGGGGTTCCATTATTGGTGGTAATCTTCCTCACTGACCCTTAGATTTGCACTTAGATGCTGCCCCCATTACCTTTCTTAACAGTGAATGTGTTGTCTCCCGCTTGTGATCTCTAATCCATGCGGTCCTCTTGCTTGTGTAATGTTCTTGCAGGAGACGGAGACTTCTTAGAGGCCACACGCTTTTATTCACCAATACTTACTAGACCTAACACAAGGGGTATACGGTCCCCGTACCCGCTATCCTGAGGAGTTACAGACTCCGGACTTGCTGGCTATCTCCCCCGCTAGCCTAGCGTCCTCCGGCTGGGACCTAGGGGAGGCACACTGACCCGCCGCTGGCCCGGCGGGTCCCCGACCTCTGGTCGCTCGAGACCTTCGCCCTCACAAGGGCGGGAAGGCTGGGAGCCAGGGCCCTATCCAGGATCTATCTCCCCTGACCACTGGTTACACTGAGCCCCAGCCCTGACAAGGGCTGGAAGGCTTGGTCCAGGGTCCTAGCTGTCTTCAGCAGACTTGGGTATTCGTGTAGCAGAACTAACCAAGAGCTCTCAGCGCTCCAGCTTTTATACCTGTTCGTGGCTGGGTTAACCAATCCCCAGCCACCTCTTGGACCCCTCCGATTGGTTCTTACCAATCTGGCGTTTGGATCCTACCTAACCCCATTTGACCCTGTTTGATTGAGCGGGAAAACCTTGTTTACCAACTGCTCTCTCACAGCTTGCGAACAGCGAGTAGTTATCACCACTACACTTGTATCGCATTGCAATTCCATGCATTCAACATTTCACGTGTCTTTGCACACTTTTTTCCCTTTCCACTTGTTCTATTTTTCTTGTTAATGTTCATCTTTCTGATCCATGCCAAAACAGGTAATATCCACCGATTGAATATTCTCTTTTTTCGGCACATAGGTTTGTGGATTTCATTATTACGTTTCGAGAAGCACTCTAAACTGCTCTTCTGTGCTTATTTATATAATTTTGATCACGGTAAACATTCAATATTTGTCCTATATATGTGGTGGCCTCGAGGGGACCACTGTGGTGCAGAGAAAGTGCCGTGTGAGGGGAGGTACTGTAATGGTGGAGCCCGGGTGTCGCTGAGAAGGGGGTCACGTCAGGATGTGACGAGGTGAACCCGGGAGTGCACATGACCGGATGAGGGGGGCAGGGGAGCCCCCAGTCGGGGGTGAGAGGATCATGTGATGGGGATCCAGAGTCCCCACAAGGGTTCTGGAAGGGGGGCGTGGCCAGGGGTGGGCCGGTCACGCCAGGGGAGTTATAAGCGCGGTCCCGAGAGGGATTGGGGCATTCAACTCTGGGAATGAAGTCGCCATCCTCGATCCTCGGTCTTCAGTCTCTGGTCTGCACGCGTGGACCAGGCAGCCAGTTAGCTGTCCTGGTCCGACTAGAGAATTGTCTCTCTGAGTGTCAGTTTAGTTAGCCGAGGTGGTCACCCCCCTATGCTGTTATCTTGTTAGAGTTACCCGTTGTGTTGAATAAACGTGTTGCCTCCAAGTACAAGTGTGTGCCTAAGTTAACACACTACATGTACATACAGTGCGGTCTTCGGTTTATCACAGTCCGATTTGTGATGATCCGTATTTACGATGTTTATATAACGCCACATGGGTTGATTTACGACACATCTTCCGACATGACTCCGAACGCATTTGAACAGAGTCAGTCTCGTTTCCGATGTGACTTGGTGTGTAGCTTTTGTTTTTCTTAAGTGTTCTTGTGGATTTTTACTTTTTAAATCCTGTTAAAAATGGCTGATTAAAGGAAAAAAACACATCAGCAAGTGAAGTTTCTACTGTTTCTACAGTCTATGGGAAAATAGGGTCCGACTTACGACGATCCGATTTACAATTACGGGGTTTTTAAGAACGCGTTGTAAAGTTGTAAAAGTGAGGACTGCCTGTATTCTGCTGTGTTCCAGTGGTATTCCACTGATAGATATCCCCGGTTGTATTGGACAGTTTGTTGTCGGTAACAGTTATGTAACCCATATTTATCTTGAGTCCAACTTCGCCTCCTCACGAAGTTCTTCCATCAAGCACAGTAGTTTTTGCCCATTGGACGTTATAATAATATGGTCGTCCGCCAATATGGAATGGTTAATGTTGTATCCATTTATATTTGTGCATTAGTTTCTCCCATCCAATGTTCTTTAACCATTTTCTGAAACATCGCTGTTATTAACTTGGGTGAAAGAGTGTCTCTTTGTGTAATTCAGTACTTTTTGCATGCAAGCTTTTTTTCCAATTGTCAATGAATCACAATAATTATTCTATTCCACAGTGGTGCTAAAACTGACTAACAGAATTACACACGCATTACCATCTTGTTGCATGGATGTACATTGTTCACGAAAATTGTTGAGAACAGAATAACAGAACATTTGGAGGCCAATCAACCACGTGTGACCAAGGTTTAGGAAAGGTTTCAATACCATCAACCACGCATATTCCGCCATTCACATTCTGGAAAACACAAATTACCATTTGCATAGTTTTTGTAGACTATAACAATGGAATTTGATACAGTGGAAACTGATTAAATATAATTAGTAAATATCATATACATAAATGCCTTCAGTAACACACTTTATTAGGAACATTGCTTATCTCAACTGAATTATTAAAGTGATGAGGTAGTAATTACAGAAATAAGGTAGCACTTAATAGCCTTGATTACGATATGTAATAAATGTGGTGTACATTTGAAACGTAAACATATTTTTCCTGTGATTGAATACAGAAAAATATAATTTACTACACTGCACAATTATAGCATGAAGCATCGCTGTATTTTGATGTACCAAGTAAAAAAGATCCTTACTGTAATGATGTGACATGTGTAGTGTAATAGCGCCGACTGTTATCCAGCAACGGCCTGCGGTAGACGAGCAGTACACACGCCGGTGAGCATATACATGGATGTGTCGGCAGGGTGGAGAAACTAGGGCAAGGGTCATAGAAAACCCCATCTGGAAGCCCCTGGAACCCGCTAGTGGGTTCGAGAAGGGACGCGTGGCCAGGGCGGAACCAGACCGCACCGGGTAGCATAAAACAGCTGAGCTCGTGGCTGCCGGTTCTGGGAAGTGGACTCGTCTCGTCATCACTGTTGTCTTCGCTGCCTTCGTTGCTGCCGTCTTTGCTAGATATTGCGTGGCCAGATAGTTGTTAGCTGTCTCGGTCGGCGCCGTTAGTGTAAAATGGTCAGGGCTGTGTTAAGGCTAGGCTATCTTCTTGGTTCTTTCGGTAAAGTCACGTAGAAGGGAAGTAATAAAATAATAATATTATTACCTCCCTGCAGTCACGAAAGCTTTAAATCGAAATTTAAGGCTAGGCTAGACAATTAGGGAGAGTGCAAGGGTGAACCTGTGAACCTAAAGGTATTAATAAAGGTGATCCTGAAAAACCTTGTCTCCTGCTCCGCTGAGACTACACCTTTATACAGGAGGCCTTGTCTCACATGTGCATGCCTGCGAGTGAACACGAAGCTTCACAATGTCTTGTGGAATTCCCTACCCTTGGAAATTAATCTAACCGACAATGTGGACACTTTTAAGTCACGTCTAAAAACACATTTTCTTTATTCCCTGTATTATATGTAGCTCTCTTTCTCTCTTTGCCTTTCCTTAACCTTATTCTTACAAGGCACCTAATAAATAAATGTATTATTGTTATAGGTCCATGGGACTGCACCCTCAGAGTGGATCTCATCTCCAGTTTTGATGCACACCTCACCTGGTGCACAGATTTCACCAAAGGACACAAAAGCGCAATTTGACGATATTGATTTAAGTGGAGTAATTGATTTAAGAACCGATTCTTTTTTCTGTCTTATTTGTGCAGGTTTGTACCCCATCAGTAGCGTAAATGTAACAGTATGTACTTTGCATGTAATTATCATATACTCTATGTAAATAATTGCTTCTCAAGCAAACATCATGCAATGCACCTACCATGGTCATAACAACAGATTTTCATAGATGTGTAGGGGTGTTAAAGAGAGGGCCCGTTATGCATGGCAGCCTATGGAAAACAAACACAGTGGGCGGGGCTACGTAAGTGCACGATCAAGTGCCCTCTACGACGTCCGAGCCAGACACCCTGGGGGGGGCTGGTTCGAACGTTATGATCCCCCGGGCCCCACCCCTCAGGGAGGGGTTGGGTATAAAAGGGGATGTTTCAAAGGGCTCGGCAGTTATGTTTAAGCTAAGGGAAGAAGATTGAAGACGTCTTAGATAGAGCCCTGGACTCCCCTGGTTCGATGTCCTTTTCAGGGCCGGACAGGATTGAGCCAGCGGCGTGGTCCCGAAAGCCAGAGCCGGTGCTCTTGTAAGAGCTGGTCTGGAACTCCGGGTACCGGGCCCGACTTACCAGTGTCGGGCCAGTTAGCCTCCCCTAGCCCATTAGTGGAGGATTCGGGGCTAGGACAGAGTTAGCTAGGGGTGTATCCCGAGTTATACGGGTGAGGGGGCCGATACCCCCTCGAGTGTGTATATGCCCACTGTCATATTGTGAATAAACATACGTGTGCCTCAACCTCGGCGTCAAGCGTCCTCACCGGTACTTCAGATGAATTGAAGCATTGTTAAATGCCTGTTAAATATAGAATGCGCATCTCATTTGGATTTGCTTGTTCAATTCTTACTGATAATTTCACAATTTTCATGAACTTGCAAGTTCATATACAAAGTATTTTGTCTTCCTAACATTTGCCAAAATAACATATGAAAGTTATAAAATAAAGGTCATATATATGAAGCAGAACTTTAGTAAATTTGTTCAAGCATTGTTTACATATTTTGTAATCATCGTGAAGTTGATTATGTGCATCACAAATCCCGTGCAGTGCATTTCAAGGTGATTGTAGCATGAGAAAATCCTTTACCTTCAGTTGAGGATTATTTGATGTGGTTGCAGAGTGTGCCGAGTTGGTGACATTTCAGTGTGTGGTCCTAACTGACTCTGCAATACCTTTTCTGGCCTTAGAGAGGACGGCACAGGCAGTGAGCTCCCTACACCCAGGAGAAACCGCTGAGCTCGTGGGATACTTCCAGTGTTTCTTTTCTACGACGATTGTGAGAATGCACTGTGCCAGTGAATAGCATGCGATTACATAACATCAGGGAGGTCACTCCACTTCGAACAATAATGGTGGCTTATAAACCGCCTTGTCTGTCTTGAACCAATCCTCTCAGGTCAGAATTGTAGGAAAACTCGTTGAGTCACACGAATGATCGCTGATTGGACATTCCCAATTAGCACAGCTGTGTTTGGGATGAACAATTTTTAAGTTCTCAGATTCTCAGGTTTCTAGGCCCAATTTTGGGTTTGAGTTTGTATGTTCGTTTGTTGAGATTATACCAAATGTTTATTGTTAACGTACAAAATGTAAATATTTTGAATATTATAAATATGAATCACTGACTTTTGTTTTTACTCTCCGGCGGCAAATGAGTAATATTAATGTAAGTCACGCCATGGTAGTTATGCCATCTCCAGTGACCTTGACGTTTTTGGATCAGTCCGAAACTATTTTCTTTCGTATCATATGCAATTTTGCATTTAGGCCCATATTTTTCAGATTCATACGAATATTGGCAAGACATCCACCGTTTACTCAAGCATAAAATGAAATGCATTTTATTTTAGAGTCCACTGTTACGTTGGAGTAAAAAAACGCATGCTCATTGGACAACCTCCACTGTTGCTGCCACGTGATCCAATATATCACCAAGAGCAAAGGTGCCCACGTTGTCTTTGGCAGATTATTTATCAGCATGGAATAACGCTGAGTGACAAAATATGAATGATATTTATGTGGGTGGTCTTCAACATTTCAGCAGACATTTTTGGTGCCTTTTTATACTTGCAAAAAATATTTATCAGTTGCAGAAAAACTGCTTCTTCTCAGCTTGTAGTTTGTAAAACATGTCCTTTTAAAAACTTTGGCAGTTTATGTTAAATCTCTGTGGGAATCTTTCACCAGAGGCCCAACTGCGCGAGAAGACATGAACGCGCCGTGTTTAATCTGCCCGCTCTCAGCTTGAGTCAGGGTCGCCTCACGAGAAGCCGCCCTCACTTCCAGGTGCAATCGACCACATGCCAACCCCCCCCCCCAAAAATGACAATGCCTGGACAGGATAAATGAAACCTCAATGCATGTGTGCATTCCTCGTTGTAAACACGGATTCTAGGCATGAGGACATCATTGGCGGAGGCTTGACAAACATTGCGTTGCTGCGTGGATGGTTGCCGTGGATCATCAGCCCAAGCTGCCTCCCATAAATTCCAACTCAACGAGGGAAAATTGGCATTGGGAAGACCCCCACAAATCCTAGGGGGATGACTGAGACTTGATTTTTCACGTACAGTGAGGGAAAAAAGTATTTTATCCCCTGGTGATTTAGTACGTTTGCCTACTGACAAAGAAATGATCAGTCTATCATTTTAATAGTAGGTTTATTTCAACAGTGAGAGACAGAATAACAACAACAAAATCCAGAAAAACGCATTTCAAAAATGTTATAAATTGATGTGCATTTTAATGAGGGAAATAAGTATTTGACCCCCTCTTAATCAGAAAGATTTTTGGCTCCCAGGTGTCTTTTATACAGGTAATGAGCTGAGATTAAGAGCACACTCTTAAAGGGAGTATTCCTAATCTCAGCTTGTTACCTATATAAAAGGCACCTGTTCACAAAAGCAATCAATCAGATTCCAAACTCTCCACCATGGCCAAGACCAAAGAGCTCTCCAAGGATGTCAGGGACAATATTGTAGATCTACACAAGGCTGGAATGGGCTACAAGACCATCGCCAAACAGCTTGGTGAGAAGGTGACAACAGTTGGTGCAATTATTCGCAAATGGAAGAAACACAAAAGAACTGTCAATCTCCCTCAGCCTGGGGCTCCATGCAAGATCTCACCTCGTGGAGTTGCAATGATCATGAGAACGGTGAGGAATCAGCCCAGAACTACACGGGAGGATCTTGTCAATGATCTCAAGGCAGCTGGGACCATAGTCACCAAGAAAACAGTTGGTAACACACTACGCCGTGAAGGACTGAAATGCTGCAGCGCCCGCAAGGTCTCCCTGCTCAAGAAAGCACATATACATGTCCGTATGAAGTTTGCCAATGGACATCTGAAAGATATAGAGGACAACTGGGTGAAAGTGTTGTGGTCAGATGAGACCAAAATGGAGCTCTTTGGCATCAACTCAACTCGCCATGTTTGGAGGAGGAGGAATGCTGCCTATGACCCCAAGAACACCAACCCCATCATCAAACATGGAGGTGGAAACATTATGTTTTGGGGGTGTTTTTCTACTAAGGGGACAGGGCAACTTCATCGCATCAAAGGGACGATGGACGGGGCCATGCACCGTCAAATCTTGGGTGAGAACCTCCTTCCCTCAGCCAGGGCATTGAAAATGGGTCGAGGATGGGTATTCCAGCATGACAATGACCCAAAACACACGGCCAAGGCAACAAAGGAGTGGCTCAAGAAGAAGCACATTAAGGTGCTGGAGTGGCCTAGCCAGTCTCCCAACCTTAATCCCATAGAAAGCTGTGGAGGGAGCTGAAGATTCGAGTTGCCAAACGTCAGCCTCGAAACCTTAATGACTTGGAGAAGATGTGCAAAGAGGAGTGGGACAAAATCCCTCCTGAGATGTGTGCAAACCTGGTGACCAACTACAAGAAACGTCTGACCTCTGTGATTGCCAACAAGGGTTTTGCCACCAAGTACTAAGTCATGTTTTGCAGAGGGGTCAAATACTTATTTCCCTCATTAAAATGCAAATCAATTTATACAAATTTTGACATGCGTTTTGCTGGATTTTTGTTGTTATTCTGTCTCTCACTGTATAAATAAACCTACCGTTAAAATTATAGACTGATCATTTCTTTGTCAGTGGGCAAACGTACAAAATCAGCAGGGGATCAAAAACTTTTTTCCCTCACTTTATGTATGTTGAACTTCTTCTGCAGTTCACCAATCGTGTATTGTAACAATATACATGATTCAATCATACTCATATTAAAACATTGTTGCATGGAGTTCAAACGGAACAGTTACCACAAGCTTTCAAAATCAAATCCGTTCAATATTGAGATTGACGTCAATATGCTCGCTCGGTCTCAAAGCTTCTTTACTTGCCAGCGCTGCTATGGACCAAACGTGTCCACAGCCTATTCTCTACTCTCCCGTGACGCCACTTTGTCGCTGCATGTTGTGCACGGCACACAACGTAAACTTGTTCTACTCATGCCACAAATGGGCCCAACTCACATTCAAAATTTCTGTTTAGTTCATTGTCTTTGACTTGTGCTGTGGTTACTGCGCTTTGAACCCGGCAGCAGTAATCTCGTGGTTAGCCCGCTGTGCCACAAATCCAGCGACCCGAGTTCGATTCTCGCTCACGGCCAAAATCGGTGACGATTATCTGAACCGATCCTGGGCCTCCCCGAGGTCAACTCAGACTCAAAATTAATACCTGATGCGGTGTGTAAACATCGCCACTAGGGAGATAAAGGCGGCGGGCGTGATCTTTGCAACCCACCCCCTCGTGTGCTGTTCCGACTTTTACATAGGTGCTCGCCAACAGCACTGCCCCCTACAGTCTGTTAAGGCTTTTCGGGGGATCTTTTTTCTTTGGTACAAACCCAGCAACCCAAATTCAATCCTCAGTCACGACCAACGTCATTCGCGAGTGAGATCAGAACCGACCCTGTCTACCTCAATCCCCTATCCCCTCCCAACCATTCATCAACCTGTACTGACCAGCGTGGTGCAGTGAAGTATGACAACCCCCTGCAATCAAATATGGTGTAGAAAGGCCTTCATCCATTGTTGGATGGCCAATGTATGGACTTTCCTAAAATTATTATCTGTTCCCATCAATTTGGTCAGGTCAGGGTTATATGAAAAATATAACAACATAATAATTTGAGTCATGGTAGAGAATATAAGCAATACGATATGCTGCTCTGCACGTAAAAATACATAATACATCAGCCCCCGTGAGAGTGCATATATTTCTTCAAGTTTTTTTTTAATTGAACAAACGATTCTTGTACACACAGAGGGCATGCGTGAGAATTGGCACCAGGAGAGACACAATTTCAAGAACGACTTTTACCAACGGGGTTTATTTATTTATTTTGAAACCTATGCCATGTGTTTCAATAAACCTAACATCCCTGGTATACCACCCTGAACACGTGAGAGTCTGAACGGGTGAGAGCCTGGACAGGTGAGCACCTGAACACATGAGCACCTCAACAGGTTAGAACCTGAAAAGGTGAGTGCGTAAATGCCCGAGTACCTCAACAGGTGAGAGCATAAACAGGTGAGAGCCTGAACAGGTGAGAGCCTGGACAAATTGGTAAGATTATGCATAGGTGAGGGCCTGAATGAGTGAGTGCCTGAACAAGTGAGATTCTGCTTGAAGGTGGATGGTGCTTGGATCATGCATAAAATAATCATTAGCATTATTGTGGAGAACATAAGTAACAAAATATATAAGCAGAAATCCCTCCACGTATAAAATAAAGTATTTTAAGTTCATCTATTTGAAAAATAGACTAAAAAATAAAAACGTAGCGAAGTTTGTTATTTTTCACTCACAAGTATCTTTCTGTTTGTCGGTCAATTTGTAATTAAGAAAATTGACAAAGCCAACTTGGGGCGAGTTTAGTTAGTAAGCTGACACGATTAACACGGAGTGGGGACAAAGGACAATGATACAATTGTTATTTATTTAATGATTTGCCAAAGTGGCATTGACCAACCATTGAAAGGACATTTAAAAGCTGGAAGTTTAATAGTTTGTGTTGCCTTTATATGTGTATAAATACAATGTATCTTCCTTTTACTTATTTATATATTGGTAAACATTCAGACTTATGCTTGATTATGAAACTTTGCAACTATTTTTACAGATTTGTCTGGGAAATAGCTTTTCACTGGAGAAATCACATTTATATAATGTAGACTCTCCAGCACTATAAAATGTTGAATTATTTTTCAAATAACTGCTGATGGCTTTGCTAAATCTTTCCGGATTTTGATATTTTTAAATATAAATGCAGGGGGAAAATTACCTTTTTGTTTGCGCAGTGCAGGGAAAATGTTTTTTGTGATTAAACACAAAGCATTTTTCCCGTAGCACGATAGATAAAGGACCGTTACAATTGAATGTAATCGTGAAATGTACGAGTTAAGAGCCCTCTGCTCTAGCGCTTTCCATTCCACAAGCTGCATTGTGCACCTCCCCCCCCCCCCCCATAAAACCTCCTCCATTTACCCAGCTGCCGACAGTCGAAATGCCTTTCTGTGAAACTGGGGCTTGCAAAGAAAGAAAGGAAGGAGAATCACTGGCCTTCAAAATGAAAGCCTTCTGGGTATTTCTGAAAATGTCTTATGAGCAATGCAACGAACAAAAACGTTTTGAAAAGACGAGAGACGTCGACAAATCAATTAAGGCTGCCAAGTGACGTCAAATGCAGGAAAATGCGATGTGATTTCAGACCCGTGACCAGCATGGTAACCGGCTGCAAGGAATGGAAAGGGAGGGCACACCGCAAAGATATGAAGGTAGGAGGAAGACCGCGATCTGAGTGGACGTCAAACATAAAACATTGGAGGGTAATGAAAGCCGTCTCATTTGAACGATGCGGTGACAGAGAGAAGTGGAGGACGTGGTCACGCATCAATGTCCCAAAAGGCCAAGGGACTCGGAGAAGGAGACACAGAAGCAAGGGCGAATGTGAGATTGACACTTCAGCCATGGTGACTGCTGCACCAATTCCCCAACTCTGAAAGGGACAACCTGTGACCTCTACAACCCTGGATAGCACAATCTGATTAGCACGCTTGGCTACGTACGGCGCGAAAGAAGCTCAGTATACGTACACACACATTGCAATGCTATAGTTACCACACGTCCCAGAGTTGTCGTATGCTGCACATTTGTGGCTCCTGAACCTTCGCGGCGGCCACTCTGTCCCCGTTCCTCAGGGGACGCAATGGAAAGGCCCCCCCTCCCGCATAGTGGAATGGGCCGCATTTTCATTGCAAATTGCGTAATGGAGCCGACATTCCAGAAAACACAATCGTCATTCCACCAAACAGAGGCACAATGACAGCTCAGCGTGCATCATGAGTTGAGCCCACTGTCCAAGTTTCGCGTGTATTTTGTATGCGTCTACGTGATTATAAACCATAGCAAAGGAATGCACTTTTTTACGATGACCTGCTTGCATTAATGCTGCACTGGCAACGTCACATGTTAATTCGTGAAATGCAGAATACAAAGAAGCACAGACGGCGAGATATTTCACATCGTTCGTAGTTCATAGGTGGCTGCTCTGTGTAAATCCAGTGCTGTTTGGGACTCGCGGTGCATTTGACTCCCTCTCCCCTGCCCTCCTCCTCTTATAATGACTCTAGTCTGTGAATGCTGTCAATTAAGGGTAAATGGAGATGCCCCATTTACTTTGCTGGCAACATTGCGGAGTCGATGCGGGGGGAACCGACATTGCGGAGTCAACGTGGCAGACAATGCAGCCAGGGACGGGTAGTCTGGGCGCCACAAAACTCAAGTCTTGAAATTGCTTCCAGGTGGAGGAAGCTGCCCTGATTGAGGTCTAGCGAGGCTGGCCACGGTGAGATCATGCCCAAGTAGAGGGCATTTAAGCCACGTTAAATTACCGTGGAAATTCACTTTTGACTGAATTGCATTAGTGTCATAATCTACAGTACCCAAGACTGCTTCATACAGAACCCATGCCAATGAATCACTCTGCGCGAGTCTCCCGTGTCAAGCCAGGCATTGATCTTTCCATGAATTATTACTCTTTTTTAATTACTGAACCAAACCAAACGTCATGGACTCATGTGAAATTGCGATACAGTTTCATGTATTGACACTTCTGACCTAACCTTGACCTTGAAATACCTAAACAATTTAGCATGACATTTAACGAGTGTATTACAAAGCATGAGAAATATTACATATTATTCAATAATGCCATAACTTCAAATGTTAAATGAGATGCCTTCTTTCGATGAGTGGCCACAGATATATGAATGTCATAGTGTGCTCAGACCCTTCAATTTCCCACAATTGTAACCAAGGAGTAATGAAACTACATTTGAATGCACTTGTAAATGTCACACTGAAACCATAACTGCCAGTATGCGTGGAGTGCAAATATTGCATAAACAATGCATTGCCCTGTTTTATAATAAGCCATGGGCTATATATTAAATGTATTTATGGACGTTGAATAGAATGCGAATAAGAACGTCATTTTTTCGTGATTATAAAATAACGTAACTGCACATTCGTGTTTCTGCATAACACTGACTACAGATATGCAGATTTGGTACGAAGTATTTTAGAGTAAAGTGCTCATGGCATTTTCATTCAAGGTAAAGGCGCAGCCCCGCAAAGGCTTGCTCACTCCGCTGCTGGTGGAACGGAGCTCTCGACAACCATTCTAGAGGGGACTTTGGCTGAGACTTCCATGCCGGCCAGACGTCTTAGAAGAAGTGGGAGTACCCTGCCTTTCGTGTTACCTTTGTTGTGCACCCCCCCCCCCTCCCCCACTTCTGATTAGCGCTGTCGGCTATGCACGGTGCGAAAGAAGTTCAACATACATATATACCCACACTTTTCCCCACCAAAGATGACCTATCTATAGATAAACTAGTGTATCCCCATTTATACAGTGTGATAACCATTGCACCACGGCAGCATTAAAATATCATCACACAAAATGAATGAAAACATTGGTAGAGATATCAAACCACTGATTTGAAACAACTAATTTAGTTGAGGGTGTTTTTTAAGCAGATTTTTTCAATAATAAATGCTATATAACACTTTCTGTGTGTGCATGTTAAGGAACAGCACTGATCACTTCAGTATTTGACGACTTCACCTCAAGGCATCCCCAGTGAAACCAAGAGCATGTGATATAAAGTTATAATCGAGATCAGCCTAACAGCATATTGTGTACAGCACCTGCTTATATACAGGTATACGGATGAAGACAAAGCACTAATAAATGAGAATTCTAATTCACCATTATGTTGCTTTGCGCCAGGTTGTGTGAGCTTGCACGTAGTGAACGATATGGAACCTAATCGTGTAAAAAAAAAAACATATTTTTAGTTTGTTGTAACAAAACGTGAGCATGGTACAGATGTCACAGTACCACCGTAGGACAGTCGCGACTGTACTGAACCATATAAAATAGGTGCGTGGGATAAGAGGTGGGGGGAGAGAGGTGCTCAAACCAAGTGGGGACATCACGTCGGGGAGAGGATGGAATGGAACTTTAAATTCCGAAGGGATAATCGGGGAAGCCGGCATGCGGGCGGGTGGGGTTATTAATCTTAAATGCATTGTATTTATTTCGTTTTGTGTATTATCTGAGGTCTCTTTGGTGTTGTTATTTTTTTGTTTGGAATGGGCTGCGGTCGCTTTGAGACTTATATGGGGGCTACTTTAGCGATATTCATTTGCCCGGTCACACAGCCCTTGTAGCGGTGGGGAATGTTTTTGTTTGTTTGAGTAAAGACTTTATGAGTCCCATGTCAATTGAACTCTCATGAGTTTGGACAAGCATTTATTGTCAAAAAATGCACCCTGATGACTGACTTTATTGAGTACGAGTCAAGACAGTACGTTGTGCACTGACATTTTCAACTTTGAATTGTGTGGCAAGTGAGTAACAGTTCACTTGAAACTTGACTGCCACTTTTAATGTTATATTGCTAATACAGAATATGGCCTCCTATACATCATGCATGCTTTCTAACATTTGTGTGGTGTGTCCTATCCACGCCTCTGCACAGTCAAAACTTCTGTTGGCCACAATTCCACCGTAAAAGGAAGCATCGCAACATGTACATACGCGCAGTTGACTCATACAATGGCTGAAAACGGTGACATTCCTTTGCATTGCAACTGCAAGTTGAAAGATAGAAATTCTTTGACGTTTCAAAGTTACATGGGAATTATTGGGTGATATTTACTTTTGCGAATGCCTTGGTGCAACAAGTGTGTGTATATTGGAAATTATACAGTCTGGACATGTTCACAAAAGGACTTTCCTCTTGAGTGATTTTGACATTCTATGAAAGACTTACAAAGTATCTTTATGCTCAAATCTATATAATGAGTTTGTTGAATAAAAAACAATTATATATAACAGACATTTTACCTTTCTGCCCTTTGGATTCTCCATTAAATCTGTCGACCTGGCCTGACTGCCGCTATTCGACTTCTGATCTTGCAGGCTGCCTACTTTGCCTTCTTACTAAAGCTGGCTCAGGGAACTGTTTGAAAAGTAACAGAATGTATGTCATCTGCAACCACCTGAGTTAGTGGCAACTCCAATCTTCTGACTCCAATGGGCTTTGAAAAATAAACGACATGAATGCTCTACATTTCTACTGCAGCTCAGAAGGCTCACATCGAATGCTTCCAAAATGTCAAACATTTCATGGCAAAAAAAAGTCTTCTCAAGTAAAAAAAAAGGCTTAATGGGCACTCCACATTATTGACATTTAAGTGCGAGACTTACGTGCGTGGTTGTTTTTCTAATGCGTGTGTGCTTGTGTAAATGGTGTGTTCATGTTGCAAGCAGAGTAATAAACTATTTTGGTAGAAATACAACGTGCTTTAAAAAAATTCGAACACCTAAATGGAACTATCGTTTTTAATGAAAACAAATGTATGTTAATAGCTTCAAAAAGTCTCCACTTGTTCACCATCATTGTCAACACATGCCTGGAATCTTCTCCAGGTGGTCTCCAGAGCCCGGAGGAACATTGTTTGTGATATTGTTGCAAATTCTCAGAAGTGTTAACATTTTTGAAGCACCCTGCACACTCATTTGCTTACTATCAAGGTCACAACACATTAACGTTGCTGATAATGGTGTGACGCTGCATTGTCATCAACCGCATTAATGTTTCATACACCTCTTCGCATTCCACGATGGTCAAACATTTGGTATGACTCTACAGGAACATGTATGTTGAACTTCTTTCACATCCATACGTAGGCAACCTTGCTAATTAGAGGTGCGGGTGGAAGGGCAGCAAACTGAACACAACACGCAGTTCGAAAGAAATTAGTTTTCAGTCTAAGAAGAAATTAGTTTTCAATCTAGAGTTCACGTGTACGTGTAAAATAGGTTTGTGTGTATGGCTTCCCATGTTTGTAATATTCTTGTTGGTGTGTATGCGATATAAGAAGGGTGTTTTTGGAGGGAATGGAACCACATTTATTGAATTTTTTCCCCGAACCACATTGGCTTAGTCAGGGTCATTCATGAATGCATCATTGAAGCAATTCCAACAAACATAAAGTAAATATGAAGTGAGTAAATAAATATATATCCCCCCCTCATCCCCGCCACCTAGTTTATACAGCCAACGGAAAATACGTTGACAATGGAGAAGAACAGCAAACCAGACTCGTAGTGAGACAAGTTTTGCCCCCCCCCCACCCTTGTCAGTGATGTACAAAGAAGGGTCACTCCAAATCAAATATTCCACACCTGTGCTGCCATCACCACCACTTTCTATGGAGCTACACAGGTGTTTGGTGTTCGGTGAAAAGCGTCTTGTTCTGTGTCCAACGATCAGCAAAGGCTCCACAAACCCCATCCATGCACAGGCTTGCAAGCTGTTCAATACAAATGTTAAGCAACTCTCACACTCTAACCTTTTCAGGTGCAAGACGAGCTGGGGGGGGGGGGGTTAGGTTCATAAAGGTTATGAGGTGGGTGGGTGGGAGGAGAGGATTGTGGGTTCAGGGTGGCCCGGACAATGGACTTCACACGGGGGACCCTGGCCCTGGATCTCCATGGAGCTGGGGTCTGATCGCACTTACAGATGAACCACGACGGATCAGCACCCCATTCCCACAGCAATAAACTAAAAAAAAACAACTTAAATCTGTGACCCCTCTTGGTAAGGAAGGAGCAAATAATGACCTGGATCGCATTGCATGTCAAACCTTAAGTTGCGCGCAATGCATAACTGCTACAGAGTAACCGAAATGCCGTGCGTACAAAAAAAGAGAATGCCCCGCCAGGATAATGGTCATCGGAAAGGAAACACGCAGGTCATTGAAAACAGAGACAAAGTGAGGGCCCAGTTACATACGCTTAACACAGTTATTGTGAATGTACTTTCTGTTCTCTTTCATTTGTTGTTTTTCTGAAAGGGTTGGCCGTAGGATATAGGCATTCTTGCGGAGCTCCTTTTTTCTTAGCTTTTTTTAAAAGAAACTTGTTATCGCAGATCTTCTCGGGTTCCACGCGCTGCGATTGTGTGAGCGCTGCCCTACCCCGTGGGCTGAGAAAACCGGAGACTCCGTCCTTTCACTTCACGGCAGCACGGGGGGCGGAAGTGGGCATTAACCCAACGGGTCACTTTTTTTTCACGGCTCACGTTTCTTGCCCTGTGTGGCCCATTAGGGGAGGAGCACACGGTATTAAGCAATTTCTACGACTATATTGGGCACCTGCAATTGCGTATACAAATTAAGCTTATTTTCACTGTGATTTTCTTTGTGCGTTCGTTAATTATACATTGTGTAACTTTTTTTTCTTTTTTTGGTCCTGGGTAGTAAGTGTTATTTCCTAATTGCCTGTGCCTCAAAAGTACACAAACTTTGCTTTGGTGACCAGGACAGTGATATTTAGAAATTTACTTATTTTCAAGAGCATTCCAGATAGATTCAGTGCTGAGTAAACTTGCAGTAACTTCTAGAACATTTTAGAACTTTCCAGTAACATAGATAGTAGTATAAATACAGGGGCCTTAAGCCAACCAGTTCAGTTTAGTTACAGCTGCCTAAGTGGATACATATCTGCATTTTTCTGAGATGGCATCAAGAGGCTGCAAGAATCCGGCAGATGCATTTTGCTATGTCTGCGGCCAATTTATCAAGACAAGAGCGAAAAAGTACTCTGTGGAAGCATCTACTAAGAATGTGCGACGCCTACAAAGCATATTTCGGCATGCCTGTCAGGGATGAAGACAAACCCTGGGCACGTCATTTCACCTGCGAGCAATGCAAAAAAACTCTGGAAGGTAAGATGGACAATTTTTGTTTGGAATTTTATGTTATAAAATTTGTTACAATTTAAAAAATTGGAAAAGTTTTTTTATTTTAATATGTTTTACAATTTTCAATGTATTGAAAAAAATATATAATATATGAAAAATGTTGCGAGAATCTCTTACACATTAGTTATGGGTGAAATAAATGTATTTTTGTAGGATGGTACAGAGGCGAAAAGAGAGCCATGAAGTTCACTATCCCAAGAATTTGGAGGGAACCCACTGACCACTCAAGCAACTGCTACTTCTCCATGGTGGACCATTCCAAACGTCGGACTGGCAAGAATGCACCTGCTTTCACCTTCCGTCATCCATCGCCCCGGTGCCACACTGCCATGAGCTCCCCATACCCACTCCTCTGGAGAAAGAGCACCCATCTTTAGAAGAGAGCAGCAAGTCAGAGAGTGAGGAAGACGTTGTAGATCTAGATGATAATTTCAGAGGTGGAGCCGAGGGGAGACACCCATACTATCCCAACCAAAAATACCTCAACGCCTTGATCAGAGATCTTGGTCTCACCAAGTCCAATGCCGAGCTTTTGACCTTTAGGCTCAAGCAGTGGAACTTGTTGGATAAAAGTGTGCAAGTCGCAGATCAGAGGAAGCTTCACCAACCTTTTTGCAGCTTCTTAACCCGTCAAGATTGGCTCTGCTTCTGCCACAATGTGACCAGTCTGTTCGAGGCAATCGAAATCGCCTGTAACCAGAATGAGTGGCTCCTCCTCATTGACAGCTCAGCCAGGAGCCTCAAAGCCGTGCTGCTCCATAATGGTAACAAATACCCGTCTCTTGCCCGGGCTCACTCGGTGCACCTCAAAGAGGATGACAACAGCTTCAAGGCCTTGCTGGATGCCTTGAAGTATGATGAGTATGGCTGGGAGGTCATCGGAGACTTCAAAATGGTGGCAATGTTTGGTGCATTCTTCACTATGCTCATCAGTGAAACGTACTAATTTATCTGAACATGCTCTTAGTTATATAACACATGACACAATAAAGTATTTCCATCTTGGTGGAGACTTTAATTAACAAAAACCATAATCAGACAATCCACCTCCAACCCATATCTGCCACTCCATATCAATGAGATGTGTAAAAAATGATAAAAAATTCTAATGCGTAACTATCTGCTATGATCAGGAAATTTAGAAGAACTTAGTCTTCTGGGGCAAACTTGTTAATGATTGATCGTAAATATGCACACAATAAATATACTCTACAAAATAATTCTGAATTGAACAGCCCTTAGTATAATACATCTTCTGCTGCAATAAGCATAACATACCAATGATTGTTTCTAAGATAGTAAAGCCATTTATTCTTTATCCAGAGGTAATAATATTCTGCGGAGTGCACTGTTAATGATTCGCGGGTGTTTCTTTTACGGTCATCAAACACCTTCTTTGTTCAATGTGCAATATTCCTGAAGAAGCCTGAACTCGTCCTGAACTGTTTTTGTAGTTGCTGCTGTGCTCAAGCAGCACCACGGATCTCCCGTGTAAAATATCTGGGAAACTAGCCGATCGGAATAATATAATTCGTTTAATACATCAAATAAACCTAAAACGAACGTAACCTTAAGGAGAGCTGATTCAATAAAGGTTTTGATTCAGCCACCCTAAATTCATAGGCATTCATGACAATTCATTGTAATCTACAGCCTCATATAAAGTATCAGCAAGCGTTAAGTCTGTGCGGTCTTCAGCACATTTTTTGTGCAGTGAAAGATCACACTACAACTCCACAAACTACATGTCACATGCAACATTAATCAGTTAAACTATGCAACATATACCTTAACTATTAATAACAATAACTCTCCCTCAACTTTTATGTGTTTTTTAAGGCACTGCTGCACGTATATTAAATGAGTACCTGGTGCCGTGTGCAAACATGAGCACTGTTGGAGACAAAGATGGCCACGTGTTGTTTGCGTCCACCCGACCCCACGCGTGCTATGCGGGCCTTCATAAGTGCTCGCTAGACAGGACTTGCACCAACAATCTGTTCAGGTTATAGAAGGGGACCATTTTCTCTGCCATTGCACTTATATGAGGCATTTAAATCAATGCCCTTTGAAAACAAACGGGGTTTTATATGCGGTTATTGTTACATAACAATTCCGTACCCAATTACAGGGAAATCTTAATGGAGATAACCTTTTGCCTCAGCACAGCCTAGGTTTACGATAACGTATAAAGAGGTGCTATTGTACTTCCAATATATATCTGGAATCGTATCAAAATGAAAGCTGGCAGTAGTGCCAGCCTATACTGAGGACACACGTGGCTGAATGCCATGTCAACACCAGGTCAGGCTTGACGTCACGCAAGGCTTGCCGAGTGGCAGCATGTGTTCATATGCCATGCCGACATGAGTGGGCTCGACACTGGATTTCAGTTGCCGTATAAGTTCAGTTTCATTTGGGGAATGAAAACAGTGTGTTCTGCTTGCCGTAGATAGCGACAAGAAGCATCTGAGCCGCTCTTTCCCTAGCTTCCCTGGACTTACCTTCCCTACTTACTTCCACTTTGGATCTCAAAATTTGTAAAAAAAATCCAACAAGCCATACTTATTTCGCAGTGTGTAGCCAAGCACGCTAATCGGAGGTGCAGGGGAAGGATAACAAACTAAATTAGACATTCAATTGAAATGAGATGGATTCATTTACTTCCCTCCGATTATAGCTTGTGATGCGAATCAAATATTGTATTATCACCCAAGAGACCCTGTCAGCAGCACATTCAGTCGTGGAAATTTGAATATATGCAACATCGTTTCAAACCATATATCCCTTCCCTCCCATCACACTCATCTTTCA
The DNA here is from genome assembly GCF_015708825.2 of Lethenteron reissneri. Lineage (NCBI taxonomy): Eukaryota > Metazoa > Chordata > Hyperoartia > Petromyzontiformes > Petromyzontidae > Lethenteron > Lethenteron reissneri. The sequence continues at coordinate 13,802,017 of NC_083811.1, forward strand.
ATTGTTTTTATTAGGAATACTCACGTCAAAATTAATGCCAGAACAATTGTATTAATTTTAACTTAAGTTTAAACAAAAATGTAACCAGTTCCCTCACTCAATGTGTGAGAAAAGTACAACAGTATGTGCTCTGCCTCAATTGGCTCTGGTTTTCAGCAGCCATGTCATGAAAGTGATTTTCTTCTCAACTCCTGTTACAGCTCTTGCTGAGCCAGTGGTGGAAGTTCCACGTTCCTATGACGGGACGAGTATACATATGGGACAACCGCTATTGAATTCCTCACAACATGGTAGTCGTTTAATCGACCCCAGAACGATGGCAGGCTGAGCCAACCCTACACCAGGATTTGAAATTGTAGCCTTCCGATTTCGAGCCACTTGCTCTACCGCCGAGTTATTGACTGGTTTTGACCAAATGTCACATTTTGCCAGAGAATTAAATCTTCTCCGGTCAAACACTTGTAAGGAAACAGCTGCTCCCTTGTGCCGCTGATAATGAAGATATCTGCTTCCCGTCAAATTCTCCATAAAGCTGCACCTGCCCGAGTATGTTGCACCAATGGGCCCACCACTCTAGCTGCCTTTGCTATCAGGAAAACTTACTCAGAGAAATTATAAAGTTGTATAGCAGCTGGGTAGCTTACTTGGTGTCCGACGTAAGGATCGTTGCGTAGCGTTACATTTATTGTTGTTGTAACGTGCTGACCCGCCCATACAAGACATACGTGAAACAAACCTTCATGGCTCATTTGATTCCTCCAATCTAAATAAAAATTATGATTCTGATTATGCAGGATATTCTGGGACCTAATTTCATTGACGACATATGACTTTGAGGAAGCTGCTTGGTCTCATAATAAACACAAAACTTGGCACATCGGTTCAGATTACTGTCAATCACCTATAACTGCTTTGTTCTGTTAATATGGTTTTCCCCTTTTTCAATGGTTTTACTTGACTCCTATGTTTGTCGTGGTCAAATCTTGTAATCAAAATTTCCTGTTGTCCAATGAATTCCAAAATTTGCACACGTGCTCAGATTCGGTGACACTGCATGCATGTATCAAAATTGGCATCAATAGATCAATTAATTGGCTATTTTAAAGCAAATAACATTTTGTATAGACGGCTTATTAATTTAATATTTATTTGGGTAGGTCAAAAACGCCACGGTCCCTAAACTCTGGAATCGCCTCGCCCAACAAGCAGACGCCACGTGTCTCTTGCCATCAAGATGTCGTCCACTTCCCGTTGTCCAATCGAGTTATTTACTTTTTATTGCACTTTAAAATAAAACCGTTATTTAAAAAAAAAACCTTTTTTTAAGGAGTTTATTTTGGCAACAAAACAGGTGTTAAGATGTTGAAACACCAAACTGAAACCTTTTTACAAGGAATCATGTCGGCATTAAGGGGCCGTCCATAAATGATGTCACGCGATTTTGGACGATTTTCGACCCCCCCCCCCCCCCCTGGCCATCGTCACACGGCGTCACAAGTCAGACCCCCCCCTCAAATATGACGTCACAAAGCTCTGCCCCCCCCCCAAATAAATAAAACATGCTTCAAATCGCTTTTAACTATTGTCTATGTAGTGGGTATTTAATGTGCCGCTGCAGTCTGATGTTGTAGGAGAAAACATGTATTAAAAAGTCTATTTAATTAAGTAGAACTTGTTGTCTATATTTATTTAAAGTTGCGTATTTTGATGTGACGTCACATTTCTCAAACCCCCCCCGTCACACATCGTCACAAATGTCTGCCCCCCCCCCCCCCCCCCAGGAGCGTGATGTCATTTATGGACGGCCCCTATCCACAATGCGTGTGGTCAGAATGCAAACAAAATAACATACTCTGATACTATATGCATTATCCTTGAAACTGATTGGTCCACACCAGAGACAGCTTTCTTTTGAGCCTTGTCTCAAACGGTGTTAGACCAGAGGATGCCGACATGATTTCTTGTAAAAAGGTTTTAGTTTGGTGTTTTAACATCCCAACACCTGTTTTGTTGCCAGAAAATGGGGAAAAACCTATTATCATTATTTGGTACTGCCAAAGGAGGTCCCATGATGCTTTGTTCTGGCTATTTAAAAAAGTTTTATTTGAATAAAAAAATATAATTATTCTTCCAAACTTGTCCGTTGGTTACATATGCTGATATGGAGAAATGCTCTTCTGGATTGCCCACAGTGAGAAGTAAATACATATCATGTCAGTGAATGGCCACCAGAAGATAATATTACAAAACTACTTCGGAAATTACTTCACTATTTTTCCCATATCTGCTACCAAATAGCTCTAATTTTCTGCCCTGTAAAATATTTGTCACACAACCAACTAAAATGTTATGAAAGCTGAAACATGCAGTATTAGTTGAAAATGATTAATTACGTTTTCTCTCTCAATGTAATCTATGTGCTACACTTAAAGACCTGGTTTAATCGTCGTTGGCTGCCTAGTTTGAAAAGCAAGCAGTCTTGAGTAGGACAGGTCATCGCTCGAGGGGATGATGGCCAATTGTCAAGAATAATGATGGAGTGACTGCCAAGGCATGGAACGCATCACAGAGGAGCATTTAATCCAACTTGTGTGCACGTGCTCGGTGGATTATTACATCGTCAGAACAAGAGGGATTGTGGTGACCTATCCAGCAGTATATTGATTATGGCTGCTGATGACGACCATGATGATGAAGCTCAGTACTTTGGTATGGGAAATCTTTTGTAACCACCTCCCATGTGAAGTCTATTCCTTGGATTGCAATCAAAAATGGCCCTCACTCTACTTGGCCTTGCTCTGCATGAACTCTGGCACACAAGATGTAGAGAAGGCAACCAGCACATAATGATGAATGCTGTTGTTGCTAGTGCCCGCGCTATAATTCTTTGAATACATTAACCTGTCACACCTAGTGTCATGGTGAAAGATGCTTGTTATTGTGATTGTGTGTGAAGTTTGTATTTCTGCATCAGACGCAGTTAACCTCATGCATGTTTGGAGCAATTATGTTATCAATCGCCCACATATTTAAATGTGGTATGGGTAAAATTGAGGGCGAGGTTTATCTTGGTTAGGCCAAGTCTCAGATCGGGAACTGATTTCGAGTGTGCAGGTTACTAGGATCAGTACGCTGGTCGAACCACCATATCAACACTCCCCGTGAAGTGTACGTTTGTGTGTATAAGTATTATTCTAAGCTAATTCAAGCTTGGTGCAGATTCCATTGTAATGTCAAAACTACTTGTTAATGGCACAGTTTGTTATTATTCTCTGTCTCAAGGTCGTATATATTATAAATCAAATTTGTGCTCTCATGGAAAACATAACTTTGCTGAGTTATACTTTTAAACATGACGCTGTTACTGCACTCGAATCAGTATCCCCTTTCCAAAAACGACTCAACTGGAAACACACAACTCCAAGCCACATTTTCAGACATGCCAACTCGACCGAGTTAAGTGGTTCACTGCCAATTTTAGAAATTTTTTTTAACTGCACATCACATTTTCACAGAAAACTATTAATCGTAAAAAACATTTTCGTTCAAAAAGTTGTATATATAAAAAAGCGGTATGATTAGCTTTGAAAATCGGGGACGTGGCCAAATAAAATTTCGGCAGTTTTCAGCTTAAATTAGATGGGCTGCGGCAAGCGTGCCTTTTTCTGGCAATGGTCACCGCTCGGATAGGACAACTTATGTTGACTTTCCTCAAAGCAGTACTCATTTAATTGACCTTGCAAGGATGGGCCAAACACAAGCCACATATTTCTTTGGTCTCCGGTACCACAGATAATTCACAGATAAGCCAAAGCTTCACTTTCGCTACGAAGCATCAGCGCGCAGTGGGGAGTTAGTTGACATGCTTCCTGGCACATGGTGTCCATGATGCGGCATGAAGACACGTGCAACATAAAACCTCGAACTAAAAAAGATGACATGCGCCTACATTTAATTGCATGCTGCAGATTATTGCACAACGCTTCCTAAGCAGAATTGCAATACGAGTATCATCTCGAGTTGTGTGCTTGTTGCCAAAGCAACGCAATGTTGATCGTTTGATTTTTTTTCTCCCACAAACAAATGTACGATACCATTCTGCCAAAACTGGCCAAGTCAAACATACTCTTAGGTTATTTCAGTAAAGTCATGTAGATAGGAAAATAAATAAATAATAGATAACGCCGTTTCGATCGCAACAACAAGCGATCGTCCTCAGGTGAAAAAGAGAAACATGCCTCTGTGACGAGACATTATACAGAGGGGGAGGGGAGGCCGTAAAGGGGCGAGAGGGTGCGGATAAAATTCAAAGAAGGCTTGGGTGAGAGAGAGAGAGAAATATGTGACAAGGAAGCTTAAATAATCAAGATTGGCTAAGTTAAATTCACATCCACCTGGGCTGCATGCACGGGTGGCCACACTTATCAGAATAATAAACGTGAAGCTCGTGGAGGGCGTTGCTCCCGGTGTTATCTCGGAAGGGATAAATATCCATTGTGAAAACCGTTATCAGGTCGCCCTTTCTATGTGTGTGCGTGTGTGGGCCCTCGGATTACTTGCAAGCAGATGTCTCCCTCTGAATCAATAAAGTGTAATTTCATTGGCTATGTAATGCCACTTGGAAGCTGTCTCGCCTGTCGCTACACTTGAAGTCCCATTCAGTTACCATCATGCGCCATCTTCTTTGCGCTTGTGAAACACGGACCCCTCCCATAGGAACATCTGCACCAGCTTGAAACGTTCAGGCTGCCCTGTATATGATTCAAGCTCGGTTTAAACATTAAGACTACCGTTGTAAACACCTGTACAAGTTGTATGGAGACCATGTTAGGTGATCACCGTTGAGCGAACAATTTTTTACATACTTTAAAATATGACTCAATTCCTCTAGGCTATGTAAACTAAATAACAAATGTACTAAGAGTGTTCTCTTAGGCAAATGGTGTAAGCCGTGTAGTTTTCAATTTATGGATGTGTTCTTACCACTTCCTATTAGAATTTCACACACTCTAAGAAAATGTCTTGGTTTAAAGATCCACTTTTTTAAACATTGACACAATGCGAAACAAACAGTACGTCAGTCCGTATTCATGCCAAGAAATGGTCCATCCGTCATCAAGACAAAAAAAACGTAGATTTTGTAATCATATAAACAGTATTGTCCTTGTGAAGCCTTTGCACTTGCTATCACGAGAGATGGTATCAGACAGAGCACTGCCAATGAAGATGACTCTACGGCCACTTACAAAAGCAAGTGTTGATATCTGGTGTGGAATGATTTCAAACCCAAAGCCGAGCACGCAATCGCTGACTTCAGAAGTAACCTCAGATAAGACTTATGCCAAAAACTACTGGGGGGGGGGGGGGGGGTGTGGACAATGAGGTCATCTCCATGAGTGATGGCTTTTCCTGGTTGTTTACCCATTTGATTGCATGAGTCATTTATTATAACACACAGTACTATTTCGATCGCAGTTGGTGAGATCAAATGTAGAAAATATGTAAAAATGTGGTCATAATAAGACGTACATTTGTGCATTAGATACTATAATTTGTTATGCATCACCTGGATTTTAAGGGCATTAGCGGAAGATTTGTATGATATAGCCTATCAAGGCAGAGTGAGTTAAGCTGCAGATTGAGAAAACAAATCTCAGTTTTGACGAGAAACAAACTTTGTTTTAAGTTATATTTGGGTAATAAACAAAACGTCTCAATATTTATTATTCTCCAAAAATATCTTCTATTGGCAACTTGAGTCATATTCGTGGAAATTCTATATTCCTATGGCTAGGGAGAGGGTATTCAGATGACAGGCACTTTTGACTTCTCCCAGTCAGAACTGGTGTGGAGTATCCTACCCCTTGAAGTGTTCTGCACGAAGAACCCACATATGGCGGCCAACCTCTAAGGCTGCCACTATACAAAGTGGTACTCATTGGAATAATTTCATTTTAAACTTGTAATGCTCCATACAGTGTTGACTCGCTCTCAAAGAGATACAATGACTCATAGACACGAGGAGGAATCGCAGACAAGTGGGAAGGCAAAGTTGTTTTAAGCATTTCTCACTCAACAAACTTCAGATTTCACTTCGAGCATCCAATTCATTACGAGTTTTTAACCATTATTCGACCAGCGTTTGCTGGAAAAATGGCAATTTTTGTGAAAACTTCGTAAAATGTTACAGTTTGCAATTCATGGAGCTCCATTTATCTCCACTTGCAAACAACTTACCTGCACGTATCGGTGTGCTCATCAGAACAAATCAGAATCGGAGCCCAGTCTGTTGGCTTCTGGCAGTAGGGTGGGGATCGTGCCGTAACATGATAGTCCCTCGCCCTGCCCCGAACGTAAATTTCAAGCTCAAGATGTCATCGTGGCCAAAGCTGTTGATGCTATCACATCTTACTAATGCATTAATATAGCAGATAAGCACCCTATCCATTCCAGGGGCCTATGGTGTCAACGTTAGTTCATGATAATGATGGAGTGGATTTTTTTCAGGAAGTTAGTATGATCGCGGATATTTCAACAATCCCATTCATGAATTGGTCCCCTCGTCTAAAAAAATGGCACCTCAAAACATGATGCCCCTAATAGTCTGATGAAAACCAGCATAGTAGAGCTGCACATTGTTATACTATACAAACAAATGCCCTTTTTATTTGCTGATCTATTAACAAATGCAGACAAAAGAATGCTGTAATGTAAATTATATATATTTAAATACAATTATGGATGTGACATCCGGTCTTCATAGGTCATATGCCGGCCTTCAATACTAACGATACTATGGCTGGCAAGGTGAACTATCTTATTTCCTCTGACATTTTCAAACCAAGTGCTGTATAAATAAATATATATTTGAGATCTGAGAAACAGCATTTATCAGATCGAGTACATGTTGTGACGTGGCTATTTCAGTGTCGTGTGTTTTACACAAGCGATGTCGCGAACAGAATAATTTTCTCAGACTTTTGGGCCTTTCCACAATGCTGCAAGACATCAACCAAACATGATGAGCACAGGTCTGTATTGAGGGGACAGTTGAATGTGACCACTATTTTATTTACTTGATTTTTTATTTATTTATAGCTTTCAAGAAGCTGTTAAGCTACAGTTTAACTAAAATGTATAGATTTTTTTGCAATAAATAAGGCCCAATTTTATTTTCCTTTGGCCACATGCGAGTATATTTTTGGACAATTGATAGACATTAAGAACAATTATGAAGTAAACTTAAAGTGTTATCTAACAAAGCTAAGTTTTACAGACTGCACTATTTGTAGCTCTATTTCAGAACGTGTTGATTAAAATCGCTTTTGAAATGATTACCCCCACAACATTTAATATAAGTGTAATATTTACTACATATTTTACGTAAGGCTTCTCGTTGTAATTTGCAATGTAAAGCTACACAAACCAAAAACATCACAAGCAGTGTTCTCAATGTTTTAGATTGCTCAAATAATACATTAATGGGTTTAAACATTAGGTAACCTGTTCTAATCGCAAGTATTTGGCTTTTTGTCGACCAATTGTGCATGAAGGCAGGGTGAGGCAGTGTAATCTGTCCTTGTTCAGGGCTCAAAGCTTTGGAATGACAACACAAAAGGAATGAGAGGTGGCTTTGGAAAATCCTTGTCACAGGCCATCTCTAGCTGTGTGGTCTAAGCTGAGAGCTTGCAGGATGCTAATGGTTATTGGCTATACAATTAAAATGTAAACATCAATGGGCACTGCTCATTGTGAATTCAGTCGACGTGTTCACATTAAATTGTGACGATGCACCAGGAAACATTGGTCCAAAAAACAGTAAATATTTTTCCAGATTATTGAGGCTTCACCCCCCCCCCCCGTTTCCTATGCGTACGTACATTCTCAGTAGGCCCCCCATACGCAAGCGTACACATTTGGGTTACCCCCCCCCTCTCCCGTCCATGCGTACATACTAAATGGATGGTCCCTTACCTGAACAGGTTACGTTATAATCACCCTTCGCCCACTTACGGTAATTCGATAACCTTACACGGTAATCCACGGCTGCTTCTGTATTCGTAGCGTGACGTTCAATAACCACAGAAAATAAACTTCACACAGTGCAACAGGTGCTTCCATGAACGTCTATTTTTTCAGTCATGAGAGAGTGTTACCAAGACCAATGTGGGAGCGTTCTGGCTCGATGTGTGGGCTGAGCCCGCGTTGCTACAATAGCCAGACTGGCCTGATTAGGGGGAAGGCCCATAGGGCTGTACCTACGGATAACAGGTGTTGCACACTTGACATGAAGGACGTGGGCAGGTGCTCCAAATCGAGGGCAAACACATTTATTGTGGTTAATCTGTAAAATGCAACAGCACGTGTGTCACACAATCTTCAACCGAATCGCCATTAACCACGTGACTGGTGTACAAGTACGGTTAATCAATCACAGTTTCTCTTAAACCCAATTCTACTACTGATAAACCATCTTTGTCTTTGAGAGTAACGTTTGCACTTCACTATTCGCATATTACTTTAATCCTAAGCTGTATGTCTATCTATACCATCGACCTATATCGGTATCTTACACCCATTATCTGTACTGTATGTGTACAATATAGTACTGTAATTGTCACCATTGTACAACTTACGACTGTACATGTGTTCTATTCTCAATAGTATTGCAAGTAGTCATACTCTGGGTGCATGGGCATGGTTATAGAATAAACAGTATTAGGGTTAGAAAATTATAATTATAGTACGTAATTGCAGTACATCATCCTTTACAGTGCACATTGCTAAAATCCCCCTATTAGATATATCACAAACTAACAATTCAAAGCCAAGTTTGAAGTGTAAAACAAGTCTAGAACATTTCTATAACGATCAAAAACAACCTTTGGGTCCTTTACCTGTAAGATGTAACAGCACGTGGTGTCACACACAGCAATCCTCAACCGAGTCGCCATTAACCACGTGACTGGTGTACAAGTGGGGTTAATCAATAACCCTTCCAGCCACCCACAGGCCCAACTCAGTTATCACACGCTGGTGTACACACGTGCATTGATGTACTGCACAGCACATACGGACTTTCACAAAACCACACAGGGCACCCCCATATTTAAAATATTTCTGTAATTTATTCTATTCAAATAAATGTGTTCAAAATGTCATAATAATACAAATGAAAATTACAAATGATCCACTTAGCTTTTTAACGTTATTTAATTAGAAACAATTGCTAACACACTAAATTACCGGAAAATAGCTAAACTTTTAGGTGGTGCACCGCTGCACAACATTCTTTGATATTTATATGCATTATTGTGTTTTTTCCTGCACCTTAGACACATATTTCACAAAAAAATAGCGTGCCAAACTTGGAGCCTTATTCTTGGCCCAGTACAACCTATGAAGATCTGAGGCACAAGTGTCATCTCTCCACTGTTGCCTCGATGGCCCAGCGCAGTGAGATCACACAAAGGCAGCAGGAATGTACACAAGAACATACAACCTGCTTAGTTCATTAGTAACATTTAGTAAACTCTAAAATAAAAATTGTAAAATAAAAATGTATATTATTTACATTTATGAAGGGAGATCAATCCCAGTCTTTTATTGAAACATATCCATGTCATCCCATAATTGTCACTTCCATATTGAACCATATGACCTCATTCATTCATATTGTTTTGAAAAGAAAGTTACACTGCATATCCATATACAACTTATTTCTCTCAGTGTTGTGTCCTAAATTAGATTAAGGTTAACGGCATGGCTAAACGTTGTACTATTTAATGTAATCTTTAGTCTCAATTTTGATTATATGGTATGGTCAGGCAGCACAGTGATTAATTCTTGCACAGTGATTTGCAGGTCAGCAGTTGAGTAAGTCTTTTATCTTGTTGGCATTAGAACAAAAGAAAGCAATGCTATGGATTGACTCAGTCCTGCCATATAAATGTAGAGTTTAAGCACACTGGTGCTGAGCTCTAAACAGGAGATAAGCACCTTCCCGTGCTCATTTGGGAGTAAAATAGTGTTTAACGGTTGGCGTTTTAAACATCTAAGGCTTATCATCTCTTTTCATGTCTCACACTAGATGACTAGAACAAGGACACTCATTATGCAATTATGTTTGAGCTGGTACAAACACCACATTTGCAAACATTTATGGTGCAATAATTGGTGACGAAAGAAAAAACCCCATAAGATCTTCCAAACACCAGAAGGAAATGATTGCTAATTAAATCTCATTTATTGTCTGTTGCATTTGAAATTCGAGCCCAGAATCACGAGAAACAATGCTTAAGAGCCTGTCAGGTGCCTCTGTCCCACATCGTAATGAAACTGGTATAGTTGCAAAGTACCTATGTATATACGTACTATGGGGCGCCACGGTGATGAGATGTTAACTACCTCGCCTGGTATGCAGGAGGTCGAGAGTTCGATCCCAGCCCTGATGCCTGCTGTATATTTTGAGTTTGTATGTTATCCCTGTGGTCACGTGGATTTTTTTCCAGGTGCTCCAGTTTTTCCCCTCCACATTTGGAATCGACATGCATTTAGAGTATTTGCCCGCTATATATTTCCACGTGATACACCATTCCGTTGAGCTATCACTTGTGGCCAGATCGCTTCTGAAAAATAACTAAATAGCTCAGTGGGCCTTACCTGGTAAAATAAAAAGAGTAGTAGTCTAACCAGGAGTGATGCACAATTCCATTGGTGACAGCTGCACCACTGAACATATACGCTTCACACATTGCCTGCGCAGCCCCAAGATGAATTTACTCAGAATAACACCGCTCTCGCAGATACATGCAACAAAGGTCGTGAAATAACGACACGAGTTTTTTGGGCAGAAATATGAGACCGCTTTAGAGTACAGCTTTTATTTTATAAACACAACTGCTCCAGATACAAAAAAAATCCATCAGTGTGTCGCATGCAGAACTACAAAGGGCGATTGACGGGTCCAGTGTTTGTGTGCGCAGTGCACAGAGCGTGCATGTGTGTGTGTAACACGTGTGTGCATCATCCCATGGGTCGTTATGCAAGTCTCTCTGTTATTGTTGTTGCGCTTGGAATTTGAAGCCACGGAGAGTCGTCATCTGTTGATTCACCTGCCCGCGCAGTCTTTATGCACATTTCGACAACGGATTTAAGTGCACACAAGCGATGGTTTTGTAACAAACGGCAATGAGAACGGACGCCCATTTATCGATTGAGAGTGCATGGCTTCAGCAGCAGCAGCAGTGTCAAAGCCAAAAAGGCACCAGTGACAAGAAAAAGGCTATTTGCTTGCGTATTGTTACCGGTCTGTTTACTTCTATTCACCTTTTATTTGTGCAAAAAAAAAGAATGGGTTTACCTGTGCCTTCTTTGAGTGTTATTTTAACTTTTGCCATTACATCTTGTACAAACATTTGTTATACCGCACTGAATGAACAGGAGTCGGTTCTGGACACACTTGGTGGAGGTCGGTCTTTGGTGTATTTGGTTGGACGGCTGAAGCAAATGGAAAACTCTCAGAGTTGATGAAGTCGTTTGCTACAATGCTTAAAACTCTCACGACAAAGCCATATCACTATGTCTGAATATTATGAATGTGTATTTACACGTAGAATTTTATTTTTATATTCCACGAAAATCATATCAATGTAATCGTACGTAGGTACATTCAGCCATGGGCAACTTTAAGTTATTTTTGCGTTTATTTGCTAAGATCGTAGCGAATAATCTATCAACATAGCCCGATACAGGTGTACTTTATCCATAAGTTTTAAACGTTTAGATGTTTATCACGAGGCAATTTGGCATTTGGCTGGCAAACATCTCTGCGAAGTGAGTCAGTGTAACACCATCCTGGCTTACCAGGTAACACCTGGTCACCCAGTGGGCCAGTTCAGTCGTGTTGGTCACACGACCAGAGTACACAAAGCCATTGTTGCTACGTCCTCATACCCACTGGGAACCAGTCCTGGCCGCCTAGGTATGGCCCTGGGCCATGAAAGGGCCAGCAACAGGGCCGCGCTGTCAGTGCCCAGGTCCTCCCGTTTCAATTCCCCTTTCGACTCCCCTCCTGCCCCGCCCTCTGCAACCCAGTGGAAAGCGATCTTCCAAAACAAAACAAAAAGGTACGTTTAAAATAACGCTTCACGCAGGCTCGGATTTGGGGTTTGATTTCATTCCAACACTCTCATTCCTGAAATTTGGCCAAATATTTCAATCTGTCCCGAAGATGCCCTGCGCTAGTGTGAGGCGAAACCTTGTGAGAAGGGACGCTTAAACACACAGCCCGACCCAGACCACGGAACTTGAATTACAAGCGGCTGTGAAGAAAAAAACCCGGCACATTGACTGAGCTTTCACGTTGAATATTGCCATGTAAAATGCAAATTTTATGATTACGCTACCGCGTAGGATTTTCGCAGCTGTGCTACTGCACACAGGGATGCAGCCCGTAAAAGTCGAACACTGCTTCTGACTGCTACAAATGGTACCTCCCAGATGTTCGCAAGCGCACGCTTCCACTCGTTCACGAACGTAGTCGTTATTAAGTCAGACATGGGATTTTAATTATCCGCGGAATGCAACATTTGTTTTAAGGTCGTCTTAGCGGTGGGGTGCGCCGCTCTGAGCAACGTACGATGAGCGGAGACCAGCGCCAGCATCTTTCTCCAGATGGGCGATGGACTCGTCTTCGCTCGATCAATGCGGCCTTTTTTGTTGTTCTTGTTGCGACTCGATTGTTGCCAATTATATCTCAATGACAAACGGTGTGAGCTGTCATCTCATTGTACACAATTCAAGTCAACGTTGTCTCTCGCGCTTCGTTTGTGCCCTCGAGCTAATGGTGGAAATGACACGTTCCTATGGTGGGGGGGGGGTCCACCCACAGATCAATCAATGTGTGGTTTCCTTTACAGGCATATGGCATATATGCTCTCACCGATACTTTACGTGATATGTACATATGGTTAAAAAAGTAAAGGTGCAGCCCTGCAATATCTCGCTCACGCCACTGCTGGCGGAAGGGCCTCCGCTAGAGGGAGCTCCAGAGAGCCTCTCTGCTGGGTTCTTGGCCTACTCTTCCATGTTGTTGAACGTTGTTGAACGTTGTTGAACTTCTTTTGCACCGTACGTAGCCAACAGTGCTATTCGGAGGTCCGGTGGAAGAACAACTAAACACAAAAAAGTAGCTTTAAAGAAGTTAGTTTTTAATTTTTATTTAACAGTGCATAGCTCCAGTGGCCTCCTAATATGTGAATGAAGATGATTCCAGACGGCCGCAGAAACGCTTCCGAAATCGCGCAATGCAGCAACCATCGTGTTCGTTGGCTCGCCAAAAGCCGCTGCGAGGATGACCGGAGTTCGCGTGATGGTTTATGTTCCTTGACGAGATCAGCAAGGCGTTGTGATCCATTTGTGGCAAGCACTTTGTGTGTGTAATGGGTGGGGCCAGACGTCTTGGAAGAGGTGGGCGCACTCACATTTTAACCGATCGACTCATTGTGGTCGTACCCGTTGATACTGCTGGGTGGACAACTGCGGGGGATTGAAGAAACTCGCATCGTTGTTTCAACCGCTGCCTCGGGAGCTCGAATCGAACCGTGGACCTCTAAATTTGCAAGTCCAGTGTGCCGACAGTTACATCACGGCATGAGTGATGGTGACATCTTCGGGAGGTCTTCACCCAGCAGTGGATTCATTGGCTAGCCATCGAACAAAGACAGTCACTGCATCACGCGCTTGTCAGATGCGCATCTACGGCCATCTGGAGTGCTCTTCCTTGCAATGTTAGGAAGACATTGAGGCTATACACTTTTAAATCTAGAGTGAAAACTCTTGGTAACTGATTTTTGTGTTTAGTTTATGGTCCTTCCCCTATACCTCCGATTAGCATGGTTAGCTACATGCTGTGGGAAATAAATTCAACATACATACATTATGGATGATGGCACATCGTGTTTATATGTAAAAAGGAAATTTCAATAATTTAAGATATAGATAATATGCAGAATATGTTCGTGTGATTTCGATATTAAAAAACTACATGCCAAAGCATGATACCGGTAACACAACTTTACCCACAGTTTAGAGCCAGTGGACATGTCACGTAATAAAAGATGGCGGTGTGCTTGTACAACTGCACATTAGAAAAGAAGGGAGCTATTTGATTTGTCCTCAGAGAATGCGAAAGGCAAGTGAAATTGATTAAATCATCAAACTCAAATATTCTTAATCATGGCAATGTTTAGATATTGCGGTCAAGGACAACAATTGTGATGTAAATAATACGTTGATGATTCAACTCCAGCCAATGTTTGCATGACCAGCCAGTACAAATTAAGGCACAATTTGGCAGTCATAAGAATAAGTGTAGGAACAGTTTATTCAGTAAATTCCTGACATGATGCATTTAGAAAAATTGTACGCTCATTGAGTGCCAAAAATGTGAACTGTCGATTTAATAATTTCGTTACTGCAGGGATTCATATTCTTGGTTCTTTCGGTAAAGTGACTTTACCGAAAGAACAAAGAATATAATGTGGACTGTGTTTGTAGTGCCTTATCAGCCAGGAACCTATATCAAGGAAATACGTTTTCGTCTCGAATGATCACCGCCAACGAAACTTGAATTCACCATTACGCCCAGTCTCTTTAAGTTAAGAAAAAAAAAGCGAGTCTCAAACTTCTTCTGGAAAAGTATTGAAGATATCTTTTTTTGGCGGGGCAGGGTGGGCGGGGGATGCAGGATCTGATAACAAGTTGCCTTTCAAGAAAATAGACAGAGTCAGTCACCAGTGCTCCCTCCTGCTGCGTGTTGTTGGAGACCAAATGAAACCTCAGGTGAGTTGCAAATGCCGTGTTCTGTTAAGAAAGGGTGTCTCAACACGACATTACACGTCTACACTCTGCATGTAACACAGAAGTTTTGCGAACGTCCATCACGCGGCCCATACCTCCTATCCCCCTTTTAGTCTCCCATCTGCGCTGAGCTCTGAGAGAAGCTGTACGTGAAAGGGAGTTTGACAATGACGAGGTTATGCAACCATTGGTGCAGTCGTTGCTTCAGGACCAACTTACAAGGTTTCTGTGTCGATGGCATTAATGCGCCTGTAGACTGCTGTGGCAAGTGTGGCTTTTGGAAGAGTTAAGTTGAGAAATATAGTCTATCACGTCGATGCAAATAAATGTTGACTGAAAAAAATAACATTTCCCTTTCATTGAACCGCTGTTGGACAATGACCCCAGTGGTCGCATATGAATGGCATATCCTGGGGCAAAACACGATCAACAAAGTCCACACCAACAATTGTTTTTTTTTAAATCCTCCTAACAAAGAACACAACAATAATGTTGTTACCTTCTTCACCGCCAAACGAAGGCATTCGTGTACGTCCCAGAAATTAATGGATGTTGTATCTTACAATCGGCGCGAGACCCGTGGCGGACTCTGATGGACTGACTGCCGCAAAGTTTATTTTGAAATTACTTTAACAACCCATTTCGTGGGAAGTGCCGCCAAAGCGAAGCCCGCGGGGGCGGGAGTCCACGGATCGGTCGCTCACACGGCCACGTGAGTTTCCCGTGTGGCCTCTTTGTATCACCTTGGTAAACCTGATCCATTTAGCCCACGGGTCCAGGCTGAGGATGACAGATTTATACATCACAACTGTGTGCAAACAAAAAAAAATCTCTCCCTCTCACCCTCTTCTCCTTATTTCTCATCTCAGTCCTTCTCCCAATGACTCCCTCTCCCCGGGAAAATAGAAAAAAAAATCCATCAATCTTTAAAGGTAAACACGTCTGAGAAAAATACAGCAAGCTTGGGGTGTTGTCCCACTGCATACAATGTGGCACTGAGAGCATGCCATTGTGCGTGCGGGCAGAGCAAACCTATAAATAATTACGGTTATACCTGGCCACAGCCTACACCCAGCGCATGCACACAGAGCTGTATTCATGTCAAGGCCCTTATGTAAGCATTGCGAATCTCGCCCCATGTGAGTTTAGCTCTTTAGATACACGTGTCAATCCGTCAAGACATGCCTGATACACATATGCAAATGATATATTGACAAGCCGCAACACTCCTTGCACGTCATTTATAACGACTGGTTTTGTAGAATACTGTTTGTATAAATATGGTCAACTGCACCGCGTTTCACAATGGCCAAGGAAATTGCTCTGACGAAGGGACAAGTATCCGAAGGAGAGCCCAGAGAAAGCCTGTGTTACATGAACCATTTGAGACTTTACACTTTTACATGAAAACGCTAACAAGATGCAGAACATAGCAGTGACGTTTAAACATTGCACCAACTTTTAAAAAAGGCTTGCAGGTTTTCACGATTAACTTGGTAATGTATAATATCAACTTCATTTGGCAGAACGTCGTGTTTCTAGCCTGGCTGTGTTTTTCATGTTGTAGTCAATACCTGTTAGATACACTGCATACATGTGTAACCATGTCGACATTGGCAGTACAAGGCATAAGT
This sequence comes from Lethenteron reissneri, assembly GCF_015708825.2. Taxonomy (NCBI): domain Eukaryota; kingdom Metazoa; phylum Chordata; class Hyperoartia; order Petromyzontiformes; family Petromyzontidae; genus Lethenteron; species Lethenteron reissneri. The sequence goes on from NC_083811.1 coordinate 13,818,513, forward strand.
ATTGTTCTATGAAAATGGCCATTTATATTAATTTATTCGCCTCACTGAGTCTCACAACTCTTTTTCAGGAGGATTTTTTTTGGCCAATACAAGTTACGATTATACGTATTTTTAGCTGTGGGAGGAATCCAGAGAATCCACAGGAAACGCACGCAGAACATGGGGAGAACATACAAATTCGAAGCAGAAAGGTGCCTGAGTCGGGATTCGAACCTAGGACCTTCTTGCTGTGCAGAATGAGTGTTATCATCACGCCATGCCACCATACAATTGTAATACATCGTAGAACTGTTATGCATATTCATGCGAGAAATCCAAATTTATTGTCAACCTGTTGATTGTAAAAATATGAAGAAAATAAAACATTTTAGAACCAAAGTCTACATTTTAAAGTTTTCTTTTGATGGTTTTTTGGCAGTAGTACACAAATCAAGCATAACACTGCCCTCAAAAATAAGAGATGACATTTTGGGCAATGGCCCTCATTCACAGCGTAACATAAAATATTTAACTTTAGATTGGCCATCAATGCTCATCGTTCACAAAAGTAAATTTCGTGATCACACTCTGCTCTTAAAACACTTCATAAAGCAAAAATTAAAAACTACGAGGGCATACCGAGAAGATAGCATGCCTGAGGATAATGCTTATCAAGCATTTTTATCCATTAAGAAGATCATCTCAAGAGAATATCACTGCTTTCTGACAATGAAACTCTGCAGCTGTACATTCACGTATCATGGAAAACGAAATAGTTGTACATATTACATTTTCAAGAGGAAATTTAAGCGATGGGAAACATATTTCATACATTGTGACCACGGTGGTTTTTTTTTCACTGCATACCCGTGCGTGTTTTAATCGAAAGGTACAGCAACAAAAGGTGTTGTCTGTTTTTTTTTTAGAATTGATAAACACACAAAAGAGAATTTTGCAAATGTTACCCGTAAAGTACATATTTTCCAAGAGTGCATTATGTGCGCGTGACATTACGTTTGGCAATGTGTGTGTTTGAGCACTATGGAAACAACACAAGTATGCGAGAGCAAAAAACGAATCCAAAACCTCGATGATTCTTCTCACCTTGACTGTATATTAAAACAAGCACAAGGTGGGGTTTCTGTTTCAAAGAAGAGATGCTGATCTGTCCCCGCTGGGCAGGACCGCATTTTCACTCTCGCGAACACAAGCTCAACCCTTCCCCATCTCTTCAAGGCAGATCCCAGCACCGATAATGTTGTCAAAATTAAAGGCAACAGAAAAACAAATCTTTCACACCCATCCAACAAAACAAATCAGTAGGCGCAGACTTTTTGATTTCGCAGATATGTCATAAAATACCACCCCCCCCCAAAAAAAAAACCGACTACAGACGCTCGGATGACCTCCGACAGATCTCAGGTGATCCACGTTTTTTTCACGGCGCGTGATTATTTAATGGTGTTATGACTTTGCCGTTAGCAATAACAAGGTCAGGCATTAGATGTTTTGTACTGCATCATATGTGGTCGAAGGTTTGTTCCACAGATATAATCTACATATGCTACTGTTGTGTAAAATGTTGTCCTTCCCCCTTACCTCAGATTTAAATTTATGTGCGTATGTTGAACTTCTTTCGCACCGTACGTAGCTAACCGTGCGAATCGGAGGTGCGGGGAAAGACGATAAAATGCACACACAAAAGCACAGCTGGCAACGTGCGATGCGAAAGAAGTCCAATAAACATACATACAATATGCACACGATCTGAAATTATCATACAATAATCACACAACACTTCTAGAATTTAGATCAGACAGTGAGCTTTAGTTTATTCAAGATAAATCAACCATCTTCTTGGTTCTTTCGGTAAAGTCACGTAGAAGGGAAGTAATAAAATAATAAAAATAAAACATAATAAAATTATTTTATTATGTTAAAATAATTTTATTATGTTTTATTTTTATTATTTTATTACTTCCCTTCTACGTGACTTTACCGAAAGAACCAAGAAGATGAATCCCTGCAGTCACGAAAGCTTTAAATCAAAATAAATCAACCATTATAATAAAAAAGATCAAGTGCACTAAGTGTATTATGGGTTTACCAAAATGAAATAACGAATACACACCAGGTTCTAATATCTCTCAATGTAACCAGTCGCCAATCGTTAGCCGTATAGCAGCGAGAGTAGCCAACTTTGAAATTAGGTTACGGTGTCTAAAGGTATAAAAATATGTCCTCATGGGAACCCTCGGCACACACAATCTACTCGTGCAGTAGCAGTAGGCAGCTGCTATAGAGGGCAAACAGCCACCACCATGCAGTCCGGAACAAACGTGTAAACGAATTGTTCAAACCATATAACAGGCCATAAAGACATGTTTATTTCGCCATGAAGACTCGAATGTAATAATACACTGAAGGAACACATCATTACTTGCTGGGGGAATGTATGGATGTTTTTGGAGACGACTAACAGCAATGGTAATATTAGCTGAGAGTTTTGCATAACAAAAAATTACTCGAGAAATTCAGTATGTGCCTCGTAATAATCAGCTGATGCAGTAAGCGGCGCTGCTGCTAAAGTGGGCTCGGTCGGGGTAACGCGCAGCAATTGGCGATGCGAGTTTAAACGCCACTCGAAGTTGTGCCAGGGAGTGACAGCAAGGGAGCAAAAGGGCGGCACACACGTTGCGGGCAACAAATCCTCCGTGTGCTCCATAGAGGCAGCCACTCTTAGATCTGCCTGGCCAGCTCTTTGCCCGCCCTGCCCTCTGTCCTGCCGGGTACCCCCGTGGATCAACGTCGCTGCTTCAGCTGCCCGTGTCTGTGGCCTTGCTGAGCCACATCAAGATGCTGCCATCTGGGGTGCTGCACACACATCACGATATCTCGACACTTTGACTCCGATGGCATCTCACCGATGGGACACGTGTTGGGCACAGCTCCCGGCACGTGATTGGCTGCTGGGTAATTCGAGGAAGATCAATTTGCGATACTGGCTGCTGTGTTTTGAGGATCTGTACCGTGGTGCAGACAGCAAGCACAGCATTGGACACATTTTTTGTTTGGTATGCTGTTCCCTGGCCAGATGTGTATTGTGCCCTATATAAGTAATATTCTAAAATAAAAAAAATAACATTTGAATCGTGTTAATATGTCGCATTACTTTGTATGTTTCAAATGAGTGCAATATTTTATATATTTGCACTGCTGTAAAGCATACAACATTGACTTACAGCTTTCGTGACTGCAGGAATTCATATTATTTATTATTATACAATCTGCTGTACACCATACCATTGCCCGTGAAAGGTACTAAGAGGAAGCAAAGACACGTACTGGGAGAGTGTTAGCAGGAAGCCTACCTGTTAAAGAGCTTGGTTATATTTTTGCAATATTAACTTTTCTAAGATTTGCAATATTATAAGCATGTTTACTCATGAACATCTGACGGAGTCTCAAGATTTGTTTTTCAGGAAGATCCTGTTCGGGATTATTTTTCGTTTGGGAGGAAATTGACCTCCATGACTCCATGCATACGAGGAAAGAATCTCCAACTCTACAGATGGGTCATGAGCCTACTTACTGCACTATATACTGCTACAAGAACCCCATTTGCACTTGCATGCACGCGCCTATCTCACACGTGATTCCAGCATGGGCCACAAATCACACCTACTGCAAGGATGCATTTGTATATAGTTCCTCAAGCGGCTAAAATGTATGACACTGTGCATTGGCACGTATTATAGGGACTGTCCCTACATATGCCGTGTTCCTATGCTGAGTAAGTAGAGACCTTAATTGTTTTGGAAGCTAGAGAGATGCACAATGAGCTCAATTGACGAAGAAATTGTTTACTAATCTGAGTCTCTACCATAAGCAATGACTCTGGGCCATGTGATTCACAAACCACAACGACTGGGGCTTGCTGACACATGTTTTCCTTGGTGCTGTAATACTATCCGGCAACACTATACATAGGGCTGTCTAGTGTAAGCAGGCTGACTGGCTTCCTCTTGCCTCTTATGTAATTCAGTGTTTGTTAGATGGCAAGTTTTTTGTGGTTTATATCGTGTATTGTCACTAGCCCCTATTTAACGAACAAACAACGCAAAATCAAGGCTTCAAAGAGATCAAAGGAGCATGTATTCAGTTGTATTTTTAGTTGTGACGTGTCTAAGGTGTCAGCTCTTCTACGATCACGTGGAACTTTTACACGCTAATAACTTACAAGTCTGTTACTTCAGCCTGGTTAAAAAAATAGAGACCAGATCAAATCTCACTATTCACTGGAATTAAGATTTTTTTTTTAATGTCGGTAATTGTTCCATACCAAAGCACTCAGAGTGGTCAATGGGTTGAAATAAGCCATTGGTGCTTCAGTGAGGTTTCAAATCAAATGAAAGTAATGGTGCAACCCAAGGCACTGCTGACAAAAGCGCGTCCACTCGAGAGATTTCCATAGAGCCCCTTTTAAGAGGGTATTTGGCCTACTCTTCCACAGCGGTCATAAATACTAAAATAAAAAATCCCAGGTTTTCCTTGCCACACGAAGTCTGCTTTGGCGTTGTGGGCAGCAAGGGCTTAAATTGAGCCACTATGATCAGCCCATGGAATAGGAAACCTTCAAACACGCACACACACGCAGTCGTGGACCATGCTGTGCATTGTTGAGATCTCGCACTCTCAGGTTCAGGCACATCGCTGAAGCGCTGAAGCTAGTTGCATAGCTCTGATGAAATCCCCTCGGGTGTACACTTTAGTTTTGAAGATGCATGAGAAGCGGCGAGTCCTACAGGATGTCTCCCTGAGCAGTAAGAATGTGCAATTACAACAGCGAGGCAGCAAATTTTCCAGAAAAAAAAGCAATGTTTCCATTTCTATTCAGTTGTTCCTTGGTCACATCAATCATTTGTATCTGAGTGCATCTGAGTGTCCTCATGAGAAGATAAAAGTGGCAACAGCTGCACACATTGGGATGTCTTCACTTCGCTAGTAAAGTCAAAGAGCCAGTGTGTCAATGCTCCACTAAGCGGCATGAGAAAGTGGTGTAAATTCCACGATAATATGACGGGGACCAGTCTATCCATCGGATCACTCTTGACTACTAATAGCAGTACTTACGTTATTCACCTCAGAGAGATGATGGTCTGAGTTTTACAGTAACAAGGTTAAACTTATAAACGAATATAAATCTAGTAAAATTATTGGACTATTGGCAATAGTGCACAGAGACAAATGTTTTGAAATTTGGGACATTATGTCATATTTTCCAATGATGAAGCGGTGTGGTGAGTTTTTTTCGCCCTTTTAAGATTTACAACAGGACACATGAATACAAAAACAAATCCACATTAGTTCGAATGAAAGTTGTGAATATTTGGCCACAATTTTCACTTGGTTGTGTTGAGGGCTCCATGTTGCCATGTTGTAGTGGTTCGCGCACTGATCACGGGTTAGATTTCACAGCACGGCAGTGGAAACTGTTGGTAAGTTTCTTAATTCTACCCAGCAATATAAATGGGTACACCACATTTATTTGATTGGCAGTTCACATGTGGTGGGGTAAACTGTGGGTATTTCGATTGATTACAAAACTAGCAGGAAGTACCTGGCGTTGCCCGGGTATTAAAAATGTTTCAAAGCTACTCTTAAAAATGTAACAGCAGTGCGTACTGACTGTGGTGGTACTTGCTAGGATGATAGCAGTGCATACTGTGGTGGTACCTGCTATGATTACAGCAGTGCATACCGACCGCTTGCTGACCGCGAGGCTTAGGGCGTAGTGTCTGGCTATTTTTTTTCCACATAAACCCCACCGTTGGAAAGCCAATCGAGCGACCACAAACAAACCCGCAAAGCCACAAACCCACAATTTTTGATTTTTTAATATATATGTCTGACCAGCATGAAAAAGTTAGGCTAAAGTACCATTTTGAGTTTCTCTCCAGCGCTCCCACTCATTGAAGCCCTTCTGTCAGCATTGGCACGAGCAGGAAATTTCAGGGCTGCACATTTACCTTTTCCTGTAACCACACTGGAGATTAACTGAGCCCATCAATTTTTAACTAAACTACATTTTTTATTTTATTTTACCAGGTAAGGCTCACCGAGCTGTATAGCTCAACGAAGCGGCTTATCATGTTGAAATGTATATCCTCTAAACGCGTGATGTTGACTCTAAATGTGGAGGGAAAAAACCTGAGGACACGGAGACCATGGGGAGAGAGATGCAGACTCCAAATATACAGCAGGCGTCAGGGTCGGGATCCACCCACACCACCTGTATACCAGGCGAGGTAGTTAAAATCTCGCCACCGTGGCGCCCCATGATCAATACAATAAAATATTCAATGGTCGAGCTGAGTTGTGCAATGGCACTGTGGCATTCCCATTGAGAGGTCACGGCCGCCAAACGAGACGAGCACTGCCCCACAACTCGTCAAGCATGGGGACTCCCCCCTTTGTTCACTTGATGTGGGTGGCACGATATCAAACTACAGGGTGGCCCATAGGTCTGGAATCACAGGGAAAAATAACTAGGCAATATATATGTTTTGTTTCTGCAGGCCCAAGATATATCTGAGTAAGGAAGAACGAGTCGAGATCATTCTACTCGGAGGGAATGGGAGTCAGAGGGAGTTCGCTGTTGAATTGAACAGACTGCATCCAGACCGCGAGCCAATAACACAGCGCTGTGTGTTTCCCCTCTAAGTCCAAACTCATGGTGACACCTTGTTGAGTCGCCTAAAATGGTAGAGCAAAGTGGAGGCTACCGCGCGAGTAGCTCCTGCACTGCCGCGCACGCGGAACATTCCTGCACGCTGCACGGCATCGCGCAGAACGCACACAACGGAGTTCGTCGGCTCATTGTGTCCGACAACATTTTGAAGTAACGTCACCTCGTATGTTGAGCCTCAAGGCTATCATGGCTACGGTGAGGAGCGCAGCAACTATGTGCAATGAAAGCATCGATCTGAACACCTTTACGGATTGGCGTTCAGCATCGGGCTATCACGTAACGTTTGACCAAGCACAGTGTCTTTTTTGGGGTGTCTTCAAATGGGCACAAGGAAACAGAAATAACACAATCTTGACTTAAAGCTTTCGTGACTGCAGGAATAAATATTATTTGAGTATTTTGGTAAAGTCACGTAGATAGGTTCAAAGAAAATAACAAAAAATAATAATTAAAAAAACTGCAACGTTTTGATCGCAACACAGCTGTGCTTTAAACACAGCGAGTGCCCCAGAATCTCCGTGTCTCTCTGCGCGTGTGTGTGTCGCATCATAACTCATATGTTATCTGCCCCTACGATTAGCGTGGTGGGCTACGTACGGTGCGAAAGAAGTTCGACGTATGAAAAAATAAGAATAGGTTTTATCCTTTCTGGCAATAAAACAGGCGTTAAGATGTTCAAACGCCAGATAGAAACTTTTTCAAGGAATTCAATCTGCATTAACCACACGTGCTTGTGGTGAAAGTGAAACACAAACGTCCTCTGATTATAATATACTAGCGGTTAGTACCCGGCGTTGCCCGAGCGAAAAAGGCAGACACATGTAGTTACACACGCAAATCCATTGATACACACACATAGAGTTACACGCACAAATGGACTCACACATACATACATAGACTGAACAATAACAACCGCCATTCGCCACTAAGTGGCGGTGACGTCACAACAATGCTTGTGCCAGGCTATGTGCACCTTGAGGCCACGTGAAGTGTCGAACGCCCGCTGGCAGGAGGTCACGGGGCAAACGCAGATGTACAGGGTCGACTGACTGAGACGACTGGCTGATGCACCACCTGTGGCCCCTACTGTGGCAACTTTCTGTGCTTTAGCCACCCGGCGCCCCACTCGTTGTTGTGAGCGTCGCTCCTCCGCCCTCCGTTGTTGTTGGAGGGTGACTGCCTCCAACTGTCCAGTAGCGTCCTTCAGGAGCCTCCTCCACAGTGGCCGATCTTGACACGGCTGGTACCAGTCATCCGCAAGTGGACTCAGCTCCAAGTCCTCCTGTAGCACATCACTCCATGTCTTCTCCAGCCCGTGCCGCGCCCGTTTAGCCCCCTAGATCCGGCGGAACAAAAGCTGTTTAGGCATGCGGTGGCTGGCCATGCGGGCTACATGACTCAGGCAACGCAGCCTTGCCTGCCGGAGGTCACCGATGGGACTTTGTCCACATCTTTCAAGGATTTGTGAGCTCCTCACACAATGCAGCCTGGTTAAACCCAGGATGGATCGTAGGCAGGCCAGCCTAAATGTTTCTAACCGGCGAAGATGTTCCATTAGGGGTGTCCAAGTTTCGCAAGCGTAGAGAAGGGAGGGAATGACCGTGCCCGAGAAGACCTGAAGCTTCGTACGGAGTGATAGACCAGGTAGCTTCCACACAGCGTTACGCAGCCATTTAAAAGATACTGCAGCTCGACTGATTCGGAGTGAGACCTCTGCTGTTAAACCGGAGCCGGTCATTAGCACACTGCCCAGGGAAACTCTCCACTGTCTCCACAACTGCCCCATCACCAATTGGGAGTTGTGGGGGTGGAGTGTCGGATGGTACAAAATAGCCAGGCAGGTACTTAGCTTTGGTTGGGCTGATGGTAAGGCCCCACCTGTTGGTGGCACGCTCCAGCAGCAGCACCTCGTACTCCTCCTCCGAGTGAGCAGCCATTAGCAGATCATCGGCATACATAACGTGGTTGAGCAATAAGGAGCCATCCCTTGACTGCACCCGGGCATCGATCAGCCTCCCATTGTATCTGTAGCAGATGGGAATTCTTCCGGTACAGGCATTGAAGGCTCGACGAACTACATTCAATGTGGGAGCCAGAGGACATCCCTGTTGCACCCAAAGGTGTAAAGGGAATGGCTCTGACGCGAGGCCGCTCACCATCATGAAGATCCTTAAGGATGGTGATGAGTGTGTTCGGGACTCGGAAAGCACGAAGAGCAACCCAGAGGCCAGGCCTACTGATGGTATCATAGGCCTTGAGCAGGTCAATAAAGCACACGCATGGACTAAGATACACACATGGACCTACAGACACGCAAAGAAATGGAGTTACACTGACTAACATGGAGGCATGCACACACAGCGACTAACACACACGCACATGGACTGATACACACACACATATGGACTGACACACACATAGATGCACTTGAGATACGCACACATGGAGTTACACACACATATCGACGTACACACATACAGCGACACATACATAGAGTGATACACACATTGCCGTACACACATACACATGTGAACTGTCACACAGACATCCACTTGAGATATACACACATGGAGTTGCACACGCATATATGGACGTACACACATACAGCGACTCACACACACACCGACTCGCACACAGCAATACGTGAACTAAAACACACATTGAAGGAAACACACATATGTACTTACACACACACATATGAACTAAGACACACACACATGAACTTACACATATGTAGAGGTGATACGCGCTGGAATTAGAGATCGTATGCCAGCGCGTAATGATTGGCTGTGTAGGTGGTGACGTGCGCTGACGGTGGAGGATCAGGGGTCAGCGCGGGGTCGTGGGTTACGGGGTACTGATTGGCTGTGGACCGGTGACGTGCTGAGAGGGAGTGATCGGGTGGCAGCGCGGTGTGATTGGTGGAGGAGTGTTAACACGCGCTGGGGAAAACGGATCGTAGAGAGAGTGCGTCGTGATTGGTTCATTAAGGAGCGATGCTCACGCTGAAGTACGCATCAGCTCCGCCTCTCGTGAGCAGGGGCTATAAAAGGGGATGCACACAGGCGTGAGGGCTGTGTGTAACCAGCGAAGAATGAAGACGGGGATGAAGACCTAGGGCCCTGCGGTACCTAGTCCCGCTGTCCTAACGGGACCGGGACTCTGTGTAACCCAGAGGCGAGTGTAGTGTGTGTAGCCATAGGCATAAGGTCTACACGAGCCGAATGCAGTGTGTGTAGCCAGGGACATAGGGTCTACACGAGTCGAGTGTATTGTGTAGCCAGGGACATAGGGTCTACACGAGTCGAGTGTATTGTGTAGCCAGAGGCGTAGGGTCTACACGAGTGAAGGGTATCGTGTGTAGCCAGAGGCCTAGAGTTTACACGAGAGTAGTGGAGTGTGAAGTCGGATAAAAGGAGACTACACGTTGTATTTTGACACGTAAAGATTTAATAAAAAGTGTGTTCCCGTCAAGAAGTTCCTGCCGTCAATTCCCATACTTCAACTGGCGTCAGAAGTGAAACGGTCTTCCAAGCATGGATACAAGGAGGAACCGTCGGACCCACGGGATTGACCACGGGGACAACCTCGACGACGCGGGTAAACTGGCATCGGGGGGTGAGGAAGAGGAGTTGCCCACGGGGCAGGATCCGCCGACGGCGCCGGACGAGCCACGGGGGACTGACGCCGTGCTTCGCGAAGCGCACTCCCGTCTGGCGGAGCTGCTGCTCGCCGCCGCGTCCATCTTGGCGGAGATCAGCTCGTCGGGAGGAGCGGGAACGGCGGCCGACGTTCTGCAGGGTCGCCCTGCAGATTCCCGCCAAAACGATTTGGCGATGGCCGCCATTTCATCTGCACCGACTTTTGGCGGGAACGGCCATCACCACGTGGCAGCGGTTCTCCATGCGCGCCCGCTGACGTCACCAACGCGCGCGGCGGACCGCCATCACACACCCGCCGATGGGGCCGCCATCTTACACACCGGCGGGGCGGCAGAGAGGAAGCACGAGGAGGAGGACGACTTCATTTTTCAGCAGCGCCTTCCCACGTTGTCAGCCTTCAAGGCGGAAGGCGGGGATTGGAGCCAATTTCAGCGCAGATTTTTGGCGCATCAGGAGATGTCCGCCTGGTCCGACGCTACGGCATTGCGGGCACTGCCTGCCATGCTGGATGACAACGCGCTCGCGGCCTTCACGTCCGCACGCAGGTCGGACCGCTCCACGCTCAAAGATGCGCTGGCTCTCTTGGCCAAGGTCTATGGTCCTCCCTCCGCGTGCCGCCATCATTTTTATGCAAGACGGAAGGCGGACACGGAGACCGTGCTCGCCTACCGCACGGCGTTGCTTGCTCTCGCCGACGCCGCGTTCCCTCGTATGGACGAGGAGGGCCAAGATGCCATGGTTTTGGAGCAGCTGCTCAAGTTGGCGCAGGACCTGGGGGTCCCCATCAACACGGCCGATGAGACCGATATTTCATCCTTACGGGTCGCCACAAGCATACAAGCGCACGAGGTCCTTCAACGTAAACAGGGAGTCGTCTGCAACGCTGCCGTGGCCTCAACTCCGGGCCCAGTTGTCACCGTGCCCCAAGTCGTCAGCCCACGAGAGGAGGCGTTCATCGCGGGACGACCGGGGGACTGGAGATCGGGGGGTCGTTCGCCTCTGCGAGCGGCCCGCAAGCTGGAGCAACCGAGATCTCCGACGACTGTCATCACCTGCTATAACTGCGGCCTCCGGGGCCACGTGGCCTCCGGTTGCCGCGCCCCACGTCAGCGCGCCATGGGACCTCGGCTGGACGACGACCAAGGCCCCAAGTCGTCCCTGCAAACCCCGGCAAGTCGCGGCACCTCACATGCTCGGCCCGCATACTCGGCACATATGGGTCGTCGCGTTGCGGCGGGGGAGAGCCGAGTAGAGTTCGGGGATTCGGTTCAGAGAGGGCGATTCGGCCGAGACCGGGGAGACATTAAATGGTCGGAGTTGGGGCACAGAATAGTGGCTGCCTCAGCGGGTTCATCCGTAGTTACCGGATCTATTGATGGGGTCGAGGTCAGGGTGTTAGTGGACATGGGGGCATCGGCGACTATTATATCGGATCTCATTTATAATATTCTCCCTGTACAATGTCGTCCGCTTCTTCCGGTGGATGTGCCATTTTACGCCGCTAACGGGGGATCGTTGGGCATTATCGGTCAGATTAGGGCATCCATTTGCATTGGTGATATCAAATTGTCGGGACCCGTTTTTGTTTCGTCCTCCCTGGCGGTCCCTTGTCTATTGGGCACTGATTTTTTGGCAAAAATGCCCATCAAAATTCTCATTGATCAGCGTTGCATTGAACTACCATCGGGTCGCCGTATTTCATTTTTGACGAGCCCTAATGAAATTCGGACGGCGTGCGCTACCATACAGGCGTTAGCGACACAGACCGTGCACGTGCCTCCGGGTTCACAAATGTTAATTCCCCTCCGGTTGCGGAAGCCATGGGTGAAGGAGGCCTCGGAACAGGGCATGCTTTTGGGTCCTTCTAATAGGGCTGTTGGAGGTCTCGATTTGTCGGTGGCTCACACTTTGGTGGGGGCTGACAGGGATCCGTTTGTGATGGTTTTGAACGCTGGGGCGCGGCCGGCCGTCATTCAGCAGGGCACCGTGCTAGCTCACGCGGCGCGGGTCCCTGCGGAGGAGAGGCTGGTTGCGCAGGCGGATCCGAGTCCCACGAAAAACGTTACATTGAAGGAGGACCTCGATTGGGTTGATTCGCTGTGCGCGGACTCTGACGATTTATCAGCGGTACAGTTGGGTGCGCTGCGCGGGTTGCTCATTGAATTTTCGGATGTCTTCAGTAAACATAAGTATGACATTGGATGCACGGACCTGCTACGCCACCACATTGAAACGGGCGATGCGGCACCGGTCAGGCAAAATCCCTTCCGACTGAGTCCTGCTGAGAAGGAACATGTTCAGTCGGCAGTTAACGATATGCTAGAAGCCGACATTATTTCGCCTTCCTCCAGTCCTTGGGGAGCGCCTATTGTGCTCGTTAAAAAGCAGGATGGGTCCCTGCGATTTTGCGTCGATTTCCGTCGCCTGAATAAGATCTCTGTGGCCGACGCGTATCCGCTCCCCAGGATGGACGAGTCTCTCGACGCATTGTCTGGTGCGCGATACTTTTCGACTCTTGATTTATTATCCGGATTCTGGCAGTTGCCACTCGACGAAGAGTCTAAGCCTAAGACCGCATTTCGGACTCCAGGGGGCCTGTTTCAGTTTAACCGGTTACCCATGGGACTTCACTCCTCTCCGGCGACGTTTCAGCGTCTTATGGAATTGGTTTTGTCGGGCTTGCAGTGGGATACGTGCCTCATTTACCTTGACGATGTCATTGTTTTCGGTAAAACGTTTGAAGAACACCTCCAGCGATTGAGGGGGGTGTTCTTGCGAATGCGATCGGCTAAATTAAAGTTTAAACCGGCCAAATGCCACCTTTTTCGTAAATCCGTGAGGTACTTGGGTCACATTGTCGACTCTTCGGGGATTTCTACCGATCCTGCGAAGACGGACTGTGTCAGTTCGTGGCCAACGCCCACGTCAGTGTCAGACGTACGCAGTTTCATCGGTTTTGCTTCGTATTATCGCCGATTCGTTGAGCACTTTGCCACCATTGCAAAACCCTTGCACGCTCTAACGGCGAAAGGAGTGAAGTTCCGTTGGGGACCGGAGGAGGAGGCTGCATTCTGCTCCCTCCGGGACGCCTTGGTTAGGGCCCCACCCTTGCGCTATCCGGACTTCGCGAGTCCCTTCTTGCTAGACACGGACGCTAGCAACACGGGCATTGGGGGAGTGCTGTCCCAAGTCGTTGGACGGGTCGAACGGGTGGTCGCCTATGGTAGCAGGGTGTTGTCGCCGGCAGAGCAGCGCTACTGCGTCACCCGTCGCGAACTGCTTGCCATTGTTTTTTTTGTACAACAATTCAGGCCATATCTCTATGGCCGTCATTTCACGGTCCGGACGGACCACGCGGCGCTCCAGTATTCATTGCGGGTCGCCCAGCCCTCGGGCCAATTGTCGCGGTGGTTGGAAGTCCTCCAGGACTATCAGTTCACGACTACGTACCGTAAAGGCTTGCGACACACAAATGCCGATGCCCTGTCGCGGTTGTTGCCTTGTCACAAATGTGCGTGCTTATCGGGATCGGCGCGCTGTAAACCGCCGGTTACGGAAGGTAGGGAGGCGTTGGTTGCGGCCGCGAGCACACCAATTGGGGATGGTCCCGCTACCCCTGGGGGTCAGGACTCGCTGCTCTCAATGTCATTGATTGAGTGGGGCCGTCTCCAAATGGCGGACAGCTCCCTGCTGGCATTGCGCCGCAAGACGGGGGGTTCCGAAGGTAACCACGACCGAACTGGCTCCTACGAGCTTAAGCAAGGCCTATTGATGAGATGGGACAGTTTGTCCCGGCGGCATGCGATTGTGGTGCCTGCTGCTGTGAGGGGGAAGGTTGTCTTGGCCGCACACGAACGCCTCTTGCATTTGGGAGTTAACAAAACGCTTGCCCTGCTTCAGCGTGACTATTATTGGCCGGGAATGGGGGGTGACGTGGTGAATATTCTGAAGGGTTGTGTTGAGTGCGCCAGACGGAAACCACCGCCTGTGCCAGCTAATCCACCGCTGCAATCCATCCAGGTCTCGCGCACTAACGAGCTCGTTGCACTCGATATTCTGGGGCCTTTTCCGGTCACGCCTAGGGGTAATAAGTACCTGTTGGTGGGGGTCGAATATTTTACCCGGTGGCCTATGGCGTGGCCACTCGCCAACCAGTCGGCGGCGGCTGTGACGGACGCCTTTGTCCAGGGCTACGTCCTGGACAAGGGGGCTCCCGAACGCTTGCTGACTGACCAAGGGAAGAATTTTTCGAGTAAATTACTGCAAGAGGTGTGCGACCTGTTGGGTACCAAGAAGGTGCGTACCTCCCCGTACCACCCGCAGACGGACGGGATGGTGGAGAGGCTTAACAGGACATTGACTTCTATGTTGTGCCAGCAGGTGTGTGAGGCGCATGTTGATTGGGACCTGCAGGTCCCTGGGGTCCTCGCCGCGTATAGAATGGCCCCCCATGCAGCTACGGGATTTTCCCCGTTTTATCTGATGTACGGTCGGGAAGCCGACCCGCCCATGGCAACGCAGCTGGGTCTGTCCGCACCACGAGCAAATTCGAAATTGGCAGAGCATATTAAATTTAATATTCATAAGCTGACAGAGGCAAGGGAGGCCGCACGGCTTAATTCACGGGCTCGCCAAATTGCAAACGAGCGGTTGCGGGCACGGAAGGTGTCCGTGCACAATTGGGAACCAGGTGACAGGGCCTGGCTGCATTGCCCGCAGGCACCTTTGGCTACGTCGCCTAAATTGTTGAAGCCGTGGCGGGGACCCGTGGAGGTCGTGCGGGTTGCACGCCCCCAGTGCGTTCAGATAAAATGGGGAAAACGCCGTTGGTACGTCCACCCCTCCCGACTGAAACCGTTCTCGCCTCCGTATGGCCTCCCCTTGTGTCATGAGGGCCGAGCATGTGACGTGACCAGCGACCCTGAGGGGGAATTGTCTTTGCCTGCTCCTCACATGTCTCCGCCTGATCCGCTCCCAGGTGTCTCGGAACTGACAGCTGCCGACCACCGGCGGCCGGATCTTGAGCGGCCGGAGCCACCGGACGGTCGCCAACGTCCCGTCCCATACGACGGACCGGCCAGACGGACTCGCGCTAGGTCGCGCTACTTTGTGTGACCTGCCACGTGAGGAGTCGAGACAGCCGGAGCGCCTCGGCACTGCGTTTAGTCACAGAGACACTTGGCGCGTTCGTTTTCCGGTGTTCGCTTTTATTGTGTTCGTTTTCCAGTGTTCGCTTTTATTGTGTTGTTCGTCGGGCTGTATATTGCTTCATATTTAAGTGTTGTGTTGTTGTTGTTGCGTTACGGGGCACACTGAGAGGTGGAGTTTCTTTGTTGCTGCATTGACGTTAGGTTGTGTTGTTGGTTAACAGCCGGGCCGGCTGCAAGCTATGTGGGAGGGGGTGATGTAGAGGTGATACGCGCTGGAATTAGAGATCGTATGCCAGCGCGTAATGATTGGCTGTGTAGGTGGTGACGTGCGCTGACGGTGGAGGATCAGGGGTCAGCGCGGGGTCGTGGGTTACGGGGTACTGATTGGCTGTGGACCGGTGACGTGCTGAGAGGGAGTGATCGGGTGGCAGCGCGGTGTGATTGGTGGAGGAGTGTTAACACGCGCTGGGGAAAACGGATCGTAGAGAGAGTGCGTCGTGATTGGTTCATTAAGGAGCGATGCTCACGCTGAAGTACGCATCAGCTCCGCCTCTCGTGAGCAGGGGCTATAAAAGGGGATGCACACAGGCGTGAGGGCTGTGTGTAACCAGCGAAGAATGAAGACGGGGATGAAGACCTAGGGCCCTGCGGTACCTAGTCCCGCTGTCCTAACGGGACCGGGACTCTGTGTAACCCAGAGGCGAGTGTAGTGTGTGTAGCCATAGGCATAAGGTCTACACGAGCCGAATGCAGTGTGTGTAGCCAGGGACATAGGGTCTACACGAGTCGAGTGTATTGTGTAGCCAGGGACATAGGGTCTACACGAGTCGAGTGTATTGTGTAGCCAGAGGCGTAGGGTCTACACGAGTGAAGGGTATCGTGTGTAGCCAGAGGCCTAGAGTTTACACGAGAGTAGTGGAGTGTGAAGTCGGATAAAAGGAGACTACACGTTGTATTTTGACACGTAAAGATTTAATAAAAAGTGTGTTCCCGTCAAGAAGTTCCTGCCGTCAATTCCCATACTTCACATACATAGACTGACACACACATAGCCCTACACACACATACACATATGGACTGTGACACAGATATCTACTTTAGATACACAGACATGGATTAACACACATATGGACTCACACACAGACGCATTGACTTACACACATACATCGAGTGACACACACATGTATAGACTTACACACACATGTGGACTAACACACACACATATGGACTGACATACACATCGACGTACACGCACACAGATCGACTGACACACACACATGGACTAACACACACACATAAACACTTTGACGTTGTCCGTTCGAAAAAGACACCCACATGGAGTTAAAGACACGCATGGCTCTACACGCACACACACATGGACTCACACACATATGGACTCAAAGACACACATGGACTCACACACATATGGACTCAAAGACACACATGGACTCACACACATATGGACTGAAAGACACGCATGGCTCTACACGCACACACACATGGACTCAAAGACACACATGGACTCACACACATATGGACTCAAAGACACACATGGACTCAAAGACACACACATGGACTCACAAACACACATCGACGGGCACAGCAATCCTCGATGATGGCACAGCTATCAGTATCGCAGTACTACGTATGAGTAAATAGCGTGACGTGAGCGATTGAAACAATAGAAATGCATTGAAGAAATAAGCAGAAATCACAGACTGCCAGTAGACCGTGGCAGCATTATAAAAGCGCAGCAAAAAAGGGGAAATTGAGCAACCCAAAAATCCAAAAAGAGTTTCGTGTACACAAACATAATTATTGTAACATGTCAACTTGTTTCATAATGGTAAACAATGAACCTGAGTTATCTTCACAAAAAGATAATTATTGTAACATCTGTGAACTTGTTTCATAATGTTGAACAATGAAGCTGAGTTTTGATCTGCGCACAAACATTATGATTGTAATGTTTGTGAACTAATGTGTTTAACAATAGTAAACAATTGACTTGAGTTGTTAGCGTAAGAAGCAAGGAACTTTGTACTTACCATAGGCGTGTTGAGGCCTTGTGCCATGCGTAGCCCCCGTCCTGGCCTACATTGGCGAGGCGGCGGAGTTGGCACGTTGCCAGGCTAGGGGTTGGGCCGCTACCCCCCCCCTCCCCAGCATCCCCTGCCCGTGCAAGAACAATGCTATGTAAGCAGTAAAATATTATTATCTACGGAGTCTGTAGTATAAACTGGACGCATCGTGTTGGGGGGGGGGGGGGGCGCGAAGAGGACATGACACTGTGAATAAATATCCGCAGCGTGATGTGTGTATGTGTTGGCTGTAAAACGCGTAAAAGAAAATGTCCACCGTGAGCTGGAGCGAAGGCGCATGACTTGGTAGGGTCCGCCCCCCCACGCAATTGGCGTCACTTGGTACGGTCGATGTCGTGCAATAAGTAAATAATGAATAATAGAAACGTCACAAATCTGTTAATTAAACTACTTTAAAGTTTACGGGCGGGAAAACGGAATAGCCTATTCCCACCACGGGGCTTAGGGCGTGCCGCCCGGCAAATTATTTCGGTCTTAAACCCCACCGTCCAAGAGCCAAATCCCCCGTAAGCGCGAGCGCGCGGAGACTTTTATATAAAAAAAAAAAGAAGATGCATTGTCTGTCAAGGAGAAAGCTGTCTCTAGTGCAGGCTAATCAGTTTCAAAGAATGCATATATCATCAGAGCATGCTTGTTTGCATGTTCACCACAAGCACGTGTGGTCAATGCAGACTTGATTCCTTGAAAAAGATTTCTATTTGGCGTTTAAACATCTTAACAACTGTTTTTTTTTGCCAGAAAGTGTAAAACCTATTCTTATTTTTCAAACTTTGATACCGGCAATTAAAGGTCCCATGATAATAACACACCTTTTAAGAAAAGAAATAACACTTTGAATGTTTTACTACGATTATAAGTGACATACATTACGAGCATTAGTCACTGTTTTCCTTCATTGTCTTATTGTATCCTCATGCGGATTATTATTAAGTCACCTGATAATTTTTAGTTATAAGCAAAATCACAATTATGCAACATTAAGTAATTTAACTGCAGAGCCTAATGGTTGTGAGTTCGATCGCAATGTAGATCGATGCTGTTTGGGTTGCGATGCCTTGGCCTCGTTCTCAGAGCGTTTGACATTAAGAATATCAGCTTTAAACAGAGGTCAGTGCAGCTTTGTTTGGGTTTGAACACTTTTTTTGTATCACATTATCACAGTTATGGCTGAGCACTAATTATAATTGGAGAGTATTATCTTTCAAATTACGCCCCGGCAAGAGATTGTACACTTTTCAGAGGACACCAATAACAACAGTAAAGTTGTTTACATTCGTATATATTTCCATGCAAGATATGGGAATGAAATAAAATTGCCAAACCAAAAATAAAATGCCATTTTGCCGGTCACATTACAAGCAACACGTGAATAAACAGCCACGTGGATGAGTGCTTGAAGGGAGCCGATCGCTTCCCAAAGTCAACGAGTGGATGGAGAAAACCTCGGCTCGCATATTCATCCCCCGAGGCACCGTGCGTGCAGCACAAGACGCTCTGTGTGCGGAGTAAGACAATCCCCTGTGACCGGCTCCAGGCAACCAAGCTGCCGGCAGCTGCTAATGGGAGATGTTACCTGCCTCGCCAGGTATACAGAAGGTCGTGGGTTCAATCCCGATCCCGACCCTGACGCCTGCTGCTGTATATCTGGAGTGTGCGGGTTCTCTCCGTGGTCGCGTGTATTTCTTTTGGGGACCCTCCAGTTTTCTTCTCCACATTTAAAATCAACGTGCGTTTAGAGTATTTGGCCGCTGTCAATGTCCACATCATGAGCCACTTCGTCGAGGTATTATTTGTGGCCAGATTAGAGAAAAAGAGCTTATAGCTCAGTGGGCTTTACGTGGTAAAATAAAAAAATAGTTAAGTTGTTTTTTGTTTGACCTGTTCAGTTGGAGAGTTCATTTCAGGAATAAGGGCGAGAGGTTCAGTGCTCCATTGCCCCTCCCCCCCTCCCCATCACCCCACCCCACCCCACACCTTCCCCACCTCTAGTGGGGTCATCATCAAATACGATATGAATGTGTAATGAGTTAAACACATACCAAATACTGTATGTACGAGATACAGCCATAATGTTTGAGGCAGAAGTGTAAATCATATACACAGTCTCAGCATGATCAGTTTTGGTATTATAAAAATACAATTAATCCTTATTTATTCATCAAAGTCATGCTGAGCCCAATGATTATTTTTCCATTGGGTCCTGCATTAGGTTTAGATATTTAAGATGCTTTCAGACAATTAGTGATGAGTGCTTATATGTGTGGGAGGAAAACGGAGCACCCGGAGGAAACCCGCCAAAGCAAAGAGGCAACGCTCTATCCCCCTACAGATGGAAACAAATGGCAATTAGTGAACTTCTCCTGGTGAGCCAGTGTGTGGCATGTTTGACGCGCTCGGGAAGGAGTTTCTGCAAAGATCGACAGTGCCTTGCTTCACTAGCGTAACCAATTGTAAATGTCGGTTTATATCCATTTCATGCCAAGTGCCTGAACTATTTTAGTTATATGTTTTTGGGAGATGTGTTTACCTTTTTTGTACTTTGCACACCTATCGTGTTTTGTAATGTTTGTTGTCGTAACGTTCTCCCCCCCCCCCCCCCCGACTGGACATGTGTGAAAAATAAGCTTTATAGCTTATCGGATTTCTTCAGTACAAATAAATATTTTGATTCCTAATTTAACTCCTCTGTCTGGTGATAGTGTTTGTAAAAGGCATTGAAGAGAGTAAACATTACGTAAACAAATGTTACGTTGGCTCAGACCTGCTAGGTGGCTCAGCAGCAGAGCAAGTGATTCACAGTTGGAAGGTCGCAAGTTAAAATTCTGATTGGTGGTTGACTCAATCCATCATCCCTACGGAAGTCAACAGTGGTCGCCCTATAGGTAGGCTCGTCCACGCCATAGAAATGCGGAATTTCCACCACTGGCTTAGGGATGTAAACAGAAGATGAGTACTGCTGCTTCCATGCTCATTTCAGCAGGAGAACGCTCTGACTTTCGACTTGAGATGCTTGTTGTAACATTTGCATTAAACTGGAAGATTCTATAACATCTGCCATTGGTGAACTAATCTGTATTCAGACAACGCAGCAGAAGGTGTTCACCCTCCACGGGGTGGCAGGCAGGACGCTTGTATGACGCTGCTTTCCCAGGACACGTACGAGCGTATTCACAAGTTTGGCGGTCCTTCCTTGGCCCATTACATTGCAGATCACGGAAAGTTTATGGATCACACCTTGTCTGACCTTTCGAGCTGCACAGCTATTACGACTTGAACCTACGCCAGTGCCAGGGTGACTTTGACCGCAGATAAAGTGGCCATTGCCCGTTGCAGGCACATGGCTCGTGTTGTGTGTGTTCGTGTGTTTTCTGGCGTGGGAGCGATAGTGTAGCGGTTAGTGTACTGTGCAACAAACCCGGCCACCTGAGTTCAATTCCCGCTTTCGGCCGCCAAAATCAGCGACGATTATCTGAACCGGTCCTGGGCCTCTAATAGATCGACTCGGCTTAAAATGAGCACCTGGAGTTTTGTGTAAACATTTCCACTTGTGTAGTGCTGGCCACCCACCCCCTCGTGCACCCTGCCAGCCTTAATAAGCGCTCGCTAACAGCACTTTCTCCAAACATTTGCTGAGGATACATGGTGAATCTTTGTCTGGGCTCACTGCATGCTGAAAGTAACAGGTAATCAACAACATTGTGTTTAAATTTACAGGCAATTTTCTTGAAAACGTTCGACAAGCAACTTGCGCCGATGCCACTCGTCGCTTTTTTCAAATGTAACAGCGTTCTAAATGTGTTCCACCTTCAAGTGCGATGAACTCTCGTGCTCTTCTCACGATGGCAATTACGCGTCGCGGACGGTCGTGGCCCTCACGAGGGCTCCGGAGGAGGGGAGGGGGGGGGGTTGGCTGCATCATCATCCCGGCTCCTAGCTGACTCGTGCCGCGCGTGAAGTGGCTGTGTGGACTGGGCCGGACTTCAACGGCTGAGGGGCCTCTTGTGACAGCCGCTGAGGGGACACTGCGGCACTTGCTGTGGAAAGAATGGGATTTTCCGCACAATTTAAGTGCCGTTTAATTTGGAACAAAAACTAAACGATTCACGGTAATCAATATTTCCACGATTTTTCACCTCCCCTCTCTGCAATATTTTCCATCGTCGTGGCACCATAGATTCAGAGGCGCTCCGTCACGCTACGGTGAACTCAAATTGAACACAACAATATAAGAGCCTGTTACTCTCGCAGCGATCTTTGGCTGGCCACCGAACACAGGCGGTCGCGCGCTTTCAGATGCACTTCTGCGGCCGCCTGGAACGCTCTTCCTTCCGATATTAGGAAGCAACTGGGGATATGCACTTTTAGATAATCTAGATTAACAAACTCATATTTTTTTGTTTAGTTTATTGTCCTTACCCCGCATCTCCGATTCGCATGGTTAGCTCGTACGGTGCGAAATAAGTTAAAAAAACATACATACATTCTTGTGCACACTTTTTCTTCTGTATTGTACTACATATTGTTTAGAATTCACACGAGATATCGTTTAGGTTAAACAAAGCACGTTACACAGTAGGTTAAAGATTTATTGTGAAGGCAACAACAATAATTTACAGCCTTTGTCAATCCACTGTGGGATAATGGCCTCTTCATGCTGTGTCGAAGTGGGGGTTGTGTGACCATACTTCACCACGCTGGTAAGTGTGAGTGGGTAAAGGCAAGAGGACCCAGAACTGGTCCTTATATCATTCCGCCACTGATGTTAGGCCGTGCGTCAGAACCAAACTCAGTTTGCTGGGTTCACAGCGCAGTGCGACAACCACTGCTCCACCACTCTGTGCAGATTTGTACGTGTAAAATGTCACGTGTGTTGACAAATGCTGCAATTCACAGGCACTCATACCAAACGTGTTGCACTATTTTGGGAAAGAGTAATCATTTACCATAAAAGAGCCATCATTGGAACGAATATCTCCATGTGAGCTGCCTTGGATCCGAAGCCCGACACAGTAATCTTCCTGTTGAAGGTATAAAACATTTTTCTCTCTCCCACGCAACATTATTGTGTGAAGCCTGGTCTCATCGCTAAGTCTATAGTTTTTTTTTAATAAAGATGAGTTGCTATCTACTATAGTCAAAATATTTATAATCCAGATGTGGGTGGGGACACTAATGGAAGATGTTCCAAAGTGAAACAAGGCAGAGCTTTGTCCCCTCCTTGCTCTTAGAATTGCGATGATAAAGCCCCTATGATTTACTGTGGCGGCACGTCTGCGGAATGCAACTGTTGAGATTCGTACATCATGTCAAGTCACCAGATCAACACCCCACCACCTCCCTGCCCCTCTTCTCCATCCCAAATCGCCTCCCTGTTCCCTACTAAACAGAGCCGTGGATGTTGACCATTGAACGAAGCTGCAATGCACGCTCAGTTGGTCAGTTGCAGGGCGGTTGCGTGGCAAGATGAGTTTGCTCGACTGCAAATATGGGGAACATCGGGGGGATTAAAGTTGAAAAGAAAATGCGGCGATGTGCAAGGAAATGCTCCCCCGGTGTTGTTTTTTTGCGGTGCGTCGCGTGTTCTTCAGCATAACGTCCCGGACACTTCGCTCCACTTGCTCGGAGCTTCATTGGATACGTACATGAATAGCTTACGCGGTGAATGCAACAGATGGTTGTGCTTGAGAGATCTTGAAAGGCCTGACAATGCTTCCTAATTGATGTGCTCTGTACACGCAGCGGACAATTTTTATTTTGTCAGGTAACCTTGGATAAGCACTCAGCCCCTCCACTCTCGCGCCTTTTCACGCAGTTGCTACAACCACAAAAAAACGTTTATTCTCCATGAGCAAATGCTAAAGTATGTTTCTCCAATTCTGATTATTTGTGGACAAGAACTCATGAATGGATAGAAGGTTGCACAACACAGAGAAGACTTACATTAGAAGTGTCGCAGGTTAGGACGCTTATCCGTACCAACGATGAAAGACCAAAGAATTGAAGGCTGTTTTACAATGCATTGGTAAAATGTAAATAATGAAGCCACATTCGTTATTGTCAGGCACACACAGACACTAAAAGCCATTTATTATAATTAAATTTGCCTATTGTTGATGTAAAACATGGAACGTAGTGTACGTGTGATAGACGTCTCTTATCTCTATTGATACATTCCCTGGCTGTTGTGGTTTGGAAAATAAAGAGAAGCAACAACAACACATCTTTGGATAACAAGAGTTTTGGTTAGAGTTTGTAACCCTATTATCAGTTGTACTGCAGATAACGGTTTCAAGAATGTCTCATCTTTGGAAAAAAATAATAAAGTACAGCTGGCTACAATTTGAATAACTAAACCTTTTTGTATATATCTCGCGCATTCTGTGACATAACAAGGAGTATTTCTAAGCAATCCCCAATGGTTTTTGCCACGTGTATATGTATTCAAGTGATTGTGTACAGAAATGCAAAAAACAATTCCATAGTAAATGTACGTAAAAATTCATATAAAAAAGAACGTGGCACGCCATGAGCATGATTCTCTTCTTAATTATATATTTTCTAAAATAATTACGTGGAAGAGCTGACACCCAAAATATCGTTTAGCGCGCCCATTTTCCAACCTCGCCATCGGTCTGCACTGCCAGGTATATGGTGATGCGGCACATAACAGCACAGTGTGTGTGTGTGAGTTCTACTCCTGAAAGCCAGAGCGTGCTATTCCCTGACCGCCTGGTCTGGTCGCTTTGCGTGCAGAGCCACTACTCTAACACAACCCCTTGCTCTGTGTTCAGCCTGCCCTTTGACTCCTCTCATGCCAAGTTGCATTTACTCCCAGCTCCGGTAGAAGCTGCAATTAGTGACCGTGGCCAATGAGTGACTCTGGTCAATTAGTTTTATTTATTTATTTAGCGAATGCTTTTGCACGTAGCTGTGACTGTGCGAGGACACCTCCAGCCCCCACCCAGCAGCAACACCAGGAAGTCCCGCCCAGCCCTCACCTGCCCTCTTCACCTGCCCTCTTCACCGGCCCTCTTCACCTGCCCTCTTCACCTGCCCTCTTCACCTGCCCTTTTCACCTGTCCTCTTCACCTGCCCTCTTCACCTGCCCTCTTCACCTGCCCTCTTCACCTGCCCTCTTCACCTGCCCTCTTCACCTGCCCTCTTCACCTGCCCTCTTCACCTGCCCTCTTCACCTGCCCTCTTCACCTGCCCTCTTCACCTGCCCTCTTCACCTGCCCTCTTCACCTGCCCTTATATATCACTTGAGTCTCTCTCTTTACACTTTCAGCACCAACCTATCTCCTCCTTGCTCCATAAGCTCCACCTCACAACTTCCTAACATCTGCTCCTCTCCATGGCATTCTGCTTCATCGCGCAGATCTCAGGTGACGGTCACCACCAGACGATGTCGCGGTCCATTCCCCTTGACATCAATTTCCTACAAGTGAGGTCGTCATGAACTTTTCCATCGTTTACTTCATGCGAATTTGCATGTGCACACGCCACAACAGCGTTTGCGCACGGTTAGAGTTAACACGAGGATACCACTGTTTAGCAATAACGCCAGCGCACAATCCCAGGAGCAGCTTGCCGGTGAGCAACGCTGCTGTAAATATTTTGCACTCGTCTTTTTTCTTGCTCACAGATGAATGCAAGTCATATGCGATGAATTGACATGATCATGTCTTGGCTATTCTGTGCCTGCGCACTGACAAAGGCAGTCCTCACTTTAAATGTTTTCGTATGGATGGATACTTGCCCTGGGTCGATCACGCCAACGATGTGGGGCGTGAGTCATAACAGAAAATCTGGCAACGCTAATCCGCACAGCAGATACGGCATTGTGTCTGTAGCATTATGGCCAGGAAGAATGTCCTACAGCCATCTTATCTGCGAATTTTTGGGTATATATATAAAACACAAAGAATTGTCTGGCCCTCACATTCACATATAAGATGGTTGAGAACTGCTCGTTCGACTACGCACAACATATTTCGATGCATTGAGAGTTTTAAACGACATCGCATCTCGAGATGATCTGAAAAAGTTCGAGAATCGTGCTGGGAGCAGCTGGGTTGATGGTAGAGGAAGAGTCAGGAGGTCGCGGCAGGAACGCGACAGGAAAAGTCGCCAGTCAGAGGTGGATCCAGCCAACTGGCTCAGTGGTAGAGCGAGCGGCTCGCAATCAGAGGTCGGCGAGTTCAACTCTTGTTTGTCGGGGTTCACTCAGCCCATCATCCTTCTAGGGGTCGATAAAATTGGGACCATTTTGTAGGGAAGTCAAAGCGTCTTTGTCTCGCGGACAGCTTCTCACCCGCAATGGGAATGTGGAATTTCCACCACTGGCTCAGGGCTGTAAAATGGGGTTGAGCGCTGCCTCGATGTTCATTGGAGCGGCAGGAATCACTTTGAGCGAGGTCTTGAGTATGGACTCTGTGGGGCTGCTGGGAATCTGTGCATTGTTGTCTCATTTACAATTAATAATGAGGACAGGTTCATTAATGCATTGGTGTGCCTTAGTGAGCCTGAAAATCCTTTTCACTGTGCAGCTTATCAAGGGCGATATTTTAAACCCAAGCCCCCCCAAGCCATGCACAAATTCACAGTCTTCAAGAGACTAATTTGTGCACAGGAAACATGAATAATTATTACAATTAAAGGCCATCCTGGCACAGAGTCAACATTAACCTAATTTACATTGTAATGAATCATGATCTGTGTGTAAACAAATCCCCTTTTCTCATCATGTCATGACAGTGGTGTAATTGGATGTCGTGACATTAATCCTAGGTCTTATGGAATGAAAGGTTTTTCCACGAATAAATGTAACCTTGGACTTCATTTAAAGGAAGGCGGTATGCATTTGCCATTTTTATTGCCACGAATGCCAATTCTTTGGCGTGCCAAGCTGTGTGCAA
The DNA here is from genome assembly GCF_015708825.2 of Lethenteron reissneri. NCBI lineage: Eukaryota > Metazoa > Chordata > Hyperoartia > Petromyzontiformes > Petromyzontidae > Lethenteron > Lethenteron reissneri. Next base: position 13,845,075 of record NC_083811.1, read on the forward strand.
ACCAGATAACCATGAAGCCCCTGAAAGTTTCGTCAAGATACATATAGGAAATATTGTAATTTCCATAAATTGTGTTAATCATGGTGAACACTCGTTCACAGATGATGTTACTCAAAACACCACACCATCACTTCCTTTAACTGTCATATTTCACAACTGTTGCATCCGGTTCAAGTGTTTGGGCCATTATTTTGCCTTGGCTTGAATTTTGTCAATAACTTTGTGTGGTCGTGACCTGCTTAGCGAACGCTGAGAGGGCATGTCAAGATATTGTGCTTTATTTGTGTGCTACCTTTTTGACCCATATTCCCCCCATGCCACCCCAAATTCAGAACATCCTTTCGTTATGGCCAGATGCAGTGAAGGAGATGCAAAAGAAGAAGGTGATACTGTAAGTTACTCACCCGTCTCTTGCTTGCGGTCACGTGACGCACTTCAACCAATCCATGCCGCGTTAATCACAGAATCACAGAGTCACAGAATGACAGAGCTGGGTGTTTATATATTAGTATTAATGCCAACCGAATTCCACAAAGCTGTTAATTAATTATATATCAGGATCAAATCCCATATACGCGGTTGGCTACACACGGCTTTAAAGAAACCCAACACACAAATACCGAGCAAGTGAAAACCTCACAACCAAGCAAAATAAAAAATGAATAAACAAATAAAAAAATGTCCAAAATATGATCGGGAGAAAACTAACACATATAAGGTAATGACAACGTTAATGTCTGCACATATGGGTTAATGAGACCACTAGCTGGAGTGCACTTTCCCAAATGGCACATTATAGCAGCACACAGACTGGATTCAAGGTAAAATTGCGCCAATTTCATGCACTAGGTGTCAGCCATACATTATTCAATGGCGTTTCTGATTTATATTGGTCAGCTGGTATCAGAGCCGATCACTGACCACCACTGAGACCTCCCAGACTACCACTTGGAATACCTGAACCACCAGATCTATCACCGAGACCACCAGCACCACTGCCACTGATGCCTGCACGACCCTTCTTATCACTTAAGACTATCGGGACCATTAGAACTACCGTACTGACTATGGTGAAAAAACCAAAACATATGACAATGAAGAGGATGATGACAAAAAAATTCAAGTTACACACACAGCACACATCACATAGTGATGTCACACAACCAATATATTGGTCCTGTTGGTAGTTTTGGTTGTTCCGTAAGTAGTCCCTCTAGTCCCATTGATCTGAGTGGTAGTTAGGGTTGCCGGCCTCTTCCCAGAACATGTATTCGTCAGCCGAGATCTGTCCAAACGGTGGAGTTACAACCGTCATAATGTTCAACATAATACCAGTACCAGATCTCGAAACAAATGAATTCCAACCACCCAAACACAGATAACCAACTATTTGACCGTCTGGCTCAAGCCCAGACAGGAGGCAACCCTAGGGGTAGAGCTGGTGGTGAGAATTGTTGTCTAGTGATCCCAATGGTCTCAGTGGCAGTCCCAGTGAAAGTGCCAATGCCATATTAAATTTTGTTCAATCTTGGCCTGGCTGGAAACGGGGTCGATACTCGTCGGCCAATGATGGTTCCACTCGGCTGGCCAGGCCACATGCTGCCACATTCTTTACGACTAAATGACATTGAATGAGTATGCACTCCAAGTTTCGAAGTTCTGTATGCACTATATTCATATTCTTCCATGAACCATGTTGCACCATTCACTTACAGATTATACAGGAAGCCATCATTTACAAATTCATGCAGTCTGAAGTTTCCACGCGCCTGACTTAAGGTATTAAATTAAATCAGTACATTGTGGCAGGGCTTGTCCCCCTGTATGAGTCAAGCAATAAAGTCTAATCAGACACAAGCTAAAACACTCTGACATTGTTCGACTGAATACTCATCATCCAAGCAAAATATTTCTTGCTGGAAAGACACGACATTGTGCTGATTACTGAGCTCTATTGATGATCAACTTTAAACTCGACCTTGGCGAATATTTTAAATTTCCTTCGTAAGTTTGTTACATATCTGCGAATCCATTACTGTCTTTCCATTTAACCTGTTACATTGAGGTAGTTCCGCACCTCATCTGCATTACGTTCATGTCCTCGCAGTGTTTGCAATAATAGCTGTACCGTATATTCAGGGAAGACAGTACAGCTTTCCTTGGGATGGTGGTAGATTAAGGAGGACTTCATCACGCATCGGATTGACAATGGTTGATAATGATGATGTTTCTCCATTTACTGCGAATGCGCAGTTCGTTGCTATTTATGAAAGAGAGCATGCCCATATATAAAGCATAACACTTTGCTACTTGGGGTTTAGAATCCACGTGGGGTACAAGCGCCAGCGATTGTTAAAGCCGTTGTACAGGTTGCTGATTGATATAAAGGTAGACTAAATACGAGGGCAGGTTTATGAAGCCTGCATAGGAAAATTGGAAATGGTGTGGTCAAGTTTTAGTACTGGCTTGAATCAGGCCTTCTTTTCGCCATGATTATTAAAATGAGCACCGTTTTAAGTTTTACATTACAAGCTGAGGGCTGAAAGCACCCATAATGAGATTGAAACCCACTTTGAATTGCTATTGCGCAGTTCATTGTTACAAAATATATTTTTAAAAAGTACTATTTACTTCCTTTGTAATTATTTTAAAACTACTGCCCCAGTTTAGAATGACATCACCTCTCCACGCCGTATTCTATCCTCCCTGGTGTTGCAATGCCACTGCTAATCTCCACAAGCCCACTTACTTTCATTATTAGTCAATGTCACATTTCTAATTAATATTTATTTTGTATTTCACATGTTCCCCTTTCTCTCATTATAATCCTCAACATGCATATCTCAATGCTTTGGACACTTTGCAGCTCATGTTCCATTATCTTTGTCAGTCATGATGTTTCCAATCCATGCAATAGCAGGTAATATGCACTGATTGAAAATATACTTTTGAGGCGCATTGCTTTATATGATCAAATTCTATTTTACAAAAACACTCCGACCTGCTTTACCCCCCAGCCTCACCATACAAAAGTCATTTCCCACTTGCAGGCCTCAGCCAGCGGTAGAAATTCCATGTTCCTATGATGGGGGTGATTATATCCGTAACACAGCCCCTGTTGACTTCCCCGTAAAATGGAAGACATTTAATAATATCGTCTTACTATTGCTATAATTATATTCATTTCATTCTTACAATTGTAAGGATGATGTTTTAATGAAGCTTTAACCAATGTTTAAAATGTAAAATAATTGCTGGTAACATCTCTTCAAATTCATAGTAAGACTATTTGAGCAAAACCACAGGTCATGTTTTTTAGTTATTAGGCCCACCGTAGCATGGTTTTGTAGAAGTTTCTGTTATTATTTGGAATGACTTGATGTTCTGCCATAACAAGCATCTGTCAGCAGTTCACAACTTGTAAATGTTAAATGGGCTGAAGTACCTCATCACGTGCTAATAATGACGCAGCAGGGCAGGGTTAGCAGATTATAAATTTGGAACAGAATGCAGATGAAATGTATTGTTGCCAAAGGGCAAGATGCACAACTTGACCGAATGGTTGATGCAAATTACCTGATGATTTATCCCATTGCAGGGAACACGAGACTTACAGAGTTTCATGTAAATACGCAACATAAGGACACATTCTTAAAGAAGCAAGTTTGGCCGTTGCTCGGACAAATTAGGTTGCGATGAGCATGGAAGACATGCGGCATAAGGTGATGAGTAAGTTTCCGGAACGTTTATTGATGTGGCACCCAGAATTCGGCGTTTTTGCGAAGGAGACCGAAAGCCAGATGGTGGCGGGGGGGGTACTGTGAGAGCGTACCTTGGTGATTGGATGTGGACTGTGAACATTTTATAGGATTTGGCAGAAGGAAGGAAGTGATGGTGATATGTGGCAGCTTCAAAGGCGTTGAGTGTGATGTCGCCCTCTTCTAGATTTCATGAAGTGTAAAAAAAACCTTTTGAAGAAGACTAGGCTGAATAATACATCATTATTAAATGATTATTCGAGCCAGTTAAGATGTTGTTTTAACATTTACAAGGACATTCCAGGCGTATTAAGACGTCAGACTTCAATCGTTTATTAATGTTGGATAGGCACAGCAATAATATTTGAGAGTTGGGGGTGTGCTAAAAATATTATTATTCCAGTGGCCACTAACACTTGTATTTCCCCCTTTAGCAGAAGAAAAGTACAACCTGGAAGAATTAGAACTTTTATAAGATAAATAAAAACACACACACACACCTACATTTTTTTCGAACAGGCTAGTGCTGAATTGATTAGCACCACACACGGACACTTACAACACATTGTGGATTTTTTTTTATTCTTGCCGGGTGATCCATTTGGACTTTTCATCCAAGCCATTTAATCTTAATTCATTCTTACAAGACCTCCAATGGAGTCAGAAAGTTATCTCAGACATTGGAATTGTAAAATGCTGTGCCTTGCATTTTGGCTTTGTTGTATAATTACACCGACTAGACATAGATGCCACGCAGAGATGAAATGCAGGTGTAAAAGAGCCTTATAAAATAAAATATTTTCATAAATGGTAGCATATGTCGTTGTGTGCATTACGTAAAACCAAAACGCACAAACGCGGAAGGCTAATGAGGAAGTATAAGAAATTGTGGACCTCTGTTCACCATTATCATTACTGTTATTGCAGATTCCACTTATTCACGTGATTTCTCTGCATCACTGACGATTAAAGAACCGTTTTCTAAAACGCTCTATCGTCGGAGAAATGTAGTTGTTTTTCAGCTGAGCAACGCGCCGTGCGTGCGCCTTCAAGTCGACGCGTTGAGAAGGCGCCCATGGCAAAGTAGCTACAATCCCCAAGGCCTCCCCTACCCTCATTGCCCAGCTTTCACCGCTAGATAATCATTTGTAAACAAATGCATATCACCTGTATCGGGTGCCAATTGATATGTGAATTAGACAAAATATTTTTCATCGTCCATGTCTGTTAAGAAAAAAATGCATCGGTTGAATCAACTGGAGTTGAAAATAGTTCGTTGCCATCATGTGGGGTGGTCATTTTGCTGGCTGTGAAGTGAATTTTTGGGCCTCGGATTTCTTTGTGATTTTTTTTTATCGATAGAGTAAGGTTAACACGTGAGTTCATGACTAATGTTGCATAGTTATCCACTTTCTGTGTCAATGTTCGGTCGATAAAACTAAAGTATATCTGGGGCTTGCTGATATTTTGAGCGATGTACATACATGTAGAGAGTATCTCAACCACCATTTAATTATGATAGATGCATTTAATGTTATCACTTATCACTTGGGTTACGCAGACGTTTTTTTTTCAGTAACGAATTTAAGTCCATATCTGCATGACCGAATAACTGATTTTTCGTCTCATTCCAGTAAGAAAACAACGGCATTGTGGTCCTAACTCGGGGCACTGAGCTGGGTTCCACTGGGCTTTTTGGTTTGCGCACTAACCGAGTAACACGGCCGACATACGTAGATGCAATCTTTCCGAGAATCGCCTGCACGGGATGGTTTACCAGCAGCGAACTCGATGAAAACGTGTGCAAGGTGGTTCAGTGTCACCCCTGTCTAAAAACACGTGCCGTTTCATCGTAGTCATGGACATTTTACGTTTTTGACAATTTTGTTGAAGTGGCATTTCATCCTGGAAATGCGTTTCACCCCCATTTTAACAAAGCCTTTGGCTCTCGAGCTCATAATGCTGACATAGGTCATTGGCACTTTCATGGGTAATTTAAACCTGTGCCATCGACAAGGAAATAACATTTTACTTTGGTATGCGATACTATTTACAAAAGTGAAAAAAGTGTAAAAATAATTGCGTATAATTTAAAGGTAAGATTCAAATAAGTTTATATGTTTGAATCGCTGTTGCTTAGAGCATTTATCAGCAATGTAAGTCAGTCTATTGAAAAGGTTTATGCAATTTAACACTTAAACGAGCATGTTATTAAAGATAAATGCATTCGTATGCAGTACTCTGTATCGCTGCAGCACTAACAACATGCAGCCTTATGTGTAAGGGCACTGAAGTGTATAATTGTAATGTATGCACGTGAATCTATGTGTGTGCCATTGGGGGAGCAGTAGTATAGCGGTTAGTGCGCTGTGCTACGAACCCGCTCACGATCAACATCAGTGACGTTTAATCTGAACCGGTCCTAGGTCTTCCCTAGGTCGACTCAGCCTAAGATGAGTAACTAGTGCGGTGTTTAAACATCGCCACTGGAGAGACAAAGGCGGCCGGGCATGGTGCTGGCCACCTACCCCCTCGTGTACCGTGCCGGCCTTCATAGGTGCTCGCTAACAGCATTTGCCCCAAAAGTCTGTTCAGGCTATACGGGTGAATCATTGTTGTTGTGCCTTTGGGGGAGAGGCTGATTATAAATTAGTCAGCTGATTGCCCTCTTGGGGCATTCACCTCTGCCAAAATCACGTGCACCACAGAGAGACGAAGGAAGCATATTTTAAGGGACCCTGAGGCGACAGGCATACACAATGCCCCCTGGCCAAACCCACAATTGGTGGATGCAGTCATTTTGACCACAAGGTGGGGGGGGGGGGGGTACATTTATTTTTGGAAACTTCCTGTCTGTGATGAAAATGCATCTTCTCTGCAACCTATTATGCTCTATGCTGAGGATAAAAATGTATCGTCGTCTGCAGTCATGATCTATCCACTTCTGGATAGATCATGGTTCGGCGATGGCCACAATCCATCGTGCCCCTCCTGTGCATCAGCTGATCTTGTTGTCCTATATCAGCGGTAGTGCTCTTGGGTGTCTTTCCGCCTTTGGCTGCCACTGTATTGTGGGCATGCATGTATGTTGAACTGTTCGCCTCTTGGCGTTCTCTGGTCTGACATTGGTGATACTCAGTGCGGGATTATCCTCGTAGCAAAAATATCGTATGCTAGGGTTCCCCGCACATTCAATGGCGCTGCGCTAAATGCTTTCAAGCTATCAATTCCGGTTCAGTGATTCTGCACTTGCTCTATTACTGTAGTACTATACCGCCTTCAACTTTTATGAACAACTGGGTGTTTAAGGTTAGCGACTTTGTCGTATTATCTGGCCGTATAGCAAATGAAAAAAATCTAATTACTTTGCTATGCAAGTAAAAAATATAATGTTTTTAATATTTACGTTTTTAATTTTATTTAGGGCCCCTTTATAACATATGGTGCAGACTCCGCACTAGCTTCATTCGGCACTGGTGAGACTAGGCCCTAAAGGAGGACTGTCTCTGGTGTAGGCCAATCAGTTTAAAAGACAGCGCATATATTACACTGTGTAACAATTATTTTTTGTTCCTAGGATAGTAAGTGTTATTTCCTAATTGATTATGCCTCAAGAGTACAGAACATGTATATTATTCCCCACACACTTTGCTTTTGTGACCAGGACAGTGATATTTTGAAATTTACCTATTTTCCAGAACATTCCAGATAGATTCAGTGCTGAGTAATACTTGGAGTAATTTGTAGAACATTCTAGAAATTTCCAATAACATAAATAGTAGTTTAAATACAGGGGCCTTAAGCCCACCAGTTGAGTTTAGTTTCAGCTGCCTAAGTGGATACACATCTGCATTTTTCTGAGATGGCATCAAGAGGCTGCAAGCATACGGCAGACGCATGTTGCTATGTCTGCGGCCAATTTATCAAGACAAGAGCGAAAAAGTACTCTGTGGAAGCATCTGCTAAGATGTGTGAGGCCTACAATGCATATTTCGGCATACCTGTCGGGGATCAAGACAAACCCTGGGCACGTCATTTCACCTGCGAGCAATGCAAAAAACTGTGGAAGGTAAGATGGGCAATTGTTTCTCGGAATTTTATGTTATAGAATTTGTTTAAAAAAAAGAAAAATTGTAAAAGTTTTTAATTTTAAAATGTTTTACAATTTTCAACGTTATTGAAAAAATATATCACATATGAAAAATGTTGCGAGAATCTCTGACACATTAGTCATGGGTGAAATAAATGTCTTTTTGTAGGATGGTACAGAGGGGAAAAGAGAGCCATGAAGTTCGGTATCTCAAGAATTTGGCGGGAACCCACTGACCACTCAAGCAACTGCTACTTCTGCATGGTGGACCCTTCCTAATGTCGGACATGCCAAGAATGCATCTACTATGACGTATCCGGACCTTCCCTCATCCATCACCCCAGCGCCACACTGCCATGAGCTCCCCATACCCACTCCTCTGGAGAGAGAGCAGCCGTTTTTAGAAGAGAGCAGCAAGTCAGAGAGCGAGGAAGAGGTAGATCCAGATGACAATTTCAGAGGTGGAGCTGAGGAGGAAAACCCATACTACCCCAACCAGAATCGCCTGTAACCAGAATGAGTGGCACCTCTTCATTGACAGCTCATCCAGGAGCCTCAAAGCCGTGCTACTCCATAATGGTAACAAGTACCCGTTTCTTCCCCTGGCTCACTCAGTGCACCTCAAAGAGGATTACAACAGCATCAACACCTTGCTGGACGACTTGAAGTATGATGAGTATGGCTGGGACGTCATCGGAGACTTCTAAATGGTGGCATTCCAGATGGGTCTCTAAGGCAGGGTTACCAAGTTTCCCTGCTATCTTTGCCTTTGGGACAGCAGCAATACCAAGGCTCATTACCACAGGCAGGACTGGCCACAGTCGACCGAGTTATCTGTGAGGAGGACCAATGTCAAGTGGGAGCTACTTGTGGACCCGCGGAAGGTGCTGATGCCACCACTGTACATCAAATTGGGCCTTATGAAACAATTTGTCAGAGCTGTAGATAAGGAGTCGGCAGCCTCAAGTACCTTCAAGACTTCTTCCCTAAGCTATCTGAAGAAAAGGTCAAAGCCGGTGTCTTCATCAGACCACAGATAAAGAATATCCTGGAGTGCAATGAATTCCCCAAGAAGCTCACTAGTAAGGAGTAAGTGGCTTGGAACAGCTTTGTCGCAGTGGTTTGTGGCTTCCTGAGCAATCACAAGGTCGAAAACTATATAGAGCTGGGCGAGACTCTGGTGAAGAACTACGGCACAATGGGCTGTAGGATATCCCTCAAAGTCCATATCCTTGATGCTCATCTTGATAAATTCAAGGAAAACATGGGAGCATATTCGGAGGAGCAAGGCGAGCGCTTCCACCAGGATATACTGGACTTTGACGGCTGCTACCAAGGACAGTCTAACGAGAACATGATGGGAGACTACATTTTGGGGCTGATTCGTGAAAGTGATTTGGCCACATGGCCTCCCAGCATTGAACCACTTCTTGGACCACATCAATTCCAGACACCCATCCATCAGATTCACCATGGAAGTGGAGAAAGATGGTAAACTACCATTGTTAGATATTCTGTTTGAGAGGAGACCTGACGGATCCTTGGGACATTCTGTCTACAGGAAAGCCACCCACACAGATTCCTACTTGAAACCTGATTCCCACCACCACCCATCTCAAAATAATTTTCTCATCAAAACGCTATACCACAGAGCTCATGGCATTTCTGACCAACACCACCTGGCCAGTGAATTAAGACATGTACATCGGGCCCTCAGGATGAACTGGATACTCTGACCGCACCATCCGCCAAGCTGTTTCTCCCACCATACAGAAACAGCCACATGAAACTCCAATCAAAACTATCACGTTGTCATACATAGCAGGCGTGACCAAAAAGATCTCCAAAATTCTAAACAAACATAAGATCCAAGTCCGATTCAGTACAGTGCATAAAATCCGTGATCTGATTCCATCTGTGAAGGATGTCGTTCCTGACTTACAGTACCCTGGAGTCTACAAACTGAGTTGCAGTTGTGGTGATTGCTACATTGGAGAAACGAAACGTCATGTCTCTGATCGTGTCCGCGAGCACAAGTCAGATCTGAAACACGGCTGAACTTATTTTTCCGCCGTTGCCGATCATTGCTACAACGATGTGGGCTCTCATGAAATTGTCTTTTCCGAGACCAAGGTGCTCTGCAAACCTCCTGGCTACCATCAAAGGTTTGTACACGAAGCCATACAAATGTACAAACACAGACATAATTTCAACCGTGATGATGGGTACAAACTGAGTAATCATTGGAAAGATGTTATTAACCATGCAAGAAAGATTTAACTACACATATTTGGACCATCTTATTTGACAGACAACTATTCTTTAGTTACTGTACAGTTTACTGATAGACAGCCAGTTTGTTTTTATCATGTTTAGCTTCTTTTCACACGCTGGTTTCCTGCTTTAAGTTTTACCCACCAAGCAAAATAATAAAAATAAAACATAATAATTTTAATTTTATTATGTTTTATTTTTATTATTTTATTACTTCCCTTCTACGTGACCTTACCGAAAGAACCAAGAAGATGAATCCCTGCAGTCACGAAAGCTTTAAATTAAAATATTAACACCTGTTGTTTTGCCAGAAAGGCTAAAACCTATTCTAATTGTTTGATATGTGGAACTTCTTTCGCACCGTACGTAGCCCACCACGCTAATCGGAGGTGCAGATAATATACAAGTTATGATGTAACACACACAAGCATAAAGACACGGAGATGCTGGGGCACGCGCAGTGTTTAAAGCACAGCTGGTGTGATTGTGTGCCGGTGTATGCGTCTTGCCTGTGTGTGGGGAGCAGTGCGATTTTCGCTCACCACCATTAACAGTGACAAATAACTAAGTTGGTCCTGGGCCTCATCTAGGTCGACTCAGCCTTAAATAATTACCTGGCGCCTTGTGTAAACATCAGCATTGGTACCCACCCGCTGCGCGTTCCGTGCCGGCTTTCATCGGCGTTTGCTAACAGCTTTTGCCCCAACAGTCTGTTCAAGGTTATACGGGCGATCTTTGTCTTTGTGTTTATCGTTTCTTTGTGCCTCTATTGCGGCATGTGCGGGCAGCTTGCAGGGGCCGTGCGAGTGAGCCGCACGTCGTCTGCCACCAACGTGGCCGCTTTCTCCCATGCCTTCGTGCCTCTCCATCCGCGGTTCGTGGATGGAGAGTTATTTTATTTTGTACCTGCGGCATACAGATATTGATTTTGGTATCGTTCAAAATGCGCGGGGAAATGTATGTTGAATAGTCCGAGGTTAATGGCATCAATTTGCTGCGTGGAGGCTTCGTCTCACCCACCAAACGTTTTGAGGATGAGAGGAAGCCATCCTGAAAAGCAGGACAGGACAAACCGCTGATAACAATGGGTAATATGAAGCATAGGGCCACACATATCATGAGCTGTTGCAGACCATTGAACTCCAGCAGATAATAGGAGTTATATGTCATAGGGTGGCGGATGACAGGAGTTCTGTTATATGAAGGTAATAAGCCAATCTCAATGCTTCCTGTGTGCTTATCGGTGTGCCTACACACGTCTGTGTGCATGCCCTGTTTTGAAATTCGCAGGTACAAAAGCAGCATTGTATTCTGCCTTTGGTATTTCCCACATTTCCACTTACGTCAAAATGAGTTTTGATAAAGTTTACAAAAATCCCCACTCGGTGCCGCTCAGACATGCCAATGAACGCAACAGTTGTTCTTTTTATCCGGGGTTTCCTAAATGTTATCGGGTACCAATCGCTTAACATTGCCGTTTGTGGCAGATGAAGGTGATAGCCACTGTGCCATGTGTACATTATCAGGCGACACGCAGACAGATGAGAATGCCTGTTACCTTTACATCTGATACAGAGCACACACGCAACACACAAAATGGCTTTGCTACAAAAAAAAACTACCTACCCTGTTTTTCTGGTGATTCTATCAGCAGCAGGTTGCTTAGCAAAAGAGCAGAAATATTGTGATCCAAATGGCCGTAATGTGTCTCCATACACCAAGGCTATTGTGCGATAGAGCAATTGAGTGACATTTCGTGGGTACTCAGGCTCCAGTGACTGCGTTTCCACTTGTAAATTACTTGCAATGTGCTAAAGTAGGACTGGAACGTCGCGCAGACCTGCCGGTCTATTCAGCAAATGTTCCGGTGAGGTAATTCTAGAGCGAGATGCTTTTTTGGATCGCAGCTGTGAAAGGAAGGATGTTTAAATGAGCGCCAGTGTGCTACTTTGCGCTGTGTTTGCAGCATCCATAGGACACAATGGCCGTTTATATGACTCAATATAATGGAATAATTATATAATTGCTGACTAATGCTGCTTTTGATAATGATGATATGTTACAGCAGTTATACAACCAATGCAAATTGATTTACTGTTAGCAACAGGTGGGTACATCTCTCACTTTTAAGATTGGTAAAAATGAAAAATCTTTGAATTAGTATGTGCTTGTCATACATATTTTACAACGTGATGAATCATGAACTTCTGTGAATCATCAGTGGACACTTCAGAAAATGTGTGACCTTTATGTCCCAGTAACTTAGCCATCTGGTAGAGCCAGAAATATATTCTGTTTTATCCATGCAGGGTGCCACCTGAACAATTGAAGTGGAAAATGTAATGGGCCGGCAATGTACAAAGGTAAGCTTTTTCACGTGAACCAAAATAACATTTACCAAAAAAAATTGCATTGTGTATGTCATTAGTTATCTCACACAATTGGAAGTAGTATAAATCCATAAATAAAAATGGTTTTAATATTGTATGATTCACATAAGATTACAATTGTTCAAGGCCTATCTGGAGACCATAATCCCTAAACTGCAAGCATGTTTAAGACTCGATCCCGGTATTAACCGAAGCCTTAAAGATGTAAATATTATTTTAAACAATGCAACATTTTATAAAGTATCACATTCTTATTTCAGGTATGACCACAAGGGACACAAATTGTAATACAATATTTGCTAAAATGCATAGAAGATAAGTTTAACACGTAGGCTGTCGCAATCAATATCATCTATCAACCTGTAAAAAATTACGCGATCTAACCCTCCCAAAAACCTGTATTATGGATGAAAGTAGATAAATAGATAGAGGCTTGGGGAGCCATTTATTCAGCAGTGAATTGATTGTGGCCGATGATGATGATGGCGAAATATAACGTAATTCAGATACGTTTCAGTTTTAAATATTAAAGGCAGGGTGCCGAATGTTACATTATTTGTTGTTGGTTAAACTCACATGGTTAAACTCACATGGTTAAACTCACATGGTTAAACTCGCATGGCTAAACTCACATGGCTAAACTCACATGGCTAAACTCGCATGGTTAAACTCGCATGGTTAAACTCATATGGTTAAACTCGCATGGTTAAACTCGCATGGTTAAACTCGCATGGTTAAACTCGCATGGTTGAACTCACATGGCTAAACTCACATGGTTAAACTCACATGGTTAAACTCACATGGTTAAACTCATATGGTTAAACTCGCATGGTTAAACTCGCATGGCTAAACTCACATGGCTAAACTCACATGGCTAAACTCACATGGTTAAACTCACATGGTTAAACTCACATGGTTAAACTCATATGGTTAAACTCGCATGGCTAAACTCACATGGCTAAACTCACATGGTTAAGCTCACATGGTTAAACTCACATGGTTAAACTCGCATGGTTGAACTCACAAGGCTAAACTCACATGGTTAAACTCACATGGTTAAACTCACATGGTTAAACTCACATGGTTAAACTCGCATGGTTAAACTCACATGGTTAAACTCACATGGTTAAACTCGCATGGTTAAACTCACATGGTTAAACTCACATGGTTAAACTCGCATGGTTAAACTCGCATGGCTAAACTCGCATGGTTGAACTCACATGGCTAAACTCACATGGTTAAACTCACATGGTAAAATTCACATGGTTAAACTCACATGGCTAAACTCACATGGTTAAACTCACATGGTTAAACTCGCATGGTTAAACTCGCATGGTTAAACTCACATGGTTAAACTCACATGGTTAAACTCGCATGGTTAAACTCGCATGGCTAAACTCGCATGGTTGAACTCACATGGCTAAACTCACATGGTTAAACTCACATGGCTAAACTCACATGGCTAAACTCACATGGTTAAACTCACATGGCTAAACTCACATGGCTAAACTCACATGGTTAAACTCACATGGTTAAACCCGCATGGTTAAACTCACATGCACCGGATGCTTCACAATAACAAGAGGCGTTGTTCCAGAGGCTTGTGAGCTCACCTCCTTCTTGGCTGTGGGAGAACTCTTGACGTGGATGACTCTTGTGGGCTATACTCATTGCAATCAGTTCATTAAATCAATTGGGATTTTCCATAATTGCCCCAGGTTATTGAGTGGCTCGTTGCAAGAGGCCATTGGTTCTTTTGAATGACTGTTGACATTTTTCCACAGAATAGGACATTTACTGTGCTCCGGATGGTCCAAAAGGAGGTACATATATGGAGTGTCTTGCGCAGTGTTTGAGATGATATATACAGTATATTCATTAATATAGTCCAATGCATTTGCAAACTATGAACAGGATGGCAAATAGGCAACGCAACATTGGTTACGTGAATGACGAAAGTTTGTTTTATTGCAGAATAGATGTGTTTATTGTGAAAAAAATACATTTTTAGATTACATATATAAAATAAAAAGGAATTCTTATTTGTTTTTCTATTACTGTACAGCCAAGCAAACGACTGCCTCTTAAAATGGTTTCTTTCTTCCCAGCATAACATACAGAAATTCTAATTGTATGCAAAACGTTTCTTGATAAACTAAATCCCTTATTTACTGTAGCTCTCTATTTTGGGACGAGACAGATGGATGTTTTCCAAAACATCCATTACCGTACTATCGCCAAGTTCCAAGCAGAAATCTGCAATGGGATGCATAATGTTGTTCAAGTCACTGGGGAGCATAAAAACGTGTTTGGATTTGACAGCTGTGCCAATCATAACCAACGGGACACATTAGAACCTGCAGGGATGGCTCTGCTTGACACATTATAGCCAGCAAGGACCCAGTCCTGACCTGCCGTGCTAAGGACCTAAAGCCAGGAGCAGGGCAAGTGAAGGCGCATTGGTGGTGGGTGCAAGCCCTTACTGAGACATGCCGCCACTGACTTTCTCAGTAATCCCTTATTGGTGACATCATGATGGAGCTCTTTTAGCCCATACAGCTGAAAGAGCAACGGCCCAGGCTGCAGTGGATGCTTGCCAAAACAATAACCAATAAAAGTACTGCATTCCATGTTCAACGCAAACACCGCCACTGAAGTGTGTAATCTTGTTTAAGAAAAAAAAACTCAATGTCTAATGCTACATCAAACCTTTTCACAAAAATGTGTATTATCTGAAAAACTTGTAGTAGTAGCAGTAATAATAATACGTTTAAATAATAACGCTAAAATGTAAAAAAGAAAATTTTCACTTTAACACAGGCTTTCGTGACCAATATTATACATAATGTAAGTTTTTGGGTTAGATCTCGTAAATATAAATGTGTCGTCAAACTTGCCACCCGCCGACACAGCCAATTTTCACGATTTGTTACGTGAACAAAAGGTGTCGATTCGTTACTAGTTCAGCACATCGAATTGCAAATGTTGTAGGTTTACTCTCTAACACACGGTTGTGCTGAACTAGTAACGAATTGGCATGTTTTGTTCACGTGACAAACCTTGCTAACTGGCTGTGTCGGGTGGTGGCGGGTTTAACAACACATTTATATTGACGCGATCTAACCCCAAAAAACCTCTATTATGGATTTTTTTCCTACATTTTGTAAATACGTTGAGGTATAACTGGGCCATTGTGCACCAGGATGGAATTGAGCACTGCTTGGCGGACGCGTTGCCATAAAATGTTTATTTCTGCGGTTGTAATCAGGAGATGTGGGCAGTCGGGCATTTTAAGACATTTGTCCCCAGGTGATAGTTTTTCAAGATAAGGAATCTTTATATAACATAAGTATTTTTGAAAAAAAATGTCCAACAAAGAGTGTTTCTTGTATCAAGCTGGCAGTAAATCAGATACACAAATGTCAACGTAACAGAGTACTGTTGAGCTTTAACATTTTGTACGTGACACCAGTCAGTATTTCGGGATAATTGTGTCACTCGGTCCTTTTAGAAAGGGCACCGTGATCGCATTCCTTGCAGGTGAGTACAAACGTTTAAAAAGGTGATTTACGATTAAATGGGTGATATGAATTTCGGTGGACGGGGGGGCGGGGAAGTCTCTTAGGAGCTGTGCGTACACGTGAAGTTATCAGGTAAGTGACATTCTATTGAAAGAATTAGACACATAGCACATTGTGTCTATTTTTTTTAACTCATCATTGTACATGCCAACATTTTTGTTGCATGAAACAAACAGCACGATACGAAGTTGGGCTACTGCACGATACGCCATAAGCACACTGTGTGTTCACTGTGTGCTTTGGGAAAAGTCGGGGGTGCTTGCGACCAGATTTGTATGGCTTTACTGACACTGGACACAAGTTTGGGGTGCACATTATTTTTAGGAGCATCGTATAATTCAGAGAATGTGGTCATTTATAATTAACGATTCGTTTTATATATCGCTCTTTATACAACTTGCACCTGACAACGTTTTTACAATTAGTAACGCACAGAGGTGCGGTGAAAAACACAGCCAATCCGGACAGAGAGCCAGGCGAATAGTCAGTGCCAACACTTTCCCAAGCTCCGTGGTCATCTATATATTAAGATGTTTTCAGCCTAGTTAATCATTAGGAAACAGGGTGGGGGGAGGGGCAACACTCTATCCCATGCAGATGGAACAGCAGCAACATTTTCTGTCCCACCTTCTCCTGGAAAGCCAGAATATGGCATCTCGTCGATGCCCAGGGGAATGGAGTTTCACAACATCTGTGCGACCCACCAACCCTCGCTGCCTCTACAGTGGTGGATTACAGGCGTGCGCGTAGCCATTAACAAGAGGGGCAGGATTATACCCAGGCCATGCGAACAGATGCATAAGCTTATTAGCAAACACCTCAAGCCACGTATGAGATTAAACACGAAGCAACCAGATACGCGAGGGAAATAATGTAATTAATTGATCAAAGTCACTGGTGGAGGGAGCCACATTCAGTGAAATTAAACTTTTTGAGGGGATTTTGATTGTTCGCACAAAAAACACCAATAATTATAAAAGGCCACTGTGCAAGCGTGCTTGTGTATATGTATTATGTTGAACTTCATTCGCACCAATGTAGCCAACCGTGATAATCGGAGGTGCGGGGGAAGGACAATAAACTACACGCAAAAAGTAGTTCGAAATAAATGTTTTCAATCTAAGAAGAACTGAGTTGTCAATCTATAGTTCATGTGTATGTGTCGAATAGGTCCCTGTGTATGGCTTCTCACGCTTGTAAAATTGTCAGAAAAAACGCTTTGACCACTTTGTTGGTGTGTATGCGATACGAGGAGGGGGTTTTTGGAGGGAATGGAACCACATTTATTAGAAGACATTTTTGTCGTGGTAACAAACTACATTGGCTTAGTCAGGGTCATTCATGAGGCATGGGCGGGGGCTGGAGGGGGCTGAGCCTCCTCCCTGCTGAAGGCTGACTCACCCCCCTCCCTAAATGATTATCATCAAGTCAAAACCTTTTTGTAAAATATGTACTCCGGGTAGTGAGTTTTACTCAAGCTTCATCATATACGTGAGTGGCAGAAGGCATGATAAACAAATGCAGATCATATAGTCTCTTATATTGAGCGTTTGTATTTGTTGTAATGTTTATTTAATATTAATTTGTGTTGTGCCACCCCAGGGTCATCGTATAACACTCCCTTTAAACAAGCATGGCATCGGCATCAGAGAAAGTGGATTTGTTATAGTAAATGCTCTTCAGCTACAAGGCAGTGTGAATGATTATGCATTGTCTTTTCAATCTTACGTTTATATGTCACTACCAAGCATTCTATTCACGATGTTTTTGGTTTAAAAACATATCACGAATGATAAAGAGCTAGTTAAATAAAGGGCATTGATAGATCTGGCTTATTAATGTATCAGTTTTATATCACCTTTAACATGCTCTCTTAAGTGTAAAGTAATGTTTCCTCATTCTAATTTACTGACATTAAATTGTAATTAAAAGAACCGTGCGATAAAATAATTGAAATCCAGCCCGTGTCTATGAAGTCTATAAATGTCAAGCCTCATGAAACGTATCCCTTAATGTTCCATCGCAGGATTTGAAAGCTCTTAAGCACGAGCGTTAATGTTAATGCTCGTGCAGAGTAATGAACCAACACTGATGAGATGCTAAGTTCAAGTTCCAGACTGCCATCTGAGATTTCTCTTCTTATTCTTTCGGACGGCAGGATTGCAAAGCAACATTGCTCAAACGTGTTACAGTTGAATGCTAAATCTTTTTTCAACAAATCGCAGCAACACCGCCATGATGTTGCACGGATGGCGCATTTGTCGGTGATTCATTCGATCGTGAGGACCACAGTGACGGTTCGGCAATTCTTTGATCTTCAATTTGTGGAAGGTGGCTGTTGCATCTCCCACGGTGGATCGAGCGCGGTACAGCGAGCTCCATCGTTGTCGTGGGAGAGACAAGCCCTGGACTGCCACAGTCGTGGCCTCAGCAAAGTTTGTGTTTGCACTACGTCCACAACCGCCCACGATTGGGGGAGGATATGATAAAACTCGAGCAGTATCCCCTGCTCCGTGCATAAAGGACAACGGATGAGTGGTAAGTTTAACTACTTGTGCATCGTACATAGACAACCGTGCTAATCGGACTACAAACTAAACACAACAAGTAGTTCTGAAGTTATGAGAATTCAATTGAGATTTAAGAGTGCATAGCTACAGTGGCGTCCTAATGTCGGAAGGAAGAGCGTTCCAGACGGCCGCAGAAGTGCATCTGAAAGCACGCGATGCAGCGATCGTCTTTGTTCTGAAACGAATGGCATCAAATCGATGGCCGAATGTCCAACCAAGATATCCCGGCCTGGTGAGCAACAGTAAAAAGAGCCCTTCCCATCTGAAGTAAAAAATAACGTATGTAGTGTAGTTAGTGGTCTCAGAACTGAGTGCTCACCACCTGGCAACATTCCCTCTCATCCATCTTTACTCGTCATGCCTCGGAGTCGTTCTCTCTGAGATTGAGCCAAGACTAGGCGGGTAGGGCGGGGCACAGTGGCAATATGTTAACGACCTCGCATGGCATACAAGGATCGTTGGTTCGATCCCGAGCCTGACGCCTGCAGTATATTTGGAGTTTGCAGTGTCTCTCCGTGGTCGCGTGGATTTTTCTCTGGGTCCTCCCGTTTCCCTCTCCACATTTAGAAATATGTGTTGAGAGTATCTGGCTGTCTTCTAGGTATAGTAATACAGTATATAATTTAATGTTGGGTTTGTCTATGGCAGTATATAGTACGGGGTAGACCCGTGTGATGTAAGAGAATAAGGTTTAGTTGGAAGCATATTATATTTTTTGCGACATAGAATTGTAATGTATTACTTACTACTAGTAGCTCAGCTTATTGGAGAGTATAGTTAGTATACTGATGATACTATGTAGTTTATACTTTAGTTTTTTACGTGGTTGTTTAGTTACTGCAGCTACATACTATTAACATTCTGTCCCTTTATTAATGCTATCCCTATCCCCTCCCTTTGATGCTGCTAATCCTGCATAATGCACGGGCATAATATGACTTTAAACCCCCCGCCCACCTCCTACGCATTTCACAAGTAGTACTAATCGCATATCTGCATTTTTCATAAATATGCTAAATTCCTGTTGATATGCAAATTATTTTGTCAAGGCGCTCTTCTCCCTCCAACCCAGCTTAAATAGACGCTCCAAGCCTGCGGTGTGTCATTCAGACTCTGTCTTCTCGACAGACCTGTTCTTCACCTGACGACGGCTGCTTGCGTTGTGGCCGAAACGTCGTGATAATTATTTTATTATGTTTTTTTATTTTTATTGTATTATTTCCATTCTACGTGACTTTACCGAAAGAACCAAGAAGATGAATCCCTGCAGTCACGAAAGCTTTAAATCGAAAAGTATCTGGCTGCTATAAATGTCCACGTGATAAGCCACTTCGTTCATTTTGTGGCCAGGTCACTTCTGAAAGACAGCTAAATAGCTCAGTGGGCCTTACCTATTAAAATAAAAAAAGTTAGTTACTGTGCAGCATGTCACAAGTTGGAATGATTACCCTTGTAATAATTCCCATTGTAAAATAAGATATTTTAATATTTCACTCAATAAAAATGGCAAACATTGATTGCTGAGGATTTTTTAAAAGTTTATTTTCAATGTAATATAAAGGCCCATGTCACTTCAACAAAATACAAAATGCCAGAAACGATTTCTGAAAACAAAATAGGATACGGTTCACTGAATATTAATATATAGACAATAGATCATCTCTTTTTTAATGTAGTCATCTACAGCATCCTTTAGCAATCACAGCACAAAGGCTAGCAGAGGACTGAGTCTGTACATCCCTCAAATTATCAACAATCTTAGGAGTCTCTACATTTGAATAAATACACGGTATATACACGCTATCATAACGGGCAAAGAGTAGATATAGCCAGCATGTTTTTTTTAAACAAAATAAAACAAAAAAAACATCACAGCAGTTCCCTTTATATTGCATGCTTTTAAATCAATCTGTGATTTACATTTAATATAGACTTTACTGTGTATGTAATATGGTAACTGTAAAGCACTCTGTTGCACTATACCCCACAATTGTAACAATGGGTATACTCACTCAACCATGAAAATAAATACAAGTTAGTACAGTTAAATTTCAATATGTATATAAAAAATATACTGTACCCATATAGACTTTGCTTACATTTTCCTGGAGATATGCACTTCCTAAAATATAGTTTAATTTTAAATCCATTAAAAGTATACTGGTAAGAGCGTTCTGTTGTTACTATGCTGCCTTCATAACTCCTTGTATGTCAGTTAAGACCTTGCTGAGAATCACTTATGATTATTTTTTTCATAATTCGGCAATGTATTGCACAATTGATAACTGTTCTGTTTAAATAACCAGTTGTTTGTGGAATGCACTCCAGCCAAGATAGCACTGGGGATAATATAACGTATTTAGCAATTAAGCCAGAGATAAACCATTCCCCCCAAAATATGGCTGTTTAACTGGTCTTACCGTTGCACAAGTTTTAGCAATTTTCCAAACTTCCCGATATCTGATCCACTCCAGCAAAAATGTGCTTCTCACAGCAAAGAAGCTTGTCTGATAAGAAACATGGCTAAAAGCGTTCACTTTACATGACATTTAGTGTTTCCAAGGAAGAATGCCTTCTTCCACGATGGTACTATTCAGCCCGCTGGACTTCAGAAGAGTAGCCTTTATCTCGTGCTTCCGAAGCTAAAATAAATTAGGTTAATTTGCTATACATTCTAGACAACAACTAAGCTCCAATTCTACATATTGTGGTGGTCTAATACACAGAATGTCCAGGTTACTGGAGATAGTGTTCACCCAATTCGTAAAAACGAGTGCGAGTTATTTGCAAATGTGTATTCGGCCAATATGTGTAAGCCTGTGGTGTCAGTTGCAGTCATGTTTCCTCTTGAAGGTTTTCCAGTGATGTTGGTGAATAACGTGATTAGGTAATGAGGCGTGGACAAATGGTCATGTCTGGATCTGCATTCATCCCACAATACAACACCTATTGAGTCTCAAGTGGACAGGCACAGATACAAACATTTTAAGCATGCTGTTATCTCTAACGTACACTCCGATTGCTTGTATTGTTAGCCACGGCTGTCAGAAAGGTTTTCAAACAGTCCCCTCCTCACTCTTTATAGATGTTAACCTAACTATTGTTGGTGAGTTTATGATCATCCCCATACAATGCTTTTACAGTGGTATTTTTTAAACAAAGGTTATATCCGGCTGCTTACTCGACCAAGTATCAGTATATGATAACAAAATATATATTTTAAAAATACCACGGTTAAACTTGCATTGTTTATCAAATGTGTCCTTAAATAATCATTTGAACATTGTGAATTGAACGCAGCAGAGTGAGGATATTAAAATTATGAACTGTTGTTTATACACCACATATCGGTGTTGGAAATGGGTGATTGCAAAAGGTTTGCCCAAACGTTCGTATCAACGTGGTTTTAGAGCAGCAGACGCAGCAGTAACAGATTGCCAACATAAGAACAATGTCGTGTTAAGCAAATTGACATACCAACTAAAATGTGAAATGTGTATTGCATGAATCTTCTTTACATACTTTATTCAGAATTAATTTGGCTTGTTTTTGAACGGTATATTTATCAAGTAATATCTGCCAGATGAAAAGTGATTAATGTCAAATTATGAACGTTTTGCTTCACTGCACTGTTGAATGTCAACGTTGCAATCTGTCGTTTTCCATATTATGCCACCTTTCTTTCCCCCTGCTCTTTCGAATAACTGTTGAAGAAAAAATCTTGGGTTTTTATCATTATTTATTCAAAGCAGAATATGTTTTCTTTGATTAAAATGAAAGGGTAGTATTGCAGTTAGTTTTTCAACCCTATTATCAATTCTTTCACGAAAAAAAAAATTTCAGGTCAAAGCGTGACCTTCGATTACACTGCTAGCTGATTGCAGTCAGACCGCGAATACCATTATTTTAATCTTTTATGAAGGCAAATATCACTGGGGTCTCAATAACAAGGTTTTGTGGGCGAGAGGTGTTAACATGTAAATAGATTCATATAGCGCCTTAGTCCAAGGCGCTTTACACTTATTCAAAGTTGTAGATTAGATGATAGTGGTAAAAAAGAGTGGGGTTATTAAAAGTGGTGGTGTAGTTTGGGTGATAGTGAGGAGGACAGGTGGGAGTGTTTAAGGAGTAGTGACAGCGGTCAGGGTAGTGACAGGAATAGTGGTAGGGGTAGTGATAGGGGTAGTAATAGGGGTAGTGATAGGGGTAGTAATAGGGGTAGTGATAGGGGTAGTGATAGGGGTTGTGGTAGGAATAGGGATTGTGACAGCGGTCGGGGTAGGCCTGGTCGTAGCTGGGGGGCCAGGGCAGGGAGTAGCAGTAGGATAGGCAAGGGAGAAGAAATGGGGGTTGTTTTAAGGGAAAAGTGGAAGCAGGTTAGTGAGGATGCTTGCTCCGTGTGCTGCAGTGGGTGCTGGTTCCAGGGTAGGGGAGCAAGACGGGAAAAGCAACGGGACAACGAGACTGGGCACAGGGCGAGGGTGGCACAGAGAAGGACGGTAGATATTGGGAGAGTGGAGGACGGGATGGGACAGGGTAGTGAGAGATGAGAGAAGCAAGATATGATGGGGCAAGACCGTGGAAGGATTTATAAATGAGAGTGCGAAATTTAAAAAAACAGAAATAGTGGACAAGGAGCCAGTGGAGTTGGGAGAGTAGAGCAGAAGTGTGGGAGTTGTGGACATAGATGCGGGATTTCTGAAGTTCACAAATTCACAAAAAGATACAACACCTGGAACTTTTCCACAAAACACCATCAACACTAGTTTGTATGGTTATGATGTTTGTTAATCACAGACGGTTCATCTCTATCGCCATTGTGATTCTCCTTCATGAGTGAGTCGTAGATAACAACGGTCACTGGACTGGATGGACATAACCCATGCTGTTAGCATTCAACTAAATACTTGCAAGCAGATTATACATCAGGTTACATCTGTAAAAGTGTCTACTTAGTCAAGACGGTAACATGGGCAAGGGGAGGTGGGTAAAGTGTGGTAATGGAGTCGGGAAGGATGGATGGAAAAACATCTGCATTCTTTATAAGAGTGCCTTATGCGAGCATGTACGGTTCTTGGTGCTTCCCATAACACGAGATGACTCGAATGAATGGTCAGAAGCTCTTGTCTGGCAGTGGCAGTAGCATCACTGCCTGCCTGCTTTTCGTGTGTTGTGCACATGTCCATTTGCCGGCACCACTTAGGGCAGCAGCTTCCCCCGTGGCTGGTAGAAGCAGGCCCGGGTGCAGGCTTGCAGCTGCTCGGACGAGGCGTCGGAGATAACCGAGCCCTCTTCGTCTGTGTAGGCCGAGTCACACGAACCCCTCCCTCCCCCTCGCCTGCTCTGCTGGCAAGGCACCAGCCGCACCCCCGGTGACCACAGGGGCTTCCAGACCTCCTGCACCAGCGGGTCGGACGAGAGCTGCGTCGCTTCGGCAGAAATGGTGGAGGAGCTATCGCAGCCGGCGTCGTCAGGGCCGCGGTAGTGCCGCCACACCAGCCGCTTCCACAGGTGGCTGAGGTCCTGTCGTGCGAGCGGGGTGAAGAGCAGGTAGAGCAGAGGGTTGAGGCAGGCAGGGAGAGGGGACAGCAGTAAAAGTAGGGTCCTGGGCACCTCAGGCTCCACGAGGACTAAACGTAGCAGTCCTGCAAAGGAAAAGAAGGCCACAGGACAGTAAAGTACGCAGTCGATGAAGATCAGCCAGGCCACGTGCTTCACCATGGCCCCTTCGCTGGGATCTAGTGGATCTTCCTTCTCCAGTGAGCAGTAGAGCCAGGTGTAGGTGATGGCCATGCTGAGGAATGCGAGCGAATTGAGCAACACCAACGTGGCAAGGTAAGCCAGGGACGAGCTGTCTCCGTTGGGAAGTGGCAGGCAGAGCGGAGACTGCCCGTAGTTGCCGACGTGGAACAGAGGCAACGCGGCCAAGGCCACCGCTAGCGCCAGAACGATGCCGGCCATGACCCAAGCCGGCAGCATCGACGGGGCCTTGCCGTGCCTGGACAGCCGCCCTACGCTCAGGGCCCGCTCCAGCGCGGCCGCCGCCAGCAGGAAGATGGACGACTCGGAGGCGAACACGGCCGTGAATCCCAGTGCCCGGCAGCCGACTCCCGTCTCCCAGCGCGCGCCGAACTCGGCGAAACGGCCGTAGGTCGCGGCGTCGAGGCCGGCCATCGCGCCGCTGTAAACGCCCGTCAGCAGGTTGGCGAGCGACAGGAGGCCCAGCAGCAGGCGCAGGGAGGTGAGCCGCTGGCACGAGCAGAACGTGGCAAGCGCCACCATGGCGTTGGTCGAGATGGCGAGCAGGAAGATGAACCACACGCCCAGGCGCACCATCCAGCTGCCCAGCAGGTACTCGCATGGCTTGAAGGCCCCTGTCAAAGCCATTCACTCCAAATGTAAGTTCACAACGTCGTTCTGCTGTTTAAGACGCGGGCTCTCGCGTCCAACATTATCCATAATAATAATAAACATCGTGGGTTTACACGCCAATACACACGTGGTGCTGAAGTAGTAACTAATTGGCATGTTCGTTGACGTAAAAAAACTTTCTAATTGGCTGCGTCGGGTGGTGGTGGGTTTAACGACACATTTATATTTACGCGATCTAACCCAAAAAAACCTTTATTGTGGGTCAGTCTGCTGTTCTCTGCGAAGCTAAAATATAATGAGGGGTGTAGTTGAGTGCCTGGCGATAAACCCGTTGTGCTCTATTGTGATGTCTTTGGAATTGTGATGGTAACGAGGTTGTTGAGAAGGACCACGTTTTGTGATGCCACTGAGGTTATTGTAGATGTCTTGTGACCCCCCCCTCCTCCCATGAATTGACCCCATAACACATTTTTTCATTTGCATATTTAAGTATGTTTTCAATAAACCTTACAATAAAACACTGAGTTTCAGAGAATTTTATTTGGGGGGGACACAAGACATCTGGACCACTTTGTACTGTGTGCTTTCCAGTCCAATGGTGAACTTTGACAAATCGATTGCGTCAAATTCACGCTCAATACCATACAATTTTGGACGTAGGTTTAGCTTCGGTGGCCATGCCGTTTGTGCTCGAGATGTAGTGTGCTGTATCCAGAGCATAATGTGAGTCGAGGTGAAGTACCTGGCGTTGGTGTGCAATGCACAGTATGCTGTAATTTGAGATCATCCTCCAGCTCCAAGAAGAACTCATCAGAATCCAGATCGTCTGCCACAACAACGGATTATTGTTAATATGTGACATTTGCAAGCACAAATCACGAGCAGAGCACCGTCACGGCCAACGATGTTAATGCCACCACACCTCAGTAGCCTCCGATTACCACGGTTGGCCGTTTACGGTGTGAAAGAAGTTCAACATACGCACATACTTTACCATCATCGCTCTCACAAATCCTCCAAATGTTGCACAGTCCACATTCAACCTCCACAGTCTGCTCTCATAGTTTCCCATCATCTGGACTCAAGTGTTTCCCTTGGTCACGATCTCATCTTTGGGTGGCTGTCTCAGGACCCTGCCCCCCCCTCCATCCTCCTGCACGTGTGTCCCACTCATCTTGCCACAGCGTCTTCCTGATTGCATCGACAATGCTTTTCGCACCAGATTATAATGCTAAATTCCAAGTTGTTTGCCGTATTTTCTGTCATGAAATTCCCATCACACGTATAGATGTATGTATTTAAATACATATATTTTTGTATAATGTGTTATTATTGCAGTACATGTACAGAATATTTGAAAATGGTATTTAAATTTTGAGCACAGCATCGGCATTAAACATCGAATAAAATGTCAACTAAGATACTCGAGTAATTATATTCCCAGAGCCTGCTATCCACAGCAGGTCATTGGTGTGGGATTGCTACATTTTCATTCGCACGGTAAGTAGCCAACCGTGCTGATCAGACGTGTGGGTTGAGGTTCATGGTTGGAATCCAGCGGCCGCCCTGATTTTTACTGTCTGTGTAATGACCGTAGTCATACTATGCGCCGTCCGCTTCACTCACAGTGGACGTTAAAGGTCCGCCGACGTGTGTCGGCATCAGTGTCCAAATTTTTCAAATTCGACAATTACACCGCAAATTACTCAATCAGAATACCACGTAGCAATCTCCATCGTCACCACCGACTGGTAGACTAATATTCATTTGCAGGCTGGGTGCCGAGTCGCTACGTGCCTACAGGGACAACTGCCACTGGGGGTGGCTTTTCAAATGTAATGAGATGAGATGTTGATGTAGAGGGCTCCAAGATCCCTTGAAATATAGGGCCCTCTATATCAAAAACATTATTATTTTTGTAGTTTAAGAGAGATAAATATACCAGCAATGTAATGTTGTATTTAATTTTTATTTATATATATAAAAAACTTTTGTACATTTTTGTAAAAAAAAAGCCTTACAAAAATGTTATTTCTGAAGATTTGTTTTTCGTTTAGCTGAGAGTCTAAAAACTTTATTTTTATGACCAGGTCTCTTGTCGGGTCACGAAATCCCTTTGCAATATGTTGCCTGCCACTTACACCACCGAGGGACAGAAATTGGCGGTCGTCATGACCCCAGGACAGCAGTTGGAAAACGCGGAGCCGAAGGTCACCGCGGACTTTTGAATCGGCCGTTCGGTGGTGGTCCATCACGAGACAACATCGGCAAGTATAGGGAATGTGTGGTTGTGGTGGAGTTTAATTCCCACATCAAATGCGAATGAATAATACGAGTCAATGTACTCGAAACAAAATTAAGTGAACATTTGGCATTAAGCACTTTGACAAAAGGTAACAAGAGTTAACAGGAAATGCCCAGCCTGTTATGGGTGATATTCTGCAAAAAAGCCCATTTACATCCATGACGCTGTGTTGCGATATTAAACTAAGGTTTTCTCAAGCATCACTTGAATTATATTATCCGTGAATCCATGGAGAAGGACACACAGACCCCCTGGCCTCAGAGTGTAGTTATATTCAAAGGAAATGATGTGAGAGAGGCATTTGGCTGTGTATAATCATTTATAATTTGACAGTTTTGAACATTTTGTAACTTCTACTGCTGTACTGGTTAACATCTATCAGTGTGTTTACTTTGATATTCAAAGATACATTTAAAAATAGCGAAAACAACGAACAGCAATGTCTTGTATAGCTCCTTATATTTATACAGCTCCTTGTTCTCAAACATGTCATTCCTCTAAGTAGTGATGTCGCGGTAAACTTAAAACGTAGGATGTAGATCACTGTGTGTAGAAGCACTTGTAGGGGCGTTTGCCAAAAAACAAATAGCGTTTAGAGGCTAAGCCAATGGTTGCTTCCCCGTGGTTTTAACAGCGTGGCTTTGGAGTCATAGTTTTCAACCCTTGTTGGACTTTGCACCGTGTTGCCTTTGCGGACCCAGATCACGAGGCCTGTGGATCATCGGAGAGTCGTTTGCGCTCAATGAGCAGAGTACAGTCCGCACCGTGTAACGCGCGGTCGGCTTGCAATGACGCATCCGTCCATTCGTTCATCGATTAACGTAGATGCTTACGCTCACAAGACGCGCAGAGAGTAGCACGTGAACGATAAATTACTGCTTATTTACATGATTTAAACATTTCATGCGAATGTAGCATTTAGGCAAAAGATAGTGAAGAAGATAGAGAACTGGACAGAAGAGATCAACAACAACAAAAATAAACAGTGCAATCAAAATACTGAAAATGTGACCCAGGATTTAGTCGATAATTGAACCGAATTAAAAACCACAAACCACATGAGAGGTTTTTTTGGGGTTTGATTGCACAAATTTAAATGTGTTGTTAAACCCGCCACCACCCTACACAGCCAACTAGTAAGGTTTGTCACGCAAACAGAACATGCCAATATGTTACCAGTACAGCACACCGCCTGATGATGCTAGTTGTAATTGCTTGCAAAGGGTCATACTCAGATTGTAAATGTTGCGGATTTGCTCCCCAACACACCGGTGTGCTGTACTGGTGACGGATTAGCACGTTCTGTTTGCGTGACAAACCTTACTAGTTGGCTGTGTTGGGTGGTGGCGGGTTTGACGACAATTTTAATTTGCGCGATATAACCCAAAATAACCTCTATTATGGATCATATTGGTCGTGAAAGCCTACGTGTTAAACTCACATGACTACATTTAGATCGCTCGGGAGGGTGAATAGCTACTTGAGTGGTGTATACATTATCGAGCCTTTCCCAAGAATGCTAAGCCTTGCATCAGTGAGACGACCACCAAGCTGAGCCCCTGTGCATGTTTATGTTGGAGCCAACATAAAAGCGATTCTCTACAAAAGGAAACGAGGCTTCAGTTGAATAAAATTGTCCAGATTATGGTTGTGCAAGACTTCCCCAATAGACGGAGGGGAAAAAAAACTATCCTTCACAAATCAACCTAGAAAATATGTAATCGCAGTGTTTTGCTACTGGTTTGGTGGCATTGAGTCTACAGCAATAGGGGTATTATGGAGAATAATACCAGGTGTGGACAACATATGCAGAGATGCACGGACGGGCATTCACAATATGGGGGTACATGTCAACAGGGATTAGTGTGCAACCCAGAGCTTCAGTCCACGTGGCTTAAAGTCACTGCAACTCCGTCCACGTGTAATGTGAACCTGCACATGTATACAATTTGGTGTTGTATAGCATCACAGTAATACAACGGGGTATCTCTAGCTACTTTGGATACTTTGTACCTCGCAATTTTCTCCCCCAGCTGTCCCCTCACCCCCAGTTCAAAAATCCGTTTTTGTTTAGAATTGTTTCTTCACTTTTTTGCCTCATTTTGTTCCAAGCCGTTAAAAGTCTTCAAGTAACATTAACATGATCACTTGCATATAATTGGCGCGATTAAGTAATGACGTATTCTTCGATTGCATGTATTGTGGGCGTAGTATCGATTTCGATCAATTAACGGATGTATTTTTGTTTCTATATTTTGTGCATCTTCTCCTTTGAATAAGACTACTAGGCCAGCAGGGTCTGTGTTGCCCTTCCCCCATGGATTCACAGACAATTCAAACTACCATAATAAAAAAATGTTTGAGTTAGATCGCGTACATTTTTGGGTTAGATCGCATATTTACGTGATCCAACCCCAAAACAACCCCGTATTATAGATGATATTGGCCTTGAAAGCCTACGTGTTAAATTCAAACTATGTTCTGCATTCATGAGGCCAGGGAGCCTGTGTATCTTTCCCCATGGATTCAAAGACAAAATTCAAATGACGAAAGGAGAAAACCTTAAGTTCAGGCGTCGGCAATCAAAGTAACAAGATGAGCGATTGTTACCGAATTAGGTAAAAAAAAAAACCCTCAATATTTCAAGGGCCGCAGTGCACTGTGGGTGAATACGAGATGGTGGTGGTCCTTAATAAATAACGGTCACGAAGCAGTTCCTGAAAGAGCCGCAGGTTGCCGACGCCTACCTTAGTTCTGTACCTCAAAGCAGTCTATATACTCTCTCTCTCTATATGTAAAACGTGTGCATTTGTTTCTATGTAAGAATTATAAGTGAGGTGTTGGTGTGTCGCAGCCAACACTCAGGAGACTGGACATCAGAGAGAAACCAATGCTTGGTCGGACATAAGGGCAGTGCGATGGTGTCTGTACGAGACAGAAGAAACATCAAAAACGGAGTGGAATTGAAATAAGGTGACAGTGGATTCGGAGTTAGAAGGAGAGAGAGAGAGCATACATGATGTTCTCGATAACTAGAGAAAGTAATGGAGTTCCTTGAAAATTGGTGTAATGCTCTGTTTAGTGTGTATGCTTGTTGAACTTCGTTGACACCATACTTAGCCAAACCATGCTAATCGGCAGTGCAGTGTAAGGACAACCAACTAAAAACAAAAAACAGTTCTCGATAAATTAGTTTTGAATCTCGATAAATTTGTTTTCAATTTAATGAGCGAACAAGCTGTGAATAGATGTATGTATCATATGCAGCTCATATATCGATGTAACGATATGCGAGTCCATAAAAGACAGCTGCAGCTATTAAAGTGTAATGTAGCGAAGGTTTTATTGACGGTGGTTATTCGTCACTGGATATGTGAAATGGAGACGTTTTTTATGTTTGTAATACCATGCACATATTCATCACAATTAAAATATTTTACTGATAGGAGTTTGTTTTGTAGTGCATGCTTTCTGGGCAATTGTGCATTTTTGTGCTCGTAACGAGTTTAGTTGTGTTTACTGCTTGATTTGCTGCACCAGGCCACCCTTGTAAACTCGATGTTAAATTGTCTAAAGAGCACATTCCTTGATAAACATGTTCCATGAGTAAATCAAATTCCTGGTTCTCTTTTTGCCCCTGCCCCCACGTAAAAAAACTGCATGCAGCACCCTTGGTGAGTAGTTTTAAAGCTCTTGTAAAACCTGATTTAATGCTTCAAATGAAAAGTATATGAGACATTTAACGTTTTACACTTACTGTTCATAGCTTTGATGATGATGGGAATATATTTGCTCTGACAACACTGCATGGGTGATGAAAACAATGGTCTTCAAACGTGCACGTCATAGCTTATCCACTGTTGTTGATGGGCGCCATGGGAGCGAGATGTTAACTACCTCGCCTGGTATACAGGAGGTCGTGGGTTTGACTACGACACTGATGCCTCTATATTTGGAGTTTGCATGTCTCTCTCCCGGTGGATGCACGGATTTTTCTCCGGGTGCTCCGGTTTTTCCCTCGACATTTAGAAACGTGCGTTTAGAGTATTTGGCTGCTGCTATACATTTCCACATTGTAAGCCACTTTGCTGAGTTATCGTTTGTGGCCAGGTCGCTTATGAAAAAGAGATATATAGCTCAGTGGGCCTTACCTGGTAAGATACATAAAATAGTCTATCTGTTCTACAAACATTAGATTTTATTTTTAAAATGAGCATGCATGCCCCCGCAATGTGGTGCACAGAAAACTGATTTTCTGCCGCTCTTTTGTGCACGACACAGATGTCGCTTTGCATAGAAACTCACAGATGTCCGGTTGGCCAAGGTACGTTTGAACATCTCTCTTGTGGATATCCTCTCCGTCTGAGAGCCACTGGTTTTGTGCAGAGACAGGCGTGTCACAGTAGCCATAAGCGCAGCATTGGTATGCAAAGGGCACCTCCAGTGTCCTGCAGAAGGTTAAAAAAAGTGCACAAAGTTACAGGTTATCAGTGTCACGACTGACACAATAATAATGTTATATTAATCATGTAAAAAATTGGAACGCGCTGCACATTATTCAGAATCGGAATATGTATTCATATTGGAGGAATCCGATGAGCCATGAATCTATTTTTCGCAGATTCAAGAGGCGCAAGCAGGAACCACAGACCAGGGTGAAGGCAGCCATATGATGAGATGGCACAAAATACTTGCCCAAGTTCTGCCATCCTCTATACACTAAGGTGCTTTCAGCCAATGAATGCGTGTTTTAAAACAACAAAAATAATAATGACAACCTATCTGCACCTGACCTCTTTGACTTAAAAACAATTTTCTGCAAAGGAAAGCTTCGTTCGATGTCTTCATATTTAACGTGATAAAATTCACATAAGTTTATTGTCATCATTGACAACATTTAACTCACAGAGCTAGCTTACGTCATCATTGTCAAGCAACATACATGATCAATACCTCCTGCGTCGCTGATAGCCCTTCCAGCTTCGTGATGCCGCTGTGCATCTCGCTCCTACATATTAGCTGATGGTGGTGCGTCTCTTCTTTCCGTCACGTTTCTCTCATTTCTTGACTGCTATTCCATCACCAGTCTCGTTCATCGGCCGTCATCGATTACCTGTCTCCGATCGAAGCATTCTTCTTTCTTCGTGTAATTCTCAGCACACATCTGGCTGTACTTGTTTTTTTTTGTTTTACAAATCTATTTACATCTAAATATGTGCAGTTTGCATGGCCCTGTTGAAAGCGAACTCCTTAATGAGATTCTAGATTTGAAGTTTTCGTGACTGCAACGGTGACGGTTCCACCTGAAGACGGAAGCTTGTGTTGCCTCCGAAACGTCGTGATTTAATTTATTATAAATTTCTACCTATGTGACTTTACCGAAAAAACCAAAGAGTATGAATCCTTAATGAGAAGCAATGAGACTAAACCTTTTGCAATGCATCATATTTTTTTGTAAACTTTAGTTGTTTATATATATATGAATAATGAAGTATTTTTTTACGTGTATGTTGAACTTATTTCGTACCGTACGTAGCCAACAGCGCTAATCGAAGGTGCGGGGGAAGGACAACAAACTAAACACAGACAAAGTATAGGTCTGATTCAATATATGCAAATATATAGCCTTCCTAAGGATTTTCCATTATGTTAAAGCTTCATAAACGTTAGAGCTATAATGCACTACCTCAAATACAATTGCGCTCACGTTCCAAAATGTGGGATAACAACAGACATCGGCCATGGTATATTACGTGAATATACAAATTGACGAGGTTTTATTTTCCTCGACGTCTGAATTCGTGACGGTTGATTGCTTGAAATGAAACTGGGGCAATCTTCGTGAGATAATAAATATTCCTACCATTTACGCAGCTCATTTTTTGAAAAGTCCTTTGGTTTAATGTTTACACGTGACCACTGAACAAGCAGTTGGAAATGCTTTCCTGGAATTCACATTTAACGCTGATAGATGACATAAGTGAGAACACGTGTGAGCCCATGTGACATGCTAGAGCAAGTCAACTTGGTTGGCAAAACAGAGGCTTGTCAAAAGGTGCTTCCGAGCCACTTTCTTAGCAGGGGTTAATCCTGTTAACGTCTTGCTCGATGGCAGTGGGGGAAAACGCTGCTTTTCTGTAACGGCAAGCTTCCTTTTTTTTCTTCAACTCCTTTAATCTGCAGTGCAAGATGTAAACTGGATGCTTCACGGTGCATCTGGGTTTTGTTCCAAGTTTTGTTTTTCGTTGGTGCTGGCCTGCATCTGAGTGGTTCTATCCTGCATGCATGCATGCATTGAGTCTCTAAGCCAAATATAAAGAACCCCCCCGTATAGCCTGAACAGACTGTTGGCGCAAGTGCTGTTCGCAGGCGCCTATGAAGGCCGGCACGGCACGTGACGGGGTGGGTGGCAAGTCTCCCCAATGCTAGTTTTTACATCTCGCATTAGGTACTCATTCAAGGCTGAGTGAGCTAAGGGGAGGCCCCAAGGACCAGTTTAGATATTCGTCACCGATGTTGATCGTGAGTGGGAACATAACTTGAGTCACCGGATCTGGAGCACAGTGCGCTAACCACCACGGCACGACTACTCCCCACACGTATTTGAGACAACACACACCGGAGGTGAGGGAAGTGCTGAGTGGGGTTGAGGTGGATGAGTGCGGGGTTTCCCCCCAGCTTGAGGTGCACCAGTCCCTCCAGCCCTTCCGTTGGCACCCACGATAGTCCGTTGGAACTCAAGTCTCTGCAGAGGGGGATGACATACGTCTCGCAATCATCACTCGCAAAACCAAAACGATAACAAATGGCGCTTGCCAGTATTTCCAGACTAACACCTTTGCCAAACACTCAAGTTTTTTTAGTGTATTTAAATCTGAATTAATTTGGTTTATGTGTGGAATTAGGAGACAGTACTAGATCAAGTGCAATCCTAGATTCTTCAATTGCTTTGTGATTTTATTTTAGGCAGGCAGTAAGTATGCACAAGAATGTTATCTTGAAAGACGTCGATCAATGCACTATTCGGGCTGATTCTACAAAGGGGGTTTTAAACTGCTTACACAAGTTTGTTGCCAATTGGGAAAATGTACTTTTCTGTGATTGGGACATTTCTATCATCAAATTGCAGAGTTCTAACATACTAAATGTTATGATTTCCTTTGAGTAATATAGAATCTTAAAAAAACCATATATAAATGGAGTACAGAGTTAACCGTGAAGATTTGAATGATAATGATTTATTTCACAGCTGTAAAGGGTGGCTTGCCATGGAAGTAATCCACTCCCGCAGATGCACAGACGCATAAATGGTCAAACAAGATAGTGTATGAAGCGGTGTAAAGGGATGTAGTGAGATCAATGAGTAGAGGGAATCAGAAGGATCCAGGCACAGTGGTGAGCTCATTTTCATCAAGACACGGTGGCTCAATGGAATAACATGAAAGCAGTTATGCAATGCTGCAAAGGTTGATCACAATCTCTGAAAAAATATATCGACTAATTTTTGTCTTTACACACTTTTTTAGTGTCTTTAATTTTAGCTACACAACCTTAAAGGCAACAAGCATATTCTTGATTTGAAGCTTTCGTGACTGCAGGAATTACTCTCTGGTTCTTTCGGTAAAGTCACATAGAAAGAAAATAAATTAAATCATAGAATACGACGTTTCTATTGCAACACAAGCAATCATCATCAGGTAGAACACAAACCTAGTGAACTTAGAAATACAATGCAATCCCACACAGAGAGTCGGCTAACACAACAGTCAGTAGTCAGGACCTTATCTGGTGGTGACGTTCTTCCAAAGATTGCAAAATTTGAGAGAAAGACAAAACACAGACACGGGGACACACAGACAGACACACAAGCAGAGAGAGACAACACAGAGACACACAGCGAGTCTATGTTGTCTCTCTGTGTGTGTCTGTGTGTGTGTCCCCGTGTCTGTGTTTTGTCTCTCTCAAATTTTGCAATCTTTGGAAGAACGTCACCACCAGATAAGGTCCTGACTACTGACTGTTGTGTTAGCCGACTCTCTGTGTTGGATTGCATTGTATTTCTAAGTTCACTAGGTTTGTTTTCTACCTGATGACGATTAAATGTGTTACAATTGAAACGTCGTATTCTATGATTTAATTTATTTTCTTTCTACGTGACTTTACCGAAAGAACCAAAGAGTAAGTACATTCTTATCTCCAGTCATGCACGAACGTACAAACGCTTGATTAATCAAATTGGAAACGCGTCTCGGCGAACTTGGCTCGGGAGGGCACCAAATAGTGAAGGTTAAACAAGCCGGCACAGCACGAGGGGAATGTGTAGCGCCCCCCTCGCCCCCCCTGTGACGGGCTCGCTGGCCAAGGGGGGCAGGGGGTAGAGAGGGGCCCGAGCGAAGAGAATGGGCAAGCGGCGGTGGGGAAGGAGGAGGAGGTGATGGAGGAGGAGGGAGGTGCAGCTGCTCACAGTTTTCCGAGGCCGCGCAGGGTGAGGAAGGCGTGTGGGTGGACCTCTTGGATGTTGTTCTCGCTCAGATCCCTGAGTTACAAACAACACGGCATTCTTGGCATGGCACCCTTGGCCTGCAGCAAAGGACCCTTTCTTTAATCACAGTCTCTAAGGCGTCTTCTGAAGTGAAATCCAATAATAAAAACAAACACATCACTGTTTCTGTTACATCGAAACTGACATATTGCTTATATGCTAGCCAAATAATTGTCAGATGTGATTCATTGTCCATTCTTGCAGATGGAAGTGAATTGCCATAATCATCATTATTATTATATTCAAAAGAACAATATATTTCTGAAAACTACATGTGGAAATTCTGAGAGTGTATTGGAACGTCACGAGGTTTGTTTGATGCCTTCTTAACAAGTTTTAAAATACTTTATTTTTTGTATTTGACGTAATCTGCAATACGTATTTGATTCCCTCAGGTCAAATGAATGCATCCCATTACTGACCATATGGAAATAAAAAAAACCCCTCTAATTTCACATCTAAGGGGCACACTTCCTAAAATTGGGAGGTAGACAATAAAAAACCTCACCCACGCAAAAAAGTCTCATGTTCCAGTTATGTATTTTGATTATTTAATGTATTATTTAAATGTTGTAAACTTGTAATATACATTTTCAAATTGTTTAGATTTTCCCTCATCTGTATATTTGCTGTCTATATGAAGGATAAACAGCAAGTTGTGTTTGGTGAGTTTGGGTGAAACTAAAAAAAATCATAATCAGCGCAATCCATGATCTATCCACTGCTGGTTGAAGGCCTCCCCAAGCAATCACGATCGAACACGTGGTTGAAATCACACAAACCATCTAGCTCCTTGCATACCAGCTGATTTCATCACTCCATCTCCATAGTTGACGTCCTTTCGGGCACATTCCCTTCTATGGTTGACACTCCAATGTTAGTCTCGACCTTGTGTTCCCATTTCTGTCTCTCAGTCTAACAAGTGGGCTCAGTAAAATCGAACATTTTGTCCCTCAGTATAACTTTAATTTCTGACTCTCAGTATAGCTTCATTTTGTCTCTCAGTAAAACATCCATTGTGTCTGTCAGTATAACTTTAATTTCTCTCTGTATAAAATGAATGAAAACCCCGTTCATGCTTCTTTGAGCACTCTTTAGCTTTGAGTCCAAGTTCTAGGTTAATGTCTGTGTTTCTGATCCACATGTCATAGCAGGCATTATGAGCTGATAAACACTTCTTCAGTCACATCACTACGTGGCTTTCCATTGTTGAGTTCAGTTTTTTAAAAAGCATTTCAACCCTCTATTGTCTACCACTTATTTTATCATTTTGATCGTGATCCCTCTGAGATTAACCACCCTATATAAATATATATTCTTCTGATGCACTTTCCAGTTGCGTCGTTCTGACCGATGTCTCCAATCGTTCAGAGAAATTATTTGCACATGCCTCGCTTTGCTTTGTTCAAGCTCACCCTGAGCCCCATTCCTCAGTCCTCACTGTCAGTTTTTCCTGTCCTACGGTGTCATTCGTTCCATTGACAAATCACGAGTCATAATTCCTCACTGCGCACCCCCCCCCACCCCCACCTTTTGAATAACTGGCTCCTGCCATGGAATACGATAACTTCCTCCTGCCACACAGAAGTGATGCGCCTGGCTCCTGGGCCATCAATGACCATGGGAACCATGATACATTGGCTGGAGGGGGGCGTGGGAGGGAGATGCCCACGTGTTTTTTGTTTCTAAATCACAAAAAGTACGAAACGTTCAGCAATGTGCCACGTCTACATTGTTCATAAAGTGGCCACAGAACACAAATATTGTGCCCACTGCTGCTGCTGCTGGAAATTGTTATTGCTGTTTGGTGGGCTTTATTCTATCACCTCCCCTGAGCAAACATTGAGATCCTGAATGCGTCACTTAAATTAAGTAAGATTTTTTGGAAAAACTCGGGAGAAAAATAAGTTATGCTTCAACGGTTTTCGGAATATGAGGCTATTTTCATTAATCTGTCAGCTGCATTTGTTACAATTGCTACTGCACTGCATGGTTGAAAAATACCCCAACTGTCACAGTCATTTAACGTTTCATACTTCTCACTATTCGAACGTTTAAGCTGCCTTGTGAGTAATCTTGAAAGTGGTGTTTAATTGAAACAAATGTCACTGAACAAAGTCCCACCTCAATGCTATCAGTGTAAATTGTGTCACAATTACTAAACAAGGGCAGCAGACGATAGCAACAGTCCTCTGAGATGAGTCCCTCACCATAAGTAATTCATAATTGTTATGTCTTTCTCTGCAACTCATTTGACCAATTTTAGAGATAGAAAAATATGATGCGTGATCCCAACACGTGCTCAAAAAGTAGATGTTCATATGCACCTGTAATAACATCATTTGAAAGACTTACAGTGATTTCAAAAAGGCGAGGTATTGAAAAGTGTCTTCCCCAATTTCTTTCAATTCGTTGTTCTGCAGAGATCTAAAAATAAGCACAAATGCAATTAGTACGTCTGTTTCTTCATTACAATCTCCATCCATCACACTCTCCCAATAATAATAATAATAATGTTATATAAGTAGCTGTCACCTTGAGTTTTAACACACGTGTCATACTTTGCACCGAGGAACCAGTCACATTTCATACGATCAATTATTTACGTAGGCTTTCGCCGCCAATATTCTGATTCATAAACTAGTTTTGTATGATCTTGATTTGAAGCTTTCATGACTGCAGGAATCGATACTCTTTGGTTCTTTCGGTAAGTCACGTAGGTAGAAATGAAACAAAATAAATTACGACGTTTGGATAGCAACACAAGCCATTGAAGACGATGGCTTGTGTTGCTATCGAAACGTCGTAATTTATTTTGTTTCATTTCTACCTACGTGACTTACCGAAAGAACCAAAGAGTATAGTTTTGTACGCATTGTAAGATAAAAAAAAGTTACATAATTTAAGCCAATACAATAATCGAGTAGTATCACTTCTGCCACTCTCTGCTCCCAGCGCAGACTGATGACATCACACCCCCTGTTTAAGGCCCAAGACTGGAGGGCATTTTCACAATTCGGGAAACTGCCTGATGATGCTGGTTGTAACTATCAGCGAAACGTCTGAACCCATTTAAATGTTGTGACATTGCTCTCCAACACACGAGTGGTGATGCTGAAGCAGTGATACATTGGCACATTCATTCACGTGACTACTTTATTCATAGGATGTGTCGGATGGAGGAGGGATTCACGCCACACATTTTATTTATATGATCTGACCCAAAAATATAAATTCTGAATCAACCAATAACCCGTTCATGTTTATATTTAGCCCTGAAAGATAAGTCAGTTATACCATTCACTCAAATAATATTAAGGCTGTACAAACTCAACACACAGTCGTAAAATATATATTTTGTTACTTTTTCAAATGCTCTCCAACACACTGGTGTGCTGTAATAGTGACGAATTGGCATGTTCTGTTTACGTGACAACCCTTACTAGTTCGCTGTGTTGGGTGGTGGCGAGTTTAACGACACATTTATATATTTACGCGATCTAACCCAAAACACCCCTATTATGGCGTAAAATATATATTTGTTACTCTTTCAAATGCGTAGGAAATATTTTTTTAGACGTCCTTTTTTTAAAATCATCTGAGATCAAGCAGTATTTGCTTGGCAACAAACGGATGGGCCAAGTTGATGGAGATAGGAGTTGACCATTGCAATGTTGAATATTCCGTATCTATTTTAAACAATTTTCTAATTTATCAGCATGCTAACTTGCACTCAGTGTGACAAAAAGGGTTTGTTCTTGGCACATGCTGCAATGGGCTCCCACTTAGTTACAAACATGCTTTCGTATGATAATGCGTTTCTTTTTTTGTTTAGATCATGTAGGCATGATGGCAACATATATATTTTTTATTATAACCCTCCATCAATGGACAAAGCCAATCAAATTAAGTTTGGCACGTGAGCAAATATGCCAATTGATTTGTTTTTATTTTAGCA
Source organism: Lethenteron reissneri (assembly GCF_015708825.2). Classification (NCBI taxonomy): domain Eukaryota; kingdom Metazoa; phylum Chordata; class Hyperoartia; order Petromyzontiformes; family Petromyzontidae; genus Lethenteron; species Lethenteron reissneri. The sequence continues at coordinate 13,884,915 of NC_083811.1, forward strand.
AAAACAAGAGTAATGTTGAAAAGGGAGGAACATTTTTAACAAATTTACATCACCCAAAATGAACCAATTATGAATAATAATAATAAAAGATGGTGACAGACTTCGTATAAAATTAGGCTTTCGTGTCATTAAAATAATATCCCTCGCCAACAAGTACAAAGACAAACAATCTGTTTACGATGTATAAAGTACACTGTCTTTGGAAGAAAAACATAACTTTCACCAGCATGGAAATAATTACACCAGCCTCGGCTCAACTTCCACATATAAGTATATATGTACACACACACACACAGAGTATGGATGTGGACAAAAGGTCGACATGTGGGTTAAAGCAAGGAAGCTCCTTACATCTCCTCGAGAGCCAGGCATCCCTGGAGGCTGTAAGAGTCTGGATGTGGTTATTAGACAGGTCTCTGGAAGAAAGACAAAAAGAGGCAACACAATATTCAGGGATTATTAATGATAATCTCAAGGGCTCCGTAGGGCTGTGCAGGTCTTGGCTCGGTGGCCTCGTGCCAAGTGGATTCATTCTTAAAACAGAGCCGTTTTATAACAACTTAAAGAGTTTCGATTTAAAGCTTTCGTGACTGCAGGGATTCATCTTCTTGGTTCTTTCCGTAAAGTCACAGTAGAAGGGAAATAATAAAGTATTAAAAATAAAACATAACATTTTTAACATTTAATTTTTATTATTTTATTATTTCCCTTCTACGTGACTTTACCGAAAGAACCAAGAAGAACTTAAAGAGTGTTGCATTTGGAGATATATCTTTTCTGGAACCCAGGGCACCTGTGGACACAGTACATGGACAGCATCTTGCTCTGCTTGCAGCAATAGCTGTGGGTCCATTTAATTAAGAAATAATAACTTTCTTCGTTATTGATGTTAAACTCATCACTTTCAAACTGTTTTAGTTTGTTGTCCTTCCCCCACACCTCCTATTAGCACGGTTGGCTACATACAGTACGCAAGAAGTTCCACATACATAGATACACATGTTCAAAATTTGAATGCACATTAGCTGGCATGCTAAACCAAAGAGAAAATACATCACCATCATCTGAAACTTCTTCAGTGTGATTGTATTAATTCATTTTCTCATTGCCAGTATTTTCCATTACCATGCAGTCCAGGTGTTATTTACATATTAGGTATATATATATATGTTTATGTTGAGTGTACTTGTTTGTCAGGAGGTATAAAAATCTGGGCTGTGATGGGCACCAAACGGATTGACTGCAGTTCATTGATGTGGACCACTTGCATCCGGAATTTTGGCTGCAGCCCATTCTATCTTTGAAATAGTACTGCATTTTTAATCCATTTTGGTTGTGTAAATGAATACCACATGTAAGAATCAACCAAACGATTCTATCTTCTTGGTTCTTTCGGTAAAGTCACGTAGAAGGGAAGTAATAAAATAATAAAAATAAAACATAATAAAATAAAATAATTCTCACGACGTTTCGGCTACAACGCAAGCAGCCGTCTTCAGGTGAAGAATGAGACAATGCCAAGCTAGGAGCTTATATATAAGCTGCGTTGGAGGTGGAAGAAAGAGCGCCTTAACAAAAGAATGTGCATATGAAGAGGAATTTAGCATATTCATGGCAAATGCGTAGGAGGTGGGCGGGGGGGGTTTCAAAGTCATATTATGCCCATGCATTATGCAGGATCAACAGCACCAAGGGGGGGTGCAGGGATTAGCAGTAACAAAGGAAAGGAATGTTAATGATATGTAGCTGCAGTTACTCAACCACCACGTAGAAACTAAAGTATAAACTACATAAAAAACTAAAGTATAAATATGATTCTAGTTACATTTAAATATGGCCAAGAGCTGCTTCATTCATCATCCAGCGACGTGGGCACAGAGCCCAAATCTAAAATATATTTATACGATTTACTGCTCGTTATTGGATGCATTGTTCCTATTGTGGGACGCACGTTACAGAGAGCTTTGATGTGTGCAGCTGGAGAGAGGTGTACTGTCACTCACAGCACTTGCAGCTTGTGCATTTGCTTGCAGAAGTCTTGGGGAAGTGAAGAAATGTTGGTCCCAGTTAGAGTGCTAGTTGACACAAAGCACAGGCAATGTTTTGAATAAATACTGTGTTTTTATAATAAATGGCATTCCACGTAATACTTATTATTACTATCATTATGATAACATCATGCAATCATATTTCAAACAATAACATTTCACCAATGCATGGGTAACCCATACCTCTGCAGTCCGAGACCCAGTCATTTTAAACAGTAAAGAATAATGTATTTATGTTATTCATTTACAAACAGCTTTTTTTATTCGTTTAACAACTTTCCGGTAAAGTTTGCATCTCCACAAAGACTTTCACAAAACAGTTTACTCTGTTCAATATTAGCTCATATATCAATGTTTCATCTGTAGTACTGTCCATTACTAATGTGTTATTTCCATGACGCAAAATATACTTTGTTGCCAGACTGGCGTTTCACTTAAAAAAAAGACTACCAATAGTCACTCACTCAGATAATAGGGCATCACGAAAAAACGACTGTGTACTGCACAAGCCTGGTAAGCAATCACAGGTACACGAACAGGTTTGCATTGTATACATGTTGATATGAGGATCTCTGATTATTTACAGGGTGTTTATGCAATTTCTGAATGTGTTTTGCTTGCAAACGTAATAACGCACGTTACATTTGTGTTGCAGCAAACAACATCAACATACTTTTGAATAATGTATAAACAGCCACAGAGGCAATTATGATGATGCATAGGTGTTTTTTTTGCATGATTGCGTTCCCGGCAAACATGCAAACGTTGGGTCAACGTTGGCATTTGGATGGAACTGGTGGACCAACGTTGGCCCCACGTTCCATGTTTGCTGGGTATGGCCTGCTAGCACTGCTAAGAGATGAACGCTTGCAAGGGGCTACTCACAGGCTTTCCAGGTTCGTCGTGCCATTCAGGATCGGCAGAAAGTCGACTTCAGCAGCCCCACGGAGCAGTCTGACATTCGGAGACAAATGACCTTGAGCAGTGCTTTCTCGTGACCACATGAATGAGTTAACTGCGTGAATGTGAACCATGTACTCGGGAATACATGTGCATGCAGTCAATAAATAAATGGAATACTCTACATGAATGAATGAATGCATAAATAACAGAGCAAATTTCTCAGAATGGAGACATTTAAATTGCCCCTGCATGTGTTTTTCTAAATGTGTTTATAGACATTTTTGGTGGTGGTTAAACACAATTTATAGCAATATGTTTAAATAAATAGGTAACATTTAGGGCTTGTGATCGGGCGTTTGCCAGTGTAGCTCCAAAGATTTGAAACGCTTCAGAATCGTTAGATATATGTAAGTCTGTCTGGAAAACCCACCTCTTTAAACTGGACGTCTAACCCCCTAGTTCTGGCCGTTCACCCTGGTTCTATTTATTTCCTGCTTTTCATACATAGGGCATTGACATCTACGGAATGAAATACACCTTAGAAACGTTTTAAAGCTTCCTCATCAGAGATAACCATTTTAAACATCCCTGTTATTGTTGTTTCCTAGTTGAGGGCTTCACTGCTAGGATGCACCCTGGTCAAAACCGATACCAGCTCATCGTGTCCACTTACCACATGCCATATAAAACAAAACATTTAAGATCTTGTGGATGGGAAAAATGCAGCAACTCTATAATAATTTTGTTGTTGATAGATTAAATATGCATGTGCGTTTGACAAAACGTGAATGTGTTTGAATGTGTCGTACGACAATGAGATATATTTTTACGAGTTGTTAAAAATGAGTGCCACATTGTTGGACGTCAACAGGGCTGTTCTTACGTATAGACCGGTCCCTGCCATGGTAATGTGGAATGTATACATTTGGCTTAGTGGTATTTGTGGAAATGGATGCTATGCCCCTGTTTGTTGGAGCAGGGAGCCACTCCGAATTGTGAATAATACAAAAACTGCTGATGCAGAACAGCTAAAAAGTCAAATTTATTCACGAAATAAACCATTCATGTGGGCCTGTGGAATGCACCCAGTTTAAATTTGACAACTGCTCCAAAGCCTTTAATTCATCACATATTCAGCAACCAATCACGAGGCAGACACCTCATAGCAAACGCATCTACATTCTAATTATTCAGATTATGCCCTGTCACGCTTTCTCACGCATGACAACAACTCCGGTTGTGCTTCCAGGAAGCATTAGCTGACTGTTTGCTGATGCAGTGCTTCCTGGTGTTTCCGCATCATTAGGGATGGACGTGCCGACAGCGGAGCCTGCAGCGAAGCTGTGCGGCATGAGTGAGCAAGCCGGCATCTCAGTGGGCATGAGCCGTGCATGCCTCGATCTGCCAGCGGTTTGCAGGCGTGGTGCAGGCGTGGTGCAGGCGTGGTGCAGGTGTGTGGTACAGGTGTGTGGTACAGGTGTGGAGCAGGTGTGGTGCAGGTGTGGTGCAGGTGTGTGCAGGTGTGTGGTGTAGGTGGGTGGTGTAGGTGTGTGGTGCAGGTGTGGTGCACGTGTGGTGCAGGTGTGTGGTGTAGGTGTGTGGTGTAGGTGTGTGGTGTTGGTGTGGTTCCGGTGTGGTGCACGTGTGGTGCAGGTGTGGTGCCGGTGTGGTTCCGATGTGGTACAGGTGTGTGGTGCAGGTGTGGTGCACGTGTGGTGCAGGGGTGGTGCAGGTGTGTGGTGTAGGTGTGTGGTGCAGGTAGTGGTTCCGGTGTGGTACAGGTGTGTGGTGCAGGTGTGGTGCCAGAGTGGTACAGGTGTGTGGTGCAGGTGTGTGGTGCAGGTGTGGTACAGGTGTGTAATGCAGGTGTGGTGCAGGTATGTTGTAGGTGTGGTATAAGTGTGGTGCACGTGTGGTACAGGAGTGGTACACGTGTGGTGCAGGTGTGTGGTGCTGGTGTGGTGCAAGTGTGGTGGAAGGGTATGCGTACTTTACTTGTCTCGAAAAACCACTCAGTGCCATATACTGTAACGAGCTGCTTTGCTTTAGATCATTACATTTTAATAACAAACCCAGGTAAATGTTCAGCCCTGCAATGGATTACTCATGCTAATGTTGGCAGAAGGGACTCCACTAAAAGGAGCTTTCGAGAGCCCCTATAGAGGGTATTTTGGCCTACTCTTCCACAATGGTGAGATGATCTGGGAAGAGGTGGGAGCGTTAGCATTTCACCCACCACATGTGACCAGTGTCTAACTCTGGTTTCACCCATTTACACCGCTGGGTGGACAAATGTTGGAAGGGGAGATTTAAGAAACGTGCCCCATCTGGTTCACTCTGCCGTGCCAGCAGGTAGAACTGGCGACCTCTGCATTGCAGGTCCACTCTGATAATTACCATCGCACCACGGCAGCGTGTTCACCATTTAATAATAACCAAAATCACTAAACATGTGTTTTAGAATGCTCCCGATTGAACCCCCCCCCCTCCCCTTGAAACATCAGAAATAAAAATGTACGTTTTGTCATTAATAGCTCACTACTTGGCTTTCCAAAGAGGTTTACCATCTGCAGACTTGAGAGAGAGACATGTTTAGATGTACTGAATGCACACGTATGTAAATGTGGGTATGTATCGTGGTTAGAGGGCTGCGCTACGAATCCGGTAGCCCGAATTCGATGACAAATATCTGAACTGGTTCTGGGCCTCCCCTAGGTCGAGTCAGCCTCAAATGAGTAACTGGTGTGGTGTGTAAACATCGCCACTCAGGAGACAAAGACGGCCGGGCGTGGTGCTGGCTACCCACCCTCTCGTGTGACGTACCGTTTTTCATAGGTGCTCGCAAATGGCTCTTACCCCAAAAGTCCGTGAAGGCTATACGGGGGTTTTAGTATGTGTGTGGTGTGTGTGTATGCAGCGTGGTTGTGAGACAGAATGTGAGCCCGTGTCTGCTGGCACACTGTGCCTCTCTGAGAGCACTTACAGAGTCTGCAGCTCCGCCAGGTTCTGGAACGCAGTCTTCCCCACAACTCGGATGGGATTGTCATAGAAATGGCTGTAAAAGTTTAGAAAGATATATATTTACATATATATTTTTGACAATGTGCAAGACTACATCCAAAATACATTTATCAATTTTCTCATAAAACTCAAGCTCTTTTCATTTTAAATGAAAAACATGTTAAAAGTGATTTGTGCGCGCACTTGAAACTTTTGAGAATATTAGATATGCTATAACACATTGTCCCATGTGAACAGTCGGGTAATATTTTCTACAGAAAAATGGAACAGATCTGCCTGCCATATTTAATATGGTTCATACATCACCATGGTACGCATTAGGTATGTTCAATATATGAGAATAGGTACATTTCACAGCCAACAACAATTCAAAGATCAAATATTAAACTGTAAAACAAATTCCACAGTGCGCCTATACATTTTCTGATATAAGCATGAAGTAAAAGCTTAAAGTAAGTATGTATGTTTCTTTTAAGAACATTCACACTCTAAATGTGCCAATCAGTGTAATTCTGTAAGACCCATAGCAGAACACTATTATACTACTGCGTAGGATTCCACAGTTCTGCTGCGTGCTGTCCGGGATAATGTCCGACGTTTTGCTCAACATGCTCGGGGCTTCTTCAGTAATTGCTTGATTGCTGAAGAAGCTTCCAGCACATGCATTGAAACTTCGGACGTTGTGCCGAAAAAACATGGCACAACCCGAAAACGCGCCGGACAGTGACTACAACATCACACGTGAACACTTCGACCAATCACGGTGTTTTGTCTTGTGTGTGTAGTGTCCTTAATCATGAATAGACAGCACCATGAATTGAACTGGGAAATATGTGCAAAGTGGCTTATTGCCAAGTGTGCTGACCACCGTGTCCCGTGCCAGAGTAACGCTGCTCCTGTATAGCGGATACACGCGAGTCTGCGTATGTTGTGAGTGCTCGCAGGGTGAGAGGCAGGCGCGTACGCACATGGTTTTGAGGAGTGGGTTGCTCCGAAATGCATGCTCAGGAATCATCTCGATTCTGTTGCTGTGAAATGCTCTGAAAACAACACGACAGAATACTTTTCAATGCTGGCAATACGCCTCTGTAAACAGTCACGCGGTATGAAAAATCAACCAGTGATGACTTAATAATTGCATGTTATTGAAAGGGAAGAAATGTCTACATTGAGATTAATTAGGAAAATACTCAGAGGCCAGTGGTTGAAATTTCAACTTGTGCGCCAACTGGCTCAGTAGGGAACCAGCCTTCTGAGCACTTATTTGTCCTATCTGATTGGCCTAGTTCAGATAACCTGTTAATCACAAGTTGAATAAACAAACCTGTTAACTTTTTAAATTTGACGAACATAATTTTAAGTACCAGCTTAAGATCGGTATCAGTTAACACGTGGATTAAATGCTTGCTTCTGACAAATTCTGTTAATTAAATGTGCTTACGTAGAAAAACGCGCACTTTCAGTTAATTTAATCTGACACTATATATGTTTTATGGCACATTAAACACTCTAAATGCAGTGATGTGCTATAGTACAGATGATGAATATATAACTTGAGAAAATCGGAAAGTCCTATAATAGTACGTTTTCCAAATGCATCCCTTGATCTCTCTGTAACAACAAATGACTGCTATGCTGGACTTCACGATTAAATCACGTGATACAGATGTTCCATGCGACCGTCTACTATACTCTACAAACATTGAAATCATCCAGTTTGTAACACAGTGGATACAGCAACTGCACAATTAGTCCGGTGACCTGAGTTAAATGCCTGGCCATGGCTAACATCAGCTAGTGAGTGATATTTGAACCGGTTCTGGGATTTCCCCAAGACTAATCTATCCTCGGTTGACTGCCTGCTGTGGTGTGTAAACAGTGGCACGAAGGGAGACAAAGGTGAGTGGGCATGGTGCTGGCTTCACAGCCCCCTCGTTTGCAGTGCTGACCTGAACATGTGCTGGTTAAAAGCCCGAGCTCCAGCAGGCTATGTGTGTGTAGTAAACATATAAATAATGTACATCAAACAACACAGTATTTGTTTAACAAAACGACTTAATTAACACATTTACCACTTTACGTTTTTACTTTAAGCAATAACTTTGTTTCTGTGATATTTCTACACGAGCGTGGTGAATATACGGTGTTTTCTCTCTCGAATACTTACAGCTCCCTAAGGTTAGGCAGGTCTTTGATGGCCTTTGGGAACTGAGAGAGCTGATTGTAGTTAAGATCCCTGTGAAAACAGTAAGCCCACACGTGCACACCTCCATCAGATCCTGTAATAACTTCGGGGAACGTGTGTTTGTACAGCGGGGGCAACGTGGGGGGGGGGGGGGGGGCTTACGTCGTTTGGACAGGATGGGCTTACGGCAAAGCCGTCCATTCAGGTGCAGAAAGAGGAAATATGTGCTGGCAATATTTGTATTGCCTCGGGTTGTGGGGACAATGGGGTTCGCTTCACGTGGATCTTGGTGCTGACCTTCACGCTGTCACAAGGTGGCTTGAGATTGCCAGAAGTGGCTCAACGGAAGATCTCTGTAAAGAGTCTAAACTCAGCACATAAAGAATCACGCTATTGAGCAAAGCAGAGTAAAGCCGCCTCTGTCACCGATCACAATCCACGCGGGGAAACTCGCGCGTGCACGCGGGAGGTGGTGGCGACGATAAACCGTCGTTAAAGAGGTCCTTAACGCGCTCTCAAACAGGAAAAGGTAAACGCGCAGTCCCGTAATTGGTCGCTCACGCCCACTCCATACACCTCCAATGTGCGCGGTTGACTCCGTACGGTGTGAAAGAAGTGCACTATATATAAACGGTGTTCGGCTGACTCTTCCACGTTCGTCAGACGTCTGGGAACAGGTGGGAGTGCTCACACTTTACCCCACCACAGGTGTGATCCGCCGAACGACTAACTGTGGTGAACCCATCTAGAAATGGGTTGGGTGGACAGAGGCAGTAAAGATTTAAGAAACTTTCACTCGTTGTTTCGACAACCGCCGCGCCATGAGATGGAATAGAACCGGCGACCCCTGGATTGCAATCCAGCGGTCGCCAACGATTACACCACAGCAGCGTCTATTTACACAAAGTTGGCAAAAGGAATTTTCTCTCGTTCTGGTATTTTGCAAATTATTTAATTGAAAAGAATAATGAATAGAAATGATGATGAAGCTGTTTTTGAAACATCATTGATATTGTTGATAAATGTGTCGATGGCCACTATCAACAAAGCAAGCACAGCATACACATTTTATTGGCATCAACTATTGATATTTAATAGTAATCAGACTAAAACATCATCCCTGGATAAATATTTAATTGTTGTTTCAAACAAAGGTTTCCATTTCTTTGGAAGTTTGCTTTTAGTGTAAAAAAAATAAGATCTGCGTCTAGATTTTCAAACATAAACTCGAAGTTAAGAAAACCTGCTGTTAAAAACCTGGCTGTGTTGATACCATTGGGGAAAACAGGTTCCTCCTTACATAAAGGAAACAACTGATAACACACACAAACTTAGCCTCATGTCCTATTGTAATAACGTATCCTCCATACCACAGCATAATCGAGATGTGAATGACCTCGCCTGGTGTGCACGAGTTTGTGCGTTCGATCTGGACCCTGATGCCTGTTGTATATTTGGAGTTTGCATGTCTCTCTCTCTCCCTGTGGTTGCGTGGATTTTTCTCCGGGTCCTTCGTGTTTTTCCCTCCACATTGAAAACATGCGAGAGTATTTGGATGTTAGAAACCTCCACGTGATAAGCCTCTTCGTTGAGCTATAATTTGTGGCCAGGTCGCTTCTCTACAGGCCCAACTCACCCAATGTCGACTCCTCTCAACAGTCCATTCCCTTGTTAGTGTGCAGGCGAGAGACCTTTTCTGTTTCTGCAGAAAAGTTTATTAACCTCCAATACTGGCAGAGAAATTGGTGTGGAATCCATAAATCCTTTGGACACAAGTTTGGTTATTTGGATGGAATATTTCCCCTATTTTTCAATGTTAGTCATTGTTAGTATTACCAAACAGATCATTGCTCATCATAACATCCCATCACTGTTGTGTGATGTCACACAAGTATTGTTAGCAAGCAACTATGAAGGCTGGCACGGGACACCAGAGGGTGGGAGGCCAACACCACGCCCGGCTGCATTTATCCGCCTTTGTCTCCCGAGCGGTGATGTTTACACACGGGATCAGGTACTCATTGAAGGTTAAGTTAAATCTACGTGAGGCCCGAGACTGGTTAAAATATACACCACTGTTTTTTGTCTTGTAGGGGAATTGAACTCTGGTCCCCGGATATGGAGCAGTCGTACAATGCGCTCATCCGCCATCACCTCCTACTTGCAACACCAGATCGTGGCTCTTTTTGAGATTGCAATTGTGCTGAAGCATTTTCACTTTCAAGAGATCGTGCTTGTTTTCACAGACTGGCCCTCTTTTTGTAGCGAGTCGAGGCGCTGAGATGGCCAACCTTGCCAGACGTTTTACACCCGTGTAGTACCCCATACAGCTGTATCCGGAAGGGAACTGCTGTAAGTCGGGTCAGCACTGAGCATGGTAAGGAACGGGCCTGGGGATAGGCACCAGCTAATCAGAAGGCGATCCCGGTCCAATCGGAGACGCTGATTATATTATTAATTAACTATTCGCACGAGTTTTCAACGTTGTGATCGACTCTGATTGACTTAGAATGCACGTGCTCTGCACAATAAAACGAGCATACTTTGCAGGCGTTCGGAGTGGCAGAGGATTGGAGACGTCCGAGGTGACAGTAATTGTATATTGAAAGAGAGCCATGAATGGAAAACCGTTTGCTTGCTCTCGTCGTTAAGAAAGATTCTGCTGGTGTTAGAAGTGGCAGTGATTGTGCGAAAACTAGAAATAGCAGTGATTGCGTTGATGTTGAAGTTCCCCTTTCAACAAGCTGCGTTGCCCAATTTATTAATGTTCTCGTTAATGGTTAATGCACTTCTCATTAAGCCAGCACAACAACGAGTTTCTTCCGCGTCGAGAGTTCTGCACAGAGTTCTCATTCGCACGGTTGGCTACGTGGGGTGCGAAATAAGTTTAACATCGTACATACACACAACACTGCACTCGCATGCCCCTGACCATCAGTGCTCAACACTCGAACGGTCCGTACTCAATGCACACAGTTCCAACGAATGCACGCGTGCCCACAGGATGCACAGACATTTGCCGCTTATGGATGTCCGTCTTGTGACTGGGAATGCACCGATATCATCCTGGTGGTGTCAGTGCCACAGCACGTGCGTGACGTCACCAGGCACGTGCGTGACGTCATCAGGCACGTGCAACGTCTCCCCAAGATTGACCTTCACCCCCGGCTACCAGAGGTGAGAGATGTAAGAAAGCAACGAAGGATTGCAAATATTTATGTTTACTTAAGGGTGACTTCAAAGCTAATGGGGGGGGGGGGGGGGGGCATGTCGATCATTCACATTTACATTTTACAGGGTAATTTTTTTGTAATGTTGAGATTTATTGAAGCAATATTAACAAATAGCATTTATTTATTTAAATTGGCATTGTGGATGTGCATTAGAGGGGAGGTGGTGGCGCAGTGGTAATGTACCATGATAACCATCACGTGACATTGAGTTGTTTTTTCTGGATTACGGCTCACATCAGTGGCGAGTGATATTTGAACTGGTCCCTTCCCCATCCCCCAACTTCACCAACCCACACGAACCAGCGTGGTGAAGTATGGTCAAACCACCCACATTGCCTGAATTGTCAAGGCGAGGCCTTCATCTTCCAGTTGATTCATAAATGTCTGTATGATATTACGTTTAGTGTAGAGAGATCCAGTAACCAGTTGAATACTAAATAGTGTGAAGATTGCTAGTGGAAAATAAATGTAAACGTATATTTGTCAGTGGTCGCCTAACAGTGCGATTTTAAATTATTGAAATTTGTGATTTTTTACTTCATTGCTTATAACATTCAAAATCTTCACGGATTTTTTCAATGCACTGGCCAAATTAAATTAAGTGCATTATATCCAAACAAAGTCAATTTAGCGGGATGTGATACAAAAACTATTGGCTAAATCCAATTAAGATGTGGCTATAAAAATAAAATTAAAGCCAACTTAATTGAACGATCTGATGTGGTGTGTCTACTTATATGTGCGGAAAGCTCTTTGTAGCCATTACAGAAGAGAACATCAAATTTGTAAAGGCAATACTGTTTTGAACATCCCACACCCTTTAAACAAAAGTGAAAGTCTATCTGTGTTTGTTGTGCGCATAGCGGAGATGAGATCGAGCAAGCATTCCAGAATCTCTGTATATCCCTCGCCTGGCTGATTTGCTTTTGTTTTGATGAAGCGAATGCTATTGAAAGGACACAGAACAAATAGCTTCACATGCCTCAGCTTCAAGCATTTTAAGCCAAACTGCTCGCAGCTAAATTTAAACTCTTCCCCAATCGTTTTAGGACAACGTTTAGGCTGCTTGGACTCCTTGGCTCTTTGATCTGTTATGGTTGCTCTTCCACATTCAAGACTTCAAAGTGATGAATAAATACATGGCGTGTGCAAAGTTATTTTGTTAGGTTAAGGTTTTGCTGCCCGCTATCGTGGATGAATAATTTAGTTAATAACATTATTCCTGAAGTTTTTGTGACTTACAAGCCCTATTTAATGTTCGTGTGTGTGTACACGTCTTCCCTTTACAGCCTCAAGCGGCTCTCAGTCACACCGCGATCGTACACAGTCCACGCAACGACTGCTCGAGTCACCAAGGTTTCCGCAATCTTTCACCATTGCACTCATCCTAATTGATGGAGTTAGGAATTCAAAAAGATTGCACAGGGACTTTGAAGTGAACGCGTGTTCTACCCAGCTAGCAGCCCAACAAACTACTGCATCCGTTTACAATACAATTCCACCAACTCAACGTTCTTAATAAAACAGATGACGGTCATTAAGATTCGTCACATTCGAATAAAAATATCGTAATGATTGAAGGTCGTAGCAGCAGCAGCATGCTGAAATATAGGCCCATTGAGACGTGATAAATTGGGTCTTTTGCAAAGGAAACCTTGGCTACAGCAAGATGCATGCTTAATGAACGTTTATCCAGGCGAACAGAAAAGTAACACTTTCCATGCAGCATAAACATATACATTTCAAGGGGTAATTGCGGCATGTATATGAGTACCAATGTACAATAGTTTATTTGTTACACTATCTATGCTTGTGAATTTTATCACAGGTTCTTTAGCATCATATTTTCAATCTAGGTTATAAGAAACAAACCTTCAACTCGATAACAGCAGTATATTTTTTACGACGTAGAATTGTATAGTATTACTTACTGTTAGTAACTCAGCTTATTGTAGAGTATATTTAGTATAATGATGATACTATGTAGTTTATACTACTGCAGCTACATACTATTAACACTTCTTCCCTTTATTAATGCTACCCCTATCCCCTCCCTGTGATGCTGCTAATCCTGCATCATGCACGGGCAAAGTAGCACTAATCACATACTTGCATTTCCCATATCCCCTCCCTTGGATGCTGCTAATCCTGCATAATGCACGGACACAAGTAGTACTAATCACATACCTGCATTCTTCTTGATATGCAAATGCTTTTGTCAAGGCGCCCTTTCCCCCCCCCCCCTTCCAACCCAGCTTATATATATGCTCCAAGCACGTGTGCTGTTTCATTCAGACGCTGTCGCCTCGACAGACCTGGTTTCACCTGAGGACGGCTGCTTGCGTTGTGGCCGAAACGTCGTGAGAATTATTTTATTATGTTTTATTTTTATTATTTTATTACTTCCCTTCTACGTGACTTTACCGAAAGAACCAAGAAGATGAATCCCTGCAGTCACGAAAGCTTTAAATCGAAATTTAACAGCAGTAAACTTGAACAATCTCACAGCAGGAAAATTAGTCATTACAAAATGTCCAAATGTTGTGTCTTCCTGCAAAACGCATGACCGATAATTGAAACCTGTCTAACACCTTATTCAAATTTACAAATATGTGCAATTCGGTTCTCCATAAGTATCAAAGTAAGCGGATAATATTCCTTGCAGATCTGTCCCTCCACGTGAATAGTAAGAATATATTTTTGTACATCCCATCAGCCACTGGGTCTCTTGGGAATGCATAAATTCAGCATAATTGGCTCAACACAATACAACTCTTGGCTAGTTTCAACATGCAATGGCTCATCAGCAGGGTCTGACTTGCTTCAACCAATGCTGTTGAACTGCCAGATGTATGCATGTATATTGAACTACTTTCATACCATACGTAGCCAACCGTGCTAATCGGAGGTGCAGGGGAAGGATAAAAAGCTAAAGACAAAAAGCAGGTCTATAGAAATCAGTTTTCAATCTAGATTGAAAAGTGCATAGCTTCAGTGGCTTCCTAATATTAGACAGAAGAGCATTCCAGACAGCCGCAGAAGCGCATCTGAAAGCACGCGATGCAGTGACTGCCTTTGTTCAATGGCTCGCCAAAAGCCACTGCGAGTATGATCAGAGTTTGCATGATGGTTTAAATGATGTTAGTTTAACACGTAGGCTTTCGCGACCAATGTTATTCATAATCAACGACTTTTGGGTTTAGATCGCGTTTATTTATAAATGTGTCGTAACCCTCCACCACCCGACACGGCCAATCAGTAAAAATGTGTCACGTTGACAAAGACAAATAGTTCACTGCTTTAGCCCACCGGTGTGTTGAAGCAACAACATTTACAATTTGAGTACGACGTTTCGCTGGTAATTGCAACCAGCATCATCGGGCAATTCGCCAGAATGGTGAGGCTCTCCTGTGTCTCCCGTTCTTATATAGAGCAGCAGCAGGGTGACGTCATCATTAACTCATTAACTCATCAACGTGACACATTTTTACTGATTGGCCGTGTCGGGTGGTGGAGGGTTACGACACATTTATAAATAAACGCGATCTAAACCCAAAAATCGTTGATTATGATTAAATGATGTTGATTGGCAATGATCCTGTTTGTTTGAAATGGGTCCTTCAGTAATGGAGAATACAAGTAACAGATACGCAGACTATACCCATTCTTCAATATCTGTCACAAGAAGTTG
Source organism: Lethenteron reissneri (assembly GCF_015708825.2). Classification (NCBI taxonomy): domain Eukaryota; kingdom Metazoa; phylum Chordata; class Hyperoartia; order Petromyzontiformes; family Petromyzontidae; genus Lethenteron; species Lethenteron reissneri. The sequence goes on from NC_083811.1 coordinate 13,899,996, forward strand.
GTCCCCTCTTAAAAACAAGGGGTTCCTTCTCACATTATCCCCATGCCCTTTGTCCCTTTCGTGTTGCCAGCTCACGGCGCAGCGTAGGACCTGGCCGTTCATTCGCCGCGCCGAGGATGAGGCTCAAGGGGATATCCACTCTGGACCTTTTGGGAGCACAGGTAACAGCCGGGCACATCCCTGAACTGCGATATGAGATGTGAAGCAAATTGACCACTGTTTTGCGCATCTTAAAGAAGTTTTCATTCAGTGCACGTGACACAACCTCATCTGGAGGAGTGATGTGTCCGCGATGGGGAGTTGTGTGCCTTCAGAGCCACAGCGACTGAGATAGACCTGGTGTGGTCTTGGATTGTCGTTGTTTTGTTGCCTTGCACACGCTTGAATTTGGTCTTGAAAAATATGCAGGAATTGCTGTACGATCGCAATTTGTACTTCCATATGTTAAATATATCTCCGTCTTGCTCTTGTATTATTTCTTGCTGTTGTAACTTTCTGACACCTATGAAAAAGAGCTTCATAGCTCATCAGATTCCTTCAGAGCTCATCAGATGAATACAGATTCTGATTCTGTCTCCTGTTCATTTGCGTGTTCCTTTTGAATTTAGTAAATACGAAAGACCCAAAGAATATTAAGTAAATACGCTGCAGTGTAACGCCATTTCAACCAACGCAATTTTACTGACATTTTTACGGTACGGTATTCTGAAGCTGCAATCGTGTTGTACTCTAAGACAATCGGAATATAAATTATTCACTAAAACTGAAATAGAACAACATGTGTACTTTCGGTGTACACGACTCTATGCCTAGGTGACACCGACAGGGTCGGCATGTGCTGGCAGCCTACTCGTGGCCACATTCCAGCTGTTGTCTGGCGAAAGCCCCGTCTGCTTCTGGGAGTGCAAGTCCCAGTTCCAGACCAATCTTCTTTGATGTTGCTGGGCCATTTTTTTCTCTCTCACACATCCTCTCTAGTCCTTGTCCCGGTGATGTTGCCAAAAATAAGAAGGTTGAGAAAAAAATCCATTTGTCCATCTTAACTATGTGAGCGAAGTAAGCAAATCAACTAAATAAATATTAAACTATTTCAAGCGTTTTTTTTAATTTTACCAAGTAAGGCCCACAGAGCTATGTAGCTCTTTGTCAGAAGCGACCTGGCCACAAATGATAGCTCCACGAAGTGGCTTATCACGTAGAAAACGTATCGCAGCCATGTTGAGTCTAAATGTGGAGGGAAAAACCAGCGGACCCAGATAAAATCCACGCGACCACGGAGAGAACAGAAGTGATAAACACTTTAAATGCTGATAGTTGATTACTTTTAATGTCAAACTATGTACAGCATGGCATTGTGGAACTGTCATGTCATCCTCCATGTGCATACTAAGCCAGCTGTCTTTTGTTTGTATGATATTTTTTCGTCGAATAATTGTTTAAGTGGCTTATAACAATCTCATATCGAAAGTTACCTGTCATTTTCATGGAAACACACCCATTGGTCGTTTTAATTCGAGCAAGACTGTGAAAACCTAAACATTTAAACGCTATAATGTGAAACAGATGTAGGGAAACATTCGATTTACATGCCAAGTATTAGACTTAAGAATGTACGATTTTATGTCCTACCTTAAAATATATATGCGTTGTTTTCTCTGAAATAATTGCTAATTGTGTCAAAAGTGGAATTTCAAAGGCGTGTATATTAGAGCATTTGAGTTCGGCACAACAAACATCTGCATATCGTCCTGGAATGAGGACAAAGTGGTTGCGAAATTAATAATTGGCTTATTTTGGTTTACATTGTGTAGGCATGATGAAACATTTTCACGAGAACCTTCCAGCACCCGACAGAGCCAATCGAATCAAGTTGTCAATTGGACAAAAATTCCAAGTGATTTTTTAAAATTAAAAACCAGAATTGTTGAAAAGCGGGCAATATTTTAAGGGTTTTGTGTACGATGTTTCGCTAGATTTCGATTTAAAGCTTTCGTGACTGCAGGGATTCATCTTCTTGGTTCTTTCGATAAAGTCACGTAGAATGGAAATAATACAATAATAAAAATTAAACATAATAAAATAATTCTCACGACATTTCGGCCACAACGCAAGCAGCCGTCCTCAGGTGGAGAGCAGGTCTGTCGAGAAGACAGAGTCTGAATGACAAGCCCCAGGCTTGGAGCGACTATTTAAGCTCTTCGCCCCTCCATCCCAGCTTAAATAGTCGCTCCAAGCCTGGGGCTTGTCAGTCAGACTCTGTCTTCTCGACAGACCTGCTCTCCACCTGAGGACGGCTGCTTGCGTTGTGGCCGAAACGTCGTGAGAATTATTTTATTGTTTTATTTTTATTATTTTATTATTTCCCTTCTACGTGACTTTACCGAAAGAACCAAGAAGATGAATCCCTGCAGTCACGAAAGCTTTAAATCGAAATATAAATGTGTCGTTAAAACCCCCCACCACCCGACACTGCCAACTAGTAAGAGTTGTCACGTAAACAGAACATGCCAATTCGTCACTAGTATAGCACACCGGTGTGTTGGAGAGCCAAGCCACAACATTTACGAACTGAGTACGACGTTTCGCCAGTACTTACAACTAGCTTCATCAGGCAACAGCCAGATTTGTGGAGAAGTCTTACTGTTTAGTTCCTTATATAGAGGTGTAGATGTGTTGACAACCCTTCTGCGCTCTTGCACAATGTAGGGAGGGGGGGGATTACTGAGGCAATGTACATGATGCATGTGCATTATGCGAGCCCTTTGAACTTGTCCTTCCTGTCTATTGTGTTTATTAAAATAGCCCTACCAACGGTAATCCCTATTGAAGTACGCTGACCTTTGTAGGCATGCATTTAATTCATGTATTATTTGATGATTAGCTTCCACGCAGCACTAAGACCGTAGCTATCCGAACGGTTAAAGTTTTTTTGATTTATTTGAATTCCGATAGATTCTCTAATTAGTCTTGGCCAGTAGTAGATAGTTTTGCACAAAATTTCAACATTATGGAAATCAATTGAGTGTCCTTGTTGGCACGCGTGTTCTGCTACTGCTGACAGTTGTATTTGGGAGAATTTAATATTTCTCTGATGTTATTTTAGTCTCGTGCTGATCATTCGTCCTGTTTGCCCAACATAGCATTTGCCACACGTGCAGTTAATCCTGTACACATCTTCTGTTGATAGCTTCGGTAATACATCTTTTGTACCAGATATAAAATTTAGTATTTTATGTACCGTGTCAAATCTGACTCGGATGTTTTGTTTTTCCAAACATCTGGCTAGTTTATCAGTTACTCTCGCAATGTACGGTATTTTGATTGTTTTAATTACTTGGGCAGTTTCAATGCTCTTGTTATTTGATTTGGTTTTGGTATTTAATGCTCTGTTGATTTGTGTATCATTTTAACGATTCCTTTGCAGCGCTTCTTTAACATGTTGAATTTCACTTCTCAGATTGTCACCATCTGACATTTTCTTAGCTCAATGAATGAGCGTCTTGATAAGAGAAGATTTCTGTGCGGGGTGATGGTGTGACTCTGCATTCAGATAGGCGTCAGTATGCGTTTTCTTCCAGTAAACACTGTGTGTTATTTGACCATTTCTACCCCGTTCGAGCAGAATATCCAGAAATGTTAGAGTTCTGTCCGCTTCCACTTCCATGGTGGAAACTGACAGAACCGCTACACTACTATTCCCCCCCCCTCTTTCCCGAGCTCTGATATGCACCTTCTGCGTGCCGTGTTTTGAGAAGCAGTCACATGAATTCAAATAATCTGGAACCGCTGCTCTGTATAGGAATATGACTCAAAGCCGAATGATCCAAGATGCCGTGTGTATTCACACAACCAGTTTTGAATTCACTTTGAGCTCTTGCATCTGACCTCGCGGTGTCATCTCTGGACGGGAATTGCTGTAGCCGCTCAAGTCGGGTGTGAAACGTTTCAAATGTTACCGTGAGCATCGTGATGGGCGTGACACCTAAACCAAAAACAAGTTGCACGTGTGTGCCACGTTTTAAAACAAAATTTCTACATTATCATAAGCCCCATATTTCGACATTGAGTAGTACCTCGCTATTCGCGAGGGATATGTTCCGGCGATGCTCGAGAATAGCGCATTTTGCAGATAATGACAATTGGGCTCCAAAATTTACTTCGATAAATACATTAATAAACGATGAAATACATGACAATTATCTCATCACTTTATCTCATCAGTTTATCTCACTATCTCGATGCAGTCGTGTAGAGGTACCAGATGCGATTCCCAGGAAGCGAAAATCGCGCGTAGCAAGTCCTTGAATAACGTACATATATTGAACTTGTATCACACCAAATGTAGTCTACCGTGCTTATCGGAGGTGCGGGGGAAGGACAATAACAGGGAAGACTGTATACGTATCTTACTGTTGACAATCGCCAACTCCTTCTTAGAATTACTTACTGGCCCGATTTAAAATGATCACGTTTCCTCGTTGAATCGGTTGCTGTTACATTGGCTGTGCATTAATTTTAATAGCGCAATAATGAATATTGCCATCGGCCGTTAAACTTGTCAAGGATTGAAAGGAGTTAAATCAAGGCAGAGTCGACGGCTCCATACAAAAGCAAGTGCAACGTCCTTTGTGTGCCCCTTTGTTAAATGTCTCCAAAGTATGCCACGGTTCAGATTCCATTATGAATGCCATCTGCAGGGTAAGTTAAATCACTGGTGTTATGTTCCAGATGTATTCGACTCACAGTATGACTTTAGAGCACACACTCATTCGCTGGCTGAACTAATAGCCTCATACCTGGATGGGCATAGGGTCGTATGGTGGCATAATATATGAGTAAATGCTGTCCAAATGTCAAGTACTGAGCGCAGCAGCCGTACCATTGTCCTTGGGTTACGGCATACTTGTGTTACAACATGGTGAAGAAGCCCAGGCCTGAGAGTAGTATCAGGCAGAATGATGCCCTGGAATATAACAGGCTCTTGGCATTTAAGCGCCGCGTCATTACCAAGAAATACGGGGTGTATACGATCAAAAAGTTAATTATAAAGCGCACTCACAGAGTCTCAAGGTTGTGCAGGCCATTGAAGCAGCGATCACCAAGGCTCTGGATCTGGTTATTGTGCAGGTGCCTGGAGTAAGGGGTGGGAGGGCACAGGGGGAGCACTGGTTAGCAAACAGCTCCACATTAGCCTGACAAATGAAGCAGAGTTCCTAACCTCCCAGCTCACCCTTCTCAGCCTCCCCCCTCAACCACCGCACCCCCCACTGTGACGCAGGCCTGCACCACGGCGATCGGCCAGGGTACGCGAGAAACTTTGTCTCCCTCTGACCTATTAAACGAGCGACAAATCCCCCGTTAGTTCATGCCTTTTCATTTATTAGCCCCCCTTTTGTTGTTGTTGCTTTTAATCTGCCGCGAAGGGTCCTCCTCCCACGGCAGGCAGGAGGGCAGAGGTGGCGCGCGATGTCAACGCCGCCTACCTTCCACTGCGCGAGCGCCGAGTTTCGGCAAAAACACTGGAGGCTGCGCCGAGCCCCTTGAAATTCATCAAAAAAAGAAATGCGTAATATTAATCACGCTCGACTTTCCCAAGCACGATGAAGACGAATGAATTCTCCCTACTGTTCTGTTTACGTGCGGCGATAACGTGCGCAACGTAGCATTTGAGAGAAATACTGCAGACCTAGGGGTTTGCTTTGAGACAGATGAAGGGGAGGGGGGTAGGAGATGCTTCCAAGCTGGTAAAAGGAGGGGGGGCCTCAAACGCAATCACAATCAGGGCCGCTGCCACGAGAGCGCTCGCATTGAGACAATTCAGTGGGCCAGCAGCGTGGACTGGCCAAAGTGTGCATTTAATAAGCACCCATCTCTTCTGACATCACGGCAATGGAAATGCCAGTGACACAGATCTGCCATCGTTCCAAACACTCGCTCAACTCGCCAAGTATGTACTTATGAGAGGTTACAGGCATGAAATATTGTTACAGTGCGGGGCAAACTGAGAATTATTGTCGTCGGATGGTTTCATTTTTACCCGAAGCCAATTCAGTGGCATGCTGGGTAAAAAGGTCAGGGGGTAGAAAAACGAAGTAAGTTAAAAAGCAACAATGTATCCATTTCCTCTAACATGACAATCGGATTACGTGAACTGTTTTGATGGGCTCTAGAACATTTGTAATAAATGGTTTTCCCCAATATAATAATAGCCACTCATTTTGGGAAACACAATATTTATGATAATTGGTTCTTTACCCTTCTATCTGGCAACAAAACTGACACCTTTTTGCAAGGAGTCATGTTTGCATAGACCGCAATACCTGCAGTCATAATACGCCAAAAGGCGTCATCTGGTCCAACCCATATGAGACTAGGCTCTAAGGAAAGCTGTCTTGGGTGTGGACCAATCAACTTCAAGGACAGTGCACATTATCAGAGTTATGTTCTTTTGTTTGTATTATGACTGCAGGTATTGCGGTCTATGCAAACATGACTCCTTGCAAAAAGGTGTCAGTTTTGTTGCCAGATAGAAGGGTAAAGAACCAATTATCATATTTTTACTGGCAAATGAGGTCCCCATAGTGTAGACACAATATTTATTTCACTCGCGTTAGGGTATCATCATATGATATCCTTCTTCTTCCACGCTGCCCTTGTCAACCTTCGCCATGCTGCCCTGTCCTGTGCCATCATATGCTATCCCATTTAGCTAAAAGGAACTTCAGTACACGTGAATAAGTATTCACCGTTCATAAACATGGGGAAAAGGTGAGCTATACTTCTTGGACGTGATGACAGAACAAGAGACTGAATATTATGTGTTGAATGGGAAAATTATCGGCAAAAGAAGGTGGGGAAGGCAGCACATTAAGTTACAAAAGCAACTCGAAACAATTGGATGCAACCATCTAATGTATGTACGTATGTTGAACTAATGCTAAGTTTCTTGAGTGATATCATAGATGGAGCTAAATGGAAGAATGGCCATGATCACCAACGTTTTTTAAAGACAGAACATGGAACGCAGATGTATTTACAATTTCACATTTGTGAGAAATCTCAACAAAGCGTACCACATTAGCAGTTCACTCTGCCCCTTGACACGTGTCCTCGAAATAACCCTCCACCCTTCCCCCATGTGCTGACCAAGCTGTAAACATAATGCGAGTTATAAATGCATTTATAATGTCTATTGGCATGTCAGTAAAGGCATTTGAAGAGGTTAAATGAAGTGTCTTAAAAGCTTCGCAATATCCATTCAAAAAATACCACCCCTACAATTATGTCACGTATGACACACACCAGCCATTGCCTCGACGAGTGAGATATGTTGACTGGAGGCAGAAGATTGCAGTAATCGTGGGTCACAATGGTGGGGGAAGGGCAGGGGGAGTTTCTAAAACTATAAACTAAAGCTTTTATTTTTATTTTTACCAGGTAAGGCCAACTGAGCTGTAGAGCTCTCTTTGAGAAGCGAGCTGGCCAAAAATGACAGCTCAACGAAGTGGCTTGCCCTGCGGAAATTTATAGCAGCCAATTACTCTAAGCGCGTGTTTCTAAATGTGGAGGGAAAATCCGAAAGGACCCAGACAACAATTCACGCTACCACAGGGAGAGACATGCACACTACATATATATGCAGGCGTCGGGGTCGGGATTGGGATCGAACCCACCACCTCCTGTATACCAGGCCAGGTAGTTAACATCTCACCACCACGTCTGTGTACGCAGAGGCGACATGTTTCTTGTATTTTGTCCTTCCCGTGCTCCTCCAATGAGCATGGTTGTCTACGTATGGTGCGAAATAAGTTCAACATACAAACATACAAGCATACATGCGTGTGAATTCACATGTATTCACCAAACTCAGGTTGGGCGGGGTGTTTATCAAGAAATTTGATTAACGTGCATATTTGCCGACGGTCAGAACGCAGATGGGGCTGTATGCACAACCGTGGACCTTGCTGGTGGCTACTTAAGCCCACTGGGATGATGGGGGAATGATGACTTTCCATCAAAATAATAAAAGGACAGGGTAACACGTTACTTAATTGTGTAGAATGAATGCACTATTAACTAGGTCTTGACAGAATATTGAGTCAAAATTGGTGTACATTTTTTATACAGGTCAGACGTGAATGGCAATTGCGAGCCTATTCAAAGTCACTCCAAGCTGATTACCATCCATTTACAAATGGTGTCAGTTAACCTTCGGCCATTTACAAAAAAAAAATGGGCCGTCCCTTCCACAAAGGTCTGCTGACATTTAAAACTGATCATATTCCGAAACCTGCAGCATTTTTATTTCCTCGGGGTGTAACATTTTAGACAGACAGGTTCACGATGCCTTCAAAGGTTCTCGATGACATGCATTTGTGTTGTGTTAATATTCAGGAATGATGTGTAATGCTCATAGTGTGCTTCCCACTCAGACACATAACAGTGCTGGCACACTGTTGGGATACGGCGTCATGCCTAAAAACAAATACAAAATGAAGCATGTGCTTGTCTGCACTTGAACAAAAAGACACAATAGCTTCCAGACATCACAGGAGAACTATCGCAGGGACAGAGGCGTGAGGGTAAGGAATGCGCTCTCAGATGGCTAGGAGTCAATGGTGATGTGGGGATGGCGAGTGCGTGCGAGATGATTGCGTGGTGAGCATAAGAGATTCATGCTGAGCAGTGGGCGAGAGCCTTATTATGGAAAAAACAAAACCCTGTTCCGTATTTGCCAGGGCAAGACAACGTGCACGCATATTATTGAGACTTTTTGGCCGACTTAAAGAAAAAAACACAACGTTTAAGCCAATGAAAATAAAAAAAAATTTAAATACCCCTGTACAACATGTGAACTTAAAAATAAAACACGTTAGGTAAAAAATTCGTTGTTCAAATGTTTGTTATTAAACTTTTCATTAAGTTTGTTTGAATGACCTGCTCGACACATGCAGTTATACAATCATAAGTCCTCATGTAAACAGATGAACACTCACAGTGGTTCCCTTGTTTTATGGAGACTCGGGAATTAAAATTTAGATATTTGGGCAATGGCACAAGTAAGCGCATGATGACCGATTATTATTATTAACAATTGTGTTACACACTACACTTTACACCAGATGGCGTGCCTCTTGTATCCTTTGAAAAATATACTTTTTGCTGTCAACGGGCTCTAATCGTGTTAATACACATATATACAGAGTGGTCCCAAAGTCCGGGCACATAGGGTTATTACATGTATTTTAACACTGGCATTAAAACATTTTAATTGGTTATTCTTTAAGTTCATATTTGATCTCTTATCATTATTATTATCTATTTTTTATTCTTCTTCCTTTTCAAATGACATTTAAAACTGGAATGGAAATTGTCTCCAGACGAACGAGTTCAATTCATTTTACGTACAATAAAGAAGGCAATTCTGCGATTTGTTAAAATAAGGATGATCATAACCCTACGTGTGCTACCCTGTATACATAAAAACATGTTTACATTTGTAATCTCTGCAGAAAGTAACACTACCTGCAGCTTTTTGACAAAAAAAATACTGATCTGGCTCACTCAATAGCAGATCAAGCAGCCTTCATGTGGCGAGGTTTGCTGGATTTAGTGATCAGTGTTGTTGCCACAGAGGCATGGTGATCATTGGCCGATAAGTATGATGAACTCGGGCTCATTATATGTCCCAGTGTTTGCAGGGTGCATCTGACATCATAGCTTTGCCTGGGGCTCTCTCACAGCAAGCGATATGAAGTTGCACTTCGTGATGACATCCTGTCTTGGGTCAGAGACAGCAGGTTATTACAGGTGTCATCTTCAGAGCTCCATTTATCTGAATTATAATGACTTGCACCAAGCTCAAGTAATCCATGCTGTGGTTTTCCCAGACAAACAAAATTATACTTTAATGTTATTCCTGATGGTGCTCGTTGGGTGGGCAATTTATATATTTTTACCTTCCTAAGCATAGCTGCTAGGCAATATATTAAACGTGACCGTCACATTACAACTCGAGAATGAATTTCCTGGAACAAACTCTTTGTTTTCAAATGGCACGCATTGAAACATGTCACCTTGCTCTCGACAACCAAGCTGACGACTGGCAGGTGGCTTCCCCAGTGCCACCGATATTATTGGGGACGTGCTTGTTGTCGACGTTTCTGCAGCGTCTGGCGGCTGTCTGGGGATCACGATTGTACATCATGGCTGCTGCCGTGGGTGCTTTCTTTCAGAAGCGACCTGGCTATCACAAATGTGGAGGGAAAAACCGGCAGACCCGGAGAGAAAAATCCACGCGACCACGGGGAGAGAGATATGTAAATTCCAAATATACAGGCGTCAGAGTCGGCATCGAACCGACGACGTCCTGCATACCAGGTGAGGGAGTTAATATCTCACCACTGTGGCGCATGTAAACAAGGACTTCTCTGCACATAGTGACTGCACAGTGATCACTCATGAAAGCACCTCCGTTTTTTTGTACTTTTCCTTGCTGGTTACATTGATCAATGAATTTAAAATTTATATATTTTTTCAGGAGTTATCTTTTCCTACCCAGATTTGAATAGCTTTACGAGCAGTATATGGATCGCTTGTCGTAAAGTAAAGCGTGACTTAGCCTTAGAACATCTCGATCCATGCCATCTGCAAGGAAATGTAATCCAAACTACCCACAAACTCCCCCAAAAGACCTTAATCAATGTGTTAAGCTCCTTGTCCTTCTGGCTTGTGAGTCCAGTATGCTAGCCCCTATGTCACAGTGGTTCCATTGTATTTATGTACGTATTCTACTCTCTTGGAGAGAAGCTGCCATAGATTCAATAAGTGAATAACTTGTTAAACCTGCAGTTGAGCCAACCCTTAGGGAAATTTTTGGCTGGAAAACAGACTGAATAAACCCATGCCGTTTATCGCTAATGCTGTACAGTGAAGCCTATTTTTTCATCCAAATTCGTATAATCCACCACAATATCTTGATGAACTTGAAACTCTGCAAAATAATTTGATTATTTTTTTCTTAAATAAATAAGAGGCTGATGTGATTTTGAACAACAGAGACTTGCTCCATATCAAACAGTAACATTGACGGTGAGTGAATTAATAAAACGGGTGATTTTCACCAACACAACTTAGATTGCTAAATAAGCTCAAGGAATCTAACGTCAGACATCAAGATGTATTGGGGACCAAGTTGAGTGGAGGTTTGTGCGGTTGGATGGATGCTGGAGGGCACAGATTATGTATTATTTATTAGTGGGAGTCGGTCAGCAATACTGCATTGCACAAGATTTCACAAAAAAGAACAAGAAACATATTTGAGGCATTCATCATGAATAGTACCATTGTGTGAACTAAACTAGCCAATGTACCTGGGTGTGCTATGTAATCAAAATGTGACAAGTGTTGTAACCAACATTCTGAATCAGTGGCTGCCTACAAGGGAAACACAATGGAAGGCATTGCCGCCGTGGTACATTTTGTGAGTAAGATGAGGGAATGAAGTCATAAATACGGCCGTGCTGAATGAGAGGAAGTTGTGTCTACACGGGGAGACCTTCTTGAAGTGAAAAGTAGAGAGCAGCTGATGTCGGTGCATGTCAATGTTATTAATAATATAATGTACACAGAGGTGTATCTATTTACTTATTACCTAGGTTGCTTAATTATTTGCATGGAAGCATTTAAGGCCTAGTCCTATTCAATGCTATGTGATTTAAATACTGGTGTTAAGAGATTCCTCGTCATTGGAAAGATGATTCTCAAAGTGCTCACCATACTCGTGTCACATTCAGCTGTGCGTTGTAGGCACACGCTGCGAAGTAAATATCAGCAACAGTCAAGAGTAATCAAAGTTACAATAGCAGAATCCGTAGTGAGGAATGCCCCACCAATACATTGTAGCATTATCGTGGTGGAGGGGTTTGTGTGGTTCCAATGACCCTCAGAGCTATGTCAACTGGAGTCCTGTACTGCTGGTAGGGTCGCCCTTGGGGAACAGGTCTGAGGGAGGTGATTCCAGACAAATAACGGTAAAAAGGCCCTCATGAATGGTTAATAAATACAAAAATCTGAGAACCTTGCCCGGACAAGGGATACCCCTGGAGCCAGGCCTGGGGGTGGTGTTCGCCAGCAACTGCCTGTTGCTCGGGTAACCCACGTAACCGGTCGGGCCCAGCCCGAAATGGCTACGTGGCACCGTCCTGTGGGCCCACCATCCGCAGGGCAAAGGGTGCGAGGTGGGTGTGCGATGTCAGTATGGCAGGGAGAGGGATGGTCTCAGATGAACTGGACCTTGGCGATGGACACGAGCTATTGGGACGTAGAATGTCACGTCACCGGGGGGGAAGGAGCCAGAGCTGGTGGAGGAGCTGGAAAGGTACCGACTAGATATAGTCCGTGTCACCTCCACACACAACATTGGTGCTGGAACCAAACTTCTCGATCGGGGATGGTCTCTCTCCTATTCCGGAGTAACCCCTGGTGAGAGGCCCTGGGCAGGTTTGGGGATACTCACAAGCTCCTGGATAGGTGCTGTTCAGTTGGAGTTTTTTGCAGTAGATGAGAAGGTCGCCTCAATGAGACTTCAGGTCTCAAAAAGTAAAACTCTAACTGTTGTCTGTGCTTATGCACGTACAAAGCAGTTCAGAGTATTAGTCCTTTTTGGAGACGGTGGGGGTAGTGGTCAACAGAGTGCTGTAGGTGGGTGCAGGCTAATTACTACTCCATAGTAAGACTATAGTAAGACTATGGAGTCGGTAGACAGCTAAAAAAAGAGGCTTTCCGAGCAATGCTCGGAAAAAGGCCACCTGACTCGATTTAAGCGGTACCGGCTTACCAAGTGGGCAGCAGCTGCAGCAGTCACTGAAGTAAAAGTCCGGGCATGGGAGGAGTTTAGAGAGTTCATGAAGAGGGACTACCGGGCAGCCTCAAAGATGCTCTGGCAAACCATCCGACGCCTTAGGAGGGGTCTGCGTGTTTATAACCATGTCACATATATATGTATCCATTATGTGAGCAGAATATATAGTGTGGATTTCAATAGCAATGAAGTTCAATTAAATATTATCACCGCTTAGGAGGGTGCAGGATAATTGAAGTACTGTATATAAATAAACTGGACTAAATGGCATTGATGCAAAGCTTATCAGATTAGTTGTAGTGGTTTTAAGAGGCCCAATGCTGTTTTCAGTAAGAGTGGCGTAATATTGACCTCAACTAAGGAGACAGTCGAGAGGTGGAAGGAACACTTGGAGGAGCTCCTCAACCCGGTGGACATGCCCTCATCTCAGGAGGCAGCCCTGGAAATAGCTGGGGGGGGGGGGGGGGTTAGATACATCACAGCTGCTGAAGTTGCTAAGGCGGTTGAGGGCCTTCATAGCGGACAAGCTGCTGGAGTGGACGAGATTCGCCCAGAGTTGCTGAAAGCGCTGGACAGTGTAGGAGTGTCGTAGTTAATTTTCTGCTTCAATGTTGCATGGAAGGTCGGTACAGTACTTCTGGATTGGCAAACTGTGGTCGTGGTTCCAATTTTTTAAAAAGGGGACCAGAGGGTGTGCGCCAACAATCGAGGAATCACACTCCTCAGCGATTCCAGGTAAAGCCGATGCCAGAGTGCTGGAGAGGAGGCTCTGATTCAGGAGGAACAATGTGGTTTCCATAATGGGCATGGAACAATGGACCAGCTCTTTTCTCTCTGACAGATATTGGAGGGGTCATGGGAGTATGCTTCTCCAGTCTACCTCTGCTTTGTAGACGTGGATAAAGCATATGACCCTGTTCCTCACAATGTCTTGTGGGAGGTGCTGCTGGAGTATGATGTACCGGTGCCACTTTTGTGCGCTATCTGGTCCCTCGATTCCTGGAGTGAGAGCTGTGTTCGTATTATTGGTGTTAAATCAAAGTCGTTCACTGTGGGTGTTGAACTCCGCCAAGGGTGCGTCTTGTCTCCACTCGTGTTTGTGATTTTCATGGACAGAGTTTCAAGGCGCAGCCTAGGTATGGACAGTATCTAGGAAGAGGGCATGGAGGTGGTGTCACTTATTTTTGCAGGTGACGTTATCCTCTGTGCCTCATCAGTCTGATCTCCAGCATGCACTTGAACGGTTTGATGCCGAGTGTGAAGTCGCTGGGATGAGGATCTGAGGTCATGGTTCACTCCCGGCAGATCGTGGATTGTTCTCTCCAGGTGAGGGCGATACAGCTGCCCTTAGTGGAGGAGTTTATGTACTTCGAGGCATCTTTCACGAGTGATGGTAAGTGGGAGCGGGAGATTAGTTGGCAGATCGGTGCGGCGTGCGCAGTGTTGTGGGTGCCGTACCATTCCGTGGTAGTAAAGCGGGAGCTCAGTTCTCAAACAAAGCTCTCGGTTTACAGGTCGATCTACATTCCCAGCCTCACCTATGGCCATGAGCTTTGAGTAATGAATGAAAGGATGGGATCGCGGGTACAAGGGCCCGAAATGAAGTTTCCCCGCAGGGTTGCCGGGCTCACTCTCCGTGATCGGGTGAGGAGCTCGGTAATCCGGGAGAGCCGCAGAATCGAGCTGCTGCTCCTCTGGATCGAGAGGAGCCAGTTGAGGTGGTTCGGGCACCTGGTAAGGATGCCCCCTCATAGATTCCTTTGGAACTCTATCGGGCCGCATGTCCCACTGGGCGAAAACCCCGGGGCTGGCCCAGGACACACTGGCAGGACTATGTTGCTCAGCTGGCCTGGGAATGCCTGGGAATGCCTGGGAACTCCCCAGGAAGAGATAGTCTGTCGCCAAGGAAAGGGAGGTTTGGACTGCCCTACTCAACATGCTGCCGCCGTGACCCTCACCAAGACAAGCAGACTGAGAAACGAAAGTAGTGAGGAATGGTAATTCCTTTCATGCCTCTGGGATAATTACCTTACTATGCACAGTGACTCCATTGAGATACGTTTTGATGATAGTTGCAATTATAATTTGCCAGCAGTATGAAGCGCATGAGTTGGTGTTTACAGTGCAAAAATTTCAAACACTATGTAATATTACTATCACATTAAAACGTGTACAGGTAGCTTAACTAAAACGATGACAAGAGAGCAGAGGTCGCAAACGGGTACCCGTACCCGGCCGTACCCGTACCCTACCCGTACCCGGCCGGGTACGGGTAGGGTACGGGTATCGGGTACCTGATTGCGACCTCTGGGATGAAGCCATGTTGCAGGCGCGGGTGGGTTGATTCTAGGAACTTGAATTGTGAGAAGAGACAAGACGTTGGGAAATGAGTGACAAACAGTTACTCATCAGTGACTCACGGTCTACCTGTACCCGTACCCGGCCGCACCAGGGTCGCAAACGGGTACCCGTACCCGTACCCGGCCGGGTACGGGTAGCCAGGTATCGGGTAGGGTACGGGTATCGGGTACCCGGTTGCGACCTCTGCAAGAGAGCCTATGCACTTTATGGTGTAGTAATCACTATGTATATAAAAATAAACTCAGATAAATTCGTTGTTTACCATTGCTAAGCCTGAGTTACTTTTTTATGCTTTGATAAAAGAGTAAGGCAACAAGAGGCAAACGTGCAATCCTATCACTTGTTGGCATAATTGCGGTGGCTGCATTTGAAGAGGAGAGAGTTAATGGTCCGGAAGATGGATTTTCGGTTCCCAGTGCCCTCAGGCTATTTTGAAGAATTAGCATTCAGGCTAAGAAAGCAATGGCATTCTAGTAACATTTAAAGAATACAAGTCAGCCATGCAAACATTGCTCATGCAACTGCTAATGCAGTGGCATTTTTGTCTACCCTTGCATGCTGACAAGATAAATTGTATGTTATGAGCTTAACCACAATGTTCCTCCACTTAAACGAATCTCACCAGTCAGCTTTCTGCAGTTCACTTCTACATTATGAGTGGGTAGATGCGTGCATAGACGCCTACGATTACTCGAAGCTCATCACGTGTGAGACTCCCATCTTGATGGCTGAGCAATGCCCGGTGGTGAGTTGGTTTTTGAACCATGTGTGCAGAATTTTGAGCGTCACTGCCTCATGGATATGAAAAAATCAACACATTCGTCGAGATTCCTGCTGACATAAAATAGAATATAAAACAAAGTATATAACAGGTAATGTTTCGCACAGTGGCCCTTCTTCATAGCACATACATAGATAGGCTAGACAGATAGTGGATCAGAGTGAGATACTGCACTTTAACACCACAGGGCCTGATGAGAATTAAGTATAAACAAAATTCTGATGACCGGATTTTCAAATTGGCATTTGAATAGATACCTAATAGTAGCTATAAATTTCGATTTAAAGCTTTCCTGACTGCAGGGATTCATCTTCTTGGTTCTTTCGGTAAAGTCACGTAGTAGGGAAGTAATAAAATAATAAA
Source organism: Lethenteron reissneri (assembly GCF_015708825.2). NCBI lineage: Eukaryota > Metazoa > Chordata > Hyperoartia > Petromyzontiformes > Petromyzontidae > Lethenteron > Lethenteron reissneri. The sequence goes on from NC_083811.1 coordinate 13,916,363, forward strand.
AATAAAACATAATAAAATAAGACAGAGTCTGTCTTATCGACAGACCTGTTCTTCACCTGAGGACGGCTGCTTGCGTTGTGGCCGAAACGTCGTGATAATTATTTTCTTATGTTTTATTTTTATTATTTTATTACTTCTCTACTACGTGACTTTACCGAAAGAACCAAGAAGTAGCTATAAAGTATGACAAATCCCTTTAATAAGAATACAATCTACGGGTATTTTACATGCACTCGATTTTCCATCCACAAAATGAAAAATACTCAAAACAGAATTGGCTAACAATTTAAATGCAGGGCCCTCCTTAAAAGTCTAAAGAGTCATTGAGGCATTGCGGCTTTCCATGGTAAGTACATGGCTGCTATTATGGCTTGCACAGGCAGATGGAGAGGCCTGGCACTGGTTGCCTATATCTTGGCCATGTCTTAAACCCAATAACAATAATTTCTGAGTCCAATGTTTAGGTCTCAAAACAACATCAGTTAGTGCAGCCTATTCACATGTTGTGCATTATTTATTCAAAATGACAGGGCGATATTAAGCCAGGGATTTGTTCAGAATGCTTGAAAGTAAACGTTTTTTCACGTAGCCCCATGATATATTTGGGTAGCTATGAGCACGGATAAACATCGGGTCACATTCAGTCGCTGAAAGAGTGAAAAAATCTGCACAAACGTGAATAAAGCGTCCACCCTCATAACATCATCATGAGTGAAAAGTCTGAGGGATTAGACGACAGCAAAATCTGGACCCAGAGAGCAACATGCCCAACCTCCACACCGTGTAGCCAAACCAAACTGTAGCCAAACTAAAATATATGTAATACATGTTCAATCAAGAAGAGCAGATGCTTCATACTACATTGGAGCTGCTGCACTAAAGGCTTTCTTGCCATTGCTATATTGGCCGCATGTGTGGAGCGAAATTTAAAGCAGTTACATCAGAGCAAATGCTCTTGATTAGGGTCCAGAACTGCACTTGAGAGCATCAACTAATCGTGGTCCTGCAATGGTGCTGTGCTAATCCTATGTTTTTAAATACTGGATAATGCTTATTAAGGTAAACAAATTTAGAAAATACGTCCTAAAGTATTTTTTTTGCTCAACAAGAAAAGCATAAAATATACACATCACACAATTGTATTCAATGCTCGACCGTTTGGAGGGCCTTTTGCCATCAGTGGCGTGAGCAAGGATTGCTGGGCTGAACCTTTCTCTATCATGGGATTTTCCAGATGCGTGGATTTGTGATTAAATATATTTACTCGGCTGCCTTAATCTTTCATGGGTCGATAAATGAATAGTCTATTGAGGGAATACAGAAGTTGTTGCCGTACGGTCCTTTCCATGGGAATGTTGAATGTTCAGCTCTGACTCGAGGCATCAGTGAAGATGAGTACTGTCTGTATGTGTCAAACTTCTTCGGAATCGTACATAGCTAACCGTGCTAATTAGAGGTAAGGAGAGAGGACAACAAACGAAACATGAAGAGCGGTGCTAAAGAAATTAGTTTGCCAATCTAGATGATTTAAAAGTGCATAGCTCCAGTGGCTTCCCAATACCGGAAGCGCATCTGAACGCGCGCGATGTCGTGGCCGTCTCTGTTCGATGGCTCGCCAAAAGCCGCTGCGAGGATGTCGCATTGCTCATTCGCGAGCAAGCAGTCACTCTGAATGTTTGTAGTCCACTGGTTTGTTTATACACACAGCTTGCATGTGAATTAGAATTGTCAAGTGTCTAAATGTTTGGTCTCTTTTTAACTTACATGTTTTCAGTATTTAAGTGTGTAGAAATGTACACTACGTTTGTGCATATGATGTCGTTTTTTATGTGCCTCCGTAGAACCCACTACATGTGTATTGAGCGAGCATGTAACGCATGCACACGTAAAGTCTGCACGTTTAGAACCATGCCGCATATATGTGTATCCGTTATGTGCGCAGAATATATATCGCGTGGATTTCAATAGACATGAAGTTTAATACAATTTTATCGCCACTTAGGAGGTTGCAGGAGAATTGAAGTAGATAAATAAACTGGACTAAATTGCATTGATGCAAATCTTATCAGTTTTGCTGCAGCGGTTTTAGGAGCCCCTCTCGTCCTGCTGTTATATTCTTCTTTGTCGTCCTCCAGCCTTCCCGGCTTGCTGCGACAAATCAAACACTGTCCCAATTCACAAGCAGGCAATGAAAAAAAAAATACTCCACCACATGGAGCACTGCGATTTCCAACCGGCCTCATTAATTCTCGATCCAAAGCTCGAGAGAAGTGTGTAAATGCACAAGTGACAGATGACTATCAAGCACACGCGTATTTATGCATTTTCCAGGATTCGGGCACGCTTTCATTCCACCACAGCGGCGTCGCTTAAGGCCATATACGACTTTTACAGCCCCAGGGAGGATGGTTAAAATGATTGGATTAGTTTATGACTTATTGAACGGGATGGTTTCATGTGTTTGAATAATTGAAGGTAAGCCTCAAAGGGCATCTTTTCGAGTTCCCCTGGAACGTATATCAGGCCGATGTTGATCTTTTTCGTTGATATTAATTACCTGCCATAGATCTGTAGAAATGTGTCTGTCTGCTCACATTTGGAGACAGTGTTTGTTTTCACATTTGACCCTGACGAAATCATGTTCAGCCGTTCAATCAAGTTTAATGCCATTACTAGACGCACATAGAGTGAAAGTGGTAAATTCAGGGAATGTGCGTTTGTGTTGTTTACACGTCCTCTTCAAGTTTAGGACAAGTTATGGCATTGGAGGCGCCATAATGGGAAAAATAGATGTTCATGGAAATGGTTTATGTTGTTGTTTTAATATCAGACATCTCGTATCAAACCTCGATCGCAGCATTTGCTCACACTTAAATAAGCAAAAGTGTTGCTTATTCAAGAATATAATAAAAAAAAGCTTACTGTAATTACATTTAAATGAAGCTATTATGGTGACATAAACCATTAATTGGCTGAATATATTTTAAGGACTGCAAAGCTCGGGCTATCTTCCAACTTGTCTGTGGTTGCTCAGCAAGTCTGAGATGCAATTTGCATGAACGCTGCTATATAAGACTGAACGTTATATTATGCACCACTAAAACTAAAATATTTTATTACGTTGGAGAGCAACGGCAGTGAAATGTTTAGATTTGGACGCGATCACCGAGTGGAGTCCAAAACACGACGTCCTGGCTGAAGAGGAATTCAGTTACCTGCGTTGATTCGTTTACGTGCATCACTGCTGCACTCAAAGCAGCGTGAGTGTGACGCTTCAAGATACATTTTTTACGTTCATTTGCTGTATTTACTCCGAGCGCTTGTTTATTTTATTGTGCAGAAACAACTCTGAGGCCACCATGACGAATAAATACTAGCATTATAAATATCAATATGTGTGGCGTATAATTACATTAACTTCATGTTTCAGGAATTTGTGTTTTATAGTGGGAAAATATAACTGCGTGTGAACGAGTATGCAACTTTTGCGGAATGGCGATTTGAACTGAAATTTGGACAAAAACAGCTGCCAAATCGTTTCTAATAAACAAAAATTACTATTAACAAGCAATTCAAAAAATAAGGAAAATGTGAACACATAATCCAATATACGTACAGATGGGAAAAAGTAATAATAAACTACAGTTGTTAACATGTTTTTTGCTTTTTTTGCTTTGTATGACCAACAACCACGTGGAAATAAATTGTAAAACACGAGTAACCGACTTGATGCCCATAAACAAAGCTCTAGCAACAATCGTAACATATTTAGCTGTTTAACTTAACCCCCCCCCCCACGCCAGCCTCTGTCCACCCAACAGTATACAAGAGTGCACCACAATCGATCTGCAGGTTGCATATGGTGGGGTAAAGGGTGGGTATTCCCACCTCCTCCAAGACATTTGTGAAAAATAGCTTCATAGCTCATAGGATTCCTCCAATGTAAATACATATTCTGATTCTGAAGATGTCGGGGAAAATTAACCTCTTCCTCGTGAAGATCCTTCTGACAGCAGTGGCATGAGCGAGCACTTTCAGGGCTGCACCTGTACCCTCACACCATGAGAGGAACGACTGAAGCAAAAGCTTTGAATACGAGCCAATGAGATGGTACGGTTGGCTACGTACGGTGCAAAAGAAGTTCAACATGCATACATACATTACACAACCTGGGAAGCTTTCGCCATTGAAACGATCGATGTATATATGTTGAACTTCTTTTGCACCACATGTAGCCAACCGTGCTAGCGTCGCACCCTTGCCTTCTCAGCCGAGGGCACGCGCCAAATGCCTGAGCCTGTGGTTCCTCTCGTACTGAGCAGAATTATCACTGCGACGACATAGCATCGGTTGGCGTAAAACTAACCTGTCTCACGGCAACGCGGGAGAAGACAAACTCACACCTACGGGCCCGCTGGCAAGAGTGCGGTCGCCGTCCGTGTGCGCGAGCGAGCGAGCGAGCGAACCAACGCGACGCCACTCACAGCACGACGAGGCCGGAGAGGTTGCGGAAGGCGCCGTTGGGGATGTGCGCGATGCGGTTGAGGGCGAGCGTGAGGGCCTGAAGGGCTGGCAGCTCGTTGAGCGGGCCCACGGGCACCTCCGTCAGCGCGTTGTCGTCCAGCCACAGGTGGCGCAGGCCGGCCACGCCGCGCAGGCTGCCCGCCGGCAAGCGCGTCAGGTGGTTGGCGTCCAGGCGTCTGAAGGAGGAAGGCGATCCCAGGTCAAACGGGGGAAGGGGGCGTGGGATTCCGTTCACGATCGACTCTAATCGTTTGCGAATTTTGGCATCTTCCGTGCCATTCCAAATAGCGAAAAGGTTGCCACCATTGAAGGTGCTATCTTTCACGGATGAGCATAGTCTGCAGTAGTTTTGCAGTAGGTGACGATGTTGTGATGTGGTTTTACTCAACCAGGTACATTTTCGAGTAAATTTGCCAAATGTGCCCGTGAACACCTTCTCCTATATCAGGAGCTCATAGTTTGATTGATAATATGGAATTCAATGTTCACAATGTTATAATTGGCAACCAATGGAAATGCATTAAGTGAATTAAATGAAGTGTCTGTGCAAATGTTTTCTCCTCAGAGTCAAACCTGGTAGCAAGCATGGTGCTTGCCATAAATGAACCACAATACCTTGCTGATCTCGTCAAGGAACATAAACCATCACGTGAACTCCGGTCATCCTCGCAGCGGCTTTTAGCTAGCCGTCGAACAAAGGCGGTCACTGCATCGCACGTATTCGGATGTGCTTCTGTGGCTGTCCGGAACGCTCTTCCTTCCGATATTAGGAATCCACTGGAGCTATGCACTTTTAAATTTAGATTGAAACATAACTTTTTTTTCTAACTGCTTTTTGTGGCAAACTTGTTGTTCTTCCTCTCTACCGCCAATTAGTATAATTGGCTACGTACGGTGGGATAGAAGTTAAACATACATACATGTGCTCACAGTGGCGACATTCAGATGTGAGCCTTAACTAAGCCAGCGCATTAACATGAGGCAGCCTTACGTTGGGCTAGCACATGATATCACTGACATTAATGTGCCGTGAGCTGCCACCCACACATTCAGTGCAGTGAGCTCTGTGCGTTCAGTATACGTGTAATACGGATCACGCTGACGTGTATTACATTGAAATCAGGCACGCTGAAACCGGCTTTTGAGGGCTGGCGCAGCATGCTTCTCTCCGATAAGTCAGCTACCTGTAGGAATTTCCCGAGTTAATGCATTCTGACATCTCGTAAAAAGTCTGAGACATTTGGAAAATAATCCATGTTATCAGAAATTCCGTAGGATGTTGTCGTTCGGTTTTAAACGTCTCCACACTGACATCCACATCCAATGGTTTTATGCATCTGGGGATCCCACTGGCCCCGACTGCCTTGAATAGTAATGAAGCGTTTCGGCCTCCAATCTTACTCAGCATTAACCTTTGGCATATCTACCACACGAGCTCACATTCTTTGAGAGAATGCGCCTACCGTCCGCCACCCACATAACGACGGTTTATAAAATATATAAGCTTGTTACATTTTTTTGGGACTGTGTGTGTATTTGTAACAGCGTAGCGCTACAATCCCAGTAGCCCGAGTATGATTGGGCACCATGGTGGCGAGATGTTAACTTCCTCGCCTGGTATACATGCGGTCGTGGGTTCGATCCCGACCCTGATGCATGTGTAGTGGTGATAACTACTCGCTGTTCGCAAGCTGTGAGAGAGCAGTTAGTAAACAAGGTTTTCCCGCTCAATCAAACAGTTAGGGTCAAATGGGGTGAGGTAGGATCCAAACGCCAGATTGGGAAGGACCAATCGGAGGGGTCCACGAGGTAGCCGGGGATTGGTCAACCCGGCCACGAACAGGTATAAAAGCTGGAGCGCTGAGAGCTCTTGGTTAGTTCTGCTACACGAAGACCCAAGTCAGCTGAAGACAGCTAGGACCCTGGACCAAGCCTTCCAGCCCTTGTCAGGGCTGGGGCTCAGTGTAACCAGTGGTCAGGGGAGATAGATCCTGGATAGGGCCCTGGCTCCCAGCCTTCCCGCCCTTGTGAGGGCGAAGGTCCTGAGCGACCAGAGGTCGGGGACCCGCCGGGCCAGCGACGGGTCAGTGTGCCTCCCCTAGGTCCCAGCCGGAGGACGCTAGGCTAGCGGGAAGATTAGATAGACAGCAAGTCCGAAGGCTGCACCTTCGGAGAATAGGAACGAAGAGTGAGTGTGAGCTGTGCAGGGTCAGGAGACTGTGTGTTAAGATAATAAACAGTGTGTGCCATAAAGAAGTTTAGAAGTCCGTCCTTTAAAACACTACACATGTATCTTTTGAGTGTGCATGTTCTCCCCGTTCGTTTAGAGCAGTAGTTCTTAACCTGGGGTGCACGCACCACCTGGGGGTGTAAGATGCCCTTTCTGGGGGTCCGAGGCGTGGTCAGATTTTTTTAGAAGGTAAATAATTGAAAACACAAATTAAGCACGGGCACGTAAGTACAACTACTTTGTTTCATCAAACCCCTATGTACTTATTAACATGATACATTTTTTTTTACGATTGAGAACCAAAGGGCTGCAAGGTGCAGTAAAAGTTAAGAACCACTGGTTTAGACTTTTAGAGTTTTTGGTTGCTATACATATTCACGTGATAGGCCACTTCGTTAAGCTATCATTTGTGGCCACATCGCTTCTGAAAAAGAGATGTATAGCTCAGTGGGACTTTCCTGTTTGTTTTCAATTTACATTGAAAACAAATGTGTCAAATGGCATTGGAACTTCTCCTCGGCTTTCCCTTCGTCATCTCAGGATTAATTAAGTGCCTGGTGCAGTGTGTGAACATCAGCGCTGGGGATACAAACGTGGCTCGGTACGGTGCTGGCCACACTACTGCCTCATGCACCATACCAGCCTTAATAAGTGCTTTCTGAAACCAATTGATGCGATTAGTCTGCATGTCATATTTACAGTGTGTGTTCACGTAATTCAAAACGTAACTGCATCCCTACACCTGGTATGTTTGTATGAGCGTGTGAAGTTGTATGCACAGGAAAACCTCCCTAATCCAGACTCCAGTAAGCCAGAATTATCAGCAAGCTGAAAAGGGGTACCAAAATAAATCAATGAAAACACATTAAAAAATACAGTGAATGAAAAGAATCCCAGACCAAATTGCCGATGGGATGCTGAGTTGGGATACAACGTTCTGCAGTCAATCCACACGTGGTGTAGCTCTAAGCTAATTATGAATTAGATAAGGCCATTCCATATATGCATTTTATGTGATTCGCATTATTTTATACATAAACAAAAACACCTATGCAGCCTTCCAACTTTGCTTCAAGGTGATAGTAAGTGGCTCAGATGCAGGTTTGCTAACGAGGGCCTAGAGAGTTTACCTGTCATTTGTGAACTAGATTCATTTATCCAATATGCACAATTAGGCAAGCTCTCATTTGCAACTGGCCCTCTTCCAACGTGTTTTAATGCTTACGTCTGTCCATCCACGATATTATTAATGCTCAAATGCAGTCATTTGCACAAACAATGGCATTACGCAGACCACGGGATAACTTGACAAACGTTTGGCCATCTCTGAACATCATTCAATATATTTCTAAAGAAACCGGTTATATTTTCCTAGTTGCTTTCAACACTGCAAGTGCAATGTCTGTGTAGACCATCGTGGCAGCTTCCAACGCAGGAGCCTTGTCACCCCCTTTGACCGGACTTTCTTGGAAAGCCCTTCACTATATTGGGTATGGGGGTTATGGCCAAATCAACATGGAAAGGAAAAGTGCCAGCACTTGCATTTATAGAATTATAATTTTTAAACCCTGTGATCACGTACCGCAAGTGTGAGAAATGCAGCTCTGAAGGTACTTATTGTTTCGAGTGTATTTAATGCTTTGTGCTATATTGTACCAAATTTAAAACAAATCCAAATTGTCCCAATGGTCAAATGTGTACCAGGCAGTGCTTTGCTCAACTCTCATTCCTGAGCCAGTTTTTGAATTTCCACATTCCTATGGTTATTTTGGCAAAGAACATTCTATAATTTGACCAATGTTGACTATTGAGAAGCGATGGATTAATTCAATGCCCAACTGAATATGACACCGCGGTCAGACCTGTACATGACCGTGGCTGCATGCCAATTGCCTTGCTGCTACGAAGGCAGTCGCACAACGTAGCACCGGCTAAACCTGTGCTGCAGCATTGGACATCTTAAAAATTGTAACATAAACGTCATTACACACAAGGGGGCACTGCTTATTTTAATGAAAAAGCTGTGGTGTTCGAAAGAGGGAATGGGATGGGGGAGGTGAGGTGGGTGGGTTGTAACATCTTCCGTCTCATACTCAGAGACAGGATTGATTTATTGGAGCAATGCCTGATTTTTCCAGCCTTCCCACATAATTTTAATCACGAGTGTGTCTCGGGGCAGGGGAAAGGGAGCCAGGTGGTCCATTGCCAACATAACCCACAGCTGAGCAATTCCCTTTATGGACCGTGCAGGGAAACATGGGGCCGCGCATTTTCTCCCAGGTTTTCTCAGGCCGCGTGGCGATGGGAAGGCACATCGACACTTGCACGTCACCTTTGTGCGAACGTCACCTATCTGGCAAGAGATGTGTCGGCAAAGATCTAATATTACCCGTCTCAGCAAGATGACTTGGTGGACTGGATTAGCAAGTATTCCGGCGCGAAAGGCTTTAATCAAATAAGCCACCATAGCAATTTACTCTAACCACAAATATTGGATTACAGTCTCATTAGAGCCTATGAAGTGCAGTGTAAAACGTATTAATTTATTATTGAGCACATGCCCTTCCTGAAGCGATGTTGCTCAATACTGTTAAACAATTTATAATGTAGACACGGAAAGAATCGAGACTAGTTAATGTGACAAATATATAAACAGGAACAGAGAAATGGCATTTCAATAACCGTTAAAAATAACTAATTGCCCCCTTGGGTCTGGATTATTTTGTAAAAAGTACACAGCAACGAGTTGTGGTGAGTTCAGTGTAATCTAACAGGTTTCTGATGATGAATTGTGGCGATATTTTATATGATGCCACACAGCGCTCAATTGCAGCTCTTGACAGTGTTGGGATAGGCCTCGACAATATTCAGTTATACACGTTTTCAATGTGCACATTCACCACCGTAAACTATTCCCTATTCCCTGCCTGATGATGGCCTCCTTTTGTCTGAGCCTACCCTCTTAAGCCACCTGTAGCTGCCATCCACTCGTGCCTTCATGTACCTTGAATTCCACCCCCTGCCCCCCCCCTCCCCCTCTTAGCTACAATTTTATCGTAGATTTAGTTTTTAGTTACGTTCCGCTTCGCGTTATATTTGCTATATTTGAATTTTAATTTTCGTATATTTGTTCAGTGTCCATCAGGTGTAGTTCTCACAGAGTGGTACTACAGAAGCCATCACAACGCATCATTGCAATCGGTTGATTTTCCACCCAAGAGACGTGGAGTCGCTACATAATGTAGGTTCATCAACTCAATTGGCAAAGGTGTCCTGAGGTTGGCCTCTTGCATCATCTTATCACAGGCCTCAGTGGAAGGTGAGAACATGCAGATCGTTGAGGATTTGTGCACAATCAGTGATCAATGCATTCAATAGAGTGGGTTGTGAGAAGGCATGGTATGTGTTTGATGGGATGCATGAACTACTTTGTAAGAATATACCCAAGGAAAAAGCCTCAAGTAGAATGATGGGATGTTGTAGAAGCAGACCTTGGTTGCCAGTCATTAACTTTGCAACAGTTGTCAAATCAAGAGAAGCAAGTGAGTTATTGCAAGCCGAGTCAAAAATTAATAAGGACTAATATAATAAATGAACACATAAAGTAGATTAACAAATATTACTTTCGTTTATATACGTATATATACGAACCCTGACATAAAAATGATGCAAAATTTATTCTTATATATGTTCTGATTTTAGTCTTTCATTCTTAAAATAAAGTGACTGCTGTTTGCTTTAGTATCATAACCCGGGACAAGATTAAGGTTATGTGGGCTATGGTTTTTGTAAAAAGTTCCTCTCGCAGCAAACGAGACGAAAGCTGTGATGATGATGAAGATCGTGATTTTGCGAGAACGGTAGACTCCTGGATTCTCACTGCACAGGAATTTCCTTTGAAGCTTGTGAAAGCGCAATATCTTGTGCACATTACAGACACTGAATATATTTTCAGGGGTGGGCAGTTAGATTTGAGTTTCACAGCCCATAAACACCCATTAATTGGCTGAAAACATATTAAAATAAAAACCAAATGCAGGATCCTCCTAAAAAAAGTAATACGACTTAGTGTTTCTTTCCTGGATAAATAAGTTAACTCCTATTCTTAGAATCATGAAAGAAAATGAAGAAATAATAAAACAAAATGGTATAAAAGTAGCTCTTTAACTGACATCGCTACAGGGCAAATGCTCACTGCCATACTAGGCAATGCATCTGAATGGTCTCTAACCATAATTGGCGTGACGCGAGGGTGAGTTGATGAGTTGGTGGCCATGTCCAGCTGAGAGACAAGCGGGAAAGCAAAGGCAGCTTAATGGGGCAGGGTAAGGGGCCCATGAGTGGACATGCTGGCGGTGTGCAATCACACAGCTTCTTAATGAGAGCTGGCTCCTTCATTTCCCATTAGTGGGTCAGATGAGTGAATGGGCCGTAATAACAGGATTGGGTTATATAACTGCTAGTTTGTAAGTGGACATCAATAACATCTCTGGGGCCTCTGTAGTTCAGGCGTACCTTGCACAGTCGCATTTCCTTCACGTGAGGTAATCTGGACCTGACCACAGATAGTAAATACCACTGCAGTTGCAACAGCCTAAACGCCTTCACTCAGGAATAATAAAAGATTAAGCACAGGTCTATACAAATACAAATTATGTGCTGATCTACTCATGCCTAAACAAGCTTGTGCTACATGCTTTGTAAGTAATACATTTTACAATGAATCGTTACGAAACGATAATATATGTAAATGCCATAACTATCTAAACTCGAGTTTCATTCTATAACTATTAAACATTATTACAGTGCTACCTTTTAGTGCTGGCTATTTTATACATATAAAAAAACTACTTGGTGTATTATGTCTTTGAACCAACATGGATAACGGTAATTAATGTGAGTGTTAAATGCTTCCATATATAGCCGTGTAACATAGCAAGATAGCATAATACATTACCGATACATTCCCTATGAATATTACATGCACGATTGTGTGTGCGATATAGGGATGATGCTCAACTGTACTGCCACAGAAACAGCAGAGGCTTTAATAAAGTGTAAATAATTACACACAAGTAAGTGACACATTCCCCATTGGCATGGTATGACTATGTTCAGTTATGTGGATCAGATGTGGAATGAGTCACACTCTCAGCAGGGTAGCTAAGGGAAAGCATTTGACCGATACATGTCGTATTTTTTAAAACGTGTTAAGAGACTCTGTGAAGCTGATGTGCAGCACTCACACTCGAAGGAAATAACAAATTGTGTGGCTGATTAACGTCGTTGGGTTTGAGCCACAATTCCACCGATGTAAAGGTAGCCAAAATATATTACGTCAAAAAAAGAACGATTGGCAGAGGAGTTGTATACTCAATCTCAAACTATTCGAAACTTTTAAAGTGGCTTGGCATGAGATAAATTTGCCCATGTGGTATAATTAATTTTACTTAAAATGTGGCTTGAAGGAAAGGCCTTCAATAAAATGAGGCCCACAATTCAGTCAGTGGACATTCCCCACACTACTGACGATGATGGTGTGTCGACTTTTGAATGCCATTGTCTTGAGGGTTTATCTATCTCTATATCTCTATCGCAGATTACTTTCCAAACCCAGAGCAATATGCATGAGCCATTAAAAAAAATCTGAAATTCTACTATGTAGACACAACTTGTATGATGAACTGCAGGCATATATCTGGAATGATGCACATATGTGCTTGCTTACAGGTGTAAAAAAATGCACTGGAGCAGTGTAATGCCAAAAGTCAAAATGTGGACACGATGTGTATGTGTATGAATGTGTGTGTATAACCTGGGTATGTCTTGTGACGTCCTGTCAGGGAGCCTTCCACACTGCATGTGGCTTCAGAGTGGACCTGGCCTGGCACAAGTGCCCTGGTGACGTCACCGCCACTGAATGGCGGCTGTTGTTGTAAATGTGTGTGTGAGCTGTGGCGGAGGGGCACATTGTGCCACCAAATAGGTGATCCGAGTTCGATTCCGGGTCAAAGATAACATCAGTGGGAAATATCTGAACCGATCCTGAGTCTCCGCAGGAGCCCCCAGCCTTATATGAGCACCTGGTGTGGAGTGTAAACATCGGCACTGGGGAGATAAAGGCGGCCAGGCGTATTGCTGACCACAACAGCAGCAGCTCGTATGCAGTGCTGCACTTGATAGGCGCTTGCTAACCGCACTTACTCCAACAGCCTATTAAAGGCTACAGGGGGGATATTTGTCTTGTGTGGGTGTGCACATGTGTGTGTATTTAAAGTATGAGTTAGTTTCCAGTTTTGAATATTTGCCAGTTTCCTGAGCTGACTGTTACACACCCCCAATGGGATAAACTGCCACAAGGAAACATTTGTCTTTGGGATGACATCATGGGCACGTCCTCTTCACACAACAACAACGACGACAACTATATTGGTCATTTACCCCTAAGTGGCAATGATATCACCGCAGCCGCGGTGCCAGCTCGCACTTACCACTAAGCGGTGGTGACGCTCCTACAATGCCTGCGCCAAGCATAAGCCACAACGTCCCCTGACGTGAGTTAACGGGTCAGATACTGGTAGTGCGATTTAGACAGATGGTTACAGCCTTATGAGAAACTAATTGCAATCCCTACCACACTCGCTCCACATAAGCTGATTGGCACTCTGTAAACATGCACACCTAACAAACACATTCCTGCGGAGGGAGCTGGTAGGAACGTTGGGTTGCTCGGTCAATGGCCAGGGTCAACGGCGGCGTGGTGTATTCAGCAAATATGCCCGACTGTGAGGGCGGGCACAAGCCGGCGTGAGTAGGTTACACGTTGAGTTTTATAAGGGCACCACGGGGTGACCAGCCCCTCCCCACCCAGCCCCACCCCTCCCACCCCCCACCCAGCCCCACCCTCCTCACCCAGCCTCTCCCCACCCTCCCCACCTAGCCCCTCCCTGCACGACGGACACAATAATCCCCTGTGGGCTGGTGTAACCAGGAGGTTCGTACTACTAAAACAACCACTATATACACACAGTATACAAATGCCCTCTCTAATAGCCTGGATGTATTGCCACGGTGTCTACACAGGTTGACACGCACCAACACCCCAAAACATAAATAGAACACAATGCACAAATGCCAAGGAGTTGAAACCTGGGATAACGATACCCGGCCAATAAATAGAACACTACAAATTAGACCACACCTGCTTTTATACATTCACTACCTGTACCATCAATGCATGTGTCACATTTTCACAGACAAACACATATATGCCTTTCACAGATAGCCACTATGAGCTGGACAATGTATTCGCTACATTTGTGTTACGTGAGGATGTGTTTGAAGGTCGAAGACTCCACTTTGGTCACCACACATTCCAGTCAAAGTACCAGATCTACTCTGCGGATACGATAGTTCTTGCCAACTAATCCATAACAATCAGGACACAAAGTCCCCAAAAACCCACAGAGGTGGTTTTAAATTTTCACAAAGAAGAGAGGTGAATGCTGATTTTTCCACGTGAAAATGCAGTGGCAGGCTAGCTGAGATATAGAACAACGGGGGAGGGAAATACGCTTAACTCAATAGGATGGAAACCGATGAAGAATTGTGATGAAATAGTTGAGGGAATGTGATGGAAGGGTGACTGAAGGTTGAATAAACAGAAGGAATGAGGACATGTGAGTGAATTACCTTGAATGTTGGCAGTGTACAGGTGGACACTAAGCACAACAACGTGGGACACCTTCATTCCAGGCAACAACATGGGACAGCTGTTTAACACCAACGGGTATAAAACACACGCGCGCTTGGATGTGTTCCTGCACGTCTTGCTTAATAGCTGTCCGACCATGGACGGCAATACTCGCAACACCGAGCCGTGCTTCCGTTAGAATGCCCGACTAACAATAAAAAAAGTTCATATAGTTAAATTCCTGGTTGGGGGTGACAGGCCATATAATATCTTTGTGGTTGACGAAATTAGGACCACTCTTTGTAACGCCAACAGTGCTTGTCACGTGACATGACTGCCCCCACCACAGGAATCTTTCATTTTCAGCACTGACTCAGGATTCGAAAGGAGAGAGGAGCGCTGCTCCAGTGCTCGTATTGGCGGAGGTGCCCTCTGCATATGACTGGTGAAGTAAACCTTCAGATAAAAAAATATATATCAGCGAATATTTCAACGTGTCGTAAAAAAAAACCCGGATTTCTGCCGCGGTGCAATGGTTGCAACACCGCGCGTGCACGCCAGATGTTGCCGCCAGTTACACCTCCCGGCAGCGGACATTGAAACGGCAGTGCGGGTTGTTCTTGAATGCCACCGTCAAACCAGCAGCATGCAAATGGGACACCTCAGTTCGTTTATCGGCGGGTCACGTGTGGGCACTCCCACCTCCTGCAAGATGTCTGGCCGGCGTGGAAGAGTAGGCCAAAAACACGCTCCCGAGGGGCTCTCTAGAGCTTCCTCTAGCGGGGGGCCATCACATGAGCGGTGGTGTGAGCTAGCAATTTGAGGACTGCAAATTTTACCCGTTAACCATAGAAAATCCAAAGCGTGCCAACGCACCGCGATGTTCCCAAAAGCGCGGGGGGCCCATAACCCAGCACTGCAGTGACTTTTCACAAACAAACCTCGGGGATTTAAACAGCTGCGTCTGTCTGGCTTGTGTGTTCACACTAATCTTTTCCACACCTCCCCCCCTGCCCAAAGACCGTAAGTGAACCACTTTTGTCCCTTAGTTTGCCGAAGTGATTTAAAAACCAAGGATGGAGATTCGCTAAATCCGTTCACGCCCTGTTAAACTGCGGGCGTGCAGAGCCACTTTGTGCCACTGCACAAGTCTTAGGCCATTGCATGAGATGAACTATAGATGTAGAAATATTACCAGAGGTCACACCAAAGTATAAACAAATCTATCAATGTTTTAAAGTGTCCATTCACAATATCCTTCATAGTACATATTTCGCACACTCAAGCAATGAACAAGTGACATTGTATTGCACATTTTCATAAAAGCGACGCAGTGCTAAACTGCACAGAAAACAGTGGTGAGTGCCTCCGATGAAGAGGGTCATATTTCAGGAATTTAATGTATTCCTTGCAATCGCTGCAATGTTATATCTTTCGGGATATCATCATCAACATTCGCGATAAATCCACCGCTAGATTCAGGCCTCCGCAAGCCGTTGCCATCGTTCACGGCACCGCGATGCAAAATAAACCACCGAAGCAGCCTGCACCACTCGCTCCATCGCATTGGTGGGGGCCCTTCCTCTCAGGAACCTTTCCATTCCTTGGATGCCGCCTTCGACATTATTCTCGACCGCCGGCAGTCACGATTCCCAGCGAATGCACCAAGGGGGGTGGTTTAGAATCTCTCCACTCGTTCGATGCGTGCGGCGAGAGGGCATGCGAGGGGGGCCGCGTGTATTGGGAAAGAGTTCACGGCACGTGGATTTGCAACGACTGCAATGCCCGTCGCTGTATCACGTGCCGTGCAGCGGTCACGCCACTGCCTTCCTTCTTTAATGCGGCTGCTGTGGTGGAGGCTGGCGGCTTGTACAAACCAACAAATGAACTCGGGACGGGGGCGAGGAGCTCGCAGAAGCACAGTTGCTAATGTAAAACAACCCTTAGGGCCCGCGGGCTGCAAAAACATGCTCCTAGTTGCCGTACATTGAATAAATTTTCTCCGTGACTATTTTAGTACTGCCGCGTGTTTAAATTGCTGAAAAAGTACCTGCACACCCAAGTTGCCGCATACTTTCGTAATTGAGTGACGGAACACCGAGACATGATGTCCCTTGCCGGATATATGCGCACTCTCCGTCTGAAATCAAATTGCGATGCAATTCCTGCCGCGGTCATCATGCCGCGCGTTGCGTAATGCGGCATTTGGGAGCGTTCTCAACTGCACGGAGCCAGCACACGTGTGAGCGGAGAGGCTGGCTGCTGCTTCGCTGGGAGATGTGCAGCGAAAGGTGTTTTTGGCAAGGATGGGCTACATTTGTCATTCGGTTGGGTGGCGAAAGGAAACAATGTGATGGAGCTTGCTACCAAGCCACATTAAGAACAAACAAAAAAACCTCAAACTACAAAAACACACGCGCGTTCTTTCTCACCCCCACCCACCCCCTCCATCCCTTCTGCAAACCGCGGAAGACTTAGCAGAGCAAGCCCTTTGGAGTGCCCACGTAAATTGTGCCAGCGAGAAAATATTCTGCCGGGGGACTTTGCATACAAACCATGGCCACTGCCATAGCAACCGCCCGCGAGGAATCTTTTTGAAAGATGCATCAAAGTCAGGGTTCTTGCGCTCTGGTAACGCACACACCCAGAAAGGCGGCATCCTTCAGCAAACAGATGCCAGCAGCAGAGCTACATTCCGATAATTATTTGAGCACGATGACGTTCCGTCACTTGCCTCGTGAATAGGGCAATTAAAGTTAAGTTTGATAACTCTCCTACAGTCTGCTGGCAAATTGTTGTCATAGTCGTCGTTGTTGTAGTACAATGAATGTTGAAAGCAGATGAGTGAGTGTTGCAAAGGTGTCGCATGTATGGAACATACTCGAACAACTACCAACACCTACCACGTCTTCTGGGAAACCCTTTGAGGTGGTGTAATGTTTCCTTTCTGCCTCGGCGATGCGAGTAATTGGAGAAGATTAGAGGGGCTGTATTATAATATTTGCATATTTATTCCACATTAGTAACATTTATTGTTTTAGGAATTACATTATTGTCAGACATTACTTTCCAACTTATGGAATTACATTGTTCTGTTATATATATTTTAAGTATAATGTGCATATAGATATTGGCGCTTGTGTATTTATGTATTCTTGTGTACACAGTCATTATCATCGTCGTCAGCCATGGCGAATCAACTGCTGGATGAAAGGTCTGCCAAACTGTTATCATCGTTTATGATCTTGTAGTCCAACAATCCACCTCCAGCACTTGAACACGAGCTGATTTTAACCGCTCCCATCTCCGATCGCCGCGTGTACTCGGCTTGTGTGTACATGCATTGTAGATGCGGGGAGCGCTACGAACCTGGCCAACACCAGTGACGAATATCTGAACCGGTCATGGGCCTCCCCTAGGTCGACTCAGCCTCAAATGAGTACCTGGTGTGGTGTGTAAACATCACCACTGGAGAGACAAAGGCGGCCAGGTGCAGGGTTGGCCACCCACCCCCTCATATGCCGTGCCGGCCTAATAGGTGCTTGCCAACAGCACTGGCCCCAACAGTCTGTTAAGGCTATATGGGGGATCTTTGTCTTGTGTGCGATGCATTATGTATACAACAGTCTTCGTGACAAATTTCGCTACAAATTCATTAAGGATTTGATTAATTTGGCAAAACTGTAAACAACTTAACTTAATCACACACTGCTGTGCTCAGTGCCTCTGAATGTAATACATTAATGAGATGATTAAATCATTCATTCTGACCTAATATTCTTAAATGTGCCTTAGACTGTTTCACTCAGCCTGAGTTAATGACAATGAACCCATAGATGTCGAAAATTGTTTCATCTGGCTCTCTGGTTCTCAGTGGTTAAAGATAAAAATATAAAAATACCAAGGCTATTTTTGTCCGTGACTAAGATTCGGTTATTAATGTGGACATCCGAAAATCCTATGGGCGCTTCAGCCTGGCTGCCATCTATGCTTGGCAAAAAAAACTGCATAAGATTTTGCTTAGAAAGCTTGTGCAAACACTTACCCTGCTTAGGCCACGAGCAAACCCCTGAAATCTGAGAAATGGTTTAAATCTTCTCACGTGACATCCCAAGAGTAAACACGCATTTGGCTGTAAATCTCTGTGGCGTGATCTGATCGCCTCCGTTGCTTCCCGCAACGCATTTCGTTATCTTTGCTCTCTTGAGGAAATGTCATTGTCCTACACCAGGGGTCGGCTCCCTGCGGCTCCGGAGCCGCGTGCGCTGGCTCTTTAAGGAATGCTTCTTGACGTTGGTTATTAAATTTTGAGGTTTTTTTGACCGATTTCGAAGAAAATGGATCTTCTTGTTATTTTGGTAGCTGACCCCTGTCATACACCAAAGAAAAAAACGATTTTAGAAATGTATACTTACACAGCCATACCCAGTTGTTTCCACACACATTTTTTTACGCAAACATGCATTCCTAAGATGTAATTAAGGATTGAATACATTTTAAAGGTGTATTAGTGTTTTAACTGTACATATTTTACATTTTTGATCGAGGCGTTTGAAATTTGCCCTTGAGAGTGTTTAGCTGCAACTCCGATTACTCTACGTGGCCAAGTCTCAGTGATTGCCTGCTGAAACGAGTGGTGCACATTTGCTGCTTTGCAGTCTATACATAAGAGACACCCAGCGTTGACTTCCCCACAAAAGTGGTACTGAATGTACGACCACAGAAGGTTTGTGTCAAACCCCCAACCAGAATCTGAACTCGCAAACCTCTGATTTCGAGCCGCTCGCTCAACAACTGAACCAGCCGACCACGCTTATGATGAAACATTATTGTATTTTACAAGCTTTATGTCAGTAATTTGGTTACATTTGATCATATTTTTGTTCCAGTTCTCTATCGCTAAATAAATATTGGAGCATGATTGTATGTTCTCAACTGGCTATAAATGAAGGACTTCAATTATCAACCCTAAACATTGCTAAACCTGGTTCTTGCAAACATGTCATGAATTTTAAATCCTCAGATTATCTTTCACTGCACATGGTGTTTTTGGAGATGTACGTATGTTGAACTTCTTTTGCACCAAACGTAGCCAACCGTTATAATCAGAGGTACGGGGAAGGACAAGGCGTGTGTCATGCAAGTGTTGACTTTGTTTATTATCCCACAGTGGCTCACACCACAATTCTATTGCTATTGTTATATTTTAAGGTCATATTAAACGCAGCAGGCTGGATGTTGTTTTGTCAAACAGCAGGGAGCGCGCCATTAAGAGCTCCTTCGAAAGCCAATGTAATCAAATCAAATCCATACTGTGTCCGCAAAGGTTAAAGACCAAGGATATTTTCAACATTGGCCACTGCTCATATTTGCTACTTTGCGAATGTAATAAAAACATTGGCAGGTTCCTTCAAGAAAGAGATTTTGGGCCAGATATCGGGCAGTGAGAGAGAAATGTAGAGGTTTTTTAATGACCGTTAAATCTGATTTGATCTCACTGCAAAATCACAGCCACCAAGCATGGCTTTGCTACTACCTTAACACAATGCAGCTTGGCATCCACATTTTTGGTTTCCTGACACATCTGCCTCCAGGATGTTGATCGAAGTTCCGAAGCCAGAAAAAACATCGGTGCACTCCCTGGAAGGGTGCCACACATGCAGTCAAATGTTGAAAAAGTTAAAGTGCCCTTATTATTCCTGGGATATCACATAATATGCTTGAGGTTTGTGGACACGGCAGACTACCAAACACTTTATTTTGAGATGGCAAAAACACAAGTGGATCCACACTTGTTAATGCACTGAAACGCCAGCTTGTATTTCTCTATTCACCACTGCATAATCCCTTAAGCAAAATAGACATTAAAAAAGTATATATACCTTATACATACCACATGTACAGTGGGAACATTTGTCAAGGTACCCGCTATTCAATAATAGAGGGTGAAGCAGTCATGCCTCTATGTGCCCAGGTCGCCATACAGGCTTACATTATGGCTTTGAGTTGAGAGGAGACTATGAATCGGAGTTTCAATAGCCAACACTCTTGGTGGATGCACGGGTTGCCTCAGCAGTCCCATTGTTTGGCTTGACTTTACGTACGGACGTGCCCATTCCAGCAACTCATCCTCCCTCGGTGTGTCCATCGCCAAGAGGGTATCCATATGCACCAAGAAAAAATGCTGCAAGAGTAGTGAAATCCACTTCAAGGGTGCGACGCTTAATTTTGTTTGCACGGTGGGTGCTTTTACAACCCACGAGCAGAGCAGTTGTCTCCTGACAGTCCCAGAACCACTGGGCATGTTGAGCTAGTTTGATTTTTTTCGTGGAAATTGGGTGCACCAAATTCATGTCGCAGTTTTTCATTCAATGCGTATCGGGGGTGGGGGGGGCGGCAGGGAGCAGTTGACGGTGGGAATTGGGGCGATTGGTAATGGCATCAGCACGCTCGCCCCCTGAACCAAGAGACTCAGCCGACCAACGAGGCGCTGCCTATCTCACAGAATTGTTTTTCGTTGTTGTTGTTGTGGAAAGCGACCGTGGTTATCATCGACCGGGATTTGAACTCACGGCACATGGACCACGTGTGCCCACTACCTTGTCATAAAACCTCATCGGATATGAAACCATAGTATGCACTGCACACAAAGTCATTCAAAATTTCGTCCTCATGAAAAGGTGAAAACCAAACTCCTACGTTATCTCCAGTATTGATTTACCGCAGTTCCAACTGTGGACATTGTAAAGTGAAGTGCAATAATATATACTCTAAATGAGCAATAATCAAACGTGAATTGCATGAAAATGCAACAATTGCATTAAATGCATATTTGTATATATATAATAGGCAACGTGTTTACAACACACGCTTGTAAACCACTGTCTAAGCAGCATCGCCGAATAAATTGCCAGCAATTGTTCAGGTGCAGCAGCGAGCGTTGAATATTGTTTGTTGCATGGCATTGTGAGGCTGGATGTTTTGTTTTATTTTAAAACAATAGGAGAGCATAATATGGGTGTTTTTGTTGTTGTAGTAATGTAGTTACATTCATTAATGATGTTTGCCCGTGGTAACCAGTGCCGCACATGGCGTAAATAATGGACGAAATGCAAAACAGCCGACGCTCGCTTTCCTAACGAGAACCCAGCACTCCATCACGGGTCGCGTGTCCCTGCACGAGCGGGTTGGCATGGCTCAAATGCCTCCTGTCTGATGCCAAGTGGTGCATAAACAAGGCAAGCTCAAATTCACGCAAAGTGCCGGCGTGTGAACACATTCCAGGAGGCCCCCACCTCTGGATGGCAGTGTGAAGAGTGCCCTTGATGCACAATGCATCACCTGCCTGTCGTCAGGGAAAATGCATTGCCGCTGTGCGTCAGCGCCAAAGCTAATACCACGGAAAATATTTATCTGAAATTTAGCAGAGGCAAGTGTCGATTAATCTTCAAATTGGTCAGTGGGAGCCGGTCACTACATCAACATGAATATCCCAGGAAATATGTATATCACAATCGCTCATGGAATAATCTGGAATGTGAAAAGCATTGGCAATGTGCTGTTAATTGCCCGTGCTTGTAGATGATGTTCAATGCCGAGAGGTTCACATCGGACATCAAGCCTTGCTGAGATGGCTTTTACAATTCAATCGCTTTTATAGGGTTCTTGTTTTTGGCTGTAAAAACGCAGCGCAATTTCTCAACCAAAGGCTATTTCTCAAATAACTACCATATTTTATAGTCTAACTTATTTGATCGTTTTGTGTTATAAGGCAGAGGTAAAGAGAATAAGAGTTGTGTTTTTAATTGGACGGTTGCTCAAAATATATTGGTATCGCTTACTTGAAAAGGAAAATTAATTTATTTTTATTTATAAATGTAGAACAATATGAAACCTGTTTCACTTTTTTATGCCATTGTTACTGATTTAGGAAGAAAAAAAAATGTACTCGGCATTATATAAAAAAAAAATCATGCGATTCCGGGAAATTATTTTATTGAGAGTACTAAAAAGGAGATGTAAATGTACATTTCCATAGCAGTGTGATTGCATCAGTGGTTACGCAACAGTAGGATTGCCCACACGTCTACCATTGATTGTACACGTGGCACTCAAAACGTTGTGCCCTCCGTGGCTCAAATATTCCTTGCCCCCTGAGACCGCTAAGACCAGTGGCACGTACAGGATATGACATATTTATATTATGGGCCTGGTGTTGAGGCTTTGGTGGAGGAGTGCTGTCGTCGGTTGTCTCGGCGCAACGTTTTTCCGGCATGGTGCAGAATGCGCCGGAGTTTCCCCTTGAGGATCAACGAGCTCCAAGATCCCGATGGCCCCAGCAGCTCCACTATTTAAGGGTGCCACGGTGGCTACATGTTAACTACCTCGCCTGGTATACAGGAGGTCGTGGGTTCGATCCTGACGCTGACGTCTATTGTATTTTTGGAGTTTGCGTGTTCTCTCTCTCTCCCCGTGGTCACGTGGATTTTTTCTCCGGGTCCTCCGGTTTTTCCCTCTACATTAAGAAATATACGCTTAGATTATTGGGCTGCTATAAATTTCCACATGCTAAGCCACTTCGTTGAGTTATCCTTTGTGGCCAGGTCGTTTATGAAAAAGTGCATTATAGCTCAGTGGGCCTTACATGGCAATTTCACCTTGGTTCATGGTTAATTTGGCCCCGCTGGCAGAGGACACAGAGACTCCCTACTTCAAGCATTGACTTAATCATAATTTTTTACCACTCATGGAAAATAGACACTGGTTAATATAAAATTACCACAAAAAACTTGCCAAAAAGTTACAGCAGTTTTGTCATGAGGTCAAACTCAACGGACCCAATTAACGTGATTATGTTTGGCCATCACTCCAAGGTTTTATTGTGGCATGACAGCGACAATCAAATTTAATCGGACCCACACTCAGCATTTAACAAAACACTCGCAACTGACCCTGCACAAAGGCACACCTGTTCGGCCGCGACTCGTGCCACGATTGCGGAACGTCACAGAGAATGGATTCTGTGCTGCCAACGACGGTGGCGGAAAGATTCTGTGAATACGAGGACACTTTCCGTCATCATGTGAAGAATGTTAATCACGCTCTGGGGGTGAGGCTCGGGTGGGCAGTGCTGAGAGGGCTCGGCGCACAACAAACAAATAAACACACGTGTGCGTATTTGGCGAACCCCTCTTCCACGACTTTCTGTTGTCGCAGAATTTCCGCGCGCAATGTTTACGGCAGATTCTTTTTTGTGTCTCTCTCAAACGTTGCGGCAAGCACTGGAATGGGACCATGTGTGCACCAGAAGAGGATGATGGTGATGAAGATAAATGATGTGATGATGTTGATTCTGCTGCTGATGGCAATAGTGATACCAAAGATGCAGGGCAAGTAGTACTCCTGGAATACCCTTAAATTACCTTTAAGAGCATTTGCATGTGGAATGAAAATGCAGTGCACAGTATCAAGAGAAACCCCATGCTTAAAAAGTAGAACATGTAACATCCACACAGATATATTCACGAATCTACTTTCTGTACTGCCTTCTCCTGGCCACCTTGTGGCACAGAAGGTTTTGAAGTTTCGTACGTTTCTGCGTGCTGGATTGCAGGTGGAATACCGTCTGCGGAATTTCCTGCTACAGCTGGAATATCCACAAAAGCGTGAAACCAAACTCTCCATGATGCGGCCCACTATCTCTGGATCGTGGCTTGCAAGTGCCTTCATCTGTAAATTAAACGATGCAACGATCATGGAGTAATGTTGCTCCCAACAATGTATTGGTCAGTGTTGTTCCATAAATCGTGAGTTGCACCACCGAGGAAACACATGGGTCTGCAAAATGCAACTTTGTTGAACGTCACTTTAATATTGTTCTTGTTGCACACTGCACATCTCGGTGATTGATTGCATGACATCTTTAATTTGGCTTATCATGAGAACCGGTAAACACAATTCTACTTCGTGGACTATTTTTGATCTGAGGCCATGGATATGTTTACCAATAACACTGATACGCACTCATCTCAGTGCTCTTCTCGTTTCACAGATATTTCCGTGAAACGCTTCAAGAAATAATCGCCGTCATGGAACATTGCAATGGGTTGGCAATGAACAACTGCGCTGCCACACCTCTGCAGTGTCTGCCACAGGATGTTGCACAACATTTGAAGGGCGCAACGAGTTTTCGCGTTTGAAGGCTGCACAGACCTGACGACGCTTACACCGGCATTCGTGAGCATTATTAAATTACTCAACGTCGATCACTGATATGTCGCTGTACTGAATCTGTTTTTTTTGTGTGCACATCATTCCCTTGGTATTCGCGAGGGACACGTTCCGGAGCAAATTTAACGATATTGGGCTATGAAAAGCTCTCTCTTAACTAAATGCTTAAATAAGCTATGAAGTACATGAACAGTATCATAATACCACAACAACATGTATTGGTTATAATTAACATAAAGTAAATACGAATAAATATAAAAGTATTAAATACTAGTTTATAAATGAACTTAACTTAAAATGTGATGCTGCTGCACAGGAGCATCATCATCACATTCTCTCTCTCATCACTTTATCTCGTAATTTTACCCCGTCAATTTATCTCATCTTATTCTCCCTCTCTCGATGCGGTCGTGTCGAGTTTAAGACCCAATTCACGGTTAGGCAAAATAGCGGTAAGCAAGTTCGTGAAAAACGAGGGGGTGCTGCTTCGCTACACTCATCAGCTGATTTCCCATCAAATGCAAACGTTGGAACCAGTTAAAATGTTCTGTTGAGATTTCGGAAATGAGCCACTCCTTGATATTATTTTTTACTTCTGGTTATTTTGAAATATTCGTAATTATACACACGCGTATTCAATTGATTCACAAGACAATAGTGTATCTGTACACAGTCGTGCATACTTTTCTGCTAACGTTCACGTATGTCATCATTCATGGGCGGGCGGAGGTGTCTCTACACAAGATTTACGATAAATCCCTTGCAGTCTTTATTGCCGTACAAAGAGAACAGGTAATACCAGTCAAGAAGTGTTTGTGTGGAACCACAACACCATGTATATGAATCCACTCTCTGAGAAACACTCACTTCACATTAAATGCCCATAAAGCCTTTCACAAATGACAACTGTGACACATTTGTGATTGCGGAAGTGAATGGCGTAACTAGCCGCGGCTCAACTGCACACGGGAGCGACAAGACTAATCTTAACAAAAAAAAAACACGAGCTAAACATGCACTTGTGCAACTTGCCGTGTGTCCTGTAACCATGATCCGTGATTGTCAACAAATACTTCACCGATGCTCCGAAGGCAGCCAACTGGATTGCGCTGAAGTGAGCCGCTAATTTTGAGCGAACATTTTTTTTAAATACGCAGGTGTGGCCAATCAGGTAATTGGAATGGGGATAAAAAAAACTTGCCACTGCGTTGGTTTCCAGT
Organism: Lethenteron reissneri; assembly: GCF_015708825.2. Lineage (NCBI taxonomy): Eukaryota > Metazoa > Chordata > Hyperoartia > Petromyzontiformes > Petromyzontidae > Lethenteron > Lethenteron reissneri. Next base: position 13,942,260 of record NC_083811.1, read on the forward strand.
TGTGCAAAAACTTAGCGTTGCACACGGCTCTGAGTATTTGAAGATGAATGCCCGTTCGGAGTGAGTGCCTTGTGATAGTATAATTGCCGTTCGTAGTTTGCTACCGATTGATGTTAAGATTATACGTCATGTGCATTTTCACTTTGTTGAAAGACAGCATGTAAAATAAAACTAAACTATGCATTTTTATTTTCTTTTACCAGATAAGGCCACTGAGCCATACAGCTCTTTTTCAGAAGCGATTTGGCCAGAAATGATAGCTCAACTAAGTGGATTATCATGGAAATGTATAGTAACCGCATGTTTCTAAATGTCGAAGTAAACACCGTAGGACCTGGATAAAAATCCATGTGACCACGGGAAGAACATTCAAACTCCAAATATACAGCAGGCGTCATGGTCGGGATCGAACCCACGAGGGAGTTAACATCTCGCCACCGCGGCGCCCCAGACTCGAGGTAATTAAATTAACTAAATGACCTCGAGTCTGTGCAGTCTTCACAAATGATCTCTACACCTGTGCAATGAGCATGTAGGGCGAGGATCAACACGCGCGTGTCTCTTTGGCACTCCCTGTGACAGCAGTCGCATTGGGACGTGACTCAAGAGATAACTTAAACCGTCACCTTGCCACAGCGTCATGTATTCTACTCTTTAGCTGCGTGGATTATAACTTTTTCTCTCTCTCTCGCTCTGTGCTTATCTGATGATCCGTGGCGTACAAAAAAATCCTCAAATTACGCAGCAACACTCACATTTCCGCAGCTTGGTTGAACCGTTAATACTTGGTGTGAAATGCGATGTCTTACGTGTAAACTGAAACGGTGAACGCACTACACGTGCACACAGGCGCAGCCTTTTAGGCTTGGCCGATAGAGTGGGTGCCCGGGACAAGAAGCCGCACGGAGCACCAACAATCTATGAGGGATGTCAAAAATGTGCGGATGAGAGGAAGAGAGAGAGAGAGAGACGCAGAGTAACACAGATATGTGTGTATATATATATCGACAAAGGGAGATAAGAGACACATACACAGACTAGTAGACTAAAGCTTGCTCAGCATGCACAAGAAGAGTGATACACAAAGCAGAAGTATGGGGTCTGGGGGAAGTGTGGAGGGCAATAAGTGCTGTCACTCATGGACTGTGATTAGTTACTCTGGATAGATTGTGATCTTGGCTTTTAAAAAAAGAGAGCCAAATTGCAATGTACCTCACCTGGCCATCAATCATCAGTGTTCTAGGCTGATGCACGATTTAGACGGCTGAGCTTAAACCTGCCCACAGACTGTGGTTTAAGGAACAGGGACAGTGCCAGCAGATAAATATAACTTCATACAGCATCCAAAATACTACACACATTATTAATAATACTAAATCAGTGTGCATACGAAACGAAGAGAGACACGTATGCCCTCATAACCTCGTCACTATCATCGGCCACGATCAATCAACTGCCGCCGTCGTGATAAGCCGCCTCGCACGGCCACATCGGCTGATTCCATTGCTCCATCTCCGTGGTGGACGTCACCCTCTCGGCGACCTACCCACCCTTGACCTGCCACTCAGGGTCAGTGTTCTCGATCATCGTCCGTTCGAGTGACGTGTCCTGCCCAAGCCCACTTAATTTCCTCAACAGTTTGAGTGATTCCTTTCACCAAGCACGCATCTCTCCATACAGCTTCGTGCACTTCTCAGTTGTTGTACCTTTGCAGCCGTGCAGCTGCAAAGGCGCAACACATTCTCCAGGCAATATGCACTGCTCGGGATGCTGCCGTGGTTTTATTGGTCAGCACGCTGGACTTGCAATCCAGAGGTCGCGCGTTTGATCTCCTAGCACGGCAGTTGAGCAATGGACCATTTTTCTTAAATCTCCCCAAGCTTCAAATCAAGTTTGAACCACCTCCACGGGGAGGATTTCCACACAACTCACTCTTAACTTAAAATGTAGCAATCTTTGGAAGAACGTAATCAATCAGGTAAAGTGTTAACTGTTGTGTTAACCGATTCTCTGTGTTGCATTGCATTACATTTCTAAGTATACTATGTTTGTTTTCTCAAACTTACTATTTCTCTCTCTAATTTTTTTTTACCAGATTTGTCAAGTTCCAATTTCTCTCCTCTGGCCGCTCTCATTGACATGCTAATTTATCTGCCCCCCCCCCCTCCTCTATATAATGCCCCATCACAGAGTCGTTGTTTCTCTGTGTGCCTATGTGTGTGTCTCTCTCTGTGTGTCTCTCTCTGTGTCTCTGTGTGTGTCTCTCTCTCTGCTTGTGTGTCTGTCTGTGTGTCTCTGTGTGTGTCTCTCTCTGTGTGTCTCTGTGTGTCTCTCTCTGTGTGTCTCTGTGTTGTCTCTCTCTGTGTCTCTGTGTGTGTCTCTCTCTCTGTGTGTCTCTGTGTGTCTCTCTCTGCTTGTGTGTCTGTCTGTGTGTCTCCGTGTCTATGTTTTGTCTCTCTCTCAAATCTAGCAATCTTTGGAAGAACGTAATCAACCAGGTGGGCTGTTGACTCTTGTGTTGGCCGACTCTCTGTGTTGTATTGCATTATATTTTCAAGTTTACTATGTTTGTTTTCTCATTCATTTGTACCTGATGATGGTTGCTTGTGTTGCAATCGAAACTTCGTATTGCATTATTATTTAGTTACATTTATTTCGACGTGACTTTACCGAAAGAACCAAATAGACACTCCAGAAGCTCCTACGGCAGCCCCACCCTGGCCCGAGCGAGTCGTGTGCGCATGCACGCAGCGGTGGGATATGACGATGACCGCGGTCCGCACCTGTCGTGGGAACTTTAAAAAGAAAAGAAAACAACAGCCCCCTAGGTCAGAGCCGCTCTCTGAGATTCCATTAAGATCGAATGGCCAGATCGAATCAGCTGTAAAGCTATTTAACCTTCCCATGCGCCAGGCGTGGCCAGCAGAGGTAATTGTAGAGAGGGGACTGGGTGCACTGGTGTGCTCACAACATGTGCGACTGACCACAGCTGTCACGAGGAATTAAAAAAAAAACGTTTGCAAATCACTCTGGTGCGTCTAAATAGAGCTCTGCTTTGCGCCTGCGTTGGGCATCGTTTTTTTTATTTCATATAAAACAAGCTCCCAAACTGTTCCTGTGCACGCTGGATCCGCGTAGAATTAGCCTCTGTTTAAAACAACGAGTGGAAAGGTTTTAGACCACCCGAGCAAGGATTTTTCTAGAACGGCAGTTACGGCACCGCGCGATTAAACTGCGGTTTGTGGGGAATTAATGCTACAATAACTATTGGCATTCCCACCATCCCAACCTGTAAGGCAATGCTCATTTGTGGTCAATGCAATCATAGCGATTGCATCAGCACTACCTGGGAGCAGTCTTTGTGCTCTCGTGTTTGGTTTTTCATGGAGTGACCAGGTTTCCATTGTGAGTGGAGTTCATCTACACACACTATGTGCCGCCATGAAGATCCCCGACCCTATAGAAGCGTTTACGCCAATTTCTAACAAAAAGCAACAATCCCCAAAGTGATATATATTTTTAAAATAAAATATAAATGGGATGACATGATGCCATCAATATGGCATGTGTATTAAATCAGAACAATATCAGCACTGAGATAAACTGAACATGTTCGAGTGAGCGGTCGGCTGCTTTGCTGAATGCTTTTAATCTGGCAGCTGGATCGCGCTCTCTGAAAGCTAACTTCAACAAGTACTCTTCATTACAACACATGTAAGCACCATTTCCCAACAAAGTGATACTGACTTGATAATGGACTGACAAGAAGTCCGATCGATCACACGCCCCCCACCCCCCAGAACAGTCGACCTCAACTCAATTTCTCATAACCAGAACGGGAAAGGAATGAAGTTGCCGCGGAAATTTCAACCGTCGTGTCGAGGGGAAGGAGGTTACGGTCAAGGACTCGCTGGCAGAAGCACTGCTCTGAGAATCCACGCCTAATTCCACGCACGTACTTGTCAGCAAAAGGGCTGCTGTGATGTGTGTGACATCCACTTTTTATGCTTGAATCTTGCACTTTTTTGTTTGATTCCTTAATCGGCTAAAACTTTTAAAAGGTACATTTAATATTTAAAATTACATGATTTATTACGTTTTATTTATGTATTAATTTGTGTTATTCATTAATTTTTTATCTGATGTGTTATGTCTGTCACAATAACCGTGTGTTGTTGTTATTGATGAAACCCGACTTAAGAGCTTTTTAACTCACAGGGTACTTCAAAATAAACTCAACTAAAGTCAAGCCACTGATTGTCTAACTAGTATTGCCGTCACGAAAGCAGTGTTTATAATTTACATTTGAAAGGATTCATGTTAAACCACAAACACTGAAGCAAATTAAACAGCTGGCAAGTCGAGCGGCATACCAAAAACAACATTCCACCATGATGATACTTCCAGTTTCAAAGTTCAGTTGGGCCGCTGCGTGGGTGGATTGGCTGTATGTATATTGTTCAAATGGCCATCGAGTTAATGGTCAGATTTCCAGTGGGCCTGGGTTATCCATTACTTCACGTAACATCCCCATGTAATGCCGCCGCCTGTCAGGGTGCCCCAATGATCGGAGTAAAACTATCGTGAGTCACACCGACGAGGTGGCTCAGCGGTAGATTGAGCGGCTTGGAAACGTTGCGGGTTTAACTCAGCCCATCATTCCTCTTGAGGTCGATACAAATAAAGTACCGCTTTCTGGGGAAGTCAGTGCTGGTTGTCGTATGGAGAGTCCCGCTTCTGTAAAAGGTATGTGGAAATGTAACCACGAGCTCAGGGCTATACATGTGCGATGAGCACTGCCTCAATGCTTATTGAGCATGGTTGGCTATGTGCGGTGCGAAAGAAGTTCAACATACATGTGTAGAGACAGTGCGGGTACAGGAACAGTTTGTGGCCCAATGGTCAGGAGGGGTAATTATTGAATGGGAACCATCTGGGAAGTTCGGGAACGGGTTAGAGAGTTCGGGCGCGGAGTGAGGGCTACACCGGGAATAAAAGGAGGCGAGAGGCAAGGTTCGGGGCTGCCACGGGATCGGGGTCGACTGTCTTCATGCCGTCGCCGTCTTTGGGCCGTCGCTGTCTTCACATCGTCACTATCTTCGTGTCGTCGCTACTTGCGTACTATCCCTGGCCCAAGTTATCTGTGCGAGATCCTGGCCCAAGTTATCTGCGTGAAGCGCCCTAAATAATACATAAATAAACATCTACAGTTCAAGTTGTCCGAGAGTCACGACACATGCATGCGTACATTTCGGCAATAAATCATTGTGACTCCTTGGCCTTTTGGCCTATGCTGGCTCAACCACGGGATAAGCTCACGCAATAAACATCGAATGCCCACGATATTGCCCTGGATTGCGATCCAGTTCGTGCATAATGTGGGCTTGGCCAGAAGGTACTCACAGAGAATGGAGCCCCGTGGTGTCTCGCAGGGCCTCTCTGGGCACCTCCCTCAGCTGGTTGTTCTGCAGCATTCTGGGGAATGAGAGAGAGAAGAAGATGCTGTTAAGGCTGATTTAACAAGGGAGAAAAATCATGAATACGCACGGATTCTCATCATGCTTTCCAATCGGCCATCGAACGTCTTAAATTAGCGATGACAATGGCCGCTCTCGTGCCGGGCGTGCAGGAAGTGGCACACCTATAGGCCGTGATGAGACAATAGGGCTCAGCGGGGTTTTTCCCACGAAAGGCGCAAGAAATCCCTTGATCAATGTGGCCAGTTTTTGTTGCAAGGGCGGGTCCCTAATAGCAATGCAACCTAATAATAAAGCGTTGCTCGCATTGGATCATCTTCAGAAGAGTTTGTCATGTCCCCTTCGTTGCAGATGAATGTTGAGGCTGTCACGTTGTGTTCATGGCCAGTTATTAAGGACTTTACCATAAAGATACTGGGTGTCTGTCATCTGGACGGTAATCACGAGTACAAGTGCCACTTTGTGGGGAAGGCAACAGTGTTAATCCTATATACTCACCACTGTCATAGGAACTTACTTGACAGTTTTCAAATACGTATTTCTCATAACCACTATGGCAATGCCCATATACCATTGGCTGGGTGGTAATGCTATGTCCGTAGGTGGATTGCTGTGCTTTCTCACGGCTGTCTCTATATACTCTACAATATAGGTTTATGGCTTAAAGCTTTCGTGACTGCAGGGATTCATCTTCTTGGTCTTATCGACAGACCTGTTCTTCACCTGAGGACGGCTGCTTGCGTTGTGGCCGAAACGTCGTGAGAATTATTTTATTATGTTTTATTTTTATTATTTTATTATTTCCATTCTACGTGACTTTACCGAGAGAACCAAGAAGATAGGTTTATGGGTTAGATCGCGTACATATAAATGTGTCGTTAAACTTGCCACCAAACGACACAGCCAATTAATAAGGTTTGTCACACAACAGAACATGCCAATTCGTTACTAGTACATCACACTGGTGTGTTGGAGAGCAAATCCACAATATTTACAATCTGAGTACAACGTTTCACTAGTAATTACAACTAGCTTCATCAGGTGACAGGCAGATTTGTGGAGAAACCCTCCTGTTTCGTTCCTTAAAAAGAGGGATAGATGTGTGACGTCACTTGTGAGCTCTTCACGTGAAGGAGGGGATTAATTAATGCATATAAATGACAATGGATATTCATTGCCGGTTGGGTTATTCATTTGGTAATCAAGGCACATTAAGTATGCACATTGTTTTTTTAACTCCTGTCGTTTCCGTGAAATAAAATAGCAGTACCTGTTACTGTCTGCGTACACGTAATCCCCATTGATGTATGGTGACATGTACAGGCATGCATTTAAACAATGTATTATTTGATGATTCGCTTCCAAGCAGCACTAAGCCTGTAGCTATCCGAACGGCTAAAATGTTTTTTCTCTCTCTCAATTTATATAGATTATCTAATTAGTCTTGGCTAGTAGTACCTAGTTTTGCACAACGTTATCAAAGTAAATTGAGTGTCCGTGTTGGCACACGTGTTCTGGCACTGCCGACAGTTGTATTTGGAAGTATTTAATATTTATTTGGTGTTTTTTTAGTCTCGTGCTGATCATTCGTCCTGTCTGCCCAACAAAGCACTTTCCACAAGTGCAATTAATCCCGTGCACACGCTACGTACGGTGCGAAATATGTTCAACATACATGCATACACGTTTCTAAAAATGCTAAATGGTTATTTTAAAACGCCATAGATTTCAAGTTTGTTTGAAAATTCTGTCAAAACCATGACTTCCATTGTAATACAATCTAACTGTTTGAAATAGGCCCATTTCAGCCAGGCAAAGGATAATTCAATGCTGTAACTTAATTGAGAGATAACGCACGTGCAGAATACTGTGCAGAAACGCAGTGGTCAGGTTGCTTACCTATCTGCACACATTTGTTTTGCGCCATTCCCATCTCACGTGTGCCATCACTTCAAGTTATCTGGCTTCTTCTGACAAGAGTAAAATGTAAATTTTCTTTGGCTTTGGTAGCAGTTCGTTGGTGCGTGCCGGTAGACTCTGCACTTTGCACACGGCACGTATGGCACACAAATGTGCTACCCATGAAGGCCTTCGGTGGAAAAACAGCAAACTCTTAACACTGAACTACATAGAGGAAAGCCAAGGTTGTGGAATAATTAACCTGTACCAATGCTGGTCAGCTGAATATTTTATGTTTGTTGCTTATTATGTGAAGTTTTTTTAATATATATACAATTAATATCTTGGCTGCTTAGGCAATCACCGACTTGGTAAAGATCACAATTTGTTTGCGGTCAGTTCACTTGTTCAGTTTATAAATCCTCAAAGACAACTGGGAGTTTGAGTGTGCAGCCGAGACGTTTACTCAGAGATGAATGGAAAAGTCCAGCAATCGAAATTACGAGCCTGAGCACACGAATGGTGGCAAATGTTAGACCGGGAAAATAAACGGTGGACAGCAAGAGCTGAAAGGCCACCAAGAGATGACGCAATACTGTGCGCCCAGCTGCCATAGCAACCCTTTACAGGGTTTGATACATCGAGGATATGGTACCGCAATATGTTACTCCTGAAATGTATGTGAGGAATGTTTAACTTCTTTCGCACCGTGCGTAGCCAACCGCTCTAACCGGAGCTGCGGAGCAAAGGCCAACAAACTAAACACAAAAGGCAGTTCTATAGGAATGAGTTTTCAATCTAGATGATGATTTAAAAGTGCATAGCTCCAGTGGATTCCTTTTACTGGAAGGAAGAGCGTTCCAGACGGCCGGCAGAGGCGAATCCGAAAGCGTGCGACACAGCGACCGCATTTGTTCGATGGCCAGCCAAAATATGAAATGAGTGCAATGTACCCTCCCCATGTGCATGCGGTGATCTGCTGCGGTGTAACCCGCTTCTCGCTCAGGCCCGAGGAGTCGCAGTGCTCGCGGAGGGCAAAGCTACAACAGCCACGACGTCACCGAGTTTCTGACTTTAGTGGACTTCACTGGCAACCCGGCAAATGATGCACGGGGGTTCGTTACCTCGCAGAACGTGACGAACGTACGTACGGCCAGGGCTTCTGTCGTGGCCCTTCCAACCGAACAAGAATCGAGTATTATAAATGTCATAATTGTCGTAAACATTGTACTGACCATAAAAAAACCACACATGGCAGTGTAGAATGCGTATACAGTAATGTGCATTACGTAATTGGCTCAATTATAATAATAAACAAATCATGGTTTCACGTTGCTTTGCTTAGGGCACATTCATTTGTTATTTGCAACTAATGTCTCGTATTTTATATACCATGAATTGGAACTGTGAAAGATTTATACGAATTTTATTTCATTTTCCAGAGCTGTCAGATTCCTTTGCTGATGTGCACTATATATAAAGATTATGCATAACGTTTGCATTAAATATAGCATATAAATACAGAATGTTAACAATGTATGTAGATTGCAAGTGATATATGATCCCAACATGAATATAAATTACTCCTTGATTTTTTAATTACTGTAGCCATGTCAAGGGAACATTTTAATCTATTTTAAACATTTTACATCTCAGTTGCTCCAATTATTCCCCCCAAAGAATGGGTGTAAAAACACCAGACATCACAAACTGGCCCTACAGATAACCACGAATAAATAAATATATACAGTATTTCTCACCAACACATACCGTAGTGTGCATGTTATACACATCTTTGTTGAAGAAGGGTTCAATGAACAGAAGATGTAGGAATAGATGATGATGAAAGGTAGACATGTAGCAAACATACTTTCCCGTCTGTCATAATCTGCGTGTATATGTGAACATCTCGGACGTATTGCCATTGTTGCTGTGGTTGTATCAGACTGCCAGGAGCAGGAATGTTGTAGGTACAACTGTGCCTGGTGTTCACCAATGTGGTGTATCCTACTAAAGTACGTATTGGTCGTGAGCAGGTCGCTAGGTCCATAGCGCAGTGCGTTAACCACTGCAAAAGACAAAGACCCCCCTCCCCCTGTATAGCCTCAACAGACTGTTGGGGCAAGTGCAGTTAGCGAGCACCTGGGTGGTCAACAGCACGCCCAGCCGCCTTTGTCTCCCGAGTGGCGACATTTAGACACCGCACCCGGTACCCATTTTAGGCTGAGTCGACCTGGGAAGGCCCAGGACCGGTTCAAATAATCGTCACTGCCGTTTTCTTTGAGCGGGTATTGAACCCGAGTAGCCAGGTTTGTAGCGCAGTGCGCTAACCACTTGAATCATCGCAACACACACACCAAACAATCTACAGACTTTACTACAAATAAAAAATGTTCGAATAATTTGACTTTGACCTGTTTGATGTTTAATTTCTCACACATCCATAATTTTATTTATGTATGGAATAATTTTTCTGCAAAGTCAACTTTTAATGTAGAAACGGTGGAAATGAATAGTCAAGTGTCCACATATTTAAACCTTTAACATCGCGTGATCTGGTGGGCTTTTCGTAAGAAAGCGAGCTCATTGTTCATTCCCTTTTCTCCATCTTGTATTCTTTCTCATCTCTCTCTTTCTCTCTTGCTGTACCCATGGGATGCTCGCCCCACGGACGGAGTACTTTCTCACCAATAAGTGACGCTCTCATTAAAAGCGTGATGCATAACAGAGGAGGCTGAAGCTTCCCAGCCACAACTTGGGATCAACTCGAGCAGCCCCAGCTCAGGCAGGGTATTGCCCCCGCCCCCCCCGCGAGGAGGGTGAACACCCCAATGGGTTTTCTGAGCCACGTAGTTAGGGTTTGCGATGTCACCAGGGAAGCCACGGACACCCCTCGAGGCATCTATCTGTACAATGCGCACTTGTTTGTCCGTCACGCTCTGCATCTAGCAAACGGTACGTTGTAGGAAAAACATTGATTAAGCAAAAACGTTTCTCTTGGCGAAGACATTCCTGAAAGATTGGCGCCTTTCCCAATTTTGTCCCTGAAAATTCGAACGAAAACAAATAACGTCCAATACAAAGTGATGGAAGCCAACATATTCCTAAAGAGTGACTCGCATTTTATCAGTACAATCGTCCGGAAGTTGGCTTCCCCATTGACTTGCATTCATACTGCTTCTGTATGACGTTGTCGTCCCGCGGTGATGTCACACGGACAGGACTGAATGACATCGTTAGGACGTCATTGCACTGATTGCAGTGCGCACGTGGCCAAGGAGGGCGTGATGAAATTATATACCACGCAAATGCAAGGTGGCTATGATACTGTGAGACCCACCTTGGCGCACTCGCCGGGAAGGATGCTCGGCGATCTTGCATTGACATGCTAATTTTTGCCTGGCAGCCCTTTGGTGGAAAGCCCACCACTGCCATGGTCGCTGCCCACTACTTGCATTGGCATTGGCTGCTGACATTTGGGCTATGCCCATTTTAAACCTTTATAAGAAGTTGTCTTTAGAAGCTAACCCCCCTTTTTCTGATGACCACTGCCTGTGTTGCGATCGAAACGTCCTAGTTTTTTTTGTTATTTTCTTTGAACCTATCTACGTGAATTTACCGAAAGACCCAAAGAATAACTGACTAATACTTCTCAATATTTACTGGAAGGCCATGAAGATGCACACGCAGTTGTATTTTTCTATTTTTGGCAGCATTTGTTTTCATCGGGCCCTTGTTATGGACAGCACACACACACGTGGCGCGCAGTCAATTTACATACATCAGTTTTTAAGCAAAGTCACAACAGTCACGCAAGTTATTTAAGGATGTTTACACATGACACCACGAGGTGCAATGCAAGGGGTGTGATCCTTCCCTCATGCAATCATCGCCATCGCTCACGGGGATCAATTTGAAGATGGGCAAAACAATATTTAGCGCGAGTCGATTGGTGATATTTTAACCGCGTGGTGTGAAGTTGTCTTCGCGATGTGCTACATGTTTGGGTGTTGTTGCAAATGCACGGGCTACAGTGTTAATTGTGTGATCGCCATTGATTACAGAGAAAACTGTATTCCATTATCCAGACTGCATAACTTTAGGCGGAAATTTTAAAGCATTTGCTCTATCTTATGAAGATAGTATGGATATGACTGTGGAACCATTTAAAAAGTAGGTCACTGTGTTATGGTGTCACTATCGCAAATCCCAAAATGTCATAATGAATCATAATTTTACAATAATAACACAATGTAAATGATTACTGTTCATAAGGAGATAGAAAATATCACAATCATATCACTTTGTTAAGCAAAGAACACTGACACGAGTACGTATTTATGTATGTTGAACTTCTTTCGCACCATACGTAGCCAACCCTGCTAATTGGAGCCAAACGTGCTAATTATATAGTTATACACCGTGGGTCGTTAATTTGATAGCACAATAATACTTCTAGCTAGTGGTAGTAGCTAGTTTCAATTGCTATACTGTTCTTCAATATACATTTTTCATAGAAACAAATTTCTGAGAGAAACACTGTGTGTGACTGTGTGTATGCCACTATATGAGGACTTGTTGCTTTCAAACGTTTTAATCAATTAAAAGTGTTGCCATTTTACCATGTAAAGCTGTTATCCAGTAACAATATGTATTCATTCGTAGTACAATTCCACATGAGAAATCTGATAAACGAAAGAGTCTGGTTAAAGCCTATGGGTATGTGACATATGCTATGGGATTGCTTCATAATTACTGGGTGAAATGGTGGCCTTCGTGGCTCGAACCTGTTTGTTTAAGTAATTTAAGGGCTCACTGTAACATTCACTCTTTCCACTGCACCCTTGAGAACACGAGCCCTCGAACATTGCTTTTCAATTATTCTGCCATGATTTTCCAGCGGCCATTTCATCGCACGCGGCGATTAAATTCAAATAAATATTGCCATTGGCCACGGTGAAATGCAGGATAGAAAGAAAAAAAATCTGCTGGTATCGGGAGAACTTAATTAACAGAAATAATAAATATTCCTTTTCAGGAAAATATTAAAATGAAATGTGCCAGCCATAATTGGGGCAATATATAACGCTAATACGTATTTGCATGTGTTTAAAAAAAAGTTTATTTTATAGCAAAATGTAGCAATGGATTTTTATTTTCTTTTTAATCAAGTTGCATTCCGTTTAAGAGCACATTATGTGGAAACAATTGTATTCTGCCTCAGCCGGTAAAAACTATCAATTAGTTGGTGATTACACCAGTGGTATTTACATATTTTAGCAATCGTGCAGTGTTATAGAGCTCTTTTTTTCTTTGAAATACAAACAAATCTATATCAATACGTGTTTATTTTACAACGTCACATCACCACTCCTCCACCAATGCGGTTGTCGTCACCGTTCTCTGTATCCCAACCTGCTTGCCTGTCTCTTGACCAAGTTTAATCCTGTTTGGGGGTTGACCCAGCCCATCATACCACTAGGGTTGAGAAAATAAGTACCACTTTTTCAATAGTGGTTGTCCTATGGATAGACGTACCCCTGCCATATGATTTAAGAATTCCCACCACTGCCTCAGGGCTGTAAACAGGAGATGCACACTGCCTCGATGCTCATTGCAGCAAGAAATCACTTTGACACTCAAAAGCCACGTAAGTTCTACTCAGTCAAGCCCTGAAATCCATTGCCAGCAGTTAATATTCTGATTTAGGCAGATAAAATTTAGTCTCATGCAGAGTACACTCATTAAATAAATGAGCAGGCAATTGAAACTGCAGCTGTTCAAGTCTCCTGTTCAATGTCAAAGCATTTATTCGTTAATGGTTTAACAGCCCACATGTTGCTGATGAGACTCAGTGTAGTTGAGGCCATTTCAAGAAATCACTTGCTTGTGCAAATGCTCATTAAACATATTGCCTGATTAGCAATCATTAAATTAATGCACCAGATTCAGCCAACAGCTTAAAATGTACAGATATAAGTGCACGTGACAATGCATACATATCTACACGGGTTTAAATGCATAATCAGCTGTGCAGTGTGTGCACAAAGCAGCATGGGTACGTATACTCACAGCACTCTTAAGCTGCCCAGTCCTGCAAAGGAGCTCTTGGGTACATGGGCCAAGTCATTGCCAGCCAATCGCCTGCGACGAGAAAATACACACATGCGATCAAGTTACCGAGTGAGCGGCAGCATGTCTTGGCGAACACTCAATATATACACGGTGCCCCATATCCAGTTACGTTTGGGTGTATTGGATGTGTCTGTCATTCACCATCAACAGAAAATTATATAAAGTGCGGTTTGTCCAATCGCTTCTTTTTATTCAAAGATGGCAATTAAAAGAGCAAAGACAGTGCAAATGTCTCGAGTGTCGTGTTAACACCCCCCCCCCCCCCCATTAAATACAGGAATTCTGTAATTGGAAAGCGGTACAAGTGAGCTTGGACAACGTGTACATTGAAAGCACTCTCACGAACAACACTCCACACATAATGTTAAGGTCTGACTGTAGGTTTAACAAACATTTACATTTACAATCTGAGTAAATGTTAATATTTACAATCTGAGTACTCAGAGTACTCAGATTGTAAATGAATCGCTATCAGAAGGTTGTAAATGCTATCAGAAGGTTGTAAATGTACTCAGATTAAATTTCGATTTAAAGCCATTCAGACGCTATCTCCCCGACAGACCTGGTCTTCACCTGAGGACGGCTGCTTGCGTTGTGGCCGAAACGTCGTGAGAATTATTTTATTATGTTTTATTTTTTATTATTTTATTATTTCCCTTCTACGTGACTTTACCGAAAGAACCAAGAAGATGCACTCAGATTGTCCATGTTGTCGATTTGCTCTCCAACACACAGGTGTGCTGTACTAGTAACAAATTGGCATGTTCTGTTTACATGACAAACCTTACTAACATGTAATATGGATACATAATTAATAATGATATGAAGTATTCATTAACTGACGTGAAAAAAACCCTCAATTTTTAAACATTTTTCTTTTCTTTATGGTTAATCCAAAACCATGCCCATATCTTATGGTTCCTGCCCCATTTCAACAAGGTATAATATAGAGCCTTGGTATTTCTTATCATAAATGTTGTCGCAAATTTATTTTTTGTTTGTTACCACCCGTGTTTCTTTTGCAAACAATATCCATTCCTCTAACAAATGGCAACGCATGCTCAGCAGTGGGGCTGCAATCATTTATACAATTGATCATTTCAGCCAGTGACCCTCTTTGATTTTCACAAAAGGGGTTATTCTAATTATCAATTCTTAAAAAATAATATATGTATCACGATTTATTTCAGTAATTAAGCAATTTCTCGACGCATGCTTTGACTGGATTTCACTCGGTTTAGTGTGCATGCAGCAACATGAAAAATTGGGTTCTGACTCTCATAATGCTCTTTAATGTATCAAGGACGCAGACATGCGACTAAGTGCTGATAACGTATATTGTGAACAATGTGTAATGAATACGTGTGTTTGCGAGTGTGTTATTACTGTCATCAATCATCATATGTCAAATGCTGCAGCTTAGTCAGATCAGTTTGTAGTACCTGGTCATTAAAAAAAACGCATATATATGCACGCAAACACTGATGACCTAAGGCCCTTCAAATGCTACGTGCCTCTCACTATGTTGGTGACAGTGTGACATGCTGACATGTAAATTATTCTGCACAGTCTGCAACGCAGGTGGATGTGCAAGTCACTTCAGAAGCGTGAAGGATTTTCTATGATATTTGTTATTTGGGGTTTCATTGACAGGGCAGAGACGTAACTTTCCCCGCAGGCTCTTACGCGTCGGGAGAGTACGGCCATTTCAAGGGAAGATGAAATGTGCAGCTTCAAAAGGGTGTCTGTGATGCAGGAGGGGTCGAGGTGGCTTCACGTTGGCTGTGTACACTGCTTGTCACTTCTTGCTGCGATGGAAATGTTCGTTCCAACGAAGGTGCCACAAATTAACAAGCTGGGAGGCCACGATGCAAGATAAATTAAACAAATTCATCAGCAGCACTTGCCTTCATTTTTTTTCTCTTTCACATATCATCAGCGAGGTTTCAGGCAAAGGCCCTTTGTGATATCTGATTATATATTTATTTTTCCTTTTCCAAGGCAATGTTGTTGACACGTGTGTTGATGTTTGTTTGTTAATTGCAGTGTGACCGAAATTTGTATTCAAGAAATATGATGGTTTTTAATCAACACATTTACATACATGTTGTCTATGATATCGATTTCCAGCGTGGAATGTCCCAAAGGTAAATCGTTTCATACAGAAATCGCCCACTGCAGTATTACTTAACCCGTACAGAAAGATACGAGAAATATGTAGCATACAATAGCTCTTGATACCTATGACAAGTTTTTTCCATGTAAATTATCATGGTAATGTTCACTACGCTATATTTTCTTGGCCGATCATGCGAGAGTTTTGTCAATTGTAAATTATTGTCCAAAGGTCTCTTTTGCAAATTACGCTATCCTGGTCTCTTGGGGTCTCACCTCGCTAAACAAATACACTCGCATTATCACGTTCAACGTGTATAGCTTTCACAAATGTAAAAAAGCAAGATTAGTCAATGGGATTTTTAAGACTAAATGCAATCGGCCAATGTTATTCCATCAAACAAGTCAGGGAAGTCATTGAAATATATAAAAAGCATCTTGTATCTCATTGGAAAAGGCAATAATCAAGATGCTAATGTGCTTAATTTTTCAGGCTCCGCAGTGGCTCTGTATCATGTTGTTCAAAGGGTAATGCAAGGGGGCGCTTGTGGCTGATAACTTTTAAAAGTGTCATATGATTTATTTTTTAGTTCTTACTTTTTGTTGAGGCAAGTTAACCACTGCTGTTATTTTTTTAGGAAAACCGAATCTCTTTCAAATACAATTTTGCTCACTTTTAGATCAGGATCGAGCAACTTGGTCACCTGGTATATTGATCTCTGAATCGCTGACGCCTGCTCATTTTTGCTGCGTCCTTTGAATCGGCGAGACATGCAACATATTGCACTGTCAGGTGATTAACAGAGCGACTGATGTTCACGTGACCGAATAGTTCACGCGACAGGAATAGTGAGCTCGCCGGTGCAAGTTTATTGACCAGGACGCATGTCACCAATCTGCTGGCAGTGTCTCTTCGCGTGCGTCACTGCGACATTCTGCCGCTCGCACCAAAGGTCCAGGCCGAGCGTTTCTCACAGTGCGTTACCAGAGGGCATATTTATTTTCAGACTCAAGGGCATTACAAGCATTGTCCGTGACATTTTCTTTGGGATGAAAAAAAACTTTGATTCTGGGCTTTCAAAAACAAATACTGCACACTAGAGGTAGCCTCGGGACTTTTGTGTCTTAGTTAAAAGTCAATAGCAGTGCCCCACCTTGGAACCTGGTGGAGTTGAGAAGCAGACAAGAAAGCGGGCAAGATGAAAGATAGTTTGAGGTTATGTTAAACGTCCTTTTTATGATATTTAATAAAGATAGAAATGCCGTGCAGCCACCATGCTCTTTTGCTCCTCTCAGCTGTTTTTCTTTTTTGCTGGCGCTTAAACGATGCTCTGAGATTTGCATTCCATTGTGGGGATTTTATTTCAACGCCGTGTGACCGAAATACTTTAATCTCACAATTTTGTCCAAACTGCATATATGGTATTCTCACATATTGTGGCTTCCGTCACAGACGATGTTGCCAGATGTTTTCCACCATACATCGACATACTGTATATGCCAATGAGGTTTGGGCTTTAATCGTTGTCCTCCAGCTTGCTCAACCCAAACGCCTTCCTTGTGGCAAAAATCTCAACGACAGAAAAGAACGTAACAACTTTTCGTCAATTAAACTTACGAGGGAAAAACAGGCAAATGGAACTTCGGAGTGAACTCAAAGACGAGAAAGATTGACAACAAATATGACAGGGAAAGGGACCGATGCAAAATAAGCAAAATTTCATGCCCTTCTCCGGGGCACATTGATGCAATTTCAGTCGTGCCTGCAGGTCGCGTGCACGATGTGTCACAGAGATTGCAGGCGTATTCTCCACACTGCGCTCCTAGTCGCACGGTAAGGTGTGTCTGTGTGAACGTACACGCTCGCGCAACGCGCGCGCCCGTCTGTGTTTGTGATTTCAACAGAGACGTGGTTGGCTTTTGTCATAAATGAGCTCACTTTTTGGAAAAAATGTATTTCCTGCTGTCAAAAAAGACAAACGGCCTGTGCCCATTCACCGTACCGACATAAGGCACAACAAGAAAATACAGCGATATATATTTAATGCAAAAGCTGAGTGTTTTAGATATTAACTCTACAGCATTGTGGATGTAAAAATGTTCTCAAGCGAACACTTGCATGACAATGACAAATCCACGGCTCCAGGAGAATGGAGAAGACATCACGTGAAATATGTGGATATTGCGGCTGCCTACAAAACGCTTTAGGGTCGTGGGACATCCTGTAAGATCTACATTGTGAGTAGCACAGGATTTTCCCCCTCTAAAGAGCAATGCCTTCTGAAACATTTCCCGCACGTCCAGTTAGCACAGTTGGCTACGTGCGGTGTGAAAGAAGTTCAACATACCTACATACATAGATTGGCTGCCAACAGACACAAACAATCTAAGCCATGTTAAGATGTAGCAAGGAGCCCATCACAATAGTGAGGTGTGCCAATGTCACGGGCAATAGTGGCCTGCGATTATCTCATGAGTGCAAGCCAGAAATAGCGTGGGCCCTCATTAATATCCACGAAGGCACGTTCTGTGACGAGTGCAAGGGGCAGAGGAAAGAATAGATGAGACACATAGTAGGCGGCAGATTATTGCTACACATCCGACAATACATACTTTGTCATCTATGTTGTAATGTTGTTGGCGAACACTGAAAACTATAAACTATTTTTTTTATTTGACCAGGTAAAGCCAATTGAGCTGTATAGCTATTTTTCAGAAGCGACCTGCCACAAATAATAGCTCAACGAAGTGGGTTATGACGTGGAAATGTATAGCAGCCAAACACTCTAAACGCATGGTGATTCTAAACGTGGAAGGTAAACCCGGAGGACCTGGAGAAAAATACACACGACCATGGGGAGAACCTGCAAACTCTAAATATACAGCAGCAGGCATCAGGGTCGGGGTCGAACCCACGACCTCCTGTATGCCAGACGAGGAAGTTAACGTCTTGCCGCCGTGGTGCCCCAAGAGGCAATGAGGGCCACGTGAAATCTCGCCAGTCCTGTTCTATGGTCATGCACTTAGCCCTTTCCAATTCCGATGACATGTGTACGTCATCCGTTTTTCTTCCAATGCCGTGTAAGTCATTGGAACGGAATCAGAAGAAAAACAAAAATAAAATAGCTTTATCGGTACATATTCAGGTCAAAATACATTCCGAGGCTCCCACAAGGGCATGCGGGAGGGCGTGTGGTACAGATTGGCGCCAACTATTAATTAGTGCGGTCATGTCGCTAGGGTTCTCGGCGGTGAGCACAAACATTAAATTAATGCTGACCGCTTGCGCATTCCGAGATTCCGTGGTGAATGGGACCCAGCCTGAAACTTGCAGATGTCTCGGAATGGGAAAGGGTTAATGCAATTGTGTTGGTTGAAATTGGAGCCTAACACTCCGTGCACGTTCCTTGTCAGTGTATAATGTGCCAGCTCATTATCTACATGTTGTTTGAAGGTAACTGATAGAACGGTCATCACAGCCTCACAGATCCCCATATAATTTTGGCACACGTAAATGGGGCATGACTTTGCTCCGAATCACCTTTGCCTATACAACAATAATAATAATACTTATTATCCCACAATCGTGTTTAAATTGGTTGAGCTGTGTTGGTGTTTGCCCATGTAATTTCAACATCATGGATCATACACTCTGTTAAACACACCTTGTATTCAACAATCTAAAATAGCTAAAAAACTGCTGTAGTTAATTATCATCATTCCCAGCAACAACAACAACAACAACAAAAACTCCACTTCAGTAATGAAAGGTGGGGGAATAATTTTTGTGTTAACAACTTAGTTGTACTCGGGCCATTGTGTGCTGCAGAACAGACACATTGGCCTAACTATTAATTATTTTAATTTTGCCAGGCAAGGCCCACTGAGCTATGTAGCTTTTTTTCAGAAGCAACTTGGCCGCAAATGATAGCCCAACGAAGTGGCTTATCACGTGGACGTTTATAGCAGCCAAATACTTTAAACGCATGTTGATTATAAATGTGGAAGGAAAAACCAGAGGACCTGGAGAAAATCTATGCGACCATGGGGAGAGAGACATGAAAAAACTCCAATTATACAGCAAGCATCAGGGTCGAGATCGAACCAAGGACCTCCTATATATCAGACAAGGTCGAATACATCTCGCCACTGTGGCGAATTTACGAATAATACTTTACAATCTTAAGCCACATTTACTTCATAGATCCCAATGCCCTGCATATGGAAAGCACGAAATAAACCTGCAAGGGAAATGGCCAGAACGAGTTGGGCTGAAGGCCAGTTTACAGAGGTGAGTTTTCAAGACACAACTTAAATAGCTCTAACGACTCTGATTGTCTTTTATTTACCAAAGGGGAAACGTTTCCTAGTCTTGGAGCTGCACTTGCAAAAGCCCGATCCACCCCAGGAACAGAGACTTGTCTATTTGACACTCAATGTTACTGCTTGGTAATTCTGTTAAGGAATTAGCAGGTGGTGAGCATAGTCCAAGGCTATATATTCCTGGGTGTATGATTAATTGGCCCTCCATTTTTCCGTTCCTGCATCAGATTTAGCAGGAGTGGAAAGGAACGTAGTTGGCCCCCAGATGTTTGCACGGCTCTATAAGATAAGTCAATTCATTGAATCAAATTCAAACGAGATTTTTTTATGCAATGCTTATGTTGTATTTTATACGTGCAATGCAATGTCAACATTTCAGCAGAGCCAATTTTGGAAAACAAAATTTGAGATACCCCTAATTGTCACATCACACATTATGCAGCCTTCTCTGAAAATGAGAAAAAATTAATAAATGTGTCCAGTTTCCCACACGGTTCTGCAAACTCAAAGGGGTTGGCGCTACGATATTTGCACGAACGAATTCATGTGTAAACTCCAACGAGGTCCCTGTTATCTTCAGATCGCTTTCTCCTCAGTACCCCAAGGTCAAGGCTCATTTCCTGGGGTGATAATAAGACGATCAGAGTTCTTGGATATATTTGTCTGTCTTCAAAACTCATGTCTTTGAATCGGCCTATCTACAACCCCTTAGTTTTGTTTATCTCCTGCTTTCCATACAGGGCGCATTGGGATCTACGGATTAAATTTGCGTTACAAATGTAAATGATTCTTATTAGTAGATCACGTGGTCACTCATTATACGACCCATTAACAGTATCTCCAGTTGCGAAAAGACATTACAACTGATTGGTCACATCTCATGCATTAATTGAATGCAGTGGCTATAGTCAGACGATTAATGAGTTACCTGCCTAGCCTCATAAAGACACAAAGACGAGAAGGGCTTAGGGTTCAGTGCTTAATGTACCTACCGTTCAACCAATAAACGGCAGTCTGCAAATATCAGGCATCACTCAGCATAGTTCAGGTTCTGTAGCTGATTGGCCACTCCAGAAGGTCAATATAAAAAAGTTAAACCATGTACTTCAATTGCTACAATGATTTCTGTATAATTTATAGCAGAAAAAGAGTAAAATTTCCACTGATTTCTGGAAGTTTGGGTAATTTTATTTTTTTATTTTATAAGAGCAGTTTCTGCTAACACACAAAAGTGGCCATTGGTATTCTGTGTGAGCCTTTGCAAAACAAATTTCACCTGAAAATGTGTTTCATACTTGCATTTAACGCAATGTTTCTTTTTTTCCAGGTTCGAGTATATTATATCGTACATGTTATATTTCTGGTTGCACAGATTTGTTTTTTAACCTGAGAGGTCTGACGATTCCCCCCACTCTCCCCCCGATTTGTGCTGGTCAAGGGTTAGCTTTTGATCCTAGAAACCATATCATTGTCATGTGGTGAATGTAGCGGCCACTAATGGCTGGAGCAGCTCACGTGGACCTTTTACGGTATAAAATCATCGATTAACCGATGCATCATTAAGCCTCCACTAAATACGGTTCCAAATCACTGCGTATTGGATGAAGATGACCAGCTGGGCCCACAGTCCATTGGCTAACCATAGACAATTGACTCACACAACAAACACCCAATGGGTGCTTACAAAGAACAAAACCTCAACATTTTTTTTTCCTGAATTGTATAATCTCCTTTGTATGCCGTATTTTGAACTGTGAGTTCGTTTTAGTATTTTGCGTATCTCAAATTGTATTGATGCAATTGTTTTACATTTGCACGAAAAACGCTCCGTGGCAATGTTATTGTGAACGGCGTGTTGTGATATCAAGTTTTATTGATTGAATACTTTTCATGCCACGATAATGTATTAAATTGACATTATCAACAAGGAAAAAATAACCCATCAAGACATCACAATACCCTGATCGTTGCCCCTGCGTGAGTAGTGGGGCAGTGAACCCAACCACCTTCCCTTTCTCCTTGTCGTCCGCGGATCATCTGTTACCCGCTGTTCCTGTCGCTTGTGCTCTGCACCGGGCTCTTGTTTATTAAATAAATAAGCCCTTAAACATGAAATACAATTTTCAAAAAAGGTCACGAAGCCCCAGCAAGAGCTCAAACCAATTTGGCTTTTGTAACATCATCACGAAAAGATGCACCTCCGATTAGCACGGTTGGCTATGGGGTAAAAAAGAGAGATAATCACATTGCAAATCATAGCCCTGGATAAATGTCGAGGCATGACAGCTGTCAAGTTTTTCTCTGCACAATCATATTAATTGCGTGTGTTGTATGTATGTACTTTGAACTTCTTTTGCAACGTACATAGCCAATCGTGCCGATCGAAGGTGCGTGCTAAGAATTTCCGCCAAAGAAGAGGACGCGTCCAACAGGAGGGCAAGTGTGGAGATGGAGCGACGAATTGATTCGACGCACAGGAGGGAGCTGGATGGTGGCATCACTGGGGAGGACCTTCATCCAGCAGTGGATCGACCGCGGCCGACAAACGCGACAACCCACACGTGCCGTGGATCACATCACGAGTGATATATTCGTGAGACGTGACGAGAAGGAAACATTGTTGCGGACCAAGCTTCAGGAAGTTTTATACGGAGCGCAGTGCGGGACGTAACAACAATGTGCACAGTAAGTAGACGTGCGAATGTGACGTGGCGACCTCATGAACTTGATTTCATTGCAGAAAACGATGACAAGGTAAGTAGGGTATGTGTAACCATAACCGGATAAGCCGAGTCAAATCGGTAATATGCTCAGACAGTGTAGGGTTGGCCATGATATTTGGTTCACGAACAAGATGCCGTACGTTCACTCAACCAAACATGTAATCATCATGTAATCATCATGTAATCTTAAGAAGTACTGTTTTGAGAGCTGCAATTAGCTAATTTCAACTTTAAAGTATGCTTACAAACAAGTAAAACAATGCACCCTCGGACCTCAAACGCGCAGTTCCTGATTAATCATGGGGCCGGTTTTCTTCGGACAAAGTGTGCATGTGTTCACTCGTTAAAGTCCAATTATATTTGATGAAATATGTAAAATAATCCCTCACAGAAAGAACAGAGCTTACAGAATTGCGATTTAAATTTGTGGAGAGGGGGGGCGGTCTGTCCCTACAACACACGTGGGTAGGGATTCCCGTAAGCGATTGCTGCTGGGAGCGCCAGAAACACATGGGATGGTCCATTTTTTTGTTTTCTCTTTTTTTTTGTTTAACCTGAGGTCAGCTTTAGGCATTCGGAATCTTCGTTTGTGACCCACGGGGGCGGACCTGGATTCGACAGGAAGCTGTGGTCGACAATCCTTCAGGGTGGAAAAAATCCTCGAGCTAAACTACAGATTTCAATCAACAAATTATAACAATTGATCTATTTGGAGGTAAAGGAGGGAATTGATTGCTATCCCAGGACTCCCAGTGTCCATGTCAAGTCTTTTGATCTCCATAGCTCCAAGGTGCTTAAATATCCTGATAGGGATATTTTAGTCACAAACCGCACCTCTCCATAACAAAGGCTCAGTCCTTTGTTATGCAGTCTACTCTTGGTCTTAAGCCTCACCTTACCATATTAATAAAAAAGTGTGCCGTTCCTGGCCCTTCCCCCCTCAACCATTATATATACGGGGTAGTATTTCTTGTGATCTCTCATTTACTTGATACAGCTGTCGTGGCTGTGACGGTTCCACCTGAAGACGTAGGCTTGTGTTGCTTCCGAAACGTCGTGAATTTTTTAATTTGTTTTATTTTACTTTTATTAATTTAAATTTTTTACCTACGTGACTTTACCGAAAAAACCTAAGAGTATGAATCCTTGCAGTCACGAAAGCTTCAAATCTAGAATCTTGATAGGGATGTTCTATCCTCTCCATTTGGGGCTTACAGCCTCTCTATGGGACATCTCACCTCCCTTCTGGGGATCATGATCCTCCTATCAGATCATATTAGCTCATGCCTAAGCCACAGAGGGACAAGGGGATGAAATTAGAATTTCATCCCAATCCCATCCCCATGGGAAATCTTCCCAGTCCCATCTCATCATCCCGTGAGCTTCTCAACAAATGTTACGCTCCCTTTCTGTGTGTGTGTGTGTATATATAATGAGGTGGCTTAAGGTTCAGAATGGTAAGCTGGCTCTGCTGGCATCTTGGGTTTGAATCTGGGCAGACACCGATGATTAAACTGGGTTTTGAAGTTTTCATGAGTTATAGGGTGTCAACCAAGTCGGCAATGACTGCCAACAAACAAAACAATTCTAATTAATTTTGCTTATCCCAACTTTCATGTTTAAAAATGTAATATTGATTCATGTGCGATTAACTATCTAAACAAGACATTAAAAGGTGTGCCCCTGTTGTGGATTAACGAGGGCCTATTGAAGTGACCTCACAAGTAGTTATATTCACATCGTTTCCTGGGGCTGATCTCTGATGAGCAGCAATGTACTTCTCCTTGCATGGGATCTTACTTAGTCCATTTAGAAAAGCCTGCTGTATCACTAAATATCTTGTTATGTCTCACAATGTTATATTTGAAATGTGGAAAACTGATTCGGTGGCTTCCATATTAAAATCAATTCGGGAGTATCCATTTAAATACAAGAACATGGTCTAACAATAGTAATTTAGTGGATGTGCACGAGCATCATCTTGAACAAAGAGAAATGAAATAATAATGACAAATAAAATAATTACATTCCATAATTTATTTTCTAACATTCTACGTATCGTAAGAATATGGAAACTTTTTTTTTATATTCACTCAGTCAAACAATCCGGCATAGGCTCATTTATTCCCAGGAATTACACTGCGTATTGCACCCTGCTACCAGTGCCAGCAACAAATCAATCAATCACAATTCAAGGAGCGGAATGAATACATTGGGAGCAATGTTAATGGCTGATTGGTGCCTATTGCACAGTGCAATAACCACAGTGGGGCTGAAACGTTGTAAAGACAAATTATATCTTTTTTCAGTGGTTCGTAATGCTTTTTATACAGCTTCATAGACACAGATAACGGGGGCAATGCAGCTGGCACCTCTGTCTGCCAAGAGGCTGCTATTCACGCTCAGTGCACGATAATTATCGCTGACGATGGAACTCCCAAGCCGGCCAGGAAACAACCAACCATCTGAGTTGTCACAAAGCACATTGTTAATTTCCCTGCTGCTTTACAAACAGCTAGGCACGTTTTATTGCCAAGTCCATGCAAGTGTGGAAGCAGCAGTACTTGTTTGTCGCCGGTACATGCCAAGTCTCCATGAAACGTCGAAGTGATTGTAGACTTCTGGTAAGCAAAGGTTACGCGGCAGATTCTCTGAGTGGTCTTGTCGCGACGCTGCTATTTTAACATCACACAGCCCGTGCTATGCCGCCCCCCCCCAACTTCTCTCTCTCTCACCCTCCTCCCTCTCACACCCCATTGCATGCTTTTGGTGTCCGTTCTGGCAGTGTCTGGGAGATATTCGTATTTATCGAGGAGTAGTTCAGATGATCGACATAAATTGCATTCCTATGATTCTAACATGAATTCAGCATCGTATAGGAGGTGCCAACTGCCTGTGCGAGAATCATGCTCAAGCTATGGGGACTAGAACAAAACGGTTATTTACAAATTGCTGTTATGTTTGATTATGTTCAGCTATGCTCGTGTGTGTATTGAACTGATGTCATTCGGTCTTGGTGTATACGTTGTACATGTGTGTACAAAGCAATTGTGAGGCTTGTAACAATTCACCCCCCTGGGATCTGATGGATTGTCATGACGGTGGTTTGCGATTCAATACAAGAAGCAGTTCCATTTTGCCTCATTTAAATTGCCATCTCATTTGTATTGTTTAATGGTGTTTTATCTCTTTTTACACAGTTTGTTTACTCCACTATCCAAAATGTAACATTGCCATATAATTTGCAAACAATTGATTCTCAGAACCATGAGTTGATGCATGTAAACCGAGTATATGCATCATCGCAGACCTATGAAATGCTCAATGACATATATTCGAAATTCACATAGCATACAATAATCTGGTACTGTCAACAATTTGTTGGATATATTCGAAAATCAACAGCTGCGTTGTATACATTCGACGCTTCATTACACTACACACCCACACACGTCACATACACGCCATGCATGTTAGGGTGGACATCTTCACATCCATCATTCCAGAGTGTTAAGGCAATCATGAATTCTCTCGTTTTGATGGCTATTAATCTGGCACATGCAATTTCAGCTTTAGAGCCTCGTAGAGAAGAAAGATCGGCACCCCTCTCATCGGGCCAGGGGACAATCATAGGACAAGGTGTTTTTGAATTCCATATCGTTGCAAGCAATGTTTGACCCATGGTAAAGCACGAGAAGGGGACTCGAGTCAAGGATGTCATGTATCGAACAAAAGAGAGGAATGGGAAAGGGTGGGTAGAAGATAAAGGATGGTAACTAAAAGGAAAGGGATGGAAAATGAATGGAAACGTGGGAGCAAAGGGTCAGGAAAGGTGAGGATAGGGAGGAAGGGACCACATAAGGAACTTGGCGATGCTGCACGTAGCAACGTCCGTTTTCAAAGGGGGCGGGAAGAAGGTTTCACAGTGAGGATGGTCACACAGAAGTCACGTGGTTTACGGGCGGCTTGAGCTGGTTTAGATATTATATAGATGTTTGTCTACATGGCCACATTGTGGTGGTCGTGGTGGTGGTATATATTCTATGATGGAGGGTCAGGATTAATTAGAAACCACTATGTGGGAATAATTGATATTTGCTCGTAAAAAATCACTGCATTGTTTAACTTTTCACAAAATAAAAATTTGATTTAAAGTTTTCGTGACTGCAGGGATTTATATTCTTGGTTCTTTCGGTAAAGTGACGTAGAAGGGAAATAATAAAATAATACAAATAATACAATTAAAAAAATATTTAAATGAATAATTGTACAAGAAATGTGTATTTAATGCCAGTCAGACATCACTCTATAGCGCATGCATGTATAGTCTGTGATGATGCAATTGTTGTATGCGAAATGTAAGCTTGTATTGGGGAAGTGTTCATCTCGCAGCAGATTGCCAAGGTGCTGTTGAGTCAGTAAACCAATGAATACGATGAATGCAATCGTATCAACCCATTTACATCTCATGAAATGACATCCGATTTAAATGATACATATTTTAAAATTGGCACCCAGGATAAAAAATACGTAACTACTCGTAATAATATGCACGATTTGGCAATAATGTATTGGTACATAGAAATCAAATTATACATTGTAAAATTACAAATCCAATTTGACAAGACAAAGGAATAATGGGCTGGCTGTTGGTTAAATCAAACACAACACATAAATTTAAGGAATAACCTGTGCTTTGTACCAAGTGATGAAAAGTACGTACAGCGCGGTTGGCTACATACGAAAGATGTTCAACATGCATACGTACAATATACGACGGTAGTGGTGTAAATTTAGGTCGCCGTTTGTAGTCTGTGAACATCGTTAGTTTCATGAGAATTTGACCCGAAGAGGACCCAGAGATTCCAGCACACAGGCCACTGGGCTGGCTTGGCAGCCCAGGAAATGGGCCACTCGTGTTGTCACTCGTGTTGCCTGGTTCAGCAGCATGGCCCAGATCCGTGCCCGTGGGGTCACTCCCCTCCCCACCAACTCCCTCCACACATTTTTAAAGAATGTTCTTAAAATGGAAGGAAAAGTAAAATATATATTTTTGAAAACTAACTTTGTTAAAAAATAATAAAGGTTACAAGAAGGGTGCTCCCCAAGTATCGTAACAACATCATTGCCATGGTGATATTTATTGCATGGCAGTCGACATGCCCAATATGAAAATAACTGTTGTGTAGACGTTCCGTTAATGTTGTTGAATACGGCTTTCCATCAATTGATGAAACTCTTCATTACAAATACTCTTCACTGGATCATTTCACAGAACAAGTTCCGATTTCAATTTAGTTTAACAAATGAGTTGTTGAATGATCGAGCGTGCGACTTAAATGTCTTCTTTAGGAAAACATTTTTTACGGCTTGTCTTTCTTGCATTTGATTTTGGAAGAGTACTCTGTCCTGCTTTTGTCTGCCTTTCTACTTCATTATTTGATCCCGATTTGTTCTCCAAACTCGTTCTAGGTATACCACATATTCTGTAGTAGGTGACTTTTACAAGCATAGACCCATTGCATATTCAGTGTTTTCCTTTAACATGCTGCTCAACCCTAACCCATTGGTGGAAATGTCACATTTACCCTCGTGCAGGCCAAGAGTGGTGCTCGCTTCAGGTACCCAGAGGTGCAAGGTACAATGGGGGTATGCTGCAATCCTAGACCCGTGTTTGAACTTACAACCTTCCAAATGTCAAGTGCAGCAACCACGCACGTCACAACCGCAGCAATACAAGAATAATGATTTACAGCCTTTGTCAAGCCATTGCTGGATGAGGCCCTCCCCATATTGTGCCAGTTATGCGGTGACTTTAGCCACACTTCACCACGCTGCTCAGTGTGGATTGGTGAGGTGGGGGGGGGGGGGGTCAGAACTGGTTCAGATGTCACTCGCCACTGATGTTATCCTCGATCGGAGATCGAACTCGGGTAACTTTGTTGATAGTGATGTGCGTTAACCGCCGCTGTGTCACCGCTCAGCCACCACCCACCACTACCCCATCCCTCTTAACGACACCTTACCTGAACGTTTATGATCATGTAAACAGTGCTTATGCAGCGCAACGTGTAATGGAAGACATTACAATGTAAACATTTTCAAACCAAACAACTAATTGTATGCTATCTAAACTAACGAGGCATGTAGGAAGAGCAGCCCTACTACTATAAGAGAAATGGAACTTGTGAATAGCAAACTGTGAGCATCTAAAAAAACGACCGTGCAATCAAAGCAACCCTTAAGGCAGATATGTACAAGAGGCGTATAACAACATCTCCGCACGTCCCCTGGGTGTCTGTGATCTCCTCAGAGTCGTTTTCCAAGACGGTATATGCCATGGCATGTCAGTCTCAAGTGCCACGTTGCATGCAACACACATAAAACTTGAATGCAACAAAGTATGTTGTACGCAACAAAGAAAACAAATTATTTGTGGATAAATTGTCACACTGCAATATTATGGCATTGCGAAAATGCTTCCTTTTACCAAGAAATGGAACAATTTCCACAGTAAAATACATTGACATTATAAGAAATAGGCTGCAAAGTAGGGATGCGTGCTGATATACGACTTTGGAAAGGTTAAATATCCATGATAAAGGGAACGCCACGTTATAATGCTAGTAATCAATGTATTTGTGCAACTGCCATGGTCGAATCTGCACTGCCCTCTGCCCATATTCTCGATTTTTCTACAGCCGCTGGTGCAGAGAAGATGTCGAGGGACTTCACTTATTATCCACACAAAGTAAAGCCAACAAGTAATTTAAACCGGTACTGTGTCGTGTGTGAAAGCAATATCAATCTTTTGCTTGTGCATATGCTTTGGATATGGGAAACCACAGAAAACCCAGCAATGAATTGCAATACAATTTGCAAGCAATCAGCCTGAGTCAATTGTGGAACTCAAGTGTTTTTGTCATATTACCCATATTAACCATAGCCAGGAATGCGATCCATACCCAGCAGGCCGATCCATACCTAGAAGGCTAATCAATCATCTTCGATTGCATCACTACAACCATTGTGTTATTTTGTCCAGCGAATGTGTGCACTATTTGTTTTGCTCACATTTATTTTCAGCCTCACTTTGTAGCCTCTTCTTTTAAGACCTTCAATTGTTTACTGTAATTCATTACCGCTGGTTCTCATAGGGAACACTAGCAAATTTGAGATGGTCAACGCTTTGGCCATTTCTTTAATGCCTTAATTTCTCAATCCAACGTTGGGAACATATTTCTCAGTGTCCCCCAAGAAAAGCCTCGATGATGCGTACATTAATGGCATTAGCCATGATGACCCCTTGACCTTGATGGCACTGTGGCAGAGTGGCCGACTCGCTGGCAGCAAGGTTGTGAATACAAATCCCAGGTGACCAGTGAGTGGTTCTAAAATAGATAGGCCCAGTCCTCGAACTGATTTATTACCAGAGCTGTCGAGAGGGGAGGGGGAGAGGTGCGGACCTGTGCGGGGAATTTTGCCGTGGGCCTCACACAAAAGAGGGCCTCAATAACAACCTTGTGGCTGGTGGAATAAGGCGGCCCCACGTGGCATCCTGCCCGAGCCCTCCAGGGGCCTATGTGCATCCCTGATGACTGCTAATGACACGAAGCCAATTGTTGCTTCCACCCAGCTTTGTTCATTTCAACATCCCAATGCTCCTTTTGCACTCCACTGATGTCACCGCGTAGCCCCTTGGGTCACGGTTAGCTCACATGAGGTTAAATGCCACGCGTTTCTCTAACCCTGTGGCTTCAACCAAAGCTATTAGACGTGTGACTTACAGTTCTTGCAGTAGCGGCAGGTGGCTGAATGCAAACGGCTTCAGTGACGTCAGGTTGTTCATGCTCAGGTCTCTGCAAAGGGACAAGAAGCACAGCAGATTTAGTTCTCATGACTGTAATCGATTAGTAATACGTGTCCATGCTTACAAACTCATTGGATAGGTAATGGTATAATGCCAAATGAATGTACAATGTGTCGTGAAACTACCAACAAAACCTCAATAACACGTTGTTTTACAAATCCTAAATAGGAATTATTGTATAGCAAATGTGACATTCTACTACGAGTATATGTATGCAACTTTACATCTTACAGGGAAACGGCATGGCAGCAAAGGCAGATTGCACACCTCTCAGTTCAGCATTCTACACTTTCAAGCGAAATGCATGGTAGGTGCCACACTTACTGAAGCAATGCAATTCAGCAGGTTGTCTGACAGGAGATGTCCAATTATGAGCAATGAACTCCTGTAATATACGTGCCATCCTGTCGACGTTTTCAAGTCCAGAGCTCTGTTTAATTATGTTATAATTTCACAATCAACATTGTTCTTTGTGTCATTATATATACCATAAGAGTTTAGCAAAATGAACAATTTGCTTTTATTGTATATGCTCAAATGTAATTACGTGGATTGCTCGACGTGTTCTGATTGGTGTAGAAATCAAATATTCTTTGTTGGTGGGGGTGGGTAAAACTTGACCGCTTTATGAGCACGTTGCATCGTAATACCATCGATCAAAACGTAGCCACTGGAAATGCACGTCAGTAGCAAAGCGTACCAGAGTTTGAGTCTAGAAACCCGTAATACTCTATAACGCAGCCGAAAATCAGTGCCTGGAAATATTCGCTTGCCAACATCAGCCGTCAAACCACAAAGGTGGATTGTTTTCTGATCCATTGCCCACTCATGTTCTGTGAGTAGGTAGCCAGTTTCACCCACCAAAAAGTACCTATTAAAAAGGACATTAGATAAGGATATGCACTATTCGAGCGTTAAATCATGAGCTATAATCTAGATTGACGGAGAGTTATCTGTTACAATCTACCCTGGGTCAGACTAGTGTGGCATAGGCAGTGCAGTATTTATGACACAGTTTGATTGAATTGCTGTGTGTTGAACTTCATTCGCAACATACGATGCCGACTGGGCTAACCGAGAACCAAGGCAGAAGATTTGAGGACATTTTCAGAGCTGATACTTTTTTTTCACGCTCATTCATTTCACGCAAGTTTCAAAATGCAATGCTAATGTTTTGTTTTTTATATACATAATGGAAAATGTTCCCCTTGCCTGGGATTACATTGGGGGTGTCTTAATTTCTTCCTTCCACCTCTTTCAAGGTGAACATTGTTTGCTCAGCAAACTTTAGCTATGGTCAGTACAAGCAACGCCAGCTCCTGAGCAATAAATCACAGCGTTTAGGAAGCTGGTAAAACCCTTTCACACACCTTTTGGTTACGTGAGGGTGTTTGTTTAACCCCATTATGTTGATTGATTTACGACTGGAAGTTTTCATTATCTTAAAAAAAGTGGAATTTTCACAGTTTATTAACTTTTAACATCGATAAACAGGCAGCAGCTGTTTTGCTGGAGAGACAATGTTGGGATTTACTACGTCAAATCGTCGAATGATCTTGACATTAACGTCATTAAATGTACACAAAGAAATGTGCCACCATAACAACAAAAGCCATTCAAGTTATGGTCATTCTCACACATGTAGCAATCTCCACAATTACACAGTTGCGCTTACAGAGGCGATAAGACTCATGGCACTGTCGTGACAACGAACAGTTAACACTTGTGCAAGCTATACGACCCTTTCTTAACTAAAGTTAAGATAATTTAAGTGGTTTGTGGTTTCTCTAAATTACGATGCTATAACTCAAGATGTCAGCGAGGCGACAGCCGTTGGCCGCGCTTGTTTTTAAAAGTTTGAATGCCGTAACTTTGAAAGACACGCATGTTACCTGTTTCTTGGAAAGATACTGTACTGTGGTTGAGTGAATGACTTGCACCTCGGGTTTAAGACATTGCAAGCAGCGTATCTCATTTCAATGGGGGACCCTGCTTGTATCGTAATCTAGACTGGTCAAATATGTTTTAAATGTACCCCCACTACAAGAGATCAATCAATTGCAGTCGCAGTATGAAGCGCACGTTCTTCGATTGTTGGGTGGGAGCAGCTAAAAGAGTGAATGGAGCAAGTTGTCTATGAATTCTGGTTTCTCTGGATTGAGAGTGCAGTGTCCATACTGAAACACACTGCAAAGTGTATATACCTCTGAAAAAGCAGTACATATCCGTACATTTCTCGGAACGTAACACTTGTTGTCTTGTGGACAGACTGTCCCCTGTCATAGGAACGTGGAATGTGTGACCACTGGCTCTGTGCCGCCAACAGCGGTGAGCACCATCCCTCCCTATTCCTCTTGCGAAAGACTAATTTAGGATGCCCATAGGTGAATATCAAAACAGTCGTAACAGTCGAACACTGAAAGCAACGTCTGTTTACACACGTCACGTGTCGGTGACTGCAAGCTCGGCTTTAAAAAGTGACAAGTCAAAACTTGAAATGTCGCATTTTCAATGTTATGAAGCAACGCGCGGAACATGTTGCTCCCTCGTTCAATGCCGAGCATCTCTTTGAATTTGATGGCAATGAGGCTTTATAAATAGTGTGTCCGGATGGTTGGATTCCAGCCTATCCGGTTTGAACGTTGCCTGAAGGGGCAGAGAGACAGCCACTTCAAAGGCGCCGCCGCCGCCAAAAGCAAAAGGGGGGCGGGGGGGGCATGCGAGTTCTCACTTTTGTTTGCCACCGGGCGAGGCTCGGCGCAGTGTATCCACTTTGCTTCACTCGCGCATAAAACGAAGCACATTACCGACTTAACAAGTGCTCGTGACGGTTAGGCAGCGATCACGGCGCACAGTGACGGGATCGCACACGAACCGGCTTCGTTAGGGAAGGGGGTAGGTGGGGGCTCTGTGAATTGCATGGAGGGCAAAATTTTTGTTGAGGTTATGCTAGCGGGACGGACGTGCAAGCGGGAATTTTTTTCCTCTTTAAATTCTCGCACGGTTTCATGCACGAGTCTTTGTGGTCATGTTATTGCAGAGCGCATGTGCCTTCTTGGAAATGCAACGCCGATACGTTCCGATCGGCGAAGTAATTTTTTTAAACCAAATTACCAACGGATTTACATTTTATAGCTAAACTTAATGGTGTAATATCGTTTGTAAAATAATCATGTTATACGACAGCCAAAGTCATTATCTGGGTCTTTCGATAAAGTCACGTAGATAGGTTCAAAGAAAAATAACAAAAAAACCACAACACAGAAGGAAAACAGACGATCGCTTGTGTTGTGATCGAAACGTCGTAGTTTTTTTGTTATTTTTTTGTTATTTTCTTTGAACCTATCTACGTGACTTTACCGAAAGACCCACATAATATGAATTCCTGTAGTCACGAAAGCTTTAAGTCAACATTTAAAGCCATTCTCGGGGCTTATATAATAATATATAATAACAAGTGGTAATACGGCGTTTCACCGTGTGAATATGGAAATGACAAACATTTTCTGGAGCAAAATTCACGTGGTAAATAGTTTTATATGAATACAAATGCAGTGGCAATTAAGCTCACCACGTTACCTATTGCTGTATTGGACATTCAAACTACTCAAACACCACTCAATTCCATTATGAGCCATGAGACGTTAGTGGTGGAAATTCCACATTCCCATGGCATGGGCATTTCTATCTAACAATCTGTGTTGGGTTGCCATAATGCAATGTTTTTTTTTTTATCAAGCAAGCACGGTATGATTGCCTGGGTTGGAAACAAGTGATAATTCTGTGTCTTACGGTTTGGATATGGATATGACGAACATTTCCTGGAGCAAAATTCACATGGATTACTTTTTCTGGCGACAAATAGCCAATCGGCGTAGGATGCCTTAGGACATTTTGCATTCCCTTTACTAATTTACCCTTACAGTACATTAATTACCTTTTACAATCACTTTGAAATGCGTTGCACATGGCCGCATGCCATGTAAATGTGCAAAAGGTTCGTGATTTATTTTACAAATTACAAACCTAAGACTTAAGCTAATTTGAAACCCCATATGTACGTTCGTATGTATCTACTTTCACAGGATGTGTGCTGAAGTAAGGCATTACTCTGAAATCTTGGAAACTAGGGATGTTGTCGTGTTATGCAAAAAAAAAACCTGCACTTGCAATCCAGAGATTACTGGTTCAATCTCCCGGCAGTTACAGTTGAAACAATGGGGCAAGTTTCTTAAATTGATTCACCAAAGTCAGTCAATCGGCAGGCCGGGTATCGTGGAGAAAAGTGTGGGTACTGCCACCTCATCCAAGACGTGCGGTCAATGTGGAAGAGGAGGGAAAACGCATCTTATAGAGCGACTCTCTCATGGTGCTTCTGCCAGCAAGCAATTCCAGGGCTGTACCTCAGCCTTGGAACCTAAATTATTAGCAGCGTGCGTTGGGCTGTGAGTCATTTAATATTCTGTTTCGTATTGACAAATTTTACTTTCATATGTTAAATGCGTACTGTATTCTTATAGCAGATAAACAGGAAAAACCTGAGTCTTCTCAACAAGAGCAGCAACTATTCCCGTTTTTATAATTTTTTAATCAATAAACATGCGTGTGCCCACTGGCAAAAGGAATTGCATTGTCTGTACGCACATTCTGTTCATAGTAAACTGCAGTAACTATACTGTGCATCTTATATCGGGAATATGGACACGCGGTGCAGAGAATACACAGTGCATGATACAGACTCTACAGAGGTCCCAGCTTGGCAGATAAACCATTGGGCAAATTTCTGAAATCCCCTCCGCTACCCACGGCTGATGTATGGGTTCACCACAGTGAGTCAATCGGGAGTTCTCACGTGTTGGGGTAAAATGTTGTGGGCATTCCCACTTCTTCCAAAGTGTCTGGCTATCAAGGAAGAGGAGGCCAAGTATTTTCTCGGGGTGGGGGCATGCCATTATGCCAGCAGGGCTTTGCCTTTACCCTTTGTTTACAATGATAATGTTGTGACAATGATTTAACCATGTGGCTGAAACGAGATCATTTGTACTCCTAGCGACGGAAAGAAATCCTCTCTTTTCTTATTCTATTAGTTCTGCGAAATACACAAACTATAGCATGAATGTGCATAATACAATGTTGCCCTGTATCACACAAATGCGTACATCAACATGATGTGTGCAACCGTGTGCCTGTCTCAGTGCCAAAGCAGCGCCACGGTGATCCTGGGTTCACATATAAAAGCTCCCAGACAGCATGAACCCAGCGAGCCTGGTAACTGTTTATCGCACGAAAGAAAGCCCACCGATGGAACTTGTATTTTTAACTTAATCCCCTTTACACCAGCTCCGAAGACGTCATTCGTTTTGGCTCATATATACATGGTCATCAAATCTGTACACACTGTGAATTAGTACCGTCTTGAAGTAATGGGTAAAACAGAACTGTTTAGGAGACGCCGTAAATAGTTGTGTGGTCTCTTTTTGCACGGTTTCTTGTGTTGTTGTTTTTTTTCTGCTGGCTTTCTAGAGACACTCAATGAGTTCCTCATCCCACGGGTTAACGCCGGCGGTAGGATTTATCGATGCGATCCAAATGTACACACGTAGGTACACCGGTCACAATGTTGCAGGAAGTGATCACGTTTATAACTAATCGTGCAAATTTAGCCCACATCATCTTATTGTGGAATTTCCACCGCTGGCTCAGGGCTATGAATAAAAAAGAGCAATCGACTAGTCCACAATCACTGCAGCAGGGTGGAACAATCTCACTTTAGTAAGTTTGTGGTTCTACAGCATTTACGACCATTGACAGACCACTATATACACCTAGAAGCCATAAAACCATAGTTATGGTATTTGTTTTCTGATTAGCCTATTCGTGGTATTGTGAATTTGCTACTAGTATCCACCGTTGATGAGAGCACTGTTTGATACAACTTCTGTTTCATGGCAAACATAAAAGAAGAGTTAAATAAATGTTGTTTCTTCTGCCATCGCAGAAGAGGGTGTTTGTGACAGAGCAATATGTTCATGCTTTACCAATTTAATGTCAGAAATTGTGACAAATCCCTACATGTCAGTAAATATTTATATTGATGCATAGTGTATTGCACGTGCATTGAACCATGTTTTATCAAGCAAATTATAGAAATGTCGTTGCTTATGTGTTGTAAATATGTGAACGATTTGTCAACATTTACTTAAGCAATTTATCCATTTTAAATTTACATTTTAATAATATGCTACCTCTTGACTTAAAGCTTTCGTGACTGCAGGAATACATATTCTTTGGGTCTTTCGGTAAAGCCACATAGATAGAAAAAATAAATACAATTAAAATCACGACGTTTCGATCGCAACACGAGCAATCGTCTACGCCTGAAGACGTGGCTTTACCGAAAGATCCAAAGAATATTCGAGCTGTTTGTAAATCCAGGCCTCCCGAAGCTAAATAATCCATAGGGTTGTTTGACCATGCTGCACCACGATGAATGCGTTTATATATTAGAATACATCATCTTTTGGATGTACCGTGTGTCCACAAGTTGTTTGCTTTTTTATATAATTATCAGCGTTTCCCTGCAAATGCAAATACTCAATGTTCATTCGCAAAAGTACCATCCACGGTTAAGCACTTCGGAAAATAACACATGGCAGCGTGAAAGGCACACATAAACTTGAAAATGTATAACACTACAATAAACTTTAAAACGATGCACTGTATGCATCAAATTCATGCTCTGGTATACGCATGTGCCTTTGAAGTGGGTCTCAGGTTAGCTGGTATATTGTTTTGTTACCTAGTGCAAAAACCGTGTTAGAATATTTAGTAAAGCCTATTGTAGCAGGATGCAGCACTCGCGTGCAACAACACAAAACTAACTACAGAATGAGTTCACCTCTCAGAGCGCCGAGACCGCGTTGACATTATGTGAAGATAAATGCAATGTCAATAATAAATCAATTGCAAACTTCAAAAGTGTCGCTGGCATGAATTGATATAGAGTATATATATATTTCAGTGGATCCAGGAGCACACGGCCCGTGCTTGTCCGAGTCAGCGATGCAATGCAGTGAAAGAGACAGAATGCAATTGTAGCAATGCGACACTCAAGAATGCAGTTATTTAAAGCCATTTAACCCACGAATCAAAGTACAATAATTCCTTCTTATGCATTGCATTGAAAGTGGTCATCAGAGGCTCAAAGGGTTAAAAGATAGAGCCTTTAATCATAAACAGTGGAAGGGTTTATTTTTTATTCCTCTAAATCCTGTAATTGTCCACCAAAAATGAAGCTTTCACAAAAAATGCCTTTTCCCTGTCACTTGCAGGAAGGGGAGTCTGGGGGGGGGGGGGGTAGAGCCACTCCACGAACAAACACCGATTGTGGGACTCGCCACACTTTGATCTGCTCCTTCCAGTAGCCGCAGCAGCAGCAGCAGCAGCGTCAGACCCGGGCACTTTCATTCACACAAGAGCCCACTCGCAGCCCTGGCCACCACCACCCCCCACTCCACCTCACCCCAAACCCCCCGCAAGAAAAACTGTTGCGCTAAACTGTTTTTAATTGCATCATTAAGGGCTAAGTTGGACAATTAATCTTTCAACGAGAAGAGCAGGGGAAGGGCCGGGGGGGGGCGGCGGGGGGGGGGGGGGGGGCTATGCGGCGAGAAGGTGAGGAGGGCTGACAATGCAGGCGACGCGCTCACAAAGGGCCCTATTCAGGTGGTGCCAAGCCCGAGCAGAGGGCCCTGCGTGCCGCCGCTTTCCCACGGCCAAGGGGGCCCCCGGGGCCCTGGCTCGTGCGACATTTATCCATGCAGCTGTTGCCGTCACAGCGCACAATGGAGGCACCGCCAAAGCTTGCGCCCGGCCCGCTTTGCACTCGCTGGCTCGGCTCTGCTCGGCTCTGCGCGCCGCTTAATCTTATAAACGCCTGAGTTCACAACGGAGCAGCGTCGTTAAACCGGGACCCAAAAACCTCGCGGAGATTTCTGATTTAATTCGGGGTGGGGTGATGGGGGGAAGGCTCAAACGGGTCCCGTGGCCCAGGGCTGCTCGTTGTTGCTGTGACCGTTCTTCGCCCGTTATTCGCAATCCACATGCTGATGATGATATCCGATGCGCATCAGTCAAGAGCCGAATCATATATTGAAGAGATGTTTGCACAATTTGTATGAAGTACATTATTGTTGCTGCTGCTATTACTTTTAATGCGAGAATGCATTTATGCGCTTTCCACTTTTGAATACGAAAATAGTGTGTGTGCACACAACATAAACCAATGATTTGGTGGTGCTGCTGCGCTGGAAGTCGTGAACAAGCACAATTAACATAAGACTCGGGACATTCGCCAATAGCACTGTGCTCTTAAAAAGGGAGAAAATGTTATAGGTGACGCCATGAGCAATTGCCCTTTATAACATATACAAAAAAATGTGTGCCTACGTGTCCGTTTATAGCTGCTATACATACTGGCATGTGCTGACATACACACTGTTTCTTCTGATTTAGTGGTACCAGCAACTGGTAATTTCCTGATTAGCATGGAACACTGGTGCAAAAGCTAACACAGAATGATTTCGAATCCGTCACGGTGGTGAGATGTTAATTCTCTCGCCCGGTATGCAAGGAGTGCGTGGGTTCAATCCAGACCTTGACGCCTGCTGCATATTTGGAGTTTGCGTGTCTCTCTCCCCGTGTTCGCGTGGATTTGTTTCCGTGTCCCCCGGTATCCCCCTCCACAATTATAAATAAATGGCCACGTGAAGTGTGTTGAACTTCTTTCGCACCATATTCAGCCATCCGTGTGAATTGGAGGTGCGGGGGGGAAAGGACAACAAACTAAAATACAAAAAGCAGTCCTATAAATAAACGATGGAGCCACTTCGTTTAGCTTTCAGTTGTGATCGCCGGATCGCTCCTGAAAAAGAGCTATTTCGCTCAGCAGAGTCTTTACCTGGTAGAATAATTAAAAAAAAAATTGTAGTTTCGTTTTTAAATGCGCTCAGAACGAAACCCCCTTGCCACAACCCAAACTGCACAACGGCACAGAGGCGGAACGTCAAGGCGAGGCCGTCGCAGCTTCGCACACTTGGCGACGCAAAGAGGAGGCGGCTCAACCATCCGTTAAAGCAGATTAACAATTGTTCCCTTTTCATTTATTTATTTTCGGAGCTCTCTCTCTCTCTCTGGACAAAGCTGGAGCCGAGCCAGCCAACAAGGGGAGGACGCCGACATTGTCACTGGAGCTGTGGGACCAGGCCGCTGCTGCTGATGCTGCTTGCTGCTGCTGCTGGTGGTGGTGGCGGTGGCGTGGAGTTGGTGGCGTCGTCGTTGTTGCTGCCTACGCCGCCGCTGCCTTTGTTGTGCCGCTCCCACCATGTGTTGGCTATTCAGCAGCGACGATGTTAATGAGAGGGCAGAGAAAGCACCCCCGTTGCTTCCGCACTCATTATAGGCTCGAGAAATGTATGTTTCACTTTGTACATTAAACAAAAAATGTTTCAATTAAGAAATGAAAAAGTGCGGTATCCCCCCCCCCCCCCTCGTCTCAACGCTTTACAAACTACAGCCGAGAGGACATTATATAATGCACACGGCATGTTTGCACGATGGACTTAACCACTTAACCTCTCCTGAAATCATGAATCACATTGGCAGTGCTGAACTCAAGGAGTCCCACGCGTTGGTGTCTACGCATCAGGAAACATTGCCGTTCGTGTCGCATTTCATACTTCATAGATACTTTGGTCTCTTGAACTCATTCAGGCTAAACTGAGGAGATCTCAAAGGTAATCAATATGAAAAAGAGGTCTCAACGGGCTCTCTCCTGGTCAAGAAAATATCTCTGTGTCCTCTATTCATGTTTACTATTCCATACATCCTAAAGGAGCGCTGGCATTGTGCAATGGTTAGCGTACTCGTTGAATGCAAACTCCCAGAGTGGAAGTTGAAATGACGGAACAAGTGTCTTCAACCCTCCTGCCTCTGACAGCCCAGCACCACAGTGTATCAACTAGTCACGTGTGATGGGGTAAAGTGTGGGTACTCACACCTCTTACAAGATATCTGCTCAGTGTGGAAGAGTAGGCCCAATACCATCTGGAGAGGATGTCTAGAACTCTCTCGAGTGGAGTCTCTTCCGCCAAAAGTGGTGTGAGAAAATATTTTCACGACGACACTTTTGCCTTTATTTTTTAATCTGTGTGCAGTTCTGCATTTCTTTACTGAACATTCGACCTTAGAATAAGTGTGCATAATGTCTGCCTAGATGTGTGTATTGAGATCCTTGCTAGTTAACGCATGCAGCAGGTGAGTATCAATTCAGTGGCTAAATGAAATAAATATTTACAAAATGTCTTATCATCGATATGTTGAACGATTACACGAAGAGACAGCATGGTGGTGCTTGCTTATAATTACGATCCCATAGAAGTGTGAATCGTAAGAAACAGAGCGCGGGTTAACCCAAAGTTGCACCTGAATGCTTTAGGTGACATACCTGGATGTCACATCTTGCGCGATAATAACCTAAGGGTGAAAAGCACTGGATTGATATACTGAGATTACACAGTTTGCAGTTGGAACACGCACATAACTCGTGAGCATGTGTGGTTGGCCACTGCAATGTCATCTTCATAAAACTGTTTACAGGATGGCGCCTTCTCTTCACTGGCACTCTATTCCATTGTTTTTGCGTATGGCAATACGCTCAGCAGCTAAACGTCAATGTCGCGGCCTGCTAGCCACGAGATGGCTTCGGGAGAGATTTAGTTTACTTCTGCTATTCCTCCGACGGAGGGCAGACTACGGTAGTTGACTATATGGTTCCCTAGCATTGACATACACACACACACAATTCTAGTGCACAAAATGCACGTATTGGGCTCTACAGCACCACTAATTATGGTAGAGTACAACGTATTGCCAATGACAGGCATTGTTTTCACACGACGCATGTTTGGTATAGTGATGGATAGAGTACAGATATTCACTATTTTACAACTATTAAATGCAAACACTGACCGCTGTAGCGACGTGTTAATAATGTTCAACATCTGAGTGGGGTTTACAGGCAATTTACTAATGGGGAGACTGGGATTTTGTTTCTAACTTAAACTGAACAAAATAGAATTACTTTACAATTCATTACGTGTTTGTTACCAGGGACTGATTGTGTATTTTTTGTAGATGCCAGTCATGTATAGTTTAACAAGTTTCAGCTTTATTTCATTTTACCAATGCACTTCTTTTCTCATGGCGATTTGTCGTACGTTATTTATGGGTATTTACATGACGCCACGTTTTTAATGTTGTGCCGATTCCGTCATCAGAATCAGAAGTTGATTACCTGAGGAGTGCCCATTGAGCTATTCAGCTCCATTTCAAGAGCAACCAACGCAGCATCTACAATAATACTTACGTATGCGATTGTTGGAGGT
Organism: Lethenteron reissneri; assembly: GCF_015708825.2. Lineage (NCBI taxonomy): Eukaryota > Metazoa > Chordata > Hyperoartia > Petromyzontiformes > Petromyzontidae > Lethenteron > Lethenteron reissneri. The sequence goes on from NC_083811.1 coordinate 13,984,246, forward strand.
GAACTCGTTAACATAACCGTTTGGTCTTGGCTGCCTAGTTTATTAATCTATGTGTCTCCCACACTCATGTAAGTACAGTATAGCCAAATCGGAAGTATAGCCAAATCGGTGGCGAGATGTTAACTACCTCGCCCGGTATACAGGAGCCCGTGGGTTCGACCCCGACCCTCACACCTGTTGTATATTTGGAGTTTGGGGTGTCTCTCTCTCCTCGTGGTCAGGTGTATTTTTCTCCCCATCATAAGCCACTTCATTTAGCTATCATTTGTGGCCAATTCACTTGTGAAAAAGAGCTACATAGCTCCGTGGCCTTACCTAGTAAAAACAAAGTTTATTAAGTTTCGTTTAATATAGTACCGTTACTAAGCTCACAGTAGCGTAACAATTTAAACATATGGGCCATACCTTCAGACAACGCATCTTTATCAAGATCACTATGTGTGCCTCTTTGCTTTCTCCTATTGTGTTGTTTTGTACAAGTCATTGCTCTCTGTGCAATGAGCAGAACATGGACGAGCATAATCATTATTCATGAAAGAGCGATCACCAGTTCACGTGTACCATCATCATAAATCACAGTCACCTTACTTTCAAACTGTTCTCTCTCCACTTTACAATAGTACAATGATGATGAGTTATAAAGATGTGCGTACACGTTCTGCTTTCATCTCACAACACAGACGTCCATTCCTCTTCTATTAGAATATTTCAGATGCAGTATGCACAGAAGTGATTATAAAACTGTTCGTACTCAGTACTAACATAGTTGGTATTCCTCCGTTGTGTTGGTGCCTAAAACAATCTCTGTGATTAATATGGATCGATATGAATAGCTGGTGGATGCCACGAGTAGACATGTCATTTCCCTGCGTCATTGAATAGCCAGATGGGGTCTTACACGTGGAAGTTATGGTCATGGTCTGTGTGAGCAGAGAGAGAGAGTGCACGCGTTTTGGATTCGTAGTTTGCAGTGGTTAACGCTTCTCGAAACAGACTGCATGTGCCACGACTGAAGCTGCCTCAATATTGTTTTACCATCTGCTATGTAATGTGTTCAATGCCCACACGAACATTATTGGAAGTGGCAGCACACCCTGCTACGCTGTCAGGTTTAGCGGACACCTCACTGGGCTTTCATCCAGCATCCAGCCATCCTCGCATTAGTGCTGCCGTGAGCAGCAGTGGCAACGGGAAACCGATGCAATTATGTAATTGAATTGTGTGCTTGCACTCTAACAGTGCATATTTAAACGTGGAAATATGCGTCGATGATTACGTTTTGTTCCCCAAACCTCACCGATAAAACTGCAATAAATACATATTTAATACAGCTTGTGGGGAGATGCGCAGTTTCTTATCGTTGATGATGCTGTCGTCAATCAAGATGTAATGTTGGTCAAATGAAAGCCGTCGTTGTCACCGATTTGTCAAACACGAGGGTGGCAAACATTGCAGGTTGTAAACGTGATGGTAATGACACTATTTCCATCGTGCATTTATGGTTTTTGTGTCAAATGTGTGAACTCAACCACTGAATTACTGCTCAATTCACATACCGAGTCTTTAAAGGGTTAATCTTCTTCATCAAATGTACAGCGCTGCGTCAATTCCACTGCTGGATGAAGGCTTCCCCCATGCCATGTCAATCACGAGGGTGTTTTGGCCATACTTCACCACACTGGTCAGTGCAGGTGGGGTGGAGGAGGGAGCCAGAACCGGTTAAGTTGTTACCCGTCACTGATGTTCACCGTGATCAGGTATCAAACTCAGGTCACGGGGGTCACGGTGCAGTGTGGGAACCGCTCGGACCACCACTCCGCTTACACAATAGAGTGGCACTCCGGTTTGCACAGCGCATTCGCACACTCACCTCTAATTATCGCACTTCGTGGCACGATTTCAATAACCGAGATTATATAAGATAACGACTCATTAAAGTGTTTAATCGCAGAAAACTATGATTTCTGAGATTTATCTTCTTGGTTCTTTCGGTAAAGTCACGTAGAAGGGAAGTAATAAAATAATAAAAATAAAACATAATAAAATAATTCTCACGACGTTTCGGCCACAACGCAAGCAGCCGTCCTCAGGTGAAAACCAGGTCTGTCGAGGCGACAGCGTCTGAATGAAACAGCACACGTGCTTGGAGCATATATATATAAGCTGGGTTGGAAGGGGGGGAAAAGGGCGCGTTGACAAAAGAATTTGCATATCAAGAGGAATTTAGCATATTTATGGGAAATGCAGCTATGTGATTAGTACTACTTATGCCCGTGCATTATGCAGGATTAGCAGCATCAAAGGAAGGGGATATGGGAAATGCAGGTATGTAATTAGTCACTACTTATGCCCGTGCATTATGCAGGTATGTAATAAGTAGTACTAATCACATACCTGCATTTCCCATAAATATGCTAAATTCCTCTTGATATGCAAATTCTTTTGTCAAGGCGCCCTTTTCCCCCCCTTCCAACCCAGCTTATATATATGCTCCAAGCACGTGTGCTGTTTCATTCAGACGCTGTCGCCTCGACAGACCTGGTTTTCGCCTGAGGACGGCTGCTTGCGTTGTAGCCGAAACGTCGTGAGAATTATTTTATTATGTTTTATTTTTATTATTGTATTACTTCCCTTCTACGTGACTTTACCGAAAGAACCAAGAAGATGAATCCCTGCAGTCACGAAAGCTTTAAATCGAAAAATTCTAAGATTAACTTTTTTATAAGTCGGCCATTGTGTTTTTTCACGTTTTGTTGTTGTTGTTGTTTAATTGCACCTTTGGCACCCTGAACACATAAGATCATTGCTGGCCCTGATTACATTAACACTTTTTACACATTAATTTCCATTGCATTAACTGAAGTGGAAAATGAAATGGCTCACGGAATGGAAAACTACAAGCATGAACTGCATCTGAAATACCCACAGCGGAGCTACGTAATTATATTGAAGAAAAGAAAACGATCTTGAAATATACTAGAGCAAAGGGGATGATTAGTCTGGTGGGCTAAATCCCCGCATATCACTGTGCCGCAAGACATCACGAGGGCAGAGAGTTCATCGCCGGCACAGGTATTCAGTCGATTTTATTAGGAAATTTACACCGTGCAGCGTGCCTGAGCTACGCGTGGATTGCTTACACTATGTCCTCTGTGCAAAGAAAAAAGAATGAAATTAACAACACACTGCTTATGAATTATAACACTGCGAATCTTAATATCGCTGAAGAACAGCGCGGGTGTTTATTCATTAACATGCGCCTGGGTGCGTGTGGGTATAAATACACGACGGGTGTACAGTACGTGTTATGTGGATTGATTGCATGCTGGTTAGCAATGCAAAGCACCATGAACTCGGCAAACATGAGTTCAATCCCCAGACACCGCTAACATCAGTGGCGGGCCTCCCTCGCCACCCCCTTTACCGATCAACGAGGTGAAGTATGTTCACACAACCCATGTGACTGACATGGCACGGGCAGGTTTTCATTCAGCAGGAGACTGAAGAAGGGCTGTAAATATATATTTTAAAAAATATTATTTTACATAAACATGAATTATGTATGCACATAAATAGGAAGATCGTATCTGCATGTTGGTCTAATATGTTGGATTAAAAAAGAACGTCTGCCATCCATCTGTACACAGTGCAAAGCACGTGAAACTCCTCCCATTATTTAAGTCTTCCATTGAAAAAGCAATGCGCTTGACTGGCCATGTGCAAAACAAGGCTGTCTGAGTCTGTTGTTCGCAACTGTTATCGGGAAATCAAATTTCACAGCACAATTTTGTTGGTGCTGAATAGAACGTTGGTGAGGGGGACCGGTCTGGAATCATTGCGTACTCAATCTCGTAGATTCACAAGTCAACAGACGGGTGCCACGTTTCATCACACCCTGTGATTTCAGGAACCATTCGGAAGGTCACACAATTGTCCAAGGCGAAACCTTCTGATTTCCTTAGGCACCCATTTGAGATTGATTTTTTTTTTACATTTCATTTTCAGGGGCTTTGTGTGGATTTTTTTATTTAATTTCCAGAACTTTTTAAAACATTGTTCGAAACTAACTCACCGATACGATTATTGCTCACAACCATATGCTATTCACATTTCATACATATTTGTCGGCATCCCAGCAATCGGTCGCTGACATACACATAAGTGCCACGTGTGGAAAAGTCCAAGGCCCGTCACACTATTTAAGCACACCCGCACACCTGGCAGCTAGCACAAGGCATGCAATTATTCGCCGATTAAAATCAGTTCGTAAGCTTTGTGGGGTACGTGCATAACATTTTGTGTGTGTGTAACAACGAACGCTATCATATAGTACTGGCCAACAGCTGAGAACAATGTGTATACACTCACAATGTCTTATGGTTCCGTTATAATGAAGTGACTCCACACGCCAATGTTTCCGGAACGCACCTTTACCAAGCAAACATGTATCATAATTGTAGATGTCTTACATTTAGAGCAAACACATTGAGGTCACACACATATAAATGTGTGTTTTGATGCCTTATTCAATAACATCGGATCCCATTAATCACGTCAAAATACAATGAGTAAGGGGAAATTGGATAACCTGCAGGGTTATCATAGAGCACATATTGCAGTGTTACTAGTTGTCACAATTCGGATTCAAACAATTTTACCACTTGAGACTTTCGCTCTGCTAAAATCGCAAATGATTGTGTTTTTAAAGTATCCAGATGGGAAATCATGTTTGCTTACTAAACGTAATCTCGCTGGCAGGCCCACTCATTAACAAGTAAACCCGTAAAAACAAAGTTTTTCACTCTAAATCCTTTATATGCGTGGCGGCTAGAGTTCTCTCGTCCTCTGGCTTGAGATGGCTGCAATCTATGGGTCAGATGATTGTCTGCCAGTATTAAGCAATTGGTAATTAAATATTTAATTTGTTTTCCCTAAACAGTGTAAAATTTTGGAAAAAAAATTTCACGAAAATTAATTGTCACACACAACGAGTGTGTGTGGAAAATGTCAGCTCGATTGGATCACGGGAAGTGGGTTAAAAAAAAACCGAAAGATTTGCACGGTCCTAAGCAAGCAAGCGAACTTAATATAAAGGATTTAAAAATATATTCGCCTGTGGAGGACGCGGGGATCGATCCCGCGACCTTTGGCATGGGAAGCGAGGGCGCTACCAACTGCGCTACTCCACCACGGCCTGTGGAGGGGTTACGCTCTGGGCTCTTACACTCTGACGTTCAGCCAAAGCCATAAATGCGTTCTATTTGAATATATGCAAAATAAAAAATTTTTGCCTAAAAAGTGTAACATTTTGGGAATTTTTTTTTCACGAACAATAATTGTCAGGCACAACGAGTCTGTGTGGAAAATGTCAGCTCGATTGGATCACGGGAAGTGGGTTAAAAAACGACCGAAAGATGTGCACGGTCCTAAGCAAGCAAGCAAGCAAGCACGCAAGCAAGCAAGCACGCGAACTTAATATAAAGGATTTAAAAATATTAAACTTCTCATGATTCAGTTTGTGTCCTCAAGTAAAACTCTGAATATGAGTGTTATCACCATCGTGTAAATACACACTCCATTGAGGAGGTTGGATTCTAGCTGCACGGTTTATTATTTAACTTAATTTTTGCACCCTAATCTACTTTGCTTTCTAAATGTATTCTTGGGTAGGTGTCACTTTCGATGGAGACGTATTAACGCAATGGGGCTTTCACTGCATACAATAAAGGATTGCATGCAAACTATTTTAAAACTGCACAAAACTGGGGTCATGGTGTGCCCTATGTGTATAATGCAAAGCCCGTGGCTCTACACATGTGCCACGTTTTACTGCTGAACAGATTACTGGGCCGCAGCGGCATCAGCAGCAGAAACATAACCTATCAATCCTCAACAAGAACTAACTTAGTGGCAAGCACACTAATCACAAGGCTACCGAGCCTTTGTTTCTGCCAGGAAATTCGCAATGGAAATAGAGGCCGGCAAATTGGGTCAAAACATGCAAGGCACGCAACGTGCGAATGGACTGAAAACTGAATTAGAAACCTGCTTGCAAGCAATATCAGCAACCAACGTCTGTGCACCGTGGCAAAACGTACATCCAAAATCCGCCAGGTATGTTTAAAATATAATTTTTGGAGGATGTGAGGTGAGATGTGGGGCAAATAAAATTCAGTCTGGGGAAGATAGGGGCCAGAGAGTGTTGTGGTATATGACCAATATGAGGGATAAGCGGAAGGAGTTTTGAGGTGATAGAGGATGAGGTGAAACGTATTCCGCATTAGGGGACTGTGAACTGTGATATTTCGGGTCATGGTGATGCACACGTGTTGTTCATGCAGTCACAGGGTATAATCTAAGAATTTGCCTTCAACATTGTTGACGAATTTATGTTAGTACTTTCTATTTTACATGAAAAGTAACATCATTAATATGTTTTTGTAAACTACATTACCACAGCAATATAAAAAATGTAGTGTTATATTTTCACAGTTTCTATGATAATATCTAAAAATGTACACGTAATGCAGGTAATGTATAGGCTTGGGCAATAGTTGGAGGTAAAATGTACGTAATGCGTTTTTTACGTGGCACACTTTGTGGATTTCAGTGTGATGTATATATTTAGTGGAATGTATAGAAATTGTAAAGCCACATTTGCCGTGATTATTGATCTTAAAGAGATAGCCCTGAACCCAAGAGCCATTCACAAGCCCACAAAAGCAAGCGAGGAAAATACTGCGAGCAGGAAAGATCTTTGTTTGTTTGATTATCTCCATCCAACTGATGTGCCATCTCTTCTTGATCATCGCAATAATAATCCGCCTTTTCTATCCATTGCGGAATGACTCCCCCACCCCCACCATCACTGCCATCCATCAACAGTCCTGCAATGGCACAATCCATCTCATTCCTGCACATCAGCTGACCTCGTTAATCAATCTCTTGAGGGGTCATCCTCTCAGATAGGTTGCCTCCCTTGGTTACCACTCCGTGTTTTAGTCTCGGCCACACCGGCGTTCATTCCCTTACAGCGATAAGAGTTCAACACGATGCTTTTTTGTTTGTTTGATCCACGTGTTCTTTTTTCTGTCTCTCGGTGTGATTCCCAGCAATTGTCTCTCCGCAAGTCTTTCTATACTCTTCTATCTATTATTACGAATTCACTGTCGTCAGAGTTCCATGTCTCCAATCAACATGTCGTGACAGGTAGCGTGCACCGAGCGAAAATCGTGTCTTTAGGAACATTGGCATGCTACTTTTAATTGTCAAATTTAATTTTACAAAATCACTCCAAGCTGCTCATAGTCACACCTCTTTATTTCATTGGTCCACATTTAATCACCACATAATTCAATAACGATTTCTTGATTAACTATATTATTTGGTGAAACTGGAACACCATGGTGCAAGTATATTTCATTATATGGCAATCATTTGAAGGACGTAAATTTCTTTGCACAATTTTAAGCAGATTTCTTTTCATAAAGTAGAAAAAAAAACTATTGGACCAGTCTTTCTTAAAATGAAATGAAATATAGTTACGTACTCAAAACCAGTCTTGTACACTGTGTTGAAACTAATATACAATATGTATTTGTGATGTAGGAAATTCCATTGATGAGCAGTCCTCGTCTCGTTTATTTTATTTGCATAAATATGTTAAATATGTACTTCAATGTACAATGAAAGTAAGGCCAACGTATTATTTTGCTTTTCATCCTCACAATTTCCCTGCTACTCCCTCCAGTAAAGCACCACCCTCTCCACCTCACTACATGCCAGATGCATGCTTATTTTTTTTCTGTGAGCTTTCTCAAGTCTCAAACAGCAATGAATAGCTTTCATCATTGGATCCATCTTTAAATGTTCTCATGTCTTATCTGAAAAATATATATTTTAGTTTCTGTGTTATCTACCATTATGATGTGTAAGAATTACTACACTGTATTGCCCAGAGGTGTGGACTCGAGTCATGTGACTTGGACTCGAGTCAGACTCGAGTCATGAATTTGATGACTTCAGACTCGACTTGGACTTGCATAACAATGACTTTGTCCCACCTCTGAGGTGTGGACTCGAGTCATGTGACTTGGACTCGAGTCAGACTCGAGTCATGAATTTGATGACTTCAGACTCGACTTGGACTTGCATAACAATGACTTTGTCCCACCTCTGAGGTGTGGACTCGAGTCATGTGACTTGGACTCGAGTCAGACTCGAGTCATGAATTTGATGACTTCAGACTCGACTTGGACTTGCATAACAATGACTTTGTCCCACCTCTGAGGTGTGGACTCGAGTCATGTGACTTGGACTCGAGTCAGACTCGAGTCATGAATTTGATGACTTCAGACTCGACTTGGACTTGCATAACAATGACTTTGTCCCACCTCTGAGGTGTGGACTCGAGTCATGTGACTTGGACTCGAGTCAGACTCGAGTCATGAATTTGATGACTTCAGACTCGACTTGGACTTGCATAACAATGACTTTGTCCCACCTCTGAGGTGTGGACTCGAGTCATGTGACTTGGACTCGAGTCAGACTCGAGTCATGAATTTGATGACTTCAGACTCGACTTGGACTTGCATAACAATGACTTTGTCCCACCTCTGAGGTGTGGACTCGAGTCATGTGACTTGGACTCGAGTCAGACTCGAGTCATGAATTTGATGACTTCAGACTCGAGTCAGACTCGAGTCATGAATTTGAAGACTTCAGACTCGACTTGGACTTGCATAACAATGACTTTGTCCCACCTCTGGTATTGCCTCGCTGTAACATTATCAACGTCTCCCTCTGAAACCAATATTTCATCCAAATTAATCCTATATCTAAACGGTACATTCTGATATAGCTGGAGTCATGGGTCCGTCAAATCTTGGCCAAAAGGTGAAGCCCTGCAATGTACTTGCTTGTGCCACTGTTGGAGGAAATTTCTTTAATCTGGTAAGCTCTTGAGAGCCCCTTTAGGAGGGTATTTGGCCTACTCTTCCATGTTCACCAAACGTCCTGCAAAGAGGCGGGAGCACGCACACTTTACCGAAACACACGCACACTCATGTGCACATGCACACACATGTGCACGTGCACACTTGCAGAACCCAAGTTGTCATGATTATGACGAGATATTGGCATAGCGTGTGATCTGGGACGGTGTTGAGAATCACGATACACATGTTGCTGTGCTTAAGTGCAATCCCAGGGTGAATCCGGATCGAGTCACTTTAAAAATGAAATAGATAAGCAAGCAAAGCCACCCGATTGACCCCATAGAGAAATGTGAGGACGTGTAACATGCTAGTCCGTCTCCCGTTAAATCGCCGTGATCGTCATTTGGAAAAGCACCGTTGTTATATCACCAGCTGTGCTGCAAACACTTAACATAATTAGGTACCGACGTCAATGTGGCATTTAGTACTACGTGAGTGTGGATTATAATAATGAATAGGGTGGTACAATCTTGATTTGAAGCTTTCGTGACTGCAGGAATCCATACTCTTTGGTTCTTTCGGTAAAGTCACGTAGGTATATTTCATGCCGGAAAATCCTGATGGCAGAAACCCCCCCCCCCCCCCCCATTCCGCTCAGACCACTTGCACGCCGTGCCAGTGGGTCCAATGCACCGCGCCCAAGTATGCTCTGCAGAACGCAGGAGTGGCGGCAGTGATGCCAAGGTTTAAATCTTGGCAGCGAATCGCAGCCCTAATCTGTCTGATATACATTCGCACACGTACACGTGTGGATGCGTCTCAGGGGATTATTTTAGCTGTTGGTTCAATGGGTGCCTTTTGCCAGACACGTCTGACAATACGGCAACGTTTGTTTAACCTCCGTGACTTTGCTGATGAGAATCATAACTTTTAAACCAGTGGATGGTTTTCTTGCTTAAACAAAAAGACGGGTGCTGACCAGGCCACTGATGAAACATGCCATCATTTTATTAAAAACAATTGGCACAAATGTTTCAATTGGAAAGTTATATTTGCTATATATTTGCACTTGACAAGGGCGAAAGGAAATATAGCATGTGTCAACCAATTATCTTTAGAATGAGCCGTTATTTTACGAGTATCACAACATATTTTTCAATCGAATGATAATGAGAATATGGACCTGCACCAATGTGTGTGTACGCATCCATATCATAACGTTTGTATGGGGGGCAGTTATTGCTTTCCTGCTTTGGTAAACGTGAAGTCGCAAGCATAGGTAAACATGTGTATGGGAAGAGATAGTAAGGCATATTATGGCTGTGATGAGTGCAGACGTGTATGGTTTACATGAACAGTTTTTTTTTTATGGGTGGAGCGGTTGTATAGCCATCAATGCCCTGCACTACTAACCCGGCAACCCGAGGTCGAGTCCCTGCTCACGGACACCACCATTGACGATTAACTGAATTGTGCCTGGATTTCCCCTAGGTCGACTCAGCCTTAATTGAGTATCTGGTGTGGCGTGTAAACACCACCACTAGGGAGACAAAGGCTTGCTGGGTATGCTGTGCTGGCTACCCACCCCGTCGTTTGCTGTGCTGGCCTTCATAGGCGCTTGCTAACAGCATTTTCCCCAACAGTCTGTTCAGGCTGCTTGGGGGTCGTTGTCTTTGGCTAAGAAAATAAAATGTTACGGAAGGAATCAGTTGCAGTTTCAATTGAAATTATGTTAAATATCTTCATATTTGTGTACCAGTGCACAATTGGTGTGTAATGTTACAATTGCCTACTTCAGTAACATTTTAGCAATTATAGTGTTATGAAAATTAAGCAAAAATTAGATGATCAGTGTATTCACTGTAAACATCCAAAAGGTATAACTGGGTGGCCAATCGTCTGAAGCCAAGGGGTCTTTATTTAAGTCTTATTTCCATATCCATGTTACCTTTCTTTTTAATTTGGCTATGTTAGCATAAAGTGTCCACATGGTTATGTTTACAAAACCTCACAGATATTAAACCGTCGCCAAATTTTCCCTATGATGTAATTGAGTCGGAAACATGGGGCAGAGAAGGGCAAATGCAGGTGTAATGCATGTAATGGTGTGAAATGCTGGGTTTTCTCCAGTTGCTCCACTTTCCTCCAAAACATAAACACTCGTTAATTGCCCGAGAACACCTCCATATCGAGAACCGCAGAGCTTGGCAAATTATTGGCACCGCATTACTGCCTGGCTTCTACCTTTCCGCTGGTCTGTGGCTCTTCTCACCTCTGAGTTGTTCTCGCTCTACGAGATGAGCAAATACTGCGTGGCGCAGCACAAATAGACATAATTTATTATCCATAAATCGATGAACATACATTCTCAAACTCGCGATACATGCATCAAACCAGGTGCACCGGTATGGATGTTTGTACGATTTATATACATTGCACGCAATCAATTCGCATCACCCCTTGGAGACACGAGTAGCGCTGCCATTGCCTGCAATGTGAAAAAACAAGATTTTTGAAGAAAATCACAACCCTGAATTTTTACAAATAATTGCTTGAGGTGTTTTTGGAGGGAGAGGGGGGAGGGGCTGTTAGGAAGGTTGCAGCGGGTTTCAATCACTCCACACATCCCTCACGTACATCATTATCTTTTAACAAAAACTCAATACGATTGTCAATAGCGCTGCCCAAAACGGAAAAAAACCCATATATAATTGGTGACATTTGAGGCAATGGCCTTGGGTTTGGGATATTTGTGCAACCCTGACAAAGAGGCTTCGTAAATTGTTTAGTTTTTTTTCTTTCATGCCACGCGAAGCTTACGCCGTGCATCAAACACGGCCGTTTTGTGCCGTCGCACTTGGATCATCCGAACCGCGCGAGGCCCTCTCTGAATGTGTTCACTGGCTGCAGGCGCCGTGAGTAAAGTCGCGGGCTCAAGGGTTGGGGCACGACAACTTACTCCCAACCCAGACGAGTCACGAAGGGGCGAGCTGTTGACTCCCTCGCCTGGTGTGCAGGACATCGTGGGTTTGATCCCGACCCTGACGCCTGCTGTTGTATATTTATAGTTTGCATGTTCTCTCTCTCCCCGTGGTCACGTGGATTTTTCCTCTGGAACCTTCCGTCTTTCCCTCCACATTTAGAATCAACGTGCATTCACAGTATTTGGCTTTGGCTATCAATTTTCACATGATGGTAACCCATAACGTTGAGCTATCATTTGTGGCCAGGTCGCCTCTGAACAATAGCTACATCACTCAGTGGGCTGCGGGGGCATCCCATGTGGTGATCCCGGAGGTCGTTTGTGCTAAACACTCTGTCCTGCACTCGCACTTCACAGCACAGGCCATAACTCAAAATGAGTGCGTGTTTTGTCACGAGTTGAAGCCCTATTTATAATGGCTGTCGGCGCAATGCGGAGCGCTTGCAGGTGTATACGCAAGCGTTGGGCGGTCAACACTTCTGCGAGCCCACGGATTCTGTCCCTGCATCATTAACGAATCGCTTTCTCCCAATGTTGCCGCGTGTGCCGTAGCTTTCTTATGAGGTGCAGTGCGATACTCTACGTAAAACGGCTTCAGAGGCCAGAGTTTTTCACCCGTCAACTGTCAGTTTCGCAAGCGATGCCCCCAAATGCGCTGTGCCAACAGGGCCCAGCCTGTCACCGAAATCCTACATCGTGTCACTTGCGGTCTGCTTTGATTCAAAGTGCAGCCATGCACTTGTCTCCATGCATGATGCTAATCACGTTACAGATGTTTTTACAAAGAATATTTAAACATCAGAAGCACAAAAACACAGCAAAAGTACGTACATGCAAACATTTGATTTGCACAAGAAGCCATTTTCTCGAGACTCACTGGCACCATCCCTGCGGCATGAGCAATCAGGAAAAGTTATAAACCAACAGAAAATGTACTGCTCTGTAAGCCAGAGGCACGCACAGACATTGTGTATAATACTCACTCACCGTGTATATACAACACCCCAATGCTCGCTTATCTTGTGTTTTTAATAAACAGCGGTGGTAGTGCCCCCATGCCAGACTGCAGTAGTCACAGTGACGATGCAGTTGGAACAAAGTACCATCGAGCTAACGTCGTGTGAATATTCGCAGTCACCGCTGGATTCACCACACTGGTCAAAACGCCTGATTCTCATTTGGACAAAAATCCAATGGTCTGTCAGTTTTATCCTGAAAACATGGCAATGAAAACCTGAACATGTATCAATAACCAGCAATGGGGCAAATTAATTAAACGGTGTGTTTCAACCATTCCAGCACGACTGAAATTGGGACTTCAATGTCTCCGTGCTCAACATCGTGGTGTGGCAACACATTTAACAACACGACAAGGTAGCAAGATAAATGGAAAGGATCAGCCAATTTCATGAAATGTAACAATGTATGCGTCATGTATTCTCGAACCCTTCGTAGTGAGAACAAATAGATAGAGCCAAGGGAAAGTCATTAAAACATGTTCGGAGGTGCATAGGACTAATCTCCTACAGCAATCGATGGGAGGTTGAGACAGAAAGCAGTGAAGCTGAACGTAGAGCGCGTGGGAGGGAACGCAGGTGGGGGGCGACATCCGTGAGTGGCAAGGATCAGGTTTTTTTCTTCAAAACGATGGATCGTTCGTGCACGAGTCGATGGGCGAGCGAGTGGATGCAAAGGAAGGTGCGAGCAAAGGGGTTACCGTTCAGAGTTGAGTGAGAATACCAGCAGGCTGTATTGTTCTCCGATAACGCCGCGTGTTGCGTTCATAATGCGAATTGGATATAATGCAATGAATGTATTAGGGAACGCAGTTTTTTATAACGCGGATGCGAATTGGATGTATTCTAGATTTGAAGCTTTCGTGACTGCAAGAATTCATATTCTTAGGTTTTTTCGGTAAAGTCACGTAGGTAAAACATCAAAATTAATAAAAATAAAATAAAACAAAAATCACGACGTTTCGGAGGCAAAGGATGACGGAGACTTGTGTTCCCTCCGAAACGTCGTGATTTTTGTTTTATTTTATTTTTTATTAATTTTGATGTTTTACCTACGTGACTTTACCGAAAAAAAACTAAGAATACGAATTGGATGTAACGCGATTGAGTGATAAGAACGACATCGCGTGAGTAGCAATAAGCGGTTGCACGGCTTCCTCGGTGTAGCATCACACAAGGCGGGATGCTGCTGGATGCTTCTCGATAATACCCACGCACCTCAATCTTCAGTCTTTGTTCAGCCTGCATACGCATCTCACGTGTTAACGCAACTACCGCGTTAAAGGAGAACAGACTGTATCTGGATTCTGCAATTATGCATTCTGCAATGGTAAATGTGTTCAGTGGAAGCATTCGGATCCTCTGCCTTTAGAAGCACTCTCAAATTGCAATTTGTTACGATGGCTAGTTTAATTTATGCATGCATGTATGTTGAACTTCTTTCACACCGTACACAGCCAACCGTGCTAATCGGAGGTGCGGGGGAAGGACAACAAACTAAACACAAAAAAGCTGTTGTAAAGAAATGCGTTTTTAATCGAGATTTTCAAAAGTCTGTGGCGATGACATCATTATGCGTAGACGACCAACTCCTATTATGGCATCATTAGCCTCGTAGAGTGTTTGGGGCAAGAGAGATGACAAAGCACGTGATAGGTGGGCGCATGCGGTGCTAAGCAATGCCAATAAAATATGGATTAGTGCTCACACCCCCAGGCAATAGCAAGGACCTTTAGCGAGCAGGACATTGCCGTGGCCATGAGCCTCACTGAATTCCACTACATTGTGCACCCCAACCACCCAATCCCTCCAGCCCCCCTCCAAACCCCCAACTTCCCCCCACCTTTCTTATGCCCTCATGTTCACCGTCTTGAGCATAACATTATTTAATCTCTATTGCGACGGTGTGTTGTGTTACTCATCCGTCTCCATTTAGAATTCTACCACTGCAGACGGAACACTGAAACATAGTTAAATGAGTTCACGAATTTGGGTTTAAATAGCAATATCTTATGGTTACATTGGCTTGAACAAATTATCTAATCCTGTAAGCAACCAAGAGTGTACTTTCGGTGTCCACGTTTATTGTAAATGTGTTTCTACGTATTTTAAATGCTATGATTGTGTAATGAAGCTTTTTAATTGTAATATCCTACATAATGAGCGCTTATTAAAAACTGAGTACACTGCGAGTATTGTCGCATGGAAGAAAAAATATCGTTGGAAAACATTTATTTATTTAATTTCATTGTTCACAAGAGGAAAATATTGTGGCTATTGATGTCAAAGATTTCACAACAATTGCTCCCTCACGTGATTCGATTATAAAATTATATCATTGTTGGCCAAGGCAATTACCAACCTTCGGCATTGAACGGTAAGGGAGTGATTTAACATCACGATGTATGGCGGCGTGATTAATTGTTAGAAATTATAATTGCAATCAATAATGAACCGAGCAAAGAGTGAGTCACAATTTATTTCGTACTTTGCCATGCACGTTAAGAGTGTGGCAGAGAAGGCTTGTGAAGGCATCGTTATCAGAACATGTGAGGTGGATTAAAACGCCAAAAAATTTACCTGGGTGATGCTCATTTCTGATAACATGCCAGCACAAGCAGTATACAATTCCACATTCCTATGGCGGGAGCCAGTGTGTTCATTGAACAACCACCTTTGACCTCCCACAAATTGGTGCTTATTCTATTGACCCCCAAGGGCAATGGTTGACCTGACCGTGATTTAAACTCACAAAGACAAAGATCCCCCGTAAATGTGTTTTTACGTGGGGCAAGTGCTGTTAGTGAGCACCTATGAAGGCTGATACAGCACACGAGGGGGTGGGTGGCCAGCATGCACGCCCGGCCGCCTTTTTATCCCCAGTGGCGATGGTTACACACCGCACCAAGCACTCATTTGAGACTGAATCGACCTAGGGGAGGCCCATGACCGGTTCAGATAATCGTCACTGGTATTGGCCGTGAGCGGGAATCGAACTCGAGTCGCCAGGTTCGTAGTGCAACGTAGCGCTAACCACTGCACTACCGCTCCTCATTTAAGCTCATACACACACATAAAGCCCCCCCGCCCCAAAACAAAAGGAGAAAGTCCTACAGACATCCCCGAGATCAGTGATGGCGAGTACCCAGTGTGCTGGCTCGCAAGTATAACCGTAGGGGATCCACTCTTTATGGAGCGACACGATGTAGCCTGTAACGGAGGCACTGGAGAAAGGCACGTGTTGACCTTCAAGGGCTCCTCGTAAAAAAAATGGGATCTATTGTTTCCCGCTGTGATAGCGAAATCAATTGCATAGCGGCTCGCATGGGCATTGTTGGTAAGAGGCACGTGCGGTATTAATGAAACTACCCAGAGGGTTGGTGTCACTAATGGCAACGCACGTGGCTGCAATAAAAAAAGGCTCAGGGAGGCATGCGCGTGGTGTTAATGGAAAATTTGTGTCAATAATTTTTCATCTGTGAAGCCACGGAAGTAACAGCGACGCGCTCTCGCTTAAAGTGCCGCAGGTCTCTGACCTTATCGCAGCTCCTCGCTCGGGCCCAAGAACCCCCAGACTGCTTGCCTCGTGCGGCACAATATCCCGAATTGAAAATCATTATTACGAGTGTGGGATGTGAAACGTAATACTGCACTGTGCATAAACATCCACTAATTGTCTGAAAGCGTCTAAATACGAAGAGAAGTGCTGAGCAATTGTTGGTAGCGCTGACTGCCCGCCTGGCAGCCTTCCAATTATTTTCTGCGGTTCCTGCTCGGCGATTGCGAGATGCAATCCGCATGGCCGACGACGATATATTAAACTAAACATTAAATGTTTTAATGATTGTTATCGGTAGATCCGTACTAATCATAAATAGGGTAGGCATACAACAAGTCTGCATGTTATTCATCACAAACCGCATACTGGTATAGGTTGTGTGATATAGAGTGCGTCTCTTTCCAACGCAATCAGCCTCCAGCTCATAATGGTGTCACAAATATGTCACGGATATAATTGTGGCCAACGGTGTTTGCATTCAGCTGCATTGCACCACGTGGCAACGATTTCGCGTTGTAATAGGAACGATCAATATTTATTTTCGCAAGGAAGTTTACGCTTCGCAACATATTCTTTCGTAATGCATTTAGAACAACGTGCAAAAGCACCCTCAAATAAATAATTAAATAAAAGTGTTGTTTGTATCACTGGTATGTAAATTCAACTCGATGCATTGATGGGGATATTTAAATAAAATGTAATTCATTTCTCAAGATTTCAATGGAAGGAATTCCACCTTTGCCCAAGTTATGTTTCGTAGCAAGATATAATCATCCTCTCTCGTCCATGAGAATATTCATCAAGTTGCAAAAATGCGTGGATGCAAAGACAAAAGATAACAAAAAATGCATCCTTTCTCATGATGCTCTGCAGGAGACATAGGGCACAGAAAGAGTGGGCTGCAGATATAGCACAGGGCTTACAATTAAGAATTTAGATTGTGCAAATATGTATCGTAGTGGGCAACCCAAGGAGAAGCTAAAAATGAATAGATTGTACTTGGTGTGGTGTCTCATCAAAACTGGGTGCACACAGACAAAGAACCTCCGTATAGCCTGAACAGACTGTTGGGGCAAGTGCTGTTCGCGAACACCTATGAAGGCCGGCACGGGACACGAGGGGGTGGGTGTCCAGCACCACGCCCCGGCCGCCTTTGTCTCCCTAGTGGTGATGTTTACACACCACACCATGCACTCGTTTGAGGCTGAGTCGACCTACGGGAGGCCCAGGACCGGTTCAGTTAATCGTAACTTGTGCTGGCCTTGAGCGGGAATCGAACTTGGGTTTACGTGTTCAGATCACAGCGCGCTCAACTGCTGTACTACCATGTGGCTTGTATCCGTGAACGTGTGCGCGTGTATGCGTGGCATTGCGCGCGAGTGTATTCGTCTGCGTGTGCGTCACTTCCAACGTGCGTGCTAATGAGTGCATTGCGTGCGTTGTTGCGTGCCCGTGCGCGAAGCGGTTCGACACGTGAGCGAGTGTACACACGGCCAAAAATGTGGCATTGCCAACGTATCCCAACCCAGTCGGTCAGTTACCCCACCTCGTGATGTGTGTGCGTGTGTGCACACATCACATGCGGTACAGGAGGATGTGGAGCTGAGTGGACTTGCCAGTGATTGGTGCCAGAGGTGTCAAGATCTGCCTCTGTAGAGGAGGTTCGTGAAGGACGCTACTCAACAGTTGGAGGAAGTCGTCCTCTCCAGCAACAACGGTGGGCAGAGGAGCGACGCTCACAACAATGTGCAGAACGCCGGGCGGAACGTTGCAAGTTGGCACAGTAGGGAACATAGGTGTTGCATCTGCCAGTCATCTCCGTCAGTCAACCCATAACACCTGGGGTCTGTCCCGTGACCTCCTGTCAGCCGCGAGCTTTCCATGATTCACGTAGCCTCAAAGTGCACCCAGCCGGGTACAAGCGATGTGGTGAAGTCACTGCTAATTAGTGTGGAATGAGGGCAGTTGTTGTTGACGCGTAACATAATCAGGCCGATGTGATGCACCTATGTGTGCATTGAAGTGTGTTTATGCATACCCGCCACTGATGCTGCATTCAGGTTTCATATTCAATACAATTGTGGATTTAGCGTCCACACCCTTTGAGCCCAAAGCTCATCACTTGGTGTGTGTCTCACCTTGTACTTACAGTATGCAAATATCATGCAAAGGGGGTGGCCAGGCAGTGCTCTATAACCTGTTCCCCATCGACTGTGATCTCTGACATAACCCTTACCTTTCCGCATAACTGACAACCACAACATGTGGACACTTTGACGTCTTGGGCTTGGTCGTAAGAAAGCCTAAAATCTATTACGACTTCCTTTGTCGTGGCAGCTTGTTTGCAACAAAACGGTTTCAAAGGGCATCATACGCATGGACAGATGCAGGTCCTCCGGGCCAAATGCCCACGTCACGCACGCCTCTGCAGAGTTCATCTGCCTTTAGGGCTGTTTAACTGCGGTATAAACGTGCTATTGGACCCGTCCTGCTGGCTTGTATTCCTACGGTAATACGAGTCGTCCCTGGTAATAATACGTGCGTGTGTGGCAGCGGTGTGTAATGCGCAGAACTTAATAAATAAATGATTTCACATCCACTGGCTCACCTTGGTGCCTGCACACTCTGCAATGCGTCCCTAGGAAAGTCCCCGGCACCCTTCCCCAGCCAACGCTTTAATTAGATTCCCGCTTGGCCTATTTCGCTAGCGCTGCTGAATCCATGACCTTCATTCACGCACACTTCCTCTATCCATTACACACTTGTCCAAATGTCAGTGAAGTCCGGCCCGAATTGTATATTTTTTTCTTCCTGAGAATAATTATATCACAAACTTTACTATTGACCCAAACGGTCTTTGTTTTAGTTGTATTCTTTATCTAATTATAAGCAAGTTCTGTACATGTGTGACAACGAGTTGTATAGCTCATCGGATTCATCCAGTATAAGTACATATTCTGACTCGGTTAGTAATCTTATGGGCACCCTTATTTATTGCTGTTCCCACTTCAGCAAAAAAAAATCTTGCTGTGGTTTTCCCACCTGATGATGATTGCTTGTGTTGCAATCGAAACGTCGTGATTTATTTTATTTGATACCTACGTGACTTTACCGAAAGAACCAAAGAGTTTGGATTCCTGCAATCACGAAAGCCTCAAATGTAGATTGTTTCGTACAAATTTTACGGTAATTTTGTAAACAAAACAAAAAACACGAATTGTCCCGTTTTGACCAACGATTGTACAGAGTGCGCTCGAAATGTTGTTGACATTTAGAGAAGAACGAGGAACAGGGATGGAACCTCGCAGAGTCAAGGGCGAGCTCCTCTCGCCGCCAGCGGTCCCCAGGACGTCTCTCCCCCTCGCTCGCTCACTCGCTCTCTCTCTCTCTCCTATCGGCCCATCACAGAGCGGCTCCCCAACCCCGCAGCGCCTCACGGCTCGGGGCCACAGCGCCGGTCGCGTTGTGGGGGTATGCCCCCCCCCCCATCTCTGTCCCACGCGCGTGCGGGAGGGGGGGCAGGGGGGGCAGGGGGGCAGAGGGGTACACCCCCCCCCTGCCCGCGCGCGTGTGTGGGGGGGATGGGGGTACGATGTCACTGCCCGCGCCGCGCGCGTTCTTTCCAGAGCCCTCCTCCCCTCTCACCCGGACCGTCATTCACGGCAAAGTCACCGCGTGTCAATGTCACGAGTCGCCGTGAGTTCCATGGCGCTGTTCCATTCTCCCCAATTGCTGGGATGAACAGAGCGCAGCTCCACGAGACACGAGCGGACGCATTACGGAGGCCTTCTCCCAGCAGTGTATCGATCACTGGATGATGATTATTGCCTCTCTTTCGTGTTCCAGTTGTACCATTTTCCCAATGTGTTCTGCTCACACCTACATGGCGTCTGAACGTGCGACCATTTGCAACGATAACGTGATGATCCCTACGAGCGCTCCTGCTGTCGAGGCGCACCGCACAACGCCAACGCGCCCTGTCCCCCGTGGTCATATTTGGCCGCAAAAGTGCGCCGTGCAGTAAATACGCACGGTGCTACCGGCCCCATTGCAACTGGCGTCCCCCTGCGAGTCCCACGCAGCCACCTGTCCACCACACCGAAGGCAGTGGCACGACGCCAAGTTGGCACCCAGGGCTCACGGAGTCAACGATCGTGATCCATAGGTCACCATTGCCCCGATGCAAACGCGTGGCTTGCTGCGCTGCTCTCTGTGCACGGGCACGGAGCGCAGCAATCAATCGCCAGGTTTATGGCTTTAGGCCCCCCTCTCTTAATGACTACTACGCCCTGGATTACACTGCCCCCAGTGAACACAGCCCCGAGTGAAATGTCAATGGATTGTTCTCTCAACGCCCGATTTATTACACAACCCGGTTATCTTCACAGCGCTAAGCCACGCTTATGACAGTTTATTGACTACGTTTGTTGTATGCCCGTGTTATATCGACTCGAGTGCTCTATCATGCCTGCCATATACAGGAGTTATTGGATACTTGATCTGTAGTTAGTGGGAGCCTACACAGTAGCTTTTGATGATCTATAAGCATGCGCTTACATTCGCCGCCATCAACTCAATGTTGTGGCAATTGAATCAATTGCATGTGCAGATTCATCGAAGCCCATGGGTGGGTGTAAGACTTGGTGAATAAGTCAATCAACAATTAACAGCGCGAATTACAATGCCGCACGTGACCGCCACTCATCTCTGTAAAGGCGGCTGATCTTTACTTTGTGAAACCCGCCTTGGAAACACACGCGTGATGGCAATCAGCGCTTAGTTGTGAGCAGTATCCGCTGTTATCCTTCGTGAATCGTCAGCAATCGCCATGGAATTGCCAACGTGAAGTCAATTGATTTCCATAAAACTCACCTTTACTTACAGAACACATACGAGAGAATCGATTTCTATCTTTATTATAATTCACCAAAGCGAATGTGGCACATACGTCAACAGGAAAAGTTGTACATCCATAAAAGGTGATCGATCACGTTTGGTTTCGTTATGATACTGTCAGTGAACATCATTTACCGAATCGTCCACCCAATCTTCAAGAGGGTCTCGGATTTGTGTTTACCTTTCCTATAATTTGTACACCGATCGGGTTTTTGTATTGTTGCTTTCAAGTTCTGACTCGCCCCGACTGGATATCTATGTTAAAGAGCTTTATAGCTAATCGGATTCGTCAGTATACATAAATATTCAGATTCTGATATAGAGGCACTGATCACGCGGTCCCCTCGTGTGGGCCCTCACACGGGGCTGCCGGCTATTGCGCGCATTTCCCATCGCAGCTGGCAATGCAGAGACATAGCGATGTATGAATGTTGAACTTCTTTCGCACCGTACGTAGCCAACCGTGCTAATCGGAGGTGCGGGGGAAGGACACCACACGAAACACAAGGCAGAGATAGAGAGACGGAGACAGAAAGATGCAGGGGCAGACAGAGACTGTCACAGGGGGAAGACATACAGACACAGGGGCAGACAGAGATACACTGCAGCAGACAGAGACACACCCAGAGGGGCAGACAGAGACACACAGAGACACACACGGAGAGGGGCAGAGACGGAGAGAGGCGCAGACTGAGCGAGCCAGGGGCGCAGAGGGGACCGCGTACTCACAGGAAGGTGGTGAGCGGGCTGATGCCCGCGGGGAGGCACGTGAGCCCCAGCTCGGAGCAGTCGACTCTGAGGACGCGGGGCTCCTCCTGGCAGCGGCATCGCGGGGGGCAGCGGCCCCCTTCACCCGGGCGAGCCCCGCAGCTCGTCCCACACAGCACCAGCAGCAGCAGCAGCAGCAGGGACATCACCGGCTTCCGCGGCGAGACTGGCATGGCTCTCCGTTGCGTATGTGTCTCTCTATGTATCTGCCTCTCCAGCTGCTTGCCCTTGGCTGTGGCTGTCGGCGAGTTTGTTACCTGTTGCTAACAACCCGCGCCTCTCGGTGGGAGAGAGAGAGAGAGAGGCAGCTTGCGAGAAGAAGCGACGTGTCGCACGCGTGTTGTGCGCTCGAGACGCGGAGTCGCACTGGGTAAACCGAGTCGCTGGTTGACACACGCGCGAGAGGGAGGGAGATTACGTCGGGCGTCAAGAATGAAGCGCGTCCACTCGTGTACCTATGGCCGTGTGCCCTACACACACACGCGCGCACACGTGTGCCCTACACACACACACGCGCACACGTGTGCCCTACACACACACGCACGTGTGGTGTACACACGCAGCAGCAGCGTGCTTACAGCTGAGACTCGTGTTCGCCGCTCGCCCTGCACTTTACTTTATAGGAGCGCAAAGTGGAACATTGCGCATCGTCGCACGATTGGCCCCACGCCCCTATATATACACACACACACCCCGCACACACACGCGGGCAGATCGGCGCGGTGCAAGGCTGCTCTCCATTGGCTCTCGCGCTCCGACACTCGCAAGCACGCGGGATGCCGCGGGGGCCGATGTGCCGATGTGCCATTCTCTCTGCTTCTTCATCTTCTTCTTTCCGGCACTCAGAAGAGACGCATCTCTCTCTCTTTCACACGCACACAGCGACAGAGATCCCGCCCGTAGGAGCCTTTGGCAGACTCCCACACTCTTTGGTTCTTGCAGCGTGCTACAATTAATTGTAAAGCCACGTGACTTTGCCGAAAAGAACCACAGTGTGGATTCCCTGTAGTCACGAAAAACTTCAAATCTATAGATTCTTTGCTGTTTACCAGCACCCATAAAGCACGTCACGGCACACACGAGGGGACGGGTGATGTTAACGCGCCCGCAACCAGGCTCTCGTTTAATAAGGCTGAGTCGACCTAGGGGAGCCCCAGGATCGGTTCGAGTATTCGCCACTGTTATTGGTCGTGAGCGGGAATGGAACTCGGCTCGCCGGGTTCGTAGCGCAGCGCGCTAACCACTGCACTACCGCTCCCCACAAAAAAACAAAGATCCCCTGTACAGTCTAAAGAGAGTGTTGGGGCAAGTATTGTTCACGAGCACACAAGTGTCCTGCGTGCGGCCTCGAGATACAAGCGGCAACAAGGGGTCGTGGCTTCGCCTGGTGTGTTGGATCGTGCCTCCAGAGAGAGAGAGAGAGACACGCGCACACGCAATGCGCCTGTGCAACACGCGTGCGCAACACGGCACGCCTGCACAACACGGCACGCGTGCACAACACGGCACGCGTGCACAACACGGCACGCGTTAACGCGTTAACGCGTTAACGGCACCGCCGCCGTGGAACAAGCGGACTCTATTCAGCTTCGGAATATAAAATAACAATTAATTGTAGCACGCTGCTTTTTATATTCATATTCTTGGTTCTTTTGGTAAAGTCACGTAGAAGGGAAATAATACAATAATAAAATGCTGCTTTTTGTTCGTTCCCAAACGCCATACGACGGAGTACAAGGAATACCGTAAGTAATGTACACGTAAGCAAGTGAACGAAAAGCCCATATCACGCACCTACATACACAAAAAAAAACAGAGACAAAGATCCCCCGTATAGCCTTTACAGACTGTTGGTGTTTGTTGGCCGTGTGCGGGAATCGAACTCGGGTCGCCAGCTTCGTAGCGCAATGCAACAAAACTGCACCGCGGCTCCCCGTGTGTCCATTTGACAAAGACAAAGATGCCGTCATGTATTTCACAGACTGTTGGGGCAAGTGCTGTTAGCGAGTAGCACCTATGAAGGCCGGCACAGCACACGAGGGGCTGCGGATGACCAGCACCACGCCCGGCCGCCTTTGTCTCCCGTAGTACGCTGTTTACACGCCGCACCAGGTACTTATTTGAGGCTGAGTCGACCTAGGGGAGGCCCAGGACCGGTTCAGATAATCGCCACCGGTGTTGGCCGTGAGCGAGAATCGAACTCGGGTCGCACGAGTCCGTAGCGCAGCGCGTCAACCGTTGCGCCACCGCTCCCCACGCACGTACACACGAGTAACGCACGTACGCACGTGTGCACGTGAGTGTATATATATACTCATACACACACACACAGACGGCCACGAAAGATCCCACGCGGTGTGCGATCACGGAGTGACACGTGCGCGTGAAAAGTTAAAGTTTCACTCGTTGCTTGGACAACCCAAATATTCTAGCCTGGTTGTCAACTTCTTGAACAGACGACACTTGAAAAACCCGCTGGATGGAAAATAACATATCCTCTCGACCGGTGCATATTTGAATGTTACATATAAGCTATATGTCAGTTTAACAACGTAGGCTTTCGCGACAAATATTATTCATAATAAAGTATTTTGGGTTAGATCGCGTTATTTATGTATGTGTCGTAACCCTCCACCACCCGACACGGCCAAACAGTAAACAATGTGTCACGTTTACAAAAGGACAAATAATTCACCGGTGTGTTGAAGAGCGAATCGACATCATTTACAATTTGAGTAGTACGACGTTTCGCTGGTAATTACAATCAGCTTCATCGGGCAAGAATGGTGAAGCTTCCCTGTTGCTCCCGGTCTGAAATAGAGCAGCAGCAGGGTGATGTCATCATTTAATTCAATATGGTGCAGTGATTCTAGGCGGAGAGGGGGAGGGTATTGTATCATGAAGCTATACGTAAATGTAATTGTGGCTTGTGTGTAGCGTACGAAATGAAATCCGCGCACCAACTCAAGCCCACGAACCGCTCTCGCGCACGCAGAGACCAGGAGAGCACCACCACCACTGTAGACTCCCCTGTGCACCACCACCACCACCACTACTATAGACTCCCCTGTGCACCACCACCACCACCACTACTATAGACTCCCCTGGGCACCACCACTATAGACTCCCCTGTGCACCACCACCACCACTATAGACTCCCCTGTGCACCACCACTATAGACTCCCATGTGCACCACCACTGTAGACTCCCCTGTGCACCACCACCACCACCACTATAGACTCCCCTGGGCACCACCACCACCACTACTATAGACTCCCCTGGGCACCACCACTATAGACTCCCATGTGCACCACCACCACCACTATAGACTCCCCTGTGTACCACCACCACCACCACTATAGACTCCCCTGTGCACCACCACCACCACTACTATAGACTCCCCTGGGCACCACCACCACCACTACTATAGACTCCCCTGGGCACCACCACCACTATAGACTCCCCTGTGCACCACCACCACCACTACTATAGACTCCCCTGGGCACCACCACCACCACTACTATAGACTCCCCTGTGCACCACCACTATAGACTCCCCTGGGCACCACCACCACCACTATAGACTCCCATGTGCACCACCACCACCACCACTATAGACTCCCCTGTGCACCACCACCACCACTATAGACTCCCCTGTGCACCACCACTGTAGACTCCCATGTGCACCACCACCACCACCACTATAGACTCCCCTGGGCACCACCACTATAGACTCCCATGTGCACCACCACCACCACCACTATAGACTCCCCTGTGCACCACCACCACCACCACTATAGACTCCCCTGTGCACCACCACCACCACCACTATAGACTCCCCTGTGCACCACCACCACCACTACTATAGACTCCCCTGGGCACCACCACCACCACTACTATAGACTCCCCTGGGCACCACCACTATAGACTCCCATGTGCACCACCACCACTACTATAGACTCCCCTGAGCACCACCACCACCACTATAGACTCCCTTGTGCACCACCACCACTATAGACTCCCCTGAGCACCACCACCACCACTATAGACTCCCCTGTGCACCACCACCACTATAGACTCTGCACGTGTACGTAGACTTGCATGTACACGCGACCCGCGATAATTATCTGAGTTTATCATCCAAGGCGACAGAGATGGCTCTGCCGGGTGTATGTTTGGAGGTGAATACGAATTGTTGACAGCTTTTGATCCTATCGCCGAGTCGGAGGGGACTTCCAGTCAAAACTAAAAATTTTACACGTAGCCCTAATCTTTCATAATGAATGGGGATTATTGTTTGGGCGAAAATGGCAGGCACCGCGCGTCATGTAAACTACCGACTATTTTTAAAACTTAATGGCAGATATCCTGGAGTCAGAGGGGAAAAAACCCGATAATTACCGAATGCGCTGACGGTTTGGTGGAGAGGTCACAACGGACGTGGATTTGTTGGCAATATTTAAAGAAACCGAGTTGGTGGTGTTAATGAATGCTGCTTAAATATTCGTCCGATCGAAAGAACAAAACCACAATCTTCCAAGTGTTAGACCCCCGCTGCACATTCACACGCAGAGCAAAATTTTAGTTGATTTAATCTGCAAGAGCAATCTGGCTCCGTGGACGTGTTGATTTGTCGTCTCGGGAGTGGTGCGTTAAGGGGCGGGAAACTCGCCACCACTACCGCCACCACCACCACCGCTACCACCGCCGCCGCCGCCACCACCACCGCCACCGTCACCACCGCCACCACCCCCACCAACATCGCCACAACCACCACCACCACCACAGCCACCGCCACCACAACCGCCACCACCGTCGCCACCACCGCCACAACCGCCGCCGTGGCCGCCGCGTCTCACTTCAGCAACTATTTCGCTCCGTTTGTCGCCCCAGATACGATCCCCCCCCCCCCCCCTCTGCAACAACACGACTGGCGCCGCCACTGAAGCTAGAAGCGCAGATGGTTCGCGGCGCACACGAGGAGTTGCCTGCACGGAGCCGGGTGCCATGAACAAATCCGTTTAAAAAGTGGCACTTGAGCGCGCGCGTGACCACGTCCGCAGTACGTCGTTGTCGTCGTCGTCATCATCAACAATCCACTGCATTCGTCGCTAAGCCGCCGCCATCTCTCAATGAGTGCGCGATGCAATGCTCCACTAACGCGTGCGCACGAGCTGATTCAACGCGGCATGGTGCCGCACCTGCCGAGAAGAGTCGTGCACGTGCCCTGGAAGGGAATGCGTCAAATGTGTGGTCATTTTCTTTTCTTGCAGCGAACGTATTGTTCATGCAACGTATTGAATCCTCGTAATTAGATTTAATTTCCTTCAAGCAACATTACATGACTCATGGAGGCCCATCGTTGCCGTTCGGCGTGGGGTTATGATGCGTTTTGAGTTCTCGCATTAACCACCCCCTCCCCCCCCCAGCTCACCAATGAACGCTGCGAGGCACGAGCAGGAAACGGGTGAACACGTTGAGTGGCAATGACAAAAGCAGACGTCGTGAGCATGGGCTGTCGATGAACGATGTAATGGCTCCTGAATGCGTACACGTGGACACAGCGGGCGGTGACCGAGGCTCCATATAAAAATGAGTTCACTGCGTATATTGTTTTCTCGGGCATGGTGGCAGAAATTTGTTCGTGAGATAAATTCCAATATCGAGTTCTGCTTGCCACGACGGCTTCAGGAGAGAGAGAGATAGTTCGTGTCGTTCAGGTTGAATAAGCTTCTGACGACAGTGGTTTACTGCACGGTCCGTAGTTTGGGTTGCGCACTACAGTACTGAACCGTGGCTTGTCTTTGATGTTTGCATGTATGAAGGAGATGTGCACATCGGCCTGCCGATGTTCCCACCAGTGTCTGCGAGGAGGGTCAAGGCCAGGAGGCGTTATGTTCGGATTCTCGAACAGGGGCCGGCAACCAGAATAACAAGAAGAAACATTTTTTTTATAATTCGGTAAAAAAACAAAACTCAATATTTCAAGAGCCGCAATGCAATGTGAATAACGTCGCGAAGCAGTTCCTTAAAGAGCCGTAGGTTGCCGTCCCCTGGTCTCGAACGAGGTGCTTATACTGGAACGTCCGCGTTTTTTTTTAAATACCTGCATCAAAAAGAATGTATACATAGAAGAGAAGGGAACTCCACCACAGAGGAAGGAGGGAGTAGAGGGGAGCGCCAGACGGCTGGATTCCAGTCGTCAGCAATGCGGCGGGCAGAGCCGCACGGCTTGACGGCGACTGGTCGTGCGTGGCTCTAGCGGCGCACGGAGAAGAGTTGGGCACGTCGTGTGACCTCGCTCCCCGCGTGGATGGATCGTCCCACAGGGCCACTCACGACAGGCAAACATCACGGGATTGTTCTTGGCATCACGTCGACTTCAATCGCAATCCTAATTTAATTTATATCGCGCCTGATTCAAGGTGCTGAATGGAGAGTTAGCAATTTGTCCAGCGGTACTCTGTGATGATATGACATGATGAGTTGATGAGGATGGTGAATGTGATGATGACGATGCGTGAAATAAACGCTGATGAGAGTGACAATGAGTGGTTGATAATAATGAGTGTGACGAATGGGTTAGAGAAGCGGGAAAGAGGGATGGAGTTAATGGTGGGGAAGGGAAGGGGAAGAGGACTTTGGGTAATCAAGGGGAAGTGAGTTTAAGGGAAGAACGAACAATAGACAGGGAGGCTTATTGTTTGACGTGTTCGGGCAGTAGCATTAATTAATCATTCTGCCGCTGCGTTTGCGTCGGCGAAATGTGCCTCGCGTCGATTAATTACGCTTCACAAGTAAGCGTGGTATTAGGGCCGTTGAAGATAATCACGTGACTATGATTATACAACGCAATGATTGGTATTAGACTTGAATGTAACACAGATGTTCAGATTCATGATAAGAAACGGGAACACCTGACAGTTGCACAACCACTTGTTGACGCAGTGTTACAGCCTCGACGCATCAGCCGATCGCAATTCGTGTTGTTGTTTGTTTCTAGCACGCGCTTTAACGAACACAATCCGTAGATGTGTTCGTACGTACGACGCATTATTCCACGTGATGAGCCACTTTGTTGACCTATCATTTGTGGCCAGAGCACTTCTGAATGAGAAGCGACGAGCTCAGTGGGCTTTATCACCTGGTAAAATAAACATAGTTATGTTTTAGTGATTTACTTACCTCTTTCTATACTTTGCACTCCTATCGTGGTTTGTTTTGTATTGTTTGTTTGTTGTTTTGTAACATTCTGACCCGCCCCTACTGAACATCTGCAAAAAAAGAGCTTTGCAGCTCATCGGATTCCTCCGGTATAAATAGAGATTCCGATTTCGAATTGGACTTCCACGAAAACCTGCATTCTCGGCAAGTTGGAATACACGCAATGCGAACGCGACACAATCCACTTCGCAAGCAGCGAGGTGTCTCGCTGCTTGCGAATTCTTGAGCGAGCTCTGCTTTGCGCAAAGGGCAGGGGGTGTCGAGGAGAGCGCCTGAAACGATGGAATCGTCGCCACCTGCGAAGGCTGAACGATTTCGAAATGTTGTTTTGTTGTTGCTGGTGTTGTTGTTCCATTTAAGCAGTCTCGAGTAACTCGCGCGTCTATTAATCTTTTACTTCATTAATGCAGCGGGGGATTGGGGGAACACGAACTCAACGTATTTTTAACTTTGAAGGTTTGATTTGTCAGAGTGCCAAGGTGTGCGATCTTAATCGGGGCTGCTGCTGCTGTTGTTGCTGCTGTTGTTGCCTGAGCCGCGAAGTTCAGCGTCTCTTAAGCGAGCCTCTTCTCAACCAGCCACTCCGTCAACCGCAACCTCCTTCACACGGAGACCATATGTGCACATCCACGAACTACACGCAAAGTTTATTATTTCCGTTTACAAAAAGAAAAGAAAAAGCAACGCAATGCCTGACTGCGGTGCTTCGCAACCGGCGTGCAGCGACAGAGTCGCAGATGTGGTCGTGGTATTTTAAGAAGTGTAGGAAATCATCTTCTTGGTTCTTTCGGTAAAGTCACGTAGAAGGGAAGTAATAAAAGAATAAAAATAAAACACAATAAAATAATAATATAATAATATAATAAAATAATATTTTATTTTTATTATTTTATTACTTCCCTTCTACGTGATGACTTTACCGAAAGAACCAAGAAGATGAATCCCTGCAGTCACGAAAGCTTTAAATCGAAATTTAAGTGTAGGAAAATGAAATACTCGCACTGATTACAAAAACTCGGACAGACGAAACTCCTCCGTGCCGCTCAGTTGCCGATCCAGCAGCCACCACACCACCACCTCGCACCCTCCCATTGGTCGTCCCCGCGCAGCACGGCAGCAGCAGACAGCCGTCAGCACCCCCACGGGGCCCTCTCAACTCCCAGGGTCGCGAATCGGACAAGCGGTGTGCCACGAAGATGGAGATCGAGCTTGCAAGTGTGATTGCCGTTTTACAACTTTGGGCGCGTTTGGGCATTACGTGTTTGGCGACACGACTTTCCACACCCCCCCCCCCCCCCCGCGGTTAATCAGAACATTCTACTACTCCTGTAGAGAGGGGTTGTATGTTTAGCAAGTGTATTTGTGTGTAGGCTATGCTAACAACTCTCAACGCTCGCTTCCCGGGACTCTCAGTCCAACTGAACACTTGCACAACTCCGTGAATTTGAATGTATACACATACTCTCTACACGAAGATCCCCCGTATCGCCTGAACAGACTGTTGGGGCAAGTGCTGTTAGCGAGCACCTATTATGCCGGCACGGCACACGAGGGGGTAGGTGGCCCACACCACGCCCGGCCGCCTTTGTCTCCCAAGTGGCGATGTTTACACCGTACCAGGTACTCATTTGAGGCTGAGTCGATCTAGGGGAAGCCCAGGACCGGTTCAGATAATCGTCATTGGGCTTGCACAGACAGAGGGGACTTGTATTATACATTTTAGTTTCCAACTGCTTGCACGTCTTATCGCATTGGGAGATATGCACTCGTGAATACAAACGTTGGGTATTAATTACACTCGAAGCGAAGGAAGCAATACCGTTTGGTTTTCAATGGGGCAGTGTAAGGTCGCTGCGGCAGCAGGATAATGGATGTTATTGTGCGCTAGCACAGTGGTTACCCCGCTACGCATGCCACGTGGGTTTGAGTCCAGGCCACGGCTAACATCAGTGGCGAGTGATTATGAACGTCTTCCCTTCGTCGATTCAGCCTGAAAATGAATGCATTGCGCGGTGTGGGAACATCCATCCTGGGGAGATAAAGACAGCCGGGCGTGATTCTGGCCATGCCGGTCTTAACAGGTGCTCGCTAACAACGCTATCAGCCAACAGTCTATGAGGCTATAATTCGTGGAATTCGCTGGCCCCATAGACTAATACAACGTACCCAGCAAGATATTGCATGCGGCGTTAACAGGCGAGTGGTGTTAGTCGACAAATCAATTGTTTTGATGAGGGGTAAATACAGCATTAGCCACAAATGGATCCCTGGTTCTCGTATGGAAGGAGTAAAGCTGCTCTAATCTTCTTAGTTTTTACCCGAGGTTCTTCACATGTAAAGGCAACCGATGCAGATTCCCATCGGGTGGGAGATGTTTTTTTGGCTGGTGCAGAGATCCTGTTGATGTCACGGTTGAGTCTGCGGTTCTGAGAAAAAAAACAATAACACTCCTGCCATGGAAAAAAAGTTATGTGTATCGGTTCGTGCTGGAGAGTTAGGAGAATGCTTTCGTGTGATATATTACGTCTCCTTTGTGCTGGTTGACTCATTTCCAAAGTCAAACTTTTGGGGCTAAGGAGTATGCTTGTGGCATCTCGTACACATTTTGTACAGGACATCTACTCGATGTATTTTTCACTACATGATACATGGGGGGGGGTTACCGGTGACCTGTTGTTTTTATTACAATAATTTCATATTTCACTTTCTAAGAATTGATTACAGGCTTCGAACACGGTGGTGTGTTTAGTGTTATAGGTCATGATGGTCTGCTGTTGCTTTTTCATCTGCCCTATTCCATATCCTCGGGGTATTTTCTCCCCCGACCTTTAAGCGTGTGATCGTTCAAGCAAATACACTCCTTATTTAGCATCACCATTGGTAGGCTGGCGCATGGAACATTTTTAGACAACACCTTGAGAAACGAACGAATGAAGGAACCATCCATGACGAACTTGGAACGGCAAGGCCTTAAGTCATCCAGCAGTGGATTGACAAAATAAATGTAAAACACGAACACTGCAAATGCCAAGCATGATGATATTGTTTCTCTTCTACGTGACTTTACCGAAATAACCAAGAATATGATGTATACTTCCAGTCGTATTAGATTATAATAAAAAAAAACTACAAGTTTTGCTAGCTGCCTAGCTGGTCGGACGGTTACGTACTGAGGACGTGCACATTGCTTGTAATATATGAAAGTACAAAGAGTACAATTCGCCTTCTATATTGTACAGCCACTGTCGAGTTAGTCATTCATATTATAATAAAATAAGCTACACTACACATTTGTATTAATAGAGTGCTGTATTGCAGTACGGCGTTGTGTATTAAACCACCACCTGTTCTCCAAATCCCATGCTAGTCCGGCTCCAGTTCCTCTCGAATGGAGGGGGGAGGGGGTCAGTAAAGTTCGTGTGTGGGGGGCCAATGTAGCGGTGATGTATCGCTAGAGAAGCGTGAACTGGGGCGGGCCACGTGGACATCATTTTAGCTGGCCATGCAACAAAGACGGTCACCACATCGCGCGATTTCAGATGCGCTTCTGCGGCCGTCTGGAACGCTCTTCCTTCTGATATTGGGAAGCCACTGGAGCAATGCACTTTCAAGTCTAAATTGAAAACTCATTTCTCTAGAACTGATTTTTGTGTTTAGTTTGTTTTTCTTCCCCCCGCACCGACAATTAGCACGGTTGGCTACATACGGTGCGAAAGACGATTAACACACATACATTTGGCAGAACACGGCTCTGCAACCCAGCACCCTCCTAGCGTCGAGGAAAATGTATTCTGAAAATAAAAAAGTGTCACCATTCGACTTGGCAATTCCGCACGCTGCCGCGACCACCGCTGTCTCTCAACACCTTGAGATGGTCTCAAGAGTTGGGCGCGAGGCTACGTCGTCGTTGTTTTTATTATCGAAAACACAGGACATGTACGCATATCGTGGGTTCCACCACTCGTTACAGGATTCAAGTAACGTATATACCTGTGTATAGAGAGATAATTAAATGAGCCACGTTGTTAACACAGAAAATAATATAGTGTGACTCTACCGGCATCCATGGAATATGTGTACCATTACCAACCACTGTATCACTATACTACTGGTGAATAAATACACGGTGATGCCCGTTACCCACCAAACACCCACGAAAATACCGAACGCACGCGACTATTTCTACACGTTACATATATGTGCGTTGCTTCAACAGTAAAAGTCGTGGGAGTCGTCTTCACGATATCCAGGGATCAAGAACGAAGACCTAGAAAGGCCAGATAGTGACAAATTGTCAGGGCAGACCCTTTGGAGGTCGTTACGGATTCTGGCCGTGGGGCAGAACGCGTTGGCGATGATTGGTTGGTGGTTGTGAAGGTGACAGCAAGCGGCTTTTGCCACGGTGACATCGTGAACTTTTCAGCAGGACAAACATTTTTTAACATTGCGAATGCCTGCCCTCCGCGCGTTCTCCGGGCTGTCCCGGGCTGTCCGATTCGAAGTGCCTCACCAAGCCAGGTCACGCGGCGGCGAGGACGACTGAGCGCGACCACTGATGGATGCTCGCGCGCACGCAGATGTCGGGAAAGGCCGAATTTGCCCATGGTTCATCATCACGGCGTGTTACGCGGCACGGGCAGCACGGCCCGCTTGCTGCTGCTACACGCTGCATGCGAATGAAGAGGCGAGGTTACAAATAAATAACCACAGCAGCGGACACAGCGATTCGGCAAATGAGAGAGAGGGGAGAGAGAGAACAACGTTATGAATCTAAGGAGTCTCGAACGTTTTCGTTTGTTTTATATAGGCCCCTGTGACGACGCGTCTTTTATTTCATCCGTCCAAGAAACCCAAGTGCTCGCAGCTGCAGCCCCAGTCGGTGCCTTGCATCTGCGGAGTGAACATTCGCGCTT
Organism: Lethenteron reissneri; assembly: GCF_015708825.2. NCBI lineage: Eukaryota > Metazoa > Chordata > Hyperoartia > Petromyzontiformes > Petromyzontidae > Lethenteron > Lethenteron reissneri. The sequence continues at coordinate 14,018,540 of NC_083811.1, forward strand.
CCATTAGGCGGCCTCTTAACCACATTACGCCGCGCCGAATGCGGCCCGCACGAGTGACATTTTAAAGGTTACTCGCCCGGTGGTTTTAATGCACCAATTAGACCTTGAAACGACACCGCCAGTGCCTTTGTGTGTGTGTGTGTCAAGTGCATATGGGGAGTGGTTGGACAAGCCCTCGATCCCCACTAGGGAGACAAAGACGGCCGGGCGTTCTTCTGGCCACCCACTCCCTGGTGTGCTGTATTGGCCTTCATAGGTGCTCACTAAGAGCATTTGCCCCAACAGTTTGATGAAGGCTATACTGGGGATCGTTGTCTGTGTTCGTCGAGTTTGTATACAGTCCTGTGACTATATTTACATCACATATCCTTGTTTCTACGATGCTACAGCTGCGATTAAATTAGCCCCTTCAAAAAATTCACATCGAATCACGCGCCACGTCATCGCACAACTCCAAAACAAAATGTGCAGAGGCACGGTCAAAGTTCAAACACTGTTCCCGATACAGGCGTTGTGCATGTGCAAGTGGCTTGCGGATTAATTACAGTTGAAAGTGCAACTCAAAATAGGCCTACAGGTCGTCCCCGTTCATTGAAATCCAAGACACGTGCGTTCGTCAATGTAGCATTGACGAGCGTATCTATCAATGGTTAATTCGACTGGGGCAATTAGAGCTTAATTCTAAACTAAACGCTGTTTTTTCATTTTACCAGGTAAGGCTCACTGAGCTCTATAGCTCTTTTTCAGAAGCGACCTTGCCATAAATGATACCCCAACGAAGTGGCTTATAGTGTGGAAATGTATAGCACCCAAATACTCTAAATGCGTGTTGTTTCTGAATGTGGAGGGGAAAACCGGACGACAAGGAGAACAATTCACGCGACCACGGGGAGAGAGACATGCAATCTCCAAATATGCAGCAAGCGTCAGGGTCGGGATCGAACTCACGGACCTCATGTATACCAGGCGAGGGAGTTAACATCTCGCCACCGCGGCGCCCATTGTGGGGAGACCTTTGTGGGATACCCTGTCCTCTTGAATTGGTGTGTGTATAACTTTACCAAACAACACAGACAAACGTATCAAAAAAAGAACTGTCCAGAATTATGCAAACACCACCAGCAGTTCCTGAAGAACCCCCTTTTTGTCACGAAAAAAAGTCATCCACACATACATTTTTCAATGTGCCGATATGCTTTGTTAAGCAAATGCAGGTGTCTAGTGCCGCCTAGTGGCTGAACATCTGTCTCCCACAATTATAAGCTGGGTGCAATTTTGGCTGGGGCACGCGAGATTTTCACCATACGTTAATAATACGCGATTATGATAGACAGCTGCTGCTTTTTACACAAGAGGTTTACTTGAAATCGACACCCGTGTTCCTTGTGAAAGATATCAGCTCATATCCTGTTGACATTGGGGCATCATTTCGTGGTCTGATCGGGTGGCCCAGCGGCGTATATCGGTGGCCATCAAACAGACCGACGCATCACTCAGAGAACTCGGTATGTCCAGATCTCTCTCCCACGGTCCCAGATGTACCCTACAGCCACTGCCCAGTCTACGTTAAATCAACTCCCTGCAATTGCATTAAATCGGCAACATGGTTTCGCTTGCGAACAATGAACTTAATACAACGAGAGATTCAATTACACCACAACTTAAACTTATACATTTTTTGGGGCGTTTCTGAATGCAGCCACATATGACACTGTCAGCCAACTGCTCGATCGATCAAAGAGTTGCGCACAGTTCTTGGCTCATGCCAGAAACGTTCAAGGTAATCACGCTGAAACGCGAGATACCCAATGGTGGCCGTCAGTCCCACATATCTTAGTCAAGTTAATCCTCTTCATCCCCTGCGGGACATGAGGCCGCGATGAGTTCCCTCCACTTCTTCCTGTCCTTGGCAACGTGCTGAGCCTCGCCCCAAGAGAGGTCGATCGCTGTCAGCTCGTCTTTCACGGTCTTGCGCCATGTGGCCTTGGGTCTCCCAGGTTTACCTTTGCCCGGTGGTGTCCATCTTCGGGCAATATCTTACAGCACTTTAAATGCGTGCCTGACTCCTGACTGGCTAAGCTCGACAGAGTCACAACCCCACGTGAAGGGCGTAGCCTTGTTCCTCTGTCCCACGTTTCCACGACCAGTTACAATGCGGACCAGAACCACCACGCTGGGGCCTGGCTCCTGTCATAGCCGTGCTGAGCAGAGTGGCCTCGTCCCTTCTAGCCGGAGCAGAGTTGCCACCTATCCGGGAATTGTCATCTGTATCGGGTGGCACGAATCGATTTCTACAAGGATTTGGTATCGTTGACTGTGCAGAACTTATTTGAGGATACTGCACGGATTCGATAGACCCAGGCCAACAGGGCTATGTCCGCGGTTCGGTCTGTGGAAAAGGTTGCAACCCTAAGCCGGTGCCCATCAGTCACCACACTTAAACGGGGCAGCTGGGGACAGGAGGTCAGACGTTTCTATACATTCTCATTGCACACACACTCACTTGGGTAAGGGCCGCAATTAAGTATTCATGCTTGCATCTAACACAAAAGCTAAGTTACTTTTTTTTATTTGTGGTAATGTTGTAATGATTACAAAAGTTTGTTTGCAAAGTTTCCGTAGAACAATTGAACTGCTCTAACAAAACGGAAGGTTTGAAAAGAACACCCTATCATTTCTAAATGCAGTACATGCAATCGTGGTGAGAATTGTGAAGGACTCGGCTCCCAGAGCACGGACTCATCGGTGTGGGCAGCCGAGTTATGGAGGCCATGTGCTGAAACAAGCTATCGGCAGCAGCCATCATGACGGCCATGCCCTGATTACATTCATCATCGTGAAATTCTAACAGAGTCCATGACGAGAAACGTTGGGGAAGGTTGCGCAATGACAGTAGTGGCCGTGACCCGCACGGGGAAGCATCATGGGTCACCTGCTGGGGGCAGGCCCTCTTGCCGTCACACAGAGGACCTCCCAGACCATGACCATGCCCGTACTCCCGAAGCGTGGGTGACAGACGTGCGATGTGGTCACCTCGCGTGATTCACGGACTTTGATGGTCTTATACACACCTTTGTAATATGGGGCGTCACGTTGGCGAGATGTTATCTCCCTCGCCTGGTATGCAGGACATCGTGGGTTTGATCCCGACCCTCAGGCCTGTTGATGTATATTTGGAGTTCGCATGTCTCACTCTCCCCGTGGTCGCGTACAACTAATGGACGAACCTGTGATGCGTGAATTAAGTGCAAGACAAATTGGCGAGAGGAAATAATGATGAATGGATTGGATGGCTGGGGAATGAGTGGTAGCCATAGGGAGAGATTGTACAGAGGGAGTAGGAACGGTAGTGGGTAGAAGAGGGAAATTAGGGGTTATAAGTGATGATGTGGAGAGTTAGAAGGGGGAGATTAGGTGGTCGTAAGATAAGCCATGGAAAAAAAGTTAATTTTGAGGGAGAAGCAGAAACTAGTGAGCAAAGGTGGCTGCTTAATGTTTGTTTGAGTGAAGGGGGGCGAGAAGAGAGAGAGAGAGCGAACGCGTCGATTGAGCACAAGGAGGAGGGGCAGAGAGATTTACAAATATTAAATAAAAAACTGGGGAAAACATAGACATAGAGAGAGAGGGAAGGGGTAAGAAGGAGGAGAGAAGAGCGTAAAATCTTTCGTGAAATCTTTCGTTTAAAAAAAAACCGAAATGATGAACGAAGCAAAGTGCCAACTACACCGAGCATCTTCTTGTTTCCTCTGATCGTAAAAAAAGAGAGACGACAACGATTGAGAACGTAGAGGGTGATAAGGGCGATAGAAGGATACAAGAGTGTCAACATTGGCTGGGGCAAGACCATAAATAACATTGTTTAGTTTGTGTTGTCTTGACTCCATCATCATCATCAGCAGCAGCGGGTATTGTTCTTTCCCTGCTGCATGGAAGCCTCCCCAAGCCTCAGTCACCTCTCGCGAACCTGAGCTATGATAATAATCCCCGCGAGGAGATTTACATTTGGGCTTGTCTTGTTACAGTAATGTACGGTCACTCGCATATTTTAATGATGGTGATGATCTTTTGTTTTTACATTGAATAATGATGCAGTGCGGGCTATATTAGGTTGATGGATTTCGTGGCATCATTGCACGCATTTATATACATTTGTGCGGACTGTGGATGTGCACGTTAAGTGACATTAGGGAGTAGCCAATTAGGTCGGAGCTTAGAGAGGGAACAGCGGGAGTCGAGGGCTTTTGGGAGACAATCAGATACTTTGCCGGGAGCCATCTGGCAGAGCGCCAAAAGGAAGAGCGGCATGAATCAGTGTGACCGCAAAGAGCAGTTGTGACTGTGAACCTGGGAACGACTCCCTACGGCTCTGTTGCCTTTATGATAAAGTTAGACTTTGGGGGGTATCCCGTGGTCCTCAATAAGCTGCGGATGAAACTATTTCTTTCTTCTAACGAATATCTTATCCACTGTGAATAATAAAGTAATGATCGTACTTTCATATATGTATTACAGAGGCAGCATCGAGAGTGAAAGCCTGCTACAGCCCATACAGATCTCACCCTCCTCCTGTGTCCGTCTGGGTGGTACGAATCCTGGCACCATTAACGCCCAAATCCATAAAATTCTCAGTTCCTTCAAGGATGATGATGATGATAATAATAAGCATTGCTCCTGCACATATCGCACAATGCAATGGATTTAAGTAGAAAACAACATACCATTTGACTATGTAGTAAAGGGCCGTCCATAAATGACGTGACGCACCGAGGGGGGGAGGGGGGTCAGACATTTGTGACGATGTGTGACGAGGGGGGGGAGGGGGGGGTTTGAGAAATGTAACGTCACATCAAAATGCGCAACTTTAAATAAATATTAATTAAATAGAATTGTTATAACACTAATTTTGATTAATTTTCATTATTAACTATTTAATTTTTAATTTACTAAGGTCTCCTTTTATTTATTCCATGAAGGAGCATTTTGCTTCTCCATGGGAGAATGGAGAAATATACATTTTGTAATTTTTTTCAATGATTGTTGTTTGATTCTAATGATTCTACCAGGGCTTTTCATTCTGTGGAATGAATGTGATTGTTATAATCGTACCCTCCATTTTGCTTCGTTCTACTGCAAAGTTTCAAGTATTTTTTTATAGTTATAATTACTTTTAATATTTTGTAATTATAAGAGAACTTCAACATAATATTCTGTTAGACGTTGAATATAATTTAAGCTTTCCAGCGCCTACTTTTTAATACATGTTTTGTCCTACAACATCAGAGTGCAGCGCCACATTAAATAAGCACTACAATGACAATAGTTTAAAGTGATTTGAAAAATGTTTTATTTTCAAAATGGAAATATGGTTTTTGAGGGGGGGGGGGGCAGAGCTTTGTGACGTCATATTTCAGGGGGGTTTGACTTTTTGTGACGCCGTGTGACGAGGGGGGGAGGGGGGTCAAAAATCGGTCAAAATCGCGTGACGTCATTTATGGACGGCCCCTAATGTTGTCTGGTATTTGACAGACTAGACAAGCCACTTTGGAAGTATAGGCAGGCCAACGTTAGTGCTAAAAGAGAGGCATTTTGAGTCACGAGTAATGGTTCTCTTACCATAAGGGTCATAGAGATAAACTTTAACGGAGCAAAATGAAATGAGCTCCTGGGCTTTGAATGCATGTGTATGGAGCGGATGAGATCATTTGTTTGGAAGGATGAGGGTTATCAACTTGGAGATTCAGCGTAGATCATCCCGTAAGGGCGGCAGGGGAGGGTGGACCTCTGGCCTCGTGGCTCAGGTTCGTTCCCATGCCAGGCCCAAGGCCCGCACGAATAATTGTGAGTTTCCCACCCAGATTTGTGTCCAATGTTTAAAGAATATCAATCTGCTGGGACGCCAGATGTCGGACAAAGACTGGAATTCAATACAGCATGGTCTGTTGTATATTATAAATGTAGATCAGCACCATCCCGACTAAACCAGTTCCTGTTGCTTCATCGTACCTACCTCACAAATCATGGTAGAGAGAAATATATGGGTACGTCGGAATCCTTATTGATCTCCATCATTAACTCAAACCTATGAACATGTGTTATGCTCTACCTCAGATGTTCAGGAATTCCATGGGAAAAAGCCTTCAATATTACAATGATTTTAATGCCACTAGAGTGAAACCAACGATGGAGACACGTTTATTGGGAATTACGTGGTGTGCCATGGTGGCGAGATGTTATCTCCCTCGCCTGGTATGCAGGACGTCGTGGGTTCGATCCCGATCCTGACGCCTGCTGTATATTTGGAGTTTGCATGTTTCTCTCTCCCCGTGGCCAGGTGGATTTTTCTTCGGGTCCTCCGATTTTCCCCTCCACATTTAGACTCAACGCGCGTTCAGATGATTTGGTTGCTATACATGTCCACATGATGAGAAGCCACTTAGTTGAGCTATCATTTATGGCCAGGTCTCGTCTTAAAAAAAACTGAAGAGCTCAGTGGGCCTTCCTTGGTAAAATAAAACGTGTCGTTTAGTTTAAGTAGCCTCTCAAAGAACCTTCTTGACAGCAGCCCCGATAATGACAATTCATTTTTGAAAAACGCATCAAGTGCCCTGAGTTTAGCCTGATAACGTTTTGTTTCATTAATGCTAAACACGTTTTCTGATCGACATGTGTAGAACAATTCTGGGTATAATAAACCAGCTGGAAGATCCCCAATGTTTCATCAGATGTGGTCCCCATTTCGCTTCAACTCACTGCGCCCAAACTAAACTGTCATAATTGTCTCGTTTAGTATAATTATTGGTCTTGTTCCCCCCCACTCACCGGAACTGCTCCTCCCTGTTTGCCCCCTCGCCCTCAAATCAGCCCTGACCACACACATGACCTCTCTACCCTCCGCTCCCCTTAATTTCCCTGTAATCTCCCCTTTCTTTCATGTTTAAATTCCCTAAATAGCTGCATGCAATCGCTGTTATGGGCGAACCCGATGAAGATGGAAACAACGTGATACGTCACTGGTGTAACATGACATCCGGTTCTCACTCAATTTGTGTCTACACTTGCAGTGGATTTAACAATGACACTGCTAGTGCCAGGCTAAAATCTTTTAAGGAATCATTTATTCTGATTGCACAATATGACAAAAAGGCTGGATGCAAAGTCTCGCCTGTGTTGTTCCTGGATGGCAGGTGATGGGCGGGGCTTGGTGACGTCACCGGCATTATCAGCTGCAGCCCACTGGGCGTGGCTCGTAAGGGGGTTACCTGCCTTCGGAGAGGTTGGATGTGAAGGTGACCCCCCCCCCCCCCAAAAAGTGATCAATCATAATTTTTAGTTGATTAATTTAGAAAGTTGACTCCACATCCCAGCTCCAAATAATACTAATTGTGTTAACTTCAGGGAGAGTAAAAAAAAACCGTCCTGGTAACTACAGGCTTAGTGCTGCTTGGAAGTGAATGATCAAGTAATGCACTGTTTAACTGCACGCCTATGAAGGTCACTATACATCGATGGTGATTGACTGTGAGCAGACAATTACAGCTATGGTATTGCGATATCTTGCAACAAAAAAACGGCAGGATGTACTGGCAATGGTGTGCATGCATAATGTTCAAGCATAATTTAAGTTTAAATACCCTATGAATAACCCAACCGGTAATTATATGCATGATAATTTAAATGCATTCAATAACCCCCCCCGCCCCCCCCGCCGGCCTGTACACCTCATTGGCTTGCAAGTCACAAGATCACATCTACCCCTCTATTTAGGAGCGAAACAGGAGGATTTCTCCACAACTCTGCATGTCGCCTGATGAGGCTGGTTGTAATTACTGGCAAAAAACGTCCTACTCGAATTGTAAATGTTGTGGGTTTACTCTCCAACACACCGGTGTGCTGTGCTAGTAACGAATTTGCAACCCTTACTAATTGGCTGTGTCGGGTGGTGGCGGGTTTAACGACATTTTTATATTTACACGATTTAACCCAAAAGCCGACGTGTAAAACAGAGTTTTATTGTATTTATCAATGAGCTAAGTTCCAGTGGGATGTGTGGAATGTCTGCCGCAGTAGTGACTTATGTGAAGTATCTAGGTGTTTTGAATTGGAATTGTGGGAAGAGGAAATAATATATTTCCCATCATAGTTGCCATTATCAGCCACAAATGATAACCATCAATTGTTATTATGAACAGCATAATCAATTTTAATAGTATCATTATCAACATAATCCTCATAACTGTCATTATAAGGATCACATAATCGCTTTTGTCATAATAATTCTCAAAATCACAATTGTATCAATATTTACCACCACAATTAACTTCACATCGAAATAATATTCTACGAAAAAAAAACAGTTTTTATTTGACCAGCTATGGTTCTCTGAGCTATATAACTCTTTTTCAGAAGCGACATGGCCACAACTGAAAGCTCAACGAAGTGGCTTATCACGTGGAAATTTATAGCAGCCAAATAATGTAAGCACATGTTTCTAATCGTGGAGGGAAAAACGGGAGGACCCGGAGAAAAATCCACGCGACCACGGGGAGAGAGACACCGCAAACTCCAAATATACAGCAGCAGACGTCAGGGTTGGAATCGAACCCACAACATTCAACTGTCTCATGAAAACTCAAGCGTTATCATCACCGAATATTCTAACACTGTAACAAAACCATCGCCGCACTCATTATTGTTATATGACGAGTATATACAGAGACGGGAGTGAACACAAGTTTAATAATTTTTTTAATTCAAGTAGCGCCACGACTACTGTTTCTTGTTCCGCCAGATTGTTTTGATTCCACTCATAAATTAACTTGCACAACATATGAACGACGACAACAACAAAAAAACCCAACACAAGCCTGGGTGCAATGTGCTGTTGCTACGCAGCTCGGCGGATAAACATAGCATCACACGCGGCGCGGCCCATGGCCCACAGGTGGCAATCCTGCGTGAGAGCGAGGAGAGGCTTACACTGTGGAAGGTGCGGTAGGTGTCCCTCTCTCTCTGCATTGAGCCTTGGCGGGAAACCATTGCCTCTGGTGCGGGCCTCGCCCCAAAAAGCTCTTCTTCTGCATTCTTAAGCTGCTCTTTTCTTTCGATTGAAATTGCGAATGTTCTTCTCAGGTTTTGAAAAAGAGAAAGAAAAAAAAGGTTTGCCCGAAGCATTTTTGTCGGTGTTCATGACACGAAGCGTTTCAAAATAAATTTTAATTAGGGAACACTGCAGGGATGGTAATGCAACATAGAATGTGCTGGCACAAAACGGTGCAGTGTGTGCCTAACCAGCATTCGGAATGAGTGGCATGGTGAATCAAAGTTCTTTAAATTATACAGGCGATGGTATGTTATTAAACCATCGCAACTTGAGGAGCTTCTTCACGTTGATGGGGTAAACATTATTCATACCAACTCAAATATCTATGTTGCATACAGTATCTCCTGTCTCATCATTATCAATGCCATTCCCCTGTCGGAGGCTCGTCATTACAGGTTACTCTCCTCACGGTTTTGTCAAACTGTGATCCATGTTGACCCCACCGGGACTCTGTTCGCAGATTTATGGAGTCGCTCGTCACGTGACGAGCTGCTCCTATAATTCGTTAAATATTTGCGCATTGTATGCATGTTGAACTTCTTTCGCGCCGTACGTAGCCACACGTGCTATTTGGAGGTGCGGGATTAATGCAGTCATGTGACTTAAAACTCCCGTAATTAGTGGCATGCTGTCAAATTATTGTCACGGTCCTCTGAAAGTTATAGGGTCCGCAGGGAGGTTCCCCAATGTCGCTGTGGTGACCCTGGATCCAGTGGCCCCAGCTCCAGAGGCTCGAGCTCCGGCTCCACTCCGGCTCTGGAGCCCAACACAGCCCAACTCTCTTCGGAGAAATGCTCCTGAGGGCTCTGCTCTTTGGGGATGGTCACGGCCGAGTGCTGTTCCCTTCTCATTCGCGATGCTTCGACTCCTTCCACGTTAAGAGGTACCTTCAGGCAGTGTTATCTATCCATCCAGCTGAGGTTCTGCTCCTGCTTATAAAAGTGCTGGTAAAAATGTGTGATAATTATCGATTCGTCATCTCCGATTGTGTAGATGATTATTCTCTGTTAATAGTCTCCGCCAACTTGGTCTGAGATTACTGGTAAGACAAAGGAGGAACGAGCAGTGCTCGCCATGGCTATCCTGAAAGAGCAGCTTTTAAGAGCGTTTCTCATTTGCCAAGCTGTAAAAAACGACATCGAAAGCTTTTTTTCTGGATAGCCTGGCAAATAATACTTCTCCTTGCTGGTTCGTATGGGTTGGTAATGGGGATGCTGGGGACTTGACTGGTTCAGATATCACTTACCATTGATATTAGCCATGTGGAATCAAACTGTAATATGATCATCACTGCACTACTACTTAAAACTATTTTTGTATTTGACCAGGTAAGGCCCACTGAGCTGTATAGCACTTTTCACGACCTAGCCACAAATGATAGCTCAACGAAGTAGCTTACCACGTGTAAATGTATAGCAGCCACATTCTCTGAACGCGTGATGTTGATTCAAAATGTTATACGGAAAAACCGGAGGACCCAGAGAAAACTTCACACAACAACGGGGAGAACATGTAAACTCCAAATAATACAGGCATCAGGGTCGGGATCGAACTCATGTCCTTATGTATACCAGGCAGGGAAGTTAACATCTTGCCACTACAACTCCTCCAGCCCCAAATGTCAAATACTGTATACATAATTTGGGATGATAGGTTTATGGTTTGTAGATTGTATGAGTACTTCACATGCACAAATGAGCTTATGTGCGACAGTCACCTGCTTCACGAATTATCGGATATCTACTGTGGCCCCGAGGCAATTAAAAGTAAAAAATAATTGTATTTGACATTTATTTGCCTTTTCATAGAATGCGTCAGTGTAAATACATGTTAATAAGGACAGAAAACATTTTAAAAAATCCAATTTGCTCACAAAAGGAGGTTGGCTTCCACAACCTTTGTAATTGAGTTGCCCATTAGTCTTGTTAACGATTAAAATGAGTGACATGGTGCTAATGGGACTATAATTTCAGAGACCTGCTTTGCTTCTCACAAGAACGTACAAATGAAGTCAAATTTTCAATATATTCATCTAAACTCTCCGGAAAATGCTTCAGAAAGTGATTGTGGGCAAATAGTTTTCTCTCCTTATTAACGCAACACACATATGTGAAATATAAGCGAGGTGTTCAAAATTTTAAGCATTAAGAATGCAACTTATTTTTGACACTTGAGTCGCGTTTTGTTTTTAAATTGTAGTAGGTTCCACAGAGACCGGAAATGGAACGCTTGAGGCAACACGTTTATTCAATATAACTGCGGGATACACGGGTCCCTAACACAGACGGGTAGCGGCCCCTCTACCTGATGCCCAAGGAGGCATAGCCTCCAGGCTAGCGTGTCCGAATCACTGGGACTACACTCACGTTCCTCCGGCTAAGGGGACCTAGGGGGAGGCTATCTGACCCGACCCAGCCAAGGTCCTCGGATCCTGACCACTGGCCCACTCGGTCCCAGCCCTTAGAAGGACGGCGGGTCTCGGGGTTCCCAGGGTCCTAGCCTAGCTGGTCTTCTTTCTTCAGCTTGACGAAGACTGCCGAACTTGTCCAGGGTCTCTCCGCCCCTGGCACGCCCCCCTTCTGGAACTCTCTAAGGGGCTCTGGAATATCCCCCCCAACCCCTCTCTTGGGGTTGGGAGAGCCAAGTGTCCCAACGGCCTGGCTCGTCCTGCCTATCCCGGGTTACCACCCCCTATGGACACATGTGTGCTACTAAAGGTAAGTGTGCATAATGCTATATACAATGCCTGACACCGACGCTACAAAATGATGTCAGTGTTTCTGTGAGGTGCAGGATGCGTCTCTTGTTAACACTTTAAAACTACGGTTTGTGAGTATGAACCCATTAGATCCCTCCAACCGTGATAGACATGATTCAATGTGAATTAAATTCTAGTATTAAGTTTACGTGATTTTTTTAGACTTATCCGAGAGAAAACTGGCCACATTGATCAGAGAATTGCTCAAAGTTGGTGGCAAAAAACCAGTGCTAAAAGGATTCACCTTGCCAGTCAAGATGCATACCCCCCCCCCTCCGCTCTCATCCGGACGACGTCATTGCGCGTGACCTCACCTCGAGCCATCGCACGTCACGTGCCATGCGACGTTATCCCGTTTGAAACGTAACGCCGTTATTTGCTCATTACATAGTTCTAAGGACAAAAACGCACTTTGGACACTGTTACAAAAAACATGAATAGACATGAGGTTTCTTCCTCGTTTCACAATAATAATAATAATAAAGAGGGCTGTGATTTACACTCAACGGTCAAAGAGTCACAGCCAAACTGCCTTCCCCTCTCTCACGACTGTGGGATGGCGGCCATCTTCGAAGGCTGCTCTCAGCCAAGTGCTCCACCACACAAGCGTGGGAGCAGAGTTCTCGTCTTGTTTAGAGCCCTGGGCCGGTGGTAGAAATTCCACTTTCCTGTGGATGTACGCTTTAGAATTTATACAAAATGATACTCGTATTAAACTAAACAACAGTATGCTCTCTATAACACGGCTAGTTGCGTTCCTGAAGAACGCTGCGTTACGGAAAAATTGCGTTATAATAAATAATATATAACATAGTGTAAAGCAGAGTCCGGGATAACACGTGAGATGCATATACAGGCTGAACAAAGATTGAGGCGCATGGTTGGCATCTCGAAGCATCCAGCAGCATCCCGCCGTGTGTGATACTAGGCCAAGGCAAGCCATACGACCACTTAATCCTACTCGCGTGACGTAGTTTTGTTTACTCAATCGCGTTATATTCAATTCGCATCCGCGTTATACAAAATGTGTTCCCGAATACATGCATCGCGTTATATCGAATTCGTGTTATGAAAACAACACGTGTTATAGGAGAACAGACTGTATTTAAAAACTTTTTTTATTTTACCAGGTAAGGCGCACTGAGCTGTATAGCTCTTTTTCAGAAGCGACCTGTCCACAAATGATAGCTCAACGAAGTGGCTTATCACGCGGAAATGTAGGAAATGTATAGCAGCCAAATACTCTAAAAGCGTGTTTCTAAATGTGGAGGGAATAACCAGAGGACTCGGAGAATAATCCACGTAACGACGGGGAGATAAACATGCAAACTCAAAATATACAGGCGTGTGGGTTGGGGTCGAACCCACAGCCTCCTGCATACCAGGTGAGGCAAGTTAAGATCTCGTCATCGTGGCTCTCCAATATATTATTGAACCTTGAAGGACAACAGATTGAGTAATTTCCCATTTGGGATTTGAACTCTCGTATCACTGCTGCCTCTCGATCACTTTGTTCAAATTTACTTTGATGGTGACCTAAGACAACAGGACCACAATGCACTTCTTTGGGAAAACTTTGATGGTGTTTGAATAATGCACGGAGGCGATGTGGTTTTTGTACGCATATTTGAAACTTACCAACACGGTGTAGAGCAGGCGTCGGCAACCTGTGGCTCCAGAGCCACATGCGGTGGCCCTTTTGCTTCCCCCCTGAGGCTCTTTGGCTGTCCATTTGCATGCAGCCGTTTAAAAAAAACGTAAATCGTAAAGGTAATTAAAGTAAAGATTAACTATGGCATGGGTTGTCAAATAATAACTAAGGAGGGGGGGGGGGGGATAGACGCAGTTTGTTCCATCACCTATTTTGTTTATTTAAGTCAGAATTTGTCATCTGCTGAATACCTGCTGCTGTGTTTGTGGGCAAGTAGCTCTGCGTGTGATGTGACTCTCGAATGACTTTTTGGTCAAATACAAAATCAAAAATTATGGCTCTTGTTCTTCTTTGAAAGGTTGCCTTCCCCTTGTTTAGAGCAAGCGTTTTATCCAGCAGTGAATAGACAAATGGCTGTAAATGACCACGGCACAGTAACGCATGCAAATTATAAATGTGTGTACGTGCCATTTTGGTATTCGTCATTACGAATAAGCGACGTTGAGTCAAAGGCTCTCGACATGCTTGTTTTTTCATTTTATATATAAATGGCCTCGTTATTTATCAATAAAGCCCTCCGGAGTTTACCCTGGGAGGGTATTTTTTTGTGCACGAGGCCCATTTACCGTGCCACGCTTGGGGACTTGGCGAAACCGCGCATTCCATCAAGTGGCCCGTGCGGAGGACACAGAGAGCGACCGCCTGCTGCAAAGACGGCCGCGCGCGCGTGTGTGGGGCGGGGGGCACCACTGTGAGAGGGCTTTCGCTCATTTTCCCCTTGGCTGCAAACGCCTTTGACGCAGGAAGTGGGCCACCGTGAAGGCTGCTGCTAATCGCGCGAGAGGGTGCGCGAGCGGAGTCGCTTTACCAAATGGGGGGAAAGGGGGGAGGGTGCGGCAAGGCCGAAAATGCCACATTTGGGAGCAATCTGTCTGGACCACCAAAGCATTCTGCTTTCCTTTGGTCACGTATACCACAATGCAAATAAACCATTGAATACCAGTGCAGCAAATGAGGAAATCCTGTGTGTGAGTAAGTGACATATCTTCATTGTTTTGACGCACGTTTCTCTTCTTAGAATCTTAATGCAGTTTTACAAAATTCTCAAATGCAATATGAATCTAGAATAAAAAAAAAGTTTGCTGAGTGACATTGTCTTTACACGGTGCCCGTCGAAGCAATCGGGCGACGTTGCAATTGTTTGAAAAGGATAACATGCATCCGGCCACAATTGCCTCCGTTCCCTATTAATCGTGCATAGCTCTTTTTGCATTGCAACCAACATCTGTGTATCCTTATGACTTACGTATTATTCAAATTAATTGTGTAATTGCATGTTAAAGTATTATAGTCATATTGAATTAGAATGTCTTAATATACACTGCAATATATATAAGGTTTTCCCACACTTGTTTGTTTTTCATGAGTTGTGTGTCCTTCAACCCATTATCTCTTCTGGGCATTATCCCCATTTATTCCATTCAAAAGAACTATGTCTCTGTGGACCCTAGACTCGGTTTAAATTGAGTTTACCTCACCATTGGCTGCGCAGTGCATGTCTGTCCCACCCGTCTGGTTGGTTTCGTACCAGTTTGTCCGTATGTGTTATGTAATTCGCCAGCGCCGTCGTACAAGGGAGCTGAGAACTGCGTTCACGGGACGGCTTTGGTGATAGTGCAGCGTCAGATTTGATTGGCTTTGACAATTACAACGTGCAAGACGCATTGCGAAACAAAAAAATTATGAAAGCAAGGTAGTGTACTGCGTAATGTTCCATGTGTTGGACATTTTGTATGGTCTACTTTTCCGTCTTCTCAAAAAGGCAAAAATCTGGCTGTCGCCCGATGAAGCTAGTTGTAATTACTGGTAAAACGTCGTATTCAGATTCTAAATGTTGTGGATTTGCTATCTAACACACTGGTGTGCTATACAAGTAACGAATTGGCATGTTCCGTTGACGTGACAAACCTTACTTATTGGTTGTGTCGGGTGGTGGCGGGTTTAATGACACATTTATATTTATGCGATCTAATCCAAAAAACCTGTCATGGAGGAAATCATTGTCGGTATTTTAAAGGCTTTTTTTTCTAAATGTATCAAGGAGGGGAAATTAATAAAAAAAACAAAAGGGATGTTCTGATAAAAAATATGAATGTATACTTTCCTGGAGCCTAGCATTATCTAATAATATATATGTGTAACCACAACGTGTATTCACATCCAGAATTCAAAGTAAACACGTGTGCAAAGTAATAATCTTGGTGTGAATTAGTAATGATGGATATCTACTCTAAAATGTTTGCCAGTGCACTAGAGATGTTTTAACGCAGTGCCTATCGATAACATTCCGTTAGATTTCTACTCCACAATACGATTTCTGGTCGTATAATCAATGAAAACGTTATCCTTAAACTATACTACAATCCAGCATGTTGTGAACTTTTGTTTACTAAAATTTACTGAATTGTGTAGTGTTAAAATCCTATTTAATAGATATATCACATGTCTAATAATTTTACGAAATGAATATATATCTACCAGGCAGGAATATATTGTACCCTTTAGTCCCCAACCACCCAGTTGACGTGATAAATTGCCTTGATTTTGGGTCTAGATTTGCAAAAAAATAATGATCTCTTTTTCATATTATTGGGTCTTTCGGTAAAGTCACGTAGATAGGTTCAAAGAAAATAACAAAAAATAACAAAAAACTACGACGTTTCGATCGCAACACAAGCAATCGTCATCAGGAGAAAAAATAGCAGGAAAGCTGCTGAGGCAGGATGTTTTAAAGGTTTGCAATGGGTATAGCCCAAGGGTCATAAGCGAAGTGGGTGGGGAGAAGTGAGAAATTTGCATGTGAATGTAAGATCGGAGAGCTACCTCCACGACGACGAAGCTGCCAAGGTGGTCATTGTATTGTGAGAGATTAGCATGTTAATGTAAGATCGCAGAGCCGCCACCACATCGAGGAAAACGAGCAATGGTGGCTGTGTTAGTGAGACATTTAACCTCTTCATGTAAAGACATTTAACCTGTTAATGTAAAACCAGAGAGTCGAAAATAACTATTAACATCGGAAGGTAGGATGGAAACATCACAACCAGTTATGACTTAAACTGGTTAATAACATCCTTCCAATGATTGCTGAGTTTGTATCCATCTTCTCGGCTGAAATTGTGTCTGTGTCTATATATATATAGATGGCTTCATGAACGAATCTTTGTTGATAGCCAGTGGGCTTGCAAAGTACCTTCGTCTTAGAGAAATCAATTTCGCGTGAGCCCACCGCATTAAACATTGATCAGCCACGGCTGAGGTATTGGTTTTTCCATGTTTCTCGAGACATGTCACTTAGTTTCCCCAATGTAACTACTGCCGCAGACACAGCTTAGTTTGTAGACGCTGGGGTATTGCATGTCAGGGATCACATCCTTCACAGATGGGATAAGATCACGAATTGTACGTACTGTGTTAAATCGAACCTGGATATTGTGTCTGCTCATGATTTTTGAATTTTTTTTAGTGGACCCTGCTATATATGTAAGGTGATGGTTTTGATTGGGTCCTCAGATGGTTATTTTTCAATGGTAGAGGTGATAGTTTTGCGGGTTGTGTGATCTGAAAATCCATTCATTTGAGAGCTTGGTGTACGTGTTCCAGTTCACTGGCTAGGTGATGACGGTCGGAAATACATCGAGCTCTATGATGTCGAGTTTTGGTGAGGGAATTATTCTGGGATGGATGGTGGCGGGAGTCAGGTTTTAGGGAGGCATCCGTATGGATGGCTTTCCTGTAGACAGAGTGTCCCATTGAGCCATCTGGTCTTTTTTCAATTAAAACATCCAAGAATGGTAATTTGCCATCCTTTTCCACCTCCATGGTGAATTTGATGGCTGGGTGTATGACATTGATGTGGTTGAGGAATTGGTTCAAAGCTGGTCAGCCATGTGGCCAGATGACAAACGTGTCATCTACGTAGCTCTTCTACAAATATGGATATGGAGTGGATGCCTGGATGGCATCTGTCTCAAACATTTCCATGAAAACATTGGCTATAACTGGAGATAAGGGAGAACCCATTGGGGTACCTTCAACTTGTTTGTAGAATGTTCTATTCCAGGTGAAGTAAGTGTTGGTGAGGCAGTGTCTAACCAGGGCCGGTACATCAGCATTCAGTATTTTTTGGACCAAATCTTCAATGATTGCAATGGTGTCAATCACAGGAACTTTGGTAAAACAAAGAGACAACATCGAAACTAACGAGCAAATCACCTGGAGATAGTGAGATGTCCTTACTTAAAGACACCAAGTGAGCTGAGTTGAGTACAGCTGAGATAGTCTTACCAGTGAATGGTTATAAGGTCTCAGACATAAATCGGGCCAGTTTGTAGGTGGGTGAGTCAATGGTAGCGAAGATAGGATGAAGGAGTGCCTCTTCTTTATGTATTTCCGGCCATCATCATCTAGCGAGTGAACTGGAACACGTATGTAGCGATGTCAATGGGCTGTGTACACTTACCTGCAGGGGCAGTCAGGGTCCAGCAGGGGCAGTCACTATATCCTTAGTCCCAAAGCAGGAGGGGGCTGCGAGGTGTCCTGGGATCCCTCGGAGCCCCCCCTGGAACTCTCTGGAAGGTAGGCGGGGCCAGGGGCTGAAGCACCGGTGCTGTGTATAAAAGCCGGACCCTGGGAAGGGTCCGGGGCCAGTCAAAGACAGAAGCTAGAAGATCAGCTAGCTAGTATCCTGGGACCCCTAGCCCCGCTGTCCTTATAAGGGCCGGGACTCGGTGGGCCAGTAGTGAGACCCTGGGAACCCCCGGCCCAACGTCCTTGTAAGGGCCGGGTCCGAGTGGGCCAGTGGTCGGGACCCGCACCTCGGCTGGGTTGGGTCAGTGCAGCCTCCCCTAGGCCACTCATAGCCGGAGGACTCAGAACCGTAGTCCCGTGATAGGGCACACTAGCCTGGAGGCAGGACCTCCCCTGGCAGTAGTTAGAAGGGCCGTTGCCCTGTGTAAAGACTGGGCTGTATTGCAGTGTTTGAATTGAATAATAGTGTTGCCTCCAAGATTCGTCTCCGACTTCCATAAAACCCACTACACATACACCAAGCCCTCAAGATGAATGCATATTCAGACCACACAATGCGTAAAGCTATCACCCCAACCATTGGGAAAGAACCATCTGAGGACCCAATCAAAACCATCACCTTGCAATACATAGCAGGGGTCACTAAAAAGATTTCCAAAATCATGAGCAAACACAAAATACAGGTTCGATTTAACACAGTACATAAAATTAGTGATCTGATCCCGTCTGTAAAGGATGTGATCCCTGACATGCATGTCGGCGGCAGTAGATACATTGGGGAAACTATGCGACATGTCTTGGACTGTGTTCGTGAACATAAGGCAGATCTGAAACACAATTCCTCGGCCGTGGCTGATCATTGTTTTAATGTGGTTGGCTCACGCGAAATAGATTTCTTTAAGGCGAAGGTACTTTGCAAGCCCACTGGCTATCAACAAAGATTCGTTCATGAAGCCATCCATATATATAGACACAGACACAATTTCAACTGAGAAGATGGGTTCAAACTGAGGAATCATTGGAAGTACGTTATTAACCAGTTTTAGTATAACTGGCTGTGATGTCTCCATCCTACCTTCCGATGTTAATAGTTATTTTCGACTCTCTGGTTTTACATTAACAGGTTAAATGGCTTTACATTAACAGGTTAAATGTCTCACTAACACAGCCACCGTTGCTCGTTTTCCTCGATGTGGCAGTGGCTCTGCGAACTTACATTGACATGCTAATCTCTCACAATACAATGGCCGCCTCTGCAGCTTTGGCTTCGTGGAGGCAGCTCAGCACTCCGATCTTACATTCACATGCAAATTTCTCACTTCTCCCCATCCACTTCGCTTATGACCCTTGGTCTACACCCATTTCAAACCTTTAAAACATCCTGCCTCAGCAGCTTTCCCGCTATTTTTTCTCCTGATGACGATTGCTTGTGTTGCGATCGAAACGTCGTAGTTTTTTGTTATTTTTTGTTATTTTCTTTGAACCTATCTACGTGACTTTACCGAAAGATCCAAGAATATGAATTCCTGCAGTCACGAAAGCTTTGATTCAAGATCTCTTTTCCACTTTCACTGCATTGTCTTTATGGATTAATATTTATTTCAGCCTTCTTTGTACAGTTTTTCTGGCTCCATTAACTTAAATGTAACATAAGCATATGTATTTCTTCATTTTAGTACGGATATGAATTGAATAGCAGGCTTTCAATGAATATCGAGATTGTGAATACAGCTGCTGGCTTCTGGGCACAGCGACTGTGAATCACTCGTGTCCTCTGGGAATGCTCAAAGTGAACACGAAATCACACAGATACCTATAGACTCACACAGAGACCCATAGACTCACACAGAGACCCAAATACTCACACAGAGATCATGAGACTTGCACAGAGACTATTAGACTAGCACAGAGATCCATAGACTCGCAGAGACCTGTACATTCGCAGATACCCATACACTCGCAAAGAGACCCATAAACTCGCGGAGAAACCCATAGACTCATACAGAGACCCACAGACTTACACAGCTATCCATATACCCACACAGAGAACCACAGATTCACGGAAAGACCCATAGACACACACACAGACCCAAAAACTCACACAGAGACTTGCGCAGAGATACATATACACACAAAGAGCAATAGACCTAGAGAGAGACCCATCGACTCAAACAGAGACCCATATACTTGTACAGAGACCCATAGATCCATAGAGATCCTGAGACTTTCACAGAGATCCATAGACTCAGAGCAGTTATGAGTTCACAATATGTTCCACTGTTTGTTGTCGTGTGCCACAGTTGCATTTTGGTACTTCTATTTTCAAGTTGTGGAGAAGGTGACTGCACCTGATATTCTCAGTCCAGACACAATGCTTGTGAGGTATTGAGCTTCCTGAAAGCTGAATGGTGGAATCCTAAATTGTACAGCATACAATAATTATCTGAAATTGTAACCTAATTGCAAATAATATATTCTTACGCTCATGATTGGATGCATGCATTGCTTTTAATCGATGTGTCTATGGATCGCTACATACTAAATAGCTGAACCTGCAGCGTGAACCCGTTTGCACTCAACAGTTGAACTCTATCAGCTGTCTGTCAACCAGAGGTCGCAAACGGGTTTTGATTCCTTACCCGTACCCGTACCCGGCCGCACCAGGGTCGCAAATGGGTACCCGTACCCGGCCGGGTACGGGTACCCGTTCCCTACCCGTACCCATACCCTACCCGAAATGAGTGACAAACGGTTACTCACCAGTGACTCACGGCCTACCCGTACCCGTACCCAGCCGCATCAGGGTCGCAAACGGCTACCTGTACCCGTACCCGGCTGGGTACGGGTAGCCGGGTATCGGGTAGGGTACGGGTATCGGGTACCCGGTTGCGACCTCTGTTGTCAACACATCAGCTCTCCTTGCTGGTAACTACCGGCTCCTACCCAAGTCTGTGAATGTCTTTAAACCAGGGTATGTATAACTCCTCTTATCTTGCTAGATAGGTTTCACTGTGTTGTAAACGCAACTTCCCCCGCACCTCCGATTTGCACGGTTGGCAACGTGCAGTGCGAAAGAAGTTCAACATACATATAAATCGTCATAATAGGAGTTGCGCTGAAAGCTATTTTATGGTATTCAAAGAGTGATTTTTTTTTATCATAGGCTGCCAACGCAATTTCTATATCAGGAACCCACAACTACTCTATCACTCATCCTCGCAGTGCTTGATGGCTCTCTTAACCTCCTCATTGGGTGGCACAACATTTTGTAAATGTGATAACGGGTCTCATAACAAAAACACCTCCCATCAGCCAGAGGTGCTGCGGTGGTCTGGATTGGTTACCCAAGTGTAGCCATAGCAGCTGCATTAGCCACAACCGTGAAACCTCATCCGTTTCTCGTCACATTCTTTATTGTCACTTTGCTCATTCGACTCTGGCTGTGTTCTCTCCGTGTGTTGCTTATTGGCTGTCCCAGCCAGTTACCGTTTACTTAACGTGTATTATTGTGCGTCATCAGGTGCGTGGGAATGTCAGAATCAGAATCTTTATTGAGACTGCAGGAGGATTCTGATGAGCTATGCAGCTGTTTGTCAGAGCTGCCCAATATGGGTGGGTCAGCAAGTTACAACAGCAAACAGTACGCAAAAAAACGAAAGGCTTTCAAAACACAGAACAGGGTAAACAAGTCACTAAATGTTAATAACAAGCAGTTTGCATTCCGTGAAAAATGTGAGACGTTAGTAATCCTAAATGATTACTCGGAATGAACAGTTACGTTCCTGGGAAACACAACTTAAACCGATGCGACGTTAACCAATCAGCTATTTCCCATAATAATTTACTACAATACAGGAGATACGTTCCAGTGCTCCAATACTCCATATGTAAAGTCATAACAAATCACAAATTATACGATTTAACGTGGAATAATAATAACGCTACATAATAGAGAAAAGCAAGTACAAGATATAGTTGCACGCAAATAAAATATATATAATCTTGATTTGAAGATTTGGTCACTGCAGGAATTCATACTCTTTGGTTCTTTCGGTAAAGTCACGTAGGTATAAAATACAATGAAATAACGACGTTTCGGGCGCAACACAAGCGTCCATCATCAGGTGGGAAAGCATGGTCTGCTGCTGAGGCAGACTGTTTTAAAAAGCTCAAGAGTCATAAAGAAGTGGCCGGGGCTAGTGATGTTAATGTGAGAAATTAGCATGTAACTGTAGAAAATAAGGATAAGTAGAGTAGCCTCCTCGACGAGGGAGTGCAACTCAACGGGTGTAATCCAACGGGCCTCTGAGTATGAGAGTGCAATCCAAAAGACATGTGAGCATGAGAGTGCAATCCAAATGCATGAGAGTGCAATGCAACGGACATGTGAACAATGAAATAAGATACGTAATAGGTGCCTATAGTTTCATAGGCACGTCATTATTGACAGAGGGTTTATTTTCTCGCATTGCCATGCGAGGAGATGCGAATGGCGGAGGCATACACAATCAATGACGCCGCACAGTCACGCTGTGTTACTACGCAGCTCAAAGTAGTCCCTCCGCCACGTCAGAGCCACGCGGAACAACAAACACAGCTTTGTAGCAAGTGGCTGAGCAACTCACAAGCAATAATAATAGTGAACAATGTGTGCCTACGACGTGAAACTGATCGACTACTTAAACTCGTAATAATGTCCCCTAATTGCCAACAACGTTTGAGAGAAAATACGTGAGCTGATAACGAATTAAACCCATCATTGCGGGTTTAAGTAAAAAAAAATTGGTATAACATGCAACGCCATTGTCAGATGTTCAGCCGTTTATAATACATTAGTGGTGAGAGTTGGAGCAGAATGCACGCATCACCCCATGCATACCCTCTCACCACCTATACACGAGGTCACAACGAGGGGAGTCTGTAGGGAGGCATCACCATCATCATTGAGGTTTTCTCAAATGTTCGCTCACATGCCGCGGTATGACCAGAATAGTTACAGGGCAGAACATGTAAACTGTATTGCTCGTCTGTCATGATCATAAACTACTCTTCTGGAGACAGCCGTAACATCCAAGTAACTGATATCATAAAATCTTTATAATTGTTAATATTGAGTTGAAATCTGATCGGTTGCCATTGCCATGTCATGACACCTATTTCAGAGGCCCGGTCAGGTGACGCGATTATTCCAGTTTTTTTTTTACATTCGAATAACTACCTGGCTCTTGTTCCGCAGATGCCTGGCGTAGTTGCAAGCGAAACGTCGTGCATCTAATGGACATATTTCGGTTGTGATAATCGGTTCTGAAATCTTCCGGTGAGCCTGAAACAAAAACTCGTTGGCGTGTTACACGATTGGTTAAGCACGCGGCAGTTTCACCTGGTTGGCGATGTGATGTCTGGTGGTGGATGATCTTATAATACGTTTAAGCCAGGTCATTACGTGGTCAAACCCCCCCCCCACTCCAAATCTGTTATGTATGTTGAACCTCTTTTTCACTGTACGTAGCCAACCGTGCTAATCGGACGACAAACTAAACGCAAAAAGCCAGTTCTTAATATATTTGTTTTCAATCTTTTTAGAAATGAGTTTTCGTTTCATGAATCAATGCAACATTATGTTATTATTATACATTCTCAATTGCAAACGCACACACACCCTGTAGGGGACTGAAACATGGCAGATACAGATCTCGAAAGGGGGACCTTGGTAACCAATGGTTATAGAACCCTTTGTTTACATAAAGTGAAAATAGTATTGTTGACAACACGTTTTACTAGTTAAAGAAAAAAAATAGTTTGTCGTCTTGTTTTTCAACGTTACTAATTACTTGCAAATTAAAGTTGCCATCCCTTCGGTAATGTTTTTAATCTGCCAAATGAGTAATGTGCAAAAGGATGCGTGGAATGACCTGCCAGTAACGTGATCTGCCAAGACTGCAACCTTCTCTGTAGATTATGAGTAATAACCAGCTATGAGGCTGGACAATATCACTTGGAAGCCCACACAATATTGAAAAACGTGAATAATTCGTAAGCACGGTTAATAAATGTCATGCATGGTTTTTGTTAGATCTACTTAAGTGTCACCTATGCTCCGATCACCCAGAATGCAACTAATTTCCTGTAATGATGAAAATGGTCAAAACATGAGCACGCGTACTCTGCCTGTACTGTCAGGTGACAAAGCGATGAGACAGTGCATTGTTTTCATGAGCAATTTGGGGGAAAACTCCAGATAGTTTAATGCAAAATAATATTACTTAAACACTATAACTAAATTGTCATAAGTCATTAATATGAATTACATTCAATTCACAATGTTCAGAAATCAAGGTAACTGGTATCCTTTCTTGCATGTGCTTAGAATATCATTTGCATTCATGAAATTATTCATTGACATTGGACATTATTACTCATCATGCAAAAAAGTTTGACATTCATTTATTAATATCACATACATCTTATGAATATATATTGCAGTTTTTCTAATGTTAATATTAATAACTGTGCTGTGATATTATTTCATGTGACAATATGCTCAAGAGAGTTCGTGTAGTTTTACTATTCTTCTTCCATTGAAGGAGTGCAGAATACAGTGGTTATTATATGGTCTACGGTTTGGGTTCCATGGGCACAATCGCATAACTCAACGTATGCTTTGTGTCACGGCATGTGTTTTTACGTTGTAGTATGTCTAATTCAGGCCATAGTGACCTAGGCATGATGCACTTTCGATTATTTTGAAAGATACATGGCAACTTCTCGCACTTGAGCCCTTCCTGAAGAAATTATATGAAATCTTTGTTTGATTCAA
Organism: Lethenteron reissneri; assembly: GCF_015708825.2. NCBI lineage: Eukaryota > Metazoa > Chordata > Hyperoartia > Petromyzontiformes > Petromyzontidae > Lethenteron > Lethenteron reissneri. The sequence goes on from NC_083811.1 coordinate 14,043,456, forward strand.
ATTCATCGATGACCATATCTGCACGGAGAAAATCTATTCGCTGGCGCTAAGTGACCAGATTTGTGTTTTGCTGCTGTAAATTTTCATCAACAGTCGTCATGGCAAGTTGAGACGTGCTCGCTTCATCGTGAACGAGCCGACAATAATCGTACAGTCGTCTGTAGAACATTTTATTCCCAAACATCCTGCCCAAACTACTGTAGCAAATTGGAAAATTACGTATCCACTAACTGCCAATTAGTCAAATGTTAGCTTCCAGTCATTAAAGCTCTTCTTGATATTTTAATCGTTGTGTTGAATTTAAATGCATGTAATTTTTTTAAAAATACGTTTGGAGGATTTGCCTGCTTTAAATTCCCACGTGATAAGCCACTTAGTTAAGCTGTCATTTGGGCCCTGGCCGCTTCACAAAAAGAGCTAGAGAGCTCAGTGGGCCTTACCTGGTAATATAAAAAAAAACTGTTTATAATTACAGCTTCATATACTAAATTAATAACTCCATTTTGTTAGCTTGTTGATCACAGCTCATGTGAAGTAGTTAAATCTGTTCATTAATGCCCTATTCGCACTGGGATTGCTATTCAGGTGAACATAAACGTGTGCGAATAACTGTAAACCAACATGAAATAATTAGCAAGTGACACTACACAAGGTGCGATCATTATACAGTGATCAAAACGTACACGACCCATTTTACCTTGGCTTTCTTTCATTCAAATTATATGAAAATAAAACGTTACTGCGTTGTAGGTGCCACAGTCTGAGAAACCATTCAAAATGTATCTATTGCTTGCTTTCAATTACACCAATTTTAAATCATTACCAAGCCCAATGCACAAATACATATTTTTTTACTGACCCTGGCGTATGAATGCTTACCTATTACGCCTTCGATAGAGCGATTCGTTGCTGGCCACTTTAATGTGTTGGGCGATTAGGACTGTGCTCAATCGCTTTTTGATTAAAAAAAAAAATGGTTCTGACATTCACCAGTTTGATGTTGGGCAATTAAATTGTTCTTTCAGATATATTGCGTAATACGTAACCACATCCTTCTCAATCTGTTATTGAAAGTTCGAATGAACCGAGTGTATTTTGCCCAGATGATGGAATTAGTTGTGTTTAAGTAAAACAAGCACTGTGGTCTGTACCCCTTTAATAGAAGGACAGAAACAATTAAATGGACTCTCTGTTCTGAAGCCCTCTCGTTGTGGCTAGCAGACCTCAACATTGGCATTTAGCTCCTCAACATACTGCAATACGCAAGAATGTATACTATGAAAAGTGGCTTAATTGATACTGAGCCTTCTTACGTTGTCCTTGAAAGGGGTTAAATCAAATGAAGATGATTTCTCAATCTGCGTGGAGCAGTATATTGGTTCGTTAGGTAAAGTCACGTAGATAGAAAAAAAAATGTGATATTTTGATTTTTTTTCTACGTGGCTTTACCAAAGACCCAAAGAATATTAAAAAATAAAATAATAATAAAAAATGTTAATTAAAATAACACAAAATTAACATAATAAATAGAAAATAATAAAAGCAAAAAACCACAATAAAAAACAATAAAAATAGTAAAATATATATATAATAAAAATAAAAGCAAAAAACCCACGACGTTTCGATCCCAACACAAGCGGTCTTCATTAGGCAGAGAGAAAAAAGGGGGCAAGCCTCCAAATGTAGCTGCTGATAAGGTTCCAAAGTGAGTGGGCGGGGGACGAGAGCTGCGCAGGCAGCACACGAATACAGGAGAAAAGCAAAGGGGAGCTGGGAGGAGGTGAGCTTGTGCAGTGCAAACAGCATGGGCGGGGCAGCCAGTCAGACAGCACTAATGTAGGAGCAGACAATGGGGGGACGAAGGGGGCAGAGACAGGGGGAGAGAGAGGGGGGCAGAGATAGGGGGGAGAGGGGGGTAGAGATGGGGGGAGGGGCATTGCACCTCGCTACACACATCCACACTGCTGATAGTAGAGGTTGACAATAAAACACAAATAAAGTCATGACCCAAAGTGGTTGATGTTATCTTTCCAATGATTTCTGAGTTTAAAACCGTCATCTCGGTTGAAATTGCGTCTGTATCTGTAGACATGGATAGCTTAATGAACAAATCTTTGTTGATAGCCAGTCGGCTTGAAAAGTACCATCGTCTCAGAGAAATAAATTTTAAGTGAGACAGCCGCATTAAAGTAATGATCAGCCATGGCAGAAGTATTGGTCCTGCCGTGTTTCAGATCTGACTTATGTTCACGAATACGGTCCGAGACATGTCGTTTAGTTTCCCCAATGTAACTGCTGCCATAGATACAGCTTAGTTTGTAGACGCCGGAATATTGCATCTCAGGAATCTTGTCCTTCTTTCTCCTGATGACGATCGCTTGTGTTGTGATCGAAACATCATAGTTTTTGTTTATTTTGTTTGTATTAATTTGAACCTATCTACGTGACTTTATCGAAAGACCCAAAGAATATTATTTTTATTTTAATCTTACCTATGAAAGTAATTTTTTTTCTGTCTGTGTGGATGCAACTTTATTCCAGGCAAAAACAACCCCCAACCTCCTTGTGGTGAAGGGCGGTAACCCCTCCACCTTCAATTAATTACCACTAGAACCACGTTTAAATATCTAATTCATAAGCTTGTGCCGGAGACCCCGGGGGGACAGGCATCTATGATGTCTCCTGGCCAAACCCAATTTGGCGGAGCCAGGAGACTGAATCCTTATCTCGGGGCTCCTCCAGAAACAACAAAAAAACACTACGTGTGGCCATGTGGAATGTTCGAATGCTCACTGCAGAGGAGAGGCTGCCACTCCTCTGTCGGGAGCTGGACCAGTACTGCCTGCATCTCTGTGGTATTCAGGAGGTCTGGGTGGACTGGCACTGGCTCCTGCCAACATGAGGGGTGGACAGTCCTCTACTCGCGGCAGGAGACTGCCAAACAACAGGGTTCCAACCCCACCAGTTTCCAGGAGGCAACAAGAAATCAAGCGCCTCGTTCAAGAAAGGAGACAGCTTAAGAAACAGTGGAAGAAAGCCTCGGAAGTGGAAAAGGAGGGCATAGAGGCACTTCAGGCTGACATCAAAACCCGGTTGGCATCCCTCCGTAGAGCAGAAAACCTACGGAAGCGCAGAAGGAAGAAAGAACAAACTAGAACTCGATTCTATAAAGATCCCTTCAAGTTCCTTAAAAGTCTCTTCACGAAGGAAAAAAGTGGAGTTCTAAAAACAACAAAGAAAGACCTAGAAGAGCACCTGAGAACAACAAACTTTGACTCAAAGCGACATGAACATCTGGCCATCCCATCAGATATCCCACCCATTGAACCCCCGGAAACATCATATTGAGACCAGCCCTCCGACATGGAAAGAGGTGGAAAAGACAGTTCGAAGGGCAAGAACGGCATCAGCCCCGGGGCCAAATGGAGTCCCGTACAAAGTGTATAAGAACGCACCAGACGTCCTGAGGTTCCTCTGGAGGCTTATGAGAACAGCTTGGCAAAAGAAGATAATACCCAAAGTGTGGCGTAGGGCAGGCGGGGTCCTGATCCCTAAGGAGAAGGATGCAGTGAACATCAGCCAATTCCGCCCATTCTCCTTACTGAATGTCGAGGGTAAAATCTTCTTTAGGGTCATTGCCCAAAGGATGGCTGAGTACCTGCAAAGGAATGCGTACGTCGATACATCTGTACAGAAGGCAGGAATATCAGGGTTTTCTGGCTGCTTGGAACATTCCAGCATGATCTGGCACCAGATACAAATGGCCAAGGTGGAGAAAAGAGACCTCCATGTAGTCTTCCTCGACCTCGCCAATGCATTTGGCTCTGTGCCCCATGAACTCCTGTGGTCTGCCTTCAGATTTTTCCACATACCGGACACCATCACAACCCTGGTGAAGTCGTACTTTCAGGATCTGCAGTTCTGCTTCACCACCTCAGAGTTCACCACCTCATGGCAATGCCTGAATGTAGGTATAATGGCGGGATGTACCATTTCTCCATTGGCATTCATAATGGCAATGGAGGTTATCATCAGATCCTCAAAATGGGTTGCTGGTGGACAGCGAGTCGACTCTGGTTTTCGCCTCCCTCCACTCAGAGCCTACATGGACGACATTACAATATTGACCACCACTGTCCCATGCACCAAGAGACTGCTCAGAAAACTCGAGGAGAACATCAGCTGGGCCCGTATGAAGATTAAACCATCCAAGTCACGCAGCATCTCGATTGTGAAGGGAGTACTCTGTGACCTGAAATTCTTCATCGGAGATGACCAAATCCCAACAGTGTCTGAGCAGCCGGTAAAAAGCCTTGGAAGGTGGTATGATGCAAGCCTGAAGGACAAAGACCAGGTGCAACAGCTGCGCAAAGACATCAGTAGTAGCCTACAGTCCATCGACAACACCCAGCTACCTGGAAAGTTAAAGGCCTGGTGTCTGCAGTTTGGTCTCCTACCCCGGGTGTTGTGGCCCCTAGCAGTGTATGAGGTTCCAATCTCAACAGTGGAGAAGATGGAAAGAGGAGTCACGAGCTACTTAAAGAAGTGGCTCGGAGTTCCACGATGCCTTACCACCATAGGCCTCTATGGAGATGGTGTCCTCAAGCTGCCCCTCACCAGTCTAACCGAGGAATTCAAGTGTGCAAAAACCAGGCTCCAGATGACACTGAATGAATCTCGAGACCCAGTGGTGAGCAAAAACGCGCCGACCTTGGCAACTGGGCGCAAATGGAGGCCAGGAAAAGCAGTCCAGGAGGCAACAGCAGCCCTCAGACATGCTGACATTGTGGGTCATGTTCAGCAAGGGAGAGGAGGCCTTGGGCTAACTAGCCGTGCTGCTTGGAGTAAGGCCACTGCACCAGAGTGGCGGAAGATGGTAGTGCAGGAAGTACGCCATCAGGAGGAGGCTGCAAGGTGGGCCAAGGCAGTCTCTCTTGCCAAACAGGGACAGTGGACTCGATGGGACAGTGTGGAGAAGAGGAAGATCAGCTGGAAGGATCTGTGGGTCATGGAAGCGAGGCGTTTGAGCTTTTCCATCAGAGCAACATATGACGTCCTTCCAACACCAGTTAATCTTCACCAATGGTATGGTGAAGATCCGGACTGTGCCCTCTGTTCCATGCCAGCCAACCTCAGGCACATTCTCACAGGGTGTAAAACAAGCCTCACCCAAGGACGCTACACTTGGCGTCACAACCAAGTCCTTACAAACCTTGCGTCCGCCCTGGAGGACAAGCGAGCTGCCACCAACTCCCTACCACCCCCAGCAGCATTACACCCCTTACGGACGACCTTTGTCCGCGAAGGGGCTAAACCACCGAAGAGCGGATCTACACCAATAGAGCGAGACCAGCTGCGCTTGGCCCGCGACTGGAATATGCTAGCTGACATTGGCCGGCAACTTGTGTTTCCTCCGGAGATCGCAACCACCACCCTAAGACCTGACATGGTGCTCTGGTCCCGTTCGCTCAAAAGAAGGTCTTCATCATTGAGCTCACAGTACCCTGGGAGGACTCAGTAGATGAGGCTTATGAGCGAAAACATCTGCGCTATGCCGATCTAGCTGCCGAAGCACGGCATCATGGCTGGAACACAGAAGTCCGACCAGTGGAGGTGGGCTGCAGAGGTTTTGTGGCAACATCTACAACCAGACTGCTTAGAGACCTGGGAATTAAGGGCCAGAGCCAGCGTTCGGCAATCAGAGCTGTATCGGAGGCAGCAGAAGGCAGCAGTCAGTGGCTCTGGATGAAGAGGAAAGACCCCAGCTGGGCCCCAAAGTGAGAGGGCCGGGAGGTATGCAGTCAACAATGCTTGACTCAGGGAGGAGGACACCCCTGCCATGCATAGTCCCATGGGATGTTGGCTATCAACAACAAGGCAACTCCTATGACTAATTGGGAATGGGGCGCAAGCGTAGGATTGATCACCCTGTCGCTGGCCGCCTTTGGGGAGGGTGTATAGTATGAAAGGCCGAAACACCCTAGGAACCAAAGGTTCACTACTGACGATGTGCTCCCCAAATTTCACCAGGACTCACTGTTCATGAACTCTTGGAAGTGCTTGCACAAAGGATAGTAACATCTCATCCTGTGTTCTTTGGAATTTACGTGGCGATGGGCAAGCAAGCGGGGTCTGAGCTGGAAAGGAATTCTATCCCTGGATCAAAGCACGTCAGTTATGTTAATGGGGGAGATTAGGGAGAGAGAGATTAGGGAGAGACAATAGCATGAAATTAGCTTCCGTCGCCACATCAGAGTATCATCCCCGCATATGCACACAACAGCAGTGTTAATGGGAGATTAGCACTATGTTGATGGGAGAGATTAGGCAGGGAGATTAGGGGGAGTTAGATGTTAACAAGAATGTCATAAATCAGAGTAACAAGCCAATTTATTACAGCCTAATATCGGTACTAGCTAGAGGGCTGAACTTTGCAGTCACCCCCAAACACATCCCAGTGGATGATATCATTGCCCAGGTTTACGTAGCCCTCAAAGGTTTAGGTCACATCCAAGCAGACGTGGCAAGATGTGAAATCACCGCCATCCTCAAAAACGCTAAGAATCAGCAGGGACGAGCGCTCTGAACTCACTCAATTGAAAAAGAAAGATGCCATTGTCATCCTTTCAGCCAACAAGAGCAATGCCATGGTCATCATGGATAAAACCACATACAACAACAATATCCAGGACCTTCTTAATGATGGCAGTTCTACTAAAATCAACAAAGATCCTACCAACCGCCTGGCTACAAAAAACAACATTATCATCACTAATTCGACTTTTCTAATCGAATCGACCAAGCAGCTCTCTCGAAAACCTTTGGCTGCTAGACCACCCAGAATTTATGGTCTTCCAAAAATCCATAAAAAAGATACTCCACTCTGTCCCATCGTTTCTACCATAATCTCACCTACCTACAAACTGGCCCGATTTCTGTCTGAGACCCTAAATCCATTCACGGGCAAGACCACATCAGGAGCACTTCATTCAGCTCACTTGGTTTCTCGAATCAAGGACATTTCACTGTATCCAGATGATTTGCTTGTCAGCTTCGATATAGTCTTTCTGTTCACCAAGGTACCTGTACCTGACACCATAGAAATCATTGATGACTTGGTGCGTAGAATAATACTTAGGGTAATATTATAGTCGGAGGTATAGAGTGTGTATAGTAATACAGTATGTAATTTAATGTTGGGGTTGTCTTTGGTAGCATATAGTACGGGGTAGACCGGTGTGATGTAAGGGAAAAAAGTTTAGCTGGAAGCATATTATATTTTTTGCGACTATAAATTGTAATGTATTACTTACTGTTAGTAGCTCAGCTTATTGGAGAGTATATTTAGTATACTGATGATACTATGTAGTTTATACTTTAGTTTTTTACGTGGTTGTTTAGTAACTGCAGCTACATACTATTAACATTCCTTCCCTTTGTTAATGCTACCCCTATCCCCTCCCTTTGATGCTGCTAATCCTGCATAATGCACGGGCATAATATGACTTTGAAACCCCCCGCCCACCTCCTATGCATTTTCCATAAATATGCTAAATTCCTCTTGATATGCAAATTATTTTGTCAAGGCGCTCTTCTTCCCCCTCCAACCCAGCTTAAATATACGCTCCAAGCTTGGTGGTGTTTCATTCTTGACCTGAGGACGACTGCTTGCGTTGTAGCCGAAACATCGTGAGAATTATTTTATTATGTTTTATTTTTATTATTTTATTATTTCCCTTCTACGTGACTTTACCGAAATAACCAAGAAGATGAATCCCTGCAGTCACGAAAGCTTTAAATTGAAATACTGTAGAGCCAGTAGATACTACTGTCGAGTCAGTAGATACTACTGTAGTGCAAGTCGATACTACTGTAGAGTCATTATATACTAATATGGAGTTAGTAGATACTACTGTAGAGCCAGTAGATATTACTGTAGAGTCAGTAGATACAACTGTAGAGTCAGTAGATACTACTGTAGAGTCAGTAAATACTACTGTAGAGTCAGTAGATACTACTATAGAGTCAGTAGATACTACTGTAGAGTCAGTAGATACTACTGTAGAGTCAGTAGATACTGCTGTAGTGTCAGTAGATACTACTGTAGAGTCAGTAGATCCTACTGTAGTCAGTAGATACTACTGTAGAGTCAGTAGATACTACTGTAGAGTCACCAGATACTACTATGGAGTCAGTAGATACTACTGTAGAGCCAGTAGATACTACTGTAGAGTCAGTAGATACAACTGTAGAGTGAGTAGATACTACTGTAGAGTCAGTAAATACTACTGTAGAGTCAGTAGATACTACTATAGAGTCAGTAGATACTACTGTAGAGTCAGTAAATGCTACTATAGAGTCAGTAGATACAACTGTAGAGTCAGTAGATACAACTGTAGAGTCAGTAGATACTACTGTAGAGTCAGTAGATACTACTGTAGAGCCAGTAGATACTACTTTAGTGTCAGTAGATACTACTGTAGTGTCAGTAGATACTACTGTAGAGTTATTAGAAACTACTGTAGAGCCAGTAGATACTACTGTAGAGTCAGTAGATACTACTGTAGTGTCAGTAGATACTACTGTAGAGTCATTAGAAACTACTGTAGAGCCAGTAGATACTACTGTAGAGTCAGTAGATACTACTGTAGTGTCAGTAGATACTACTGTAGAGTCATTAGAAACTACTGTAGAGCCAGTAGATACTACTGTAGAGTCAGTAGATACTACTGTAGTGTCAGTAGATACTACTGTAGAGTCAGTAGATACTACTGTAGTGTCAGTCGATACTATTGTAGAGTCATTAGATACTACTATGGAGTCAGTAGATACTACTGTAGAGCCAGTAGATACTACTGTAGAGTCAGTAGATACAACTGTAGAGTGAGTAGATACTACTGTAGAGTCAGTAAATACTACTGTAGAGTCAGTAGATACTACTATAGAGTCAGTAGATACTACTGTAGAGTCAGTAAATGCTACTATAGAGTCAGTAGATACAACTGTAGAGTCAGTAGATACAACTGTAGAGTCAGTAGATACTACTGTAGAGTCAGTAGATACTACTGTAGAGCCAGTAGATACTACTTTAGTGTCAGTAGATACTACTGTAGTGTCAGTAGATACTACTGTAGTGTCAGTAGATACTACTGTAGAGCCAGTAGATGATACTATAGAGTCAGTAGATACTACTGTAGAGTCAGTAGATACTACTGTAGTGTTAGTAGATACTACTGTAGTGTCAGTAGATACTACTATAGAGTCAGTAGATACTACTGTAGTGTCAGTATATACTACTGTAGTGTCAGTAGATACTACTGTAGTGTCAGTAGATACTCCTGTAGAGTCAGTAGATACTACTGTAGAGTCAGTAGATACTACTATAGAGTCAGTAGATACTACTGTAGAGTCAATAGATCCTACTGTGGTCAGTAGATACTACTGTAGAGTCAGTAGATAATACTGTAGAGTCACCAGATACTACTGTAGTGTCAGTAGATACTACTGTAGTGTCAGTAGATACTACTGTAGAGTCAATAGATACTACTGTAGAGTCAGTAGATACTACTATAGTCAGTAGATACTACTGTAGTGTCAGTAGATACTACTGTAGTGTCAGTAGATATTACTGTAGAGCCAGTAGATACTACTGTAGTGTCAATAGATACTACTGTAGAGCCAGTAGATACTACTGTAGAGTCAATAGATACTACTGTAGAGTCGGTAGATACTACTATAGAGTCAGTAGATACTACTGTAGTGTCAGTAGATACTACTATAGAGTCAGTAGATCCTACTGTAGAGTCAGTAGATACTACTGCAGTGTCAGTAGATATTACTGTAGAGCCAGTAGATACTACTGTAGAGCCAGTAGATACTACTGTAGAGTCAGTAGATACTACTGTAGAGCCAGTATATACTTATCTATTGCATGCCGGGTGTGTAGGTATATATGCCAATGCGGGGGGTAAAAATACTTTTTGACGGGGGAGTCGACAATTTTCGGAAACCTTTAGATCAACTATTTACCCCCCACTTTAGTTTTAACTTTTTGGAATTCTGTACGCCTCTTATAATTTTGTTGGACATATAAACGGAACGCTGGGCTTTCACAATAGCTTCGTATTTGTGTACGTATACGTTATGTTTTTAAGAAAAGTTTTGAAATATGTTTCCCCCGGGCAATGCCGGGTACTTCCCGCTAGTTTTATATAAAATGCCACATTCATATCCACTCGTAATATTAATAGGCATTTGTATCTATTATAGTTTAACGTGGCTGGGGAAATGTACAACATAAACGTCAACAGTTGAACGGAAAGTGCATTAAGTTGCAAATCAGCATACCTCAGGGGGACACTTCATTTGAGAGTTATGCGTGTTTGGATTTGGCCGGGAAACCATCGCTGGTTCTGACCAAAGTGCCTCTTCCGCTGCTGCCGTCAGTGTTTACGATATTTATCTTGAACTTTCATCGTGGCACTCTCTGGAGTACCGAGACTGTTGCTGCCAAACAGGCTAAACAGCTCTTAATTTTCCCAAAATTTGCACAGTTAATTAACCTGTCCATTTAATGTCCTGCGAATCGGCTCCAAAGAGGTAAATATAAGAAATATCTGAAGTTGCTCATGTGTGGCGTAAACTCAATTATAACACCATGCACTGTGATTAATCATCGTTACCCAAATACGCGTGTTTTTTTTTTGCAACCTTCAGACTTTCAGTAGGCAGCACAGCGCAAGGGCTTTTAGAGGCGAATTTAACATGCACAGCGAAGATAATCTCTGGAATATGTTCACCCATTGCGTAACCAGTAAAAGTACGGGCTTTTTTCAATCCACTGCTGGATAAGGACCTCCCCACTCTTTTGAAAGTACTTCACTATGCTGGTGAAGGTCGGGAGCATAGCAGTGGGGAGAATTGAAGTACAGCACAATAATGGAATTTTCAGCACTGCCTTCTGCTGATCCAACATGTAGGCGCAGCCCCACAGCTCCCTACGACAATCTGACATGCACGGCGGTTACCTCTCCAAATGCGTATCCAGGCTCAATTCAGCTCAGCTTCTGAGAACTATCGACATCAGCTGACTTCTGGGCGATGTGCTCATAGGCCACTCACTGTATCGCACATGCATTATTTATATCATCGAATTATATCGCAGTAACCCATGTCACTCAGGTTGTCCTCAGCTCCATCCATACAGCAAGCACATGATGTGTGTGTGTGATTGAAATGATATTTTTTTTTACTTGTCGAAATCAATGTGAGATAACTCATGAAAATTAGTTTTAGTGACTGAAGGAAAACGAAAGAGAGGAAAACGAAAGAAGACCGGGTTCGGAATACTTCAAGCAGTGGAATGGAGCTGCATCTCCACAAGTCCCAAGACTATACGTGTTGGAAGATACGGATGTTTGAGTCCTTCTGAAGGACACCGCAGTAATAAAATCGACCACGGGCAGAATATTAGTAGCGGTCTTTAGCCACCCGCCAACCCATAGTACTGGGGTTGAGTTTAAGGTTATAAATGTAACAATAAAATTTGTATTTTGCTAATGAGGCTTAACCGATTCATATAGAGAAGTGTTCCACTTGAGAACCTCTTCCCTGGAGCCTGGCGGTACGAGGAGACATGGTGGGAAGTTCTCTCCAGTCTAGTGGGATGATTGCCACGTTTCTGAAAATGCTGATGAATCTATTAGCTGAGATTCATGCCACGAAATTCGAACATGCCAGTGTTGTGATTGGAGATTCACTCTATCTTCCCAGTTATATTTTCCATTCAGTTTATTAAAACGGGTTTTCAGTTTTATTTCAGTTTTAGGCTCTTTTTTTTCTTAAGCCGGCATTTTCACGTAATTTATTTCATTTTCCTAGCAATTTCGTCAATGTTAATATTCAGTCAATGATGTGAAAAGGTGATAATAGCTTAATCACCATGTTAGATAATGAGAGATTGTTAATGAGAGATGGCGAGAAATAATAGCAACCACAATAATTATTCTCTGCAGGCTCTCACGATTTTAATACAAATTACACCAATCACATTTCCACGACTTTATTTCCACGACTCATTCACGTAACATTCTGTTCGAATTTTATGACATTATGATCGAATTTTATGGATCCATTCCATCAAGGTTTAGTCGTAGTTTGTAGTAGTGCACTGGAACTATAAAAAAAAACATTTGTCTTCAGCATGACATCTATACTTATCCCTACTATAAAAACTAAAAATTGTATTTTACCAGATAAGGCCCACTGAGCTATATAGCTTTTTCAGATGTGACCTGGCCACAAATGATAGCTCAACGAAGTGGCCTATCATGTGGATATTTCTAGCAGCCAAACACTCTAAACGCATGTTTCTAAATGTGGAGGGGAAAACCAGGGGTCCCAGAGACAAATTCACACGACCACAGGGAGAGAGAACATGCAAACTCCAAATATACAGCAAGTGTCAGGGTCGAGATTGAACCCACGACCTCTTGTATACCAGGCGAGGTAGTTAACATCTCGCTAATTGAATGCTATTTTGTGGGAAGTCAACAGTAGTCGGCCATGTCATGATTATGTGGAATACAATCAGTGACTTCGGGCAGCCAATAGATGTGGCCATTTGTCTACTCTCAAGAGATGCAGCTGCACGTAGAGGGGAAACTATTCAACTACAGGTTTATTTTATTAATTGATTAACTTTGTAAAAATCTGCATCGTGCAACACAAGTTATTTCACGAGAGAATGCGTGTGAACATCGAGCTAAATATACATTGCAGTGAGATCTGTTTTTATATTATCTGAGAGCAGTCTGAATTGTATCTTACTGAGAACGTTTCTTTACACAGAGTAATATTGCCCCTTTTGGCTTATTTATGTTTAATTACGCAGAGCAGGAAACAGCATGCCCTGTGCGACATGTTTCAATATATGTCGTATACATGACCAGGTATAACACGTGGTAATGCCTGGAATGTTCTGCAAGATATAATGTGAATAGGTGGGGTTCTTTATAACTATCACACTTTGTGTCCACTTTAATAAGATTCATCGACTAAATTACGTACAGGCAGGAGGAGTTGTATTAACATTTTTAAATGAAACAGCAAATGCACATCGGTGATGCTGCCTTGGAATTTGGTGATCCTTATTTTTTTTCTTCAACCTAATTAGGCTTGGGAAAAATAACGAAAATTAACAGCACCCCCTTTAAAATGAGCCTGGGGGATGTATTCGACTGAAGCGTGTGCTATTTGCCTGGCCAATTGAGCTCAACCAGAGAGGTAATATCATTACGAGTTTATTTACGTTTCTTCAAGAATAAGAGCTCCGTAGAATAGCAAAGAGCGTGGCTTTGCAAGCACCGCGGCGTTGTGTGCAGCTGCAGGAGGAGGAATAGAAGTGCCTGGGAAATCCCCCGCTGCACTCTGAGAGCTAATAACTAATGTTCTACACCCCGCAGTGTGAAACTCTTCTGTCAGCGTGGAATGAGGCAATGAGGGATTATGTGTCCAAGCCACTAAGTCCCTTCTGAGTCTGCAAAATAAATACGCATTTTTGTGGCTACATTTACAGAAGAGCTCCATTTCGTGTGTCCGTCTCTGCCTTCAATCATGTTTGCAGTGTAATGTATTACGAGTATTAAATTTGCTCTATTGCTTGTCGTTGCACGTTGTGTTATGTCCTCAAAAGGCGAATTTGGTATGCGACTTTTTTAAAGTTTACATATTACAAGATTTGCAAAAGGGTGGGGCCCTTTTGTATATCTTGTAATATAATTAGAATCATCATCATGAGCCAAGATCAATCTGAAGGCCTCCCCAAGCCATCACCATCTCTCACGATCCTGCGAGCGATGCAATAATCCACCAATGTCTGCACACGAGAGGCTTAATTTATCGCTCCATCTCCTCGTCACATCCTCCTCTCAGATGAATTCTATCCTTTGGCTGGCACTCCGGAATTATTCTTGCCCATCGTTCATCATCCTTAGTGAAAGGCGCTTTACAAATCCAACATAGAATAGAATGCTTCCTGATATAGCGGTCCTGCCAAACCCACTTTACTTCCATTAATTCGGTAGTTTTAATGATGTATCTACCAACCTACTTATGTCTCCTAATTTGCATAGTTTTTTAAAATCTACGTCATTACAAGGACACATTTTTCACGCTTCTTTGCGCACTTTTCACATTTAGTGACATATCCTTCATTGCTAAGTGTGATAGCAGGTAACACGCATTCCCGTTCTTCTTTAGTCGCATTGCTGTGGTGCTTTTCATCATCGAGTTTAGCCTTCCTGCTCTCTTTCACCTCTTTTTTATTTTAGTTCCAATCCACTTTCAATAGCTCTTCGAGCTATACACATACCACTGTGCATTTCATCCCTCCGATCACCACTGGCAAGACAAAGGCAGTCAGGAGTGGTGCTAGCCACAACACCCTTTCGTGTATTCATATTCTTGGTTCTTTCGGTAAAGTCACGTAGATAGAAAATAATAATGAAAACACATTTTAAATAAAAATAATAAATTGAAAATAATAAAAGCAAAAAACCCACGACGTTTCTATCACAACACACGCAGTCTTCATCAGGCGGAGAGAAAAGTGGAGTCAAGCCTCCAAATGCAACTGCTTATAAGGGTTTCCAAAGTGAGTGGTCGGGGACGAGAGGAGGAGAGCTGCACAGCGCAAACAGCACGGGCAGGGCAGCCAGTCAGCCAGAGCCAGTGTAGGAGGAGACAATGGGGGGAGGAAGGGGGTAGAGATAAAGGGGAGAGAGAGGGGGGGTTCGGGATAGGGGGAGAGGGGTGGTAGAGATTGGGGGGGGGCATTGCACCTCGCTACACCCATACATACTGCTGACGGTAGAGGTTGACAAGAAAACACAAATTAAGTCATGACCAAAAGTGGTTGATGACATCTTTACAATGATTGCTGAGTTTAAAACCGTCGTCTCGGTTGAAATTGTGTCTGTCTGTATATATGGATGGTTTCGTGGATGAATCTTTGTTGATAGACAGTCGGCTTGCAAAGTACCATCGTCTTAGATAAATACATTTCACGTGAGCCAGCCGCATTAAAGTAATGATCAGCCACGGCAGAAGTATTGGTCCTGCCATGTTTAAGATCTGCCATATGTTCACGAACACGGACGGAGACATGCCGTTTAGTTTCCCCAATGTTACTGCTGCCGCAGATACAGCTTAGTTTGTAGACACCGGGATATTGCATGTCAGGAATCCTTCACAGATGGGATCAGATCATGAATTTCATGCACTGTGTTAAATCGGACCTGGATCTTGTGTTTGTTCAAGATTTTTTAAATCGTTTTGGTTATCCCTGCTATGTAAGGCAAGGTGATGGTTTTGATTGGATCTTCAGATGGCTCCTTCCTCACGGTTGGGGTGATGGCTTTGCGGGTTGTGTAGTCAGAATATCCATTCACCTTAAGAGCCTGGTGTACGTGATTGAGTTCACTAGTCAGGTGTTCATGGTCGGAGATACATTGAGCTCTGTGGTGTCGCGTTTTGATGAGGGAATTCTTCTGGGATGGATGATGGTGGGAATCAGGTTTTAGGTAGGCGTCAGTATGGCTCAATGAGCCATCTGGTCTCTTTTTGATTAAGACATCCAAGAAAGGTAGCATGCCATCCTTTACTACCTCCATGGTTAATTTTATTGTTGGGTGTATGGAATTTATGTGGTTAAGGAATTGTTTCAGAGCCGGTCGGCCATGTGGCCAGATGACGAACGTGTCATCCACGTACCTCTTCCACAAGGACGGGCGTAGAGTGGATGCCAGGATGGCGTCCGTCTCAAATTTTTCCATGAAAATGTTGGCCACAACCGCAGATAAGGGAGCACCTATTGGGCTGCCTTCAGTTTGTTTGTGTGCCATGCTGGCCTTCATAGACGTTCGCCAACAGCGAATGTCCAAAAGTTAGATTGTTTAGCAAACTTGTGATGTGCGACTTGTTTAGCTCATATTTATTCTGAGCCCAACTTTGCAACCTTCTATATTAAGTTATCCCAACATTTCCTGGACATTACAGTGATTATTCCATCAGCAAATCTGAGATGGTTAGTATTTTGTCCATGAATAATTATGCCTGTAATTCTCCAAACCAATTTTGGTCAGAGCTATGTGATGTTGCTGTGAAAAGCTTTATCAAAATCTTGTCAACTTGACTGAGTTCCCTTTTAAAATTATTTTTTTATACTTTCTTCGTGTAATCTCAGTTTGGCTGTTCAATTTTGCTATTGGTTTTTTATTATCTATTATTATATTTACTTTTATCCAGGCCTTTTTGTTATAGCTTGGTCTTGGACTACACCAATTTACGATGGAGTCTAATGCTTTTCCTTAGCCTATATAAATCCTAGGCGAAAACCCAGACGGAGCCTTTTTAGCAACGTGAACTTGATCATGAGAAGCGTCGCCTGAGGAATAATGTTTATCAGTCGTATCGTACGTCAGCTATATCACACGAATCACAAACATCGACACCGACAAGGAATATGGAGCGAAAGCTGTAAAACTATCAAACAAGCATTGGGAGAGATGCACGCGCGGAGTTATACTAAGAAAAACAAGAGAGGGACACATGGATTAAGGAAAACGCACAGGTAAGTCAGAGGCACAAGTGGTACTAGTGGTAAAGACTTGTAGAAATTAGTAACACGTGTGCCTCACGACAAGAAGGTCCTGGGTTTGATTCCTGGCTCAGGTGCCTTTCGGTGGAGGGAGTTGTATGTTCTCCCCCTTATCTATAGGGTTTTTCTCTGAGTATTGAGACTCAGTGGGACTCTATTACGTAAATAAATGTAACAACAATAATGAATAACAATAAAATCCAGTACAAAACGTCGTGCAAGACAAGCATGAAAATCATTAAAATCTGAATCCAAAAATGTAAAACGTTAGATTCTTCTTCTAAGAAATGTGATGTGTAATGATGAAAAACATTTAAAGTAGCCACTATGGCTGTCTGCATTGTCAGCCTCTGAATCATCGACAGTCATGATCACCAATAAGTGATTCACTGTGTACAATAAAACGCTATGGTGAGGGTAAGGATAGAATGTTTTACCAAACTATGTTTTTTGCTAAACTTTACAAATGGGACATTTAAAAAAATGTTTAATTGCGATGGTGACGTTTTCATATTTTCTTAATAAACAAACAAAAACAATAACAACCAATGTAATCTTCTCAAGAAAATTGGCGCAATTATAATATCCACAAGCATTAACAGAATGATTTGGTTCAAGGTTGAAAATGTAATGCCGAATGGAAAATTGGGCATAAACCATTGATGGTCATACTTTTACACAAAATATTTCCGTCAATATTCCATTATAAGGATGTCTTTGCCAAGCAATAACAAGCACTCCTTCCAAAAGACCACACTCTGAATAGCTGCTCAACATGAAATAGAAATATTGGAAAGACATTTAATCGTAAGTAATCAGCCATGGTCAAACCACTTGTGGCTGAAGGGCTCCCTAAGTTGCTGCCATCTCTTACGGCCTGCAATGTAACAATCTATCCAGCACCTGCACATGAGCTGATTTTCATTGCTCCATCTCCTCTGCGGATGCCCTTTGAGACGCGATCCGATCCACGTCTGCGACTTCGTCATCATGCTCGGCCAACCTCCTGCACCCCTCCAGCGACCTCTCCTGCCCAAGCCCCCTGTTCTTGACAGTTTTAGTTATATCATTAACCATCGCGTTTTCTCTAATCCACTGTCTGCATTTCAACGTAATTCCGAGCACTCGTCTCTCTGCACGCTTCCTCTTCAGTTATGTTCACGTTTGTGTCAATGGCCACGTTTAATAATCACGACATAGCAGCCCGTGCCCCCTGATTAAAACATTATTCTTGAGGCACACGCTACTTTTTTTCATTATTCATCATGAGATGCCGTTCTTGATTATGAAAAAGTAACTCGAGAAACGCATGTGGCAACATAATTTTGAAAGAACACTGCTACGAAGCAGCCTGAGGACTGTGCCAAGGAGTGCTTGCCGTGTGTCTACGTGTGTGGCTTCGGGCAGAGGAGCAAGAAGCCATTCTAGTGGCAAAACAATCACCCAAGAGCGGCACTTCAGGTGGTGCCCCAACGTTCTGTGCATCACCATTCCCATGACCAAATGGAGTCCGAGTTACTGCAGGCGTGTTTACAAAACAGACGGAAGGGTAAACACGGCCACGTCTCATTCATCCCTGCTGGGCAGTTTCACTGCGCCAGAGGCATCGGTGTCTAAACAGAAACGGACTTGAGTTACGCTGCCTCAACACTGACGGAGTTCAACAACTTAGCGTAAAGACACTCTTTGGAAAATGAACTTGCGTGTGTAAAGTATTAATTTGCTTGACATTTATGATTGTGCAAATCCTCGTGAGAAAAAAATATATTCTTCATTCCAGAACCTCTGATATATAATATATGTACACATTCGTTGTGCATTTAGATAACAAGAACGACACTATAGCCCCTTATCAATCCACTGTTGGATAAAGGTAATGCCATGACTGCATGAGGGTTGTGAAACCATACTTCATCAGTCTGCACAGAGTGGCTTGGTGAAAGAGGAGGCCAAGAGTTGGTTGGATATCACTCGCCATTCATGGTAGCCATGGCAGGGAATCTAACTTAGGTAGCTTGGTTCAAAGGGTAGTGTGCTAACCGCAACGCCACCGCTCCCCACATTCGTTTAACATATCGATGAGATTACCTTTAACAAATCGTTAATACGATACGGTGTTTGAATCCAACAATGTAGCAGAGTTCAGGTGAATTTAACACCAATTAGCAATTAAGCGAAAGGTTAGAGAATGGCAGCAATAGGCTATTCGTACACCATGTCATGTATTATTCATTAGATGTAATCAATTGCTATTTTCTTATGAGCACCTTAATATACGATTAGCATTAATCCAGCTTCAAATAATTATTCATCACACTTGATTGTAATATATTACACTATTAAATATGTCAAATTACACTATTAGATATGATCTTGACGTTTTAAGCCCATCATATTTTTCGGATATATATCTGTGGGTAGACAAATACAATGAGACTTGCATTCAACAATGATTGCAAGCGGTTAGGCACAGACGTCGTGGTGCTGTATAAAACACAGTGAGCACGTGGTTTCCTGCTCACGTGCTCATTGAGGCAGTGCTCACCTCTCATTGACAACCCTGAGCCAGTGTAGGACATTCCACATTACTCTGGCGGGGACACACGCATCTCTCAACACGACAGCCACTGTTGATTTCCCCACAAAGTCGTACCTATTTTATGAGGGATGATGGGCTCACTCAGACGCCCAACCAGGATTTGAACTCACAACATGTTGATTTCGAGGCTGATTACATTGCATTATAACCAGTTTAATAGTGATAACATTGATGCAGTTGATAGGTTAGATTTGAACTAAAACGACGTTTGTGTTTATACAAGATGTGGACAATATGATGATGATTTTTTCTTATTCATGTTATTACTTATTTTAGTTGAAATCTGGAAATAATTGCCTTGTTCCAATTCAGCCATGCGTAATTAAATGGAATATCTCGTTCCCTTCTTCCCTCTTGTACAGCTGCTTTATTTTAACATTGCAAGAGGTTTTTTTTTCATGAATTAGTTTTAACCATTGTCATTCACTGCGAAAAGCGTAACGCATCTGACATTATGTGGAACGAGTACCCCGCCTATTAACAATGCATGCACATTGCTGTAGTGAGGAAACAGTTTTTAAGTGTTGGCATATCTTGAATCAATTTCTGGTAAGGAATGTTTGAATGGTTTTGAAGTAGTTCCAGGATTGGAAACAGCAATGCTCATCACTTAATTAATGAAGGATGTGTGTGCAGACACAGAGGATCAGTTTCGGCCGAGCCTAATAAAGTCACCAATTGGGAGTGGCAGGCTGCAAGACTATATAGCCTTCATTCTTTCGCCGGTAATCATAGCCAGTACACGTAGCTTGCCAGAGCCTGCGCTAAATATAACCAAAACAAAGTACAGGAACTGATCCTCCTATTGCAATTAAATCACAGGGTTTTTTTTTCTTCTGAAAGGCACACGTTGTGTGGTAATTTTGGAAAAATTAGTCGCGAAATTAATGTTAAATGCCCCTAAGGCACCAACCCCTTGCATTATTTTTCATATATAAATACTAAAGTGTGTGGATATGCTTATACTTAATATACTGTGTATATATATGAAACACAAGTAAAACTACTTAACGTTGTGTCTGCTACATTCGTTGCTTAGACAGTTTTTCTCTGAACCATGATGGGCGCAGAAGACATTTTTTAAGAACCAAGGGCATTGCACAAAGCCACGACAGTCTGTTTATTTTTCAGTTACCGTAGCACACAAATATTTGTTTTTTTATTTGTATTACTTTATTTGTATTCACTTTAATTTTATTTTTATTTTTCTATCTACGTGACTTTACCGAACGAACCAAAGAATATGCACATGAATGCCATTATTATTTTTTGTAAATATATATGTACATAAATGATTCAACGATTTATATATATGTAAATATTTGGCAATGGCATGCCTACACTTAACAAGCTGTTCGAAATGTTTCATGAGCACCCTTTTGCAGGTCATATCTTGTTGCAGCTGGTCGGCGCTGACGCTGCAGAGGGGCCCCCCCGTATGTCGTCTCGCCGTGCCGTGACTTCCAATCCCAGGCGAGAGGGGATTTAGCGCGATTGCTGCTCTAAGCCCCCCCCCCCCCCACCAAAAGGGCCCAAACACGCCAATTGGCCAGCAACACTAATTACAGTTGTGACAGGTAACACGAAATAAATTTCAATTCCGTTCTTGAATTGAGCAAGGTTATACAGGAACTTGGGAAAAAAGACGGTGAGCTTGAAACCCAAAGCCATGCGAGCAAACACTCAGAAAGGATGTGTTTGAATCTGCAGCGTGGTGGCTGAACACGTTGTGAAGGAGTCTGACACACCGAGTCCTCAACATGGCTGGAGGAATCAATGAGTGAACTTCGTGGGAACGGCAACCATGATAGCGGCAATAGAAGAGTGATACCAAGGCGACTCAACCAAAGACAGCAACAAGAACCATTTTTTTCTAATTCGGTCAAAAAAAAACCTCAATAGTTTAAGAGCCACAGCGCACGTGGTGAAAACGAGACGGTGCTAAGAAATTAAACGTCACGGAACAGTCGTCAATGACCTGCATGCGGCTCCGGAGCTGCAGGTTGCCGACCCATGCGCATGTGAAACTGGACTCCCATGGTAAACTGGACTTTCACGTTACACACGATTCCCATGGTAAACTGGACTTCCATGGTAAACTGGACTTCTACGATAAACTGGACTTCCATGGTAAACTGGACTTCTATGATAAACTGGACTTCCATGGTAAACTGGACTTCTATGATAAACTGGACTTCCATGGTAAACTGGACTTCTACGATAAACTGGACTTCCATGGTAAACTGGACTTCTATGATAAACTGGACTACCATGGTAAACTGGACTTCTACGATAAACTGGACTTCCATGGTAAACTGGACTTCTACGATAAACTGGACTTCCATGGTAAACTGGACTTCTACGATAAACTGGACTTCCATGGTAAACTGGACTTCTACGATAAACTGGGCTGCCGTGGTAAACTGGTTTTTACCCTTTTATCTGGCAACAAAACTGACATCTTTTTTACAAGGAGTCATGTTTGCATTGACCACAATACCTGCGGTCGGAATGCAAACAAAAAAGACAACTCTGATAATGTATACACTGTCCTTGAAATTGATTGGTCCACACCCGAGACAGCTTTTCTTAGAGCCTAGTCTCACATGGTGTTGAACCAGATGACGCCAAAAGTGCGCCTTTTGGCGGTCAATGCAAACATGACTCCGTTCGTGAACACAAGGCAGATCTGAAACACGGTAGGACCAATACCTCTGCCGTTGCTGATCATTGTTTTAACGCTGTGGGCTCACACGAAATAGATTGTTTCAAGACTCTGCAAACCTACCTTCAGAGATTTGTTCATGAAGCCATCCAGATATATAAACACAGACACAACTTCAACAGAGAAGATGGGTACAAACCGAGCCATCATTGGAAAGATGTTATTAACCAGATAAAGTATTAACTGACTGCGATGTTTCCATCCTACCTGCCTATGCCTCTCTCTTAGATCTCTCACATGTCCTTTGTATTGCACTCTCATGCTCACATGTCCTTTGGATTGCACTCTCATGCTCACGTCCTTTGGATTGCACTCTCATGGTGCTAATCTCTCATTACCACTGCTGTTGTGCGCATATGCGGGCATGATACTCTTATGCGGAGACGGAGAGCCCATTTATGCTAATTTCGCTCCCTAATCTCTCTCTCCCTAATCTCCCCCATTAACACAACTGACGTGCTTACGTCCGTGGATGGAATTCCTCTCCAGCTCAGACCCCGCTTGCTTGCCCATCGCCACATATATAACCTTGATGTAGCTGCTCTCTCGCTGGTTCAGCAGTTCCCCTGCTAGATAATATGTTTTCCGCCTGAGGAAGATCGCTTGTGTTGCGATCGAAACGTCCTGATTTATTTTATTTTATACCTACGTAACTTTACCGAAAGAACCAAACAGTATGGGCTTCCACGGTGAACTGAACTTCCATGGTAAACTGGACTTCCATGGTAAACTGGACGCACAGGGTAGACTGGATTTCATGGTAAACTGGACGCACATGGTAACTAGACGCACATGGTAACTAGACGCCCATGGTAAACTGGACGCCCATGGTCAGGGGTCGGAAACCAATATAACAAGAAGATTTTTTTTTTCATTTCAAGAGCCATACTGCGGTCCTTGAAGAGCTGCACGCAGCTCCAGAGCCGCAGGTTGCCAACCCCTGCTCTAGGTTTAATAACATGGAACCACTTGACACTGACTGAAAGGTGGCTGTCCTGTAGAGAGACTCCTACCCTAATGAAGCAGTGGGCTCAGAACCACAAATTGTCATGAGTTACCAAAATAACGCTCATTTCAGCTTAGTCACACGAGAACATCCCTTACTCTTTTTCACCAAAACATTACAATGCTAACTTGGTTAACGCTACAGAAACAAAACATTGCTTCCCAAAACAAATTCGTTTGGATCTGATTGAAGCAACCTCCATCCTTCCACTCTTTGATTATTCAATAGTAGCCAACAGTTAATGATGACGTCACCCTGCTGCTGCTCTATATAAGGCCGGTAGACACAGCAGAGCCTCACCATGCCCGATGATGCTGGATGCAATTACCAGCGAAACGTCGTACTCAAATTGTAAATGTTGTGGCTTCAACACACCGGTGGGCTAAAGCAGTGAACTATTTGTCTTTTGTCAACGTGACACTTTTTTACTGATTGGCCGTGTCGGGTGGTGGAGGGTTATGACACATTTATAAATAACGCGATCTAAACCCAAAAACGTTGATTATGAATAACATTGGTCGCGAAAGCCTACGTAGTTAAACTGAGTAGCCAACAGGTCGGCGTCTGAAACTGTCATCAACAAACTGTGCTTTGAGCTTTGCCCTGAACGCCCCCTACAGGACACATCACTGCAACCTATATCTAACAGCTAATTTGAACTCTGTGGAGGCAAGGGGAAATATACATTGGGCTTTATTCGTTTTAAAATAAGTCAAATCTAAATCTATTGAACTTACTGGCTCCTTAAGCAAACCAGAGAGGTTTAAGATCGGCCTCTGATCGCGTTGTTGTCCATTCCAAAATGTAGAACTCAAAATAGGTTAAGGACCCTCTCAATTATGGGTGCCTACATTCTGGAATGAATTGGTCACTAAATCTAATTATTTCCATCACTACCATTTTTATCTGTATTGAAGCCATTGCTTTATGGCTACTACTGCCACACTTGTGAATGCCATTAGTAAAGCTATTCGTGACTTGTATTTGAAAATGGCATTTTTGGAAAGGCTGCTGAGTATTGCAAGTAGGAAATGCAATTCGAATTCCTGCTGTTATAAATGCCACTTTAAATGCCATACGTGAGTTCCTCTCACAAGCGTCGTTCACAAAGTTATTTTGGATTGCTTAATAGATTTCCATTGTTTATTTTGTATTATTATTGTTTGTTCGTATTTTACATATATATTTATAACTTACCTGATTTTCTATGCGACCCTTGTAAACCTTCCCCTACCAATGTAACATGCTTGTAACATGCTTGTAACACGCGTGCTGCCGTATTAGTCATTGTGGCCGGGTCGCCATTGACAAAGACCATCTGAGGTCAAAGGGCCTTTTACCGGCAAATAAGAAACAAATGCATTGACAACCGGCAAACGCGAAATTTGTGAGTGACTTCCTGCGTATGATATCATATAAAACACCCGCAACTAGATTGTGAAAATAAAGAAAAGTTTTACAAGCACATAGCAAGATGATTAGAGTATATCATCACGTTATACCATGTAAAGATAACTGTTAACGTCCTCATTTATACACGATCAAACTACATATTTCAGTTAAACATCAGATACGACGATACCCAATCTAATACAATTTTGTGAGACTTCAACTAGTACTGCAGACTTCCGGAGACCTGTTCTCTTCATGAAATATCCGATGTCATTTAAAAACAAGTCACTCTCACAGTGACACTCCTGTAAATGCAATTTTGTTCGCAACACACAGCAGAATCATGCTCTGCGAATACATTTGCCATAATTCCACAAGCAATTCACTTCACCAGTAATTCCAGTCTACCACTGATTGTAACAGCAATTTCATTCTGTTACATTCACTTCGATTGATACGGCCGTGGTGACTACGCACGCCTGTAATTCAGCGCTGTGGAGGCTGCGAGGGTTCAGCGGATCAGCGCACACATGTTTGCGATACTACCCTTCACGTGGGACTCCTCGACTTACCAACTAGTTAGATTCCAGAGGTCTGGTCGTAAATCCAACTTTACTCCTGTCGATTCCAAGCAAGGTGTACGGCATATATACTAAACACGAGGTCTGCCTTTCAAAGTTATATAATCTCCTGCAGATGTATATTGCACTGGTTCTTCACGTTCTGCAGATGTAGATGCCACCACCGCCATCTATTGCGTGGTGGTTGAACTTACGACTTTCGGTCCGAACAGGCAACTGGACACACAAACAGGTTTGTTCGTATCTGTCAAAGTGTGTAAGTCGAATGTTCGTAAGCAGAGGAGTCCCTGTAAAGCGAATGTAGACGAATCTCCATGTCCCTTCTGTATGGGATACAGTGTTTCCCCCTTACACGTGCGAGGTTTCTCCAGGTTCCATAGTTTCCTCCCACGGGTATTAACACTCGTTAATTGGCTGATAACATCTTAATCTTTAGAAAATCACAGTGGTTCGCCAATTGTTGGTACCAGCTTCCCCCTGGCCAACCTCCAGTTTGTCTGTGATTGCTCTTTGGTTCTTTCGGTAATGTCACGTATAAAGACAAAATAATAAATTAAATACTAGCATACGACGTTTCGATTGCAACACAAGCAATCAT
Organism: Lethenteron reissneri; assembly: GCF_015708825.2. NCBI lineage: Eukaryota > Metazoa > Chordata > Hyperoartia > Petromyzontiformes > Petromyzontidae > Lethenteron > Lethenteron reissneri. The sequence goes on from NC_083811.1 coordinate 14,069,014, forward strand.
CATCAGGTATAAATGAAATAGAAACACAAATCTAGTATGCTTAGAAATGTAATTTAATACAACAGAGAGTCGGATAACATAACAGTCAACACCCTACCTGGTTGATTACGTTCTTCCTGAGAATGCTAAATTTGAGAGAGAGATAAAACACAGAACCAGAGACATATCGACAGGAAGAACGTAATCAACCAGGTAGGGTGTTGACTGTTATATTATCCGACTCTCTGTTGTATTACATTACATTTCTAAGTATACTAGATTTGTGTTTCTATTTTATTTATACCTGATGATGATTGCTTGTGTTGCAATCGAAACGTCGTATGCTAGTATTTAATTTATTATTTTATCTTTATACGTGACATTACCGAAAGAACCAAAGAGTAATTCCTGCAATTACGAAAGCTCCTAATTAAGTATGTCTGTGATTGGTCAATGATTGTGAGATGCAATTTGTACGATCGGACTCAATATCAAATGTAATAATTCTTATTTTAAGAGTGTTACATCACAGTATATTTCCTCCTACTAAATTTACATGTAGAAAGCTACAGAATTCTGCTTAACTTTTAAACATTTTTCCCAGCTATTTACATTTTTATTGTTCTGCGATTAATTGGATTGCTTTGTTTTTGGTAATCACTTTAAGTAGCATTTTATGAGAAAACAGAAGTGATTTTTTTCCATCCTACAGTTACAATGCAATGTAATTTAAATTCATACGGCATCGAAATGCCTCCGTAGCTCAAGACGCCGCACATTACTTTTCTTAGAACTAAAAGAGCGTTCTTGTAAAAGCAACAAGATAATGTTGACTTAAAGCTTTGGTGATTGCATGAATTCATATTCGCTGGGGTTTTCGGTAAAGCCACGTAGATATAAAAAAAATAAAAAATATAAAAATATAAATCACACAAGCAATCGTCTTCAGGTGAACACAAGACGATTTCTTGTGTTGCGATCGAAACGTCGTGATTTAGATTTTTTATTTATTTTTCTATCTACGTGGCTTTACCGAAAGACCCAACGAATATGCAACAGGATAATTTGACAAATCAAACGATGGGATGGTAGCACAAGGAGCGATGACTCACTTGAATGCATGGGAAGCAACTGCATCTTCAGACCATGACGTAAATACAGCCAGGGAATCAACATCCCAAGGCAGGGAATTCCAGAACCCCAGGGGCCACAACAGAAAAAAAACGAGCAACCTCCAATGGAGTTGGTGATAAAACCGCGGCTTCAAGAGGTCAGCACTGGAACGAAGAAGTCGAGTAGGAGCGTATAGGGAGACGAGGTCATTAAGGTGAACAGGAGTAAACGGATGAATAACTTTAAAGACAATCACAGCGATATTGTAGCCGATTCTTAATTTCATGAGCAGCCAGTAGAGGGACCTCAGGACAGGAGCAATGTGTTTGCGACGCCGGGATTCCGTAAGGAGTCTGGAAGTCTGTGTAACAAAGTAGTTGGAAGTCCGACAAATAACGAGGTGCAATCGTCCAATCGAGATGTTAGAAAAGCGTGAACTCGAGTCTTGGCATCTGTGGGAGACAAACACTGGCGGATGCGAGCTGGGTCTCGCAGCTGGCCACAAATGATAGCTCAACGCAGTTACTTATCACGTGGAAATACATAGCAGCCAAATACTTTCTAAATGTAGGAGGGAAAAATTGGAGGACCTGGAAAAAAATATTCATGGGAGAGAGACATGCAAACTCCAAATATACAGCGTCAGGGTGGGGATCTAACTCACGACCTCCTGAATACCAGACGAGGTAGTTAACATCTCGCCACCGCGGCGCCCCCACCTGACCACGTGCAGTAGATACGTGACACATGGAGTGTAAGAACACTGGGATTGCGGACTCGTTCTGCAAGACAAGTATTGGAATTTAGGAGGTAAACAGTTTAACAGGTGGCACGTTCAATCTCTGTTTTTTCCAGGTTTCAACTGGAGACATTTCGAGGAGATACATCTCTGGATAGGCAATAGTCCGAGTTGATGTGGTCAATGGAGTTTGCAGGATCCAATCGGATATACATCTGGGTATCTTCGTCTTCTTCCACGCGTTTGTCTCACTCATGTGGGGCCCGCTATTCTTGCCAAACCTTCTCCATGCTGCCCTGTCTTGCGCCACTTCTCTGTCCGCTCCTAAGGCCACCATGTCTGCTCGCACCACATCGCCCCCCCCCCCACCACCTCTACTTCTGCCTTCCCATTGATCTCGTTCGCTCCACTTGCATCACTTGCACCTTCTGACCCACATAATGTCCCTGTTGTCTCTCCACATTACCGAAGCACACCAGCCTTTTCTCTCTCATCTCCTCTGTTTTTTCTACCACCTTCGGTATCGTTTGCATTAAAATGGTAGTCAACACCAAAACAGTAGAAACCTCTGCCCAAAGGCAGGATTTGAATAGAAAACAAAAGCGGACCAAGCATGGCCCCCTGAGTAATATCCATTAAGTAGTGGATGGTGGAAGGAAACCAAGCGCTGTATGGTCTCGGAAAAGGATCGGCTCAATAGGTGAGGAGAGACCCCATGATTTCTAAGCCTCGCTGCTGGTGGCGTGGCAACGTGGTGTGATCGATATCGTCGAAGGCAGCGGACAATTTCGAGCAATACCCGGAGGGACGTGAAGCTGCGGTCAGAAGAAATCACGAGGTCGTTTATGACGCGGAGAAGGGTCGCCTCTGTCGAGCGTCCGCATCGAAACCCAGATTGCCACGGGGTCAGGGAAATAACGTCATTTGCTTCGTGGTCAGGTGGACAGTTAAGTGAAAGAAAGCAATTCAGATTGTCTTTTTTTGTTAAAGGGGGGAAGATTTGAAATGGGATGAACATTTTACATTTTAAAAGTGAAGGCAGAGGGGGTGAAGAAATGTCTTGGAGAAAAAAATATAGTGCAAATGAGAGACCAAAAATTAGGTTAAAATATAAGTTATTATTCCAAAATGTTATACATGTGCGTAATACCCCCGCATAAACCACCTTTGAATTGCACAGTGGAGTCAAGTGCAATGTAATGTGCACAAACGTGAGCTACTCTGTATTTTCGAAAGTGGGAAGAGTTGGGCATGTGCCGATATACAGTAGCGTCACAGTGTCCATTGTTGCACTCAATATGCAAAATCACCAGAAAAAAAGTCTATTTTCCACATGGCCTTTAAATGGTATACCAGAATAAATAAAAGTAATCATATGACATAGTAGGCCTAATAACAACTCAAATATTGGCTTGTGGAATACAGTTTGAATTGTTAATGGTTTATTTAGATTTTAATGGATTAAACCATCGTTGTGTGCAATTTACACTTCAGACTTCAGCTTAAGCAATAGAATGTTCACCTCCCATATTTTTAATTTGCGCAAAGACTCCTTTGACTTTGGTGACAAATTACAATTTATATGCATTAAATAGTATTGTACATGTATCTTAATCCTGTTATATATCTTTAAAAAAAACCCTCTCTTTAAAAAAAAAACGGACTATCCAAACAAAGCCCATGGCCATTTGGCTTGCTCCTTGATTGAATAGCAGAAAGGAGAGGGAATCACGTTATGGTGAGAAGACTCTCATCGCCGTCGGTCTCAGTCAGTGGCTGCCGTTCATTGCCCCTCCGGTGCTGGCATGATAATAACGCTTTTGATCATCATCGTCGTCGCACCGCTCAAGGGAGTTGCTCTCATTCTTGACCTCGTCTGTGGCCCACCAGCTAATGGGAACTGAAGACTGACACTTTGAAAACAAAAAATGTGTGAGAACAGGAAGTAATGCATTGCTCCACAATAATAAAATAAAAGAAAAATGCGAATTCACAACGGCCCACGAGGTCACTATTATAGGCTAACAAAGCGGTACTCAACAGACACGCCATTGTACCTACAAAGAGTTAGGGTTTAGAGGGACCAAGTTTGTCTGGCTGAATGTCTGGCACAAGTTTACTCACATAGTTGTTGAACATGAGAAATCGTTTAACTTTATTCAATCACATGCTCTCATTCGATTAATTCACCTTTAATATGGAAATCTGGGGAATGGTGTGCGGCAGTGATTATGGTATTTTATTTCCCCATAATTTTAAATCGGAGATATGAGCTGACATCTGAACCAAAATGCTACACCATCGCTGTTAATGCACCACTTCACGACATGGAGTATATCACTAGTACCGTGAGTTTAATCACAACGTGGAGGCAAGAAATGAAACTACGGGACAGTACTGCATACGTTTCATGATAACTGCCTCAATCACATGTGATCCAGCGTAAGGGTGCATTCACCAGCTACATACTTTGCAGCGGTATTGTGATTTCTACATTGCCATGGGTAATTTAATTGCTTTAGATTAATTTTTTATGAAATGTTGATAAGAAATCGATAATATATTGCCCGTACAAATGTAAATTTTAGCATTACTCTTAACTAAAAATGCAGGTTCCCGTAGCCCATACAATGATCCATATTTATTTCTGCGTTCGGCCACGTGGTAGTTTTATGCCAAAAGTCATCTCAATTAACCTTCCACCATCCAACAAGAGTGTCACGTTTAGAAAGAGACCGTTTGTATGTGTTAGTGTGGAGATTAAGTCGTGCTCAACAAAGACCTCGCTGGTGGCGTTCCACTTTTCATCAGATTACGAACTCGATTTGCGAACCGTCATGGGTTGATGTTCAGTTCAGTAATGAAGTCTACACACCACCGTTGATGGAACTTCATTGGTCAAAATTTGGTCACTACATCGACACGTATGAATAATAATAATATATACGTAAATGTGAAAATATTGTCGGGTGGTCAAGGGTTAATGATAAGAACTTTGCACGAAACTACTACGTGACCTAACACCAACTATAATCATAAATGACCCTTGTTTGAATTCAATTATATACATTACCAACAATATTCTTTGGGTCTTTCGGTAAAGTCACGTAGAACAAAAAAAGATAACAAACAACTACAACGTTTCAATTGCAACACAAGCAATCCTCCTGATGACGATTGCTTGTGTAGCGATCGAAACGTCGTAGTTTTTTGTAATTTTTTTTGTTCTACGTGACTTTACCGAAATACCCAAAGCATATTAATTAATGTGTCACGAAAGCTTTAAGTCAAGATTACTACATATGTGGATACTTTTTTTATAATTTGCACCCTGTTACACCAGAATATGATTTAGAATAATCACACATCTTTTACTTTATGCAGTAACGTATTCAGCAGTAACATGTTGTTTTTGTAGAACCCTATTGGTTTTAAGGATATCGTATAACATTACGGTGCTATTATAGGTACATGCACAGTACAAAGTCACAAGGTAACGGTGAGTTATTGGCATTCCCCTCTCCCGTCGCAGCTGCGCGGCAAGGCAAGTGGCGCAGGTCCCGTGGAGGAATGCGCGGCCCTCCAGCGAGCCGAACAAACAGAACAAATTGTTAGTGTGTGTCCTGTTGAGGACCCGACGAGCCATTATTCCCACCTTTTGTGAGCCCTCCCGCTGCTGCTGGACAAGTGCAAAACCACCACGACTGCCATTGTTCCTGACTGGCAACAGAAAGGGCCCTTGTCCAAGACCTGGGCTGAAAAAAAGGGGGGCGGCGGCGGCGGGGGGGTGGGCATGGCAATGCAATCGCTGCGACTTAAAAAAAAATCTGCGAACAAAATTGAATCGTTCGGGTTAAACGTCGCAACGCGCCTCGCTCGTCTCGGCGAGGGCCGTCGCCTTTCTCACGGAGAGTTCGCCCGGTGCCTCTCAGGGCTCGGCGTTTGTTTAGGGAGTCAAGCTGTCAGCTCGCACAATGGCAAGGTTCAGGTTCCCCGTGACCCCATCTGTTGTGCGCGGGATTAGACTGGAGATTTATTCCTATTTGTTAAAGCAGTCCATTCACGTGTTGCTCTAAAGGCAGACTTTTGTGTCATATTTCCATGGTGGCGGGTTGTATGGTGAAAGTTTCCTTTGTGCCCTAAGCGGAGGGCGACTTAAATGTGAGCTGCGACCAAAGCTATTTGTCTGGTTCAGTTCCCATACGCGTGGACATACCGCTGGTCACACTCCCACAATGGTTACTTGGTCCCCGTAACATGCATTAATTAGGCGTGCCATGTTCGCTGTGATTTAAAGGGCGTCCGTTATTCATGGTCAGGGGCAGATTGGAGGAGGAACGAGGCAGCCGACTGCCAAGTTCACACCGTCAGTAGCGAGCGCATCACGATCGCGAAAGGCACTTGCTTTGAATAGCATCAGTCACCACCATTCTTGAATGTGCCATTTAACCATTCGTAATGGTGCAGCGGTGCCACAAAGGAGAAAACACTTTCGCGTAACTTAGCAATTTAAGCATCTGTAAAGAACACCCACGTTCAGCTGCAGCGACACAGAAACGGGTCCTTATTGTGCGATGTATCCCGAAATAATTTTGACTCGTGCAATATTTCATTGAGAAGAGGGTAGATATCTCAATGAGACGATGTTGCTTTTCAGAGAGGGAAGTGGGAGATAACACAACAGACAGGATACAGCGGTGCAAGGAAAATGTTAATACATTTAAAGAAAAAAATGGAAATAAACAAGAGACATTCCTATATTTTTTTGTCTAAAAACAATTACATTTGTGTTCTCACTTCAGCCATACATTTGGCCAGATGGCTCTGTAATATTCCGCTCCGTTAAAAATCGGAAGCTCATGAGTTTGGACTCCGACAATCTTGCAAAGAATATGCGACGAGTTTATTCGTGGAAAGTCAACAACAGCGACGGCTCAATGGAGAGAGAGAGAGAGAAGAAGACCCCATTACTTACCACCGAGGCGCAGGGGCCAACGCGGCAGGGACATCGTTTGCAACAGTCCACAGAACCCGCACACAAATCCGATTACAAATATCAGTGGCGGAATGCAAATCGGCGTTCTTCACTCTCGTGTTTACTGCGGAGGGTGTCCACCTTCGCCGACGAGACATCATCAGTGTGAGGAGGGCTGCAACACATTTGAAACCATTGGGGGGTTTGACAGCAGCACGCTGGCGATGATGATTATGTTTTCACTCTTTGTGTATTGATGTCTGGAGCCGCATGTTATGGGCCACACTAAAGGCTAACAGGAGCCGCTAGTGGCCCACGGGGCCTTGCATTGAAGAACACCGATTATGACATTTTATATTCAGCACTGTGTCAGTCCACTGCTAGATGAAGAACTGCACACGTTTTATCGGTTAACGGGGTGTTTTGTTTGACCATACTTCACCGCTCTGGTCACTGCGTGTTGGTGAGAGGCAGTGCCCCAGCACCGATTCGGATATCACTCGCCACTGAATTGAACTCAGGTCGACGGGTTTGTGTTCGATGTGCAGTGTGCGCTACACAACTGCACTCCACATGTAGAATATGATGTGAAATTTAACACAGAGGGCGGATGGAACTGCTGAAGGACACTAATCCATTCATTCATAACATTTACAGAGGATGAACATTTTTTTTCTCCAAACTATTTGGTCGCCATAAAAAGGGAAATATTTTCATGATGCCTGATAAAAAGCTATTATATGTTAAGTTTTCATGAAAATGACAGGGAGCAATATCATTAAGGATATACAGTTAAGATGATCATCACCACCAGCCATGTTCAATCCAATGCTGGATGGATTCAACAAGGTCGTCGCTGTCTCTCAGATATATGTCTCCACGGTTGACGTTCTCACGGATGCATCCCACTCCTCTGCTGCCACTCAATTGTTCACCGTCAGTATTGTACTGGTAGGAACCACCTGGTTCCACCAGCCCACAGGGGATTATTGTGTCCGTCCGTCGTGCATCAAAAAATGGGAGGGGTGGGGCTTGGTGGAGAGGGGAGGGTAGGGAGGGGCTGGGTGGGGAGGGTGGGGCTGGGTGGAGAGGGGAGGGTGGGGAGGGGCTGGGTAGGGAGGGGCTGGTCACCCCGTGGTGCCCTTATAAAACTCAACGTGTAACCTACTCACGCCGGCTTGTGCCCGCCCTCACAGTCGGCCATATTTGCTGAATACACCACGCCGCCGTTGACCCTGCAGGCCATTGACCGAGCAACCCAACGTTCCTACCAGCTCCCTCCGCAGGAGGAATGTGTCTCACTATCAGCCATCGTTCCTTCCAAGGACGTGTCCTGCCCACGCCCACGAAATTTGAGTTCGGTGTCAATTCATATCACAAGAATGAACAACATATGTTAAGGTCCAACATGGGATGTAATACAAACTATAACATTGCATCTTGGCATTAATCATTCAAAGATTACATTGTGATATATTTCAGACGGGGAGGGGGGGGGGGTGACGTTTTGTGTATTATTAGTGTGGAACTAGTTAATGTACGCAGTTGTCAAAATAACCATTCAACATATTGATGTCAGGGCAGGGCATGTACCACTTGAGCATATGCAAAAAACAACTCAGGTGCCCCTGCAGAGAGTGAGCTGCATTGCATCGGTGGTGAAATTTACACATCTTGGCTCGCATCACTACGAACCTCAGTATTTCCTATGGCTGGTGACACTCACCAGAGACAACTCACCTGACCCCGACAGACACTCACTACTCACCAGACACTAATTAAAACCCATATTTGATTATTTTTTAGCACAAAATTATTTTAGACTTGACGTGAACACGATTTTTTTGGTTCAAATGCTGTCGTGATATCATTGTTGAATATGTGGATGTTAATTTTTTTTGCGACATGTCAAACATTTAAAACAATAAAAAAGTATATGAATACAGGTACATATTCGGAATTCAACACACCAGCACTGCACTGAAATATATATCTGTAGAGTAATCACAATTTAGATATAGCATCTCAGATTCCAACCACATTTTAACAGCACTGAAAACATGCCTTCTGTTGACATTCTAAATGCACACTGGCAATTTATTTCTGTTGGCAATTTAATATACAGATTTTAATGTTTGCCTTTTGAGAGTAATTCCAAGCGGGCATCACATACCTAACCATCTGCTGTTCCAATCATGTCACAGTAAATTTATGAGGTCCTTATGGAAATTGTCAGTGATTTGTATTGTCAAAAATCGACTGCGTGAATAATTTGTCGCGAATTTCACACTGGCTCGATACCCTCATGGAACT